>NC_090817.1:43306730-43931730 GCF_000390325.3 Nicotiana tomentosiformis
AATACCACAAGAAATTTCTCATAATAGTTCAACAAGTAACAACAACACAGCTATGATTTGCGACTTTTATTTTACGGGTTTTCAACCGTACAAGCTAGCTATGACTTCTACAAGTTAAAATACATGTAGAAGAAAAATGTTATTACCTTAAACCACCATATCAACTCCAAATATGCGGTTACTTTACTTTGAAAAGGTTTCAAAATCAACTACAAGAAGAAGAACAACAAGCACCACGAGATTCCCGAGTTAGATTCACGTTGTTTGCCTTGGTTTTTGATATTGGATCATTTGAATACTTTTATAGAGGGTTTCTAAGTGTTTAGTATCTAGAAAAACTGAAAAATGATATTAAAATAAGAAGCTCCCGAATATATACACTTTTAGAAGTTTACACCGCCTCAAGTGGGTCCCAAAAGGGCTGTCTGCGCAGTCTCGCGAAATGCAAATAACTCTCTATCCTGACATCGTATAAACAAATGGTTTAATGCGTTATAAACTAGACTCATATACCTTAAATATGGTGGGTGGATCACCCCATAAATCCAAGTATGTTGGGATAAAGAATTATTGACAATCATCCCTACATTTCAGTAAACTTATGAACGTAAGCTGCGATTGTCACGACCCAAAATCCAACAAGTCGTGATGGCACCTAAACCCAACCCGATAGGTAAGCCAATTAATAACTATCCAGTTCCAATTGATATTTAATAAGAAATTATCTGAATCTTATACATTTTCCAAATACTGGTAATACAAATCATGAGCTTCTAAGAATAGAGTTTACAAAGCTAAAATGAAGTAAATACATCATCTGTTTGAAAAGTACATAAACAGAGTTTTATAGATCTAAGGCTATCATGAACAAGAAGCAGCTACAACTGGAATGCAGGTACATCTTCAATTCCGTCTCCCATCGATCACAGCAACATCAGCAGTCAATATCTGCACGCAAGGTGCAGAAGTGTAGTATGAGTACAACCGACTCCATGTACTCAATAAGTAACAAACCTAATCTTAGGTTGAAAGTAGTGACGAGCTAGAACAAAGGCCGGGTCCAACACCAATATTCCACAATAGTTCATAACAGCATAGTACAAGTAATAAAAGAGGTATCTCAGAAATAAAATGCTCAGTTCATTCACAGTTCCAGAAAATAGGCATTGCTTTTCAAGTATCTCAGTGAAAACCCAAATCTTTTACCAAAGATGCCAAAATACGAGTAAGTTTGAAAACTGTGATTTCTCCCAAAACTCCTTTCAATAATAAGTAAGATGTTTCATTTTCAGATAGCATGAGAAAAGTAGCAGAAGGAAATGCATCTCTATGCATGTATCTCAAGTACGCATGTCAAATGTAATGCATCTCAATGATGAGCTCATGTACTCACACTCTAAGAGTACTTAATCTCACTGTCTCGCATTCCCTCTCACTATGCTCAATGCTCAGCACACTCAATCGCTCAGCACTGTACAATACCTGATGCGGCGTGCAGCCCGATCCACATATGACCATAAGGCCCATTGCGGCGTGCAACACGATCCACATATATAGATCCATAAGACTCGTTGCGGTGTGCAACCCGATCCATATACATATATATAATCAACTGCGCTCACTGGGGGTGTGTAGACTCTGGAGGGGCTCCTACAGCCCAAGTGCTATAATCCGCACGGACGAGTCACGTGCCATAATATAAATATCTGGATCTGCACCGACAACTCACGTGTTATAGTATTAATATCTGGATCCACACAAAAAACTCACATGCTGCACGGACAACTCACGTGCTATAGTATCAATATCCTCACAAACAAGCCCCCGGCCTCACTCAGTCATCAATCTCTCCATTCTCAATCACGGGCTCACAATGTCATGAAACTAGCCCGACAACAATGATATGATGTATCAATGAATAACAACTGAGACTGAGATATGATATGAATGCATGAATATGACTGAGTATGAAATATCAATGAAATCAGTAGAATGACAGCAAGAAACGAACACTATGGGTCCTAGCAGTATCGTCATAAAACCTAAACATGATATCTAGCACGATTGACAGCTCAATTATTTTATCACATGGTGAAAACACGGACATCAACAAAGTAGGACCACTATACAGTGCCATGGAAATAACGGAGTCCCAATTCACATGGTGCATGCCCACACGCCTGTCACCTAGCATGTGTGTCACCTCAATACCAATCACATAACACGTATTTCGGGATTTTATACCCTCAGCACTAAGTTTAGAAGAGTTACTTACCTCAAACAAGCCAATACCAATATCGAGCAAAGCAAGCGATGCTCCAACGATGCCATCACGTGCGTAGCGACCTCCGAACGGCTCAAAACTAGCCAAAAGCAACTCTAATACATCAAATAAAGCCCAAGGAAACAATTTCAAATGATAAAGATCGAATCTTTAATCAAAATTCAAAATCGGCCAAAATTCATACATGGGCCCGCGCCTCGTAACCCAACAAAACTCATAAAATCTGACAACCCATTCAATTACGAGTCCAACCATACTAGTTTCACTCAAATACGACTCCAATTCGATGTTCAAAACTCAAAAAATCATATTATAAAACTTTAGGCCAAAACCCCCAATTTTCTCTTTAAAATTCACAATCTAATTACCAAAACCGAAGGTAGATTCATGAAATATAACAAAAATCGAGTAGAGAACACTTACCCCAATCCTTGTGATGAAAATTGCTCCAAACATCATCTCAATCCGAGCTCCATAGCTCCCAAAATGAAGAAAGAACCAAAACCCTAGATAATATAGCTTCTTCCCAGCGATTCCGCATTTGCGGACAATTTGTCACATCTGCGACCACCGCTTTTGCGGTAAAACTTCGCTTCTGTGAAAGAAACTGACCTAGCAATCCCTCGCACTTGCGATCTTTAAGACGCTTCTGCACACTTGAACCGCATCTGCGGTTGCGCAGGTGCGTCCAAGTACCCGCACTTGCGATCCTCACGCCCAGCTCCCCTTCACGCTTCTACGACTCCTCTGTCACTTCTGCGACCATCGCACATGCACAAACCAGCCGCAGATGCGATCACACCATAACACATTACGGACCTACTTGAGGCCTCAAAACACACATAACAACATCAAAACGACGAATCACACCTCAAATCGAAATCTATGAACTTTGAACTTCAAACTTCCACAACCGATGTCGAAACCTATCAAATCATGTCAGATTGACGTCAAACTTTGCACACAAGTCCCAAATGACATAACGAAGCTATTCCAATTCCCAGAATTACAATCCATATCCGATATCAAAAAGTTCACTTCCAGTCAAACTTTTCAAAAATCCAACTTTCGCTATTTCAAGCCAAATTCCACTACAGACCTCCAAATCACAATCCGGACGCGCTCCTAAGTCCAAAATCACCCAACGGACCTACCAGAACCATCAAAACTCCGTTCTCGGTTCAAATTTACAAAAAGTCAAACTTGGTCAACTCTCCCACTTTAAAGCTTCAACAATGAAATTCATTTTTCCAATTCGATTCTGAATAACCTAAAAATCAAAACCGATGATTCACATAAGTTATAATACATCATACGAAGCTAATCATGCCCGTAAACTACTGAGCAAAATGCAAATGCTCAAAACAACTGATTGGGTCGTTACAAACATAACTTTTGCCAACTTTTATTTTATGACTTTCTTGACATTAATACTTATCATACGACTATTATACAATTCAAATATCTCATCACAAGACCTTCTTAGCATGTTAATAACTCCTAGTATTACCCCAAAAGTATGTATTATAACATTGCCATGTATCTCCAATGTACATTCCGTAAGTTACTCCATAAATTGTGAAATTTCGCCAAAACTTATTCTTTTCGATTTGATTAACTTCTAACCTCTTCCAACATATACTTAACACTTATTAAACATTGTATAAGAACTTATAAGCCTCATAGACACTCTTACCCTTCGAGCTGATGTTGGCAAGCTTGTGACTCAACTTAACATATGAAAAATCCTCACAAGCAATGCAAGCTCACACTCTCAAGATTGGATATGCACAAAAATGTATGAAAGTATAGTATGAGTACACCACAATCAGTACCCAGTAAGTATCAAGACTAACTCAGTGAAGTAGTGACGAGGTTCAAGTCATGTGATACTCTCTAATCAAAACCTATTGAATAAATCGATAACTGGTAACATAATATGAAATGGAAAATAATATCAACAATCTCGTTAGAACATGTGATAACAACTCAACATAGAAGAATCCACCTTTGTCAACAAACCATCAAATAGAAGTGGGGGGCATATGATAGCATGTCAAATTCAATTAACAACTCATTAAAAATACAAGGCGAAATTTTAAGAAACATGAATATGATCAAAATATCAATCCCATTTCAACATATAATGTCACGACCCAAAATCCCTATTCGTCGTGATGGCGCCTAACACACCAACTAGGCAAGCCGAAACATGATAACGAAGGCAACAAAATAACAAAAATTATAGAAATGGTATAAGTATGAGGTCTCAATGCAATAAAACTGCTAATACAATGTAAATCCCCCCAGAAATTGGTAAATACGGAGTCATGAGCTTCTACAATGGAATACAAGTCTAAACCTGAACAATAAATATAATGTCTAAACTATAACAACTGTATGAAAGGAAAAGACAAGTCAAACTGCGACCAAGGATGCAGCTCTATCACGCCTCTAGCAGATTGTCCAACAAGCAACCTACTCCCGATAACCGATCCTCACACCTGGATCTGCACAATTAAGTACAGAGTATAGTATGAGTATAACCGGCTTAATACACTCAATAAGTATCGTAAATAAACACGGCAAGGTAAGAGTAGCACAAACTATTAATGATACAAGCTATCACCTGTGTAGTTTCATCCTTTAAACCGATGCAGAACAATATTGAAATCAAATCATAAAGTTTAGTAAGAAAAATGTTTGTGTGTGTATGTGTAAAAATTCTCAGATACTCTGCTCATACAATATCTTTGCATATAGAGGTAATATGCAGTTAAATCAGATAAAATGATCAAGGAAATTGCAAGTAACGATGAAATGCAAAATCCAACAAAACACTCGCCAGATTCCCTCAATGTTTCCATATTCGTTCCAAACCACTGATCAGTATTCTCAATAACCGTGTGTACACCATCAAGAGAGAAACATGAGAGGGTGACCCTAGGAGGATGGATCAATATCCACACATTGTACGGACAACTCACGTGCTACACGGACAACTCACGTTCTACTAATAGAACCCACACGGACAACTCACGTGCCTACAACACAATCCGTCCGGTATGGTCACAGGCATAACAACACAATCCGCCCGGCGTAGTCACAGGCACACAGTCAAATCATATCATACAGGAGTAAATAAATAAGTATACATGTATGAAACGAGTGAATAACAAAGCCCATGCTCCTGGACTGGTATAAACGGCATGCTAAAGGGTAGGCATGTGCAAGTGTATTATCATAACTCAAACCGACAATTTCAACAAAGAATAACATTTATCAGTTAATTCAGGGATCATGCCCCTATGTAGTCTTAAACATGGCTCAAATAGTTCATAACAGTGTCACAAATGTGTGAAGCATCATAGCTTAAGGTTTAACCATCAAATTCTATGCTTATAAGAGCCCGAGCACAACCCGAATATGAATAAATAACCCCGGTGTCTGCGCATGGGTTCATCCCCATGCATGTGCGCACCCAATAGCACATAGGTATCACAAATATTCGGGCAACTAGTGCCTCAACCGAGTTTAGATAAGATACTTACCTTAAGCAAAATCAAATCACTCTGCTAGCAAGCCCTTCCCACATGTATCGATCTCCGGAATGCTCAAATCTAGCCAAAACTAACGTAATACCATCAATATAAGCTATAGGAATTGATTCCAAATGAAAAGGCTAAGATCTTTAACCAAAGTAAAAAAAGAAAAGAAAAACAACAAAGTCAACCCCGAGCTCATGTCTCGGAATCCAACAAAATTTACAAAATTCGAATACCCATTCAACAACGAGTAGGACCATACCAAAATCATACAATTCCGACCATAAATCGCCTTTCAAATCCCCAAAATATGGTCTATGAAGTTTAACAAATTTTTCCCAAATTTTCCAACCCAAAACACTAATTAAATGGTAAAAACAATGATAGATTCATGTAATTTAACCAAATCCGAGTTAGAATCACTTACCCCTATCAACTCCTTGAAAATCCCTTCAAGAATCGCCCAAAATCGAGGTCTCTAGCTCAAAATATGAAAAATGGGTTCAAACCCTCAATTTTGAAATTTAATATCTGCTGCCCAGAGGTTCCTCTTCACGATCGTGAAGAACAAAAGAATTCTGCCCTCAAATTGACCTTCGAAAATGCGGAACTCCAGCCTCGAATGCGAAGCACAGGAACTCGAACATGCGGGCTTCAAGACCTCCCCCTCTCAAGACTAGATATACACAAAAATGTGCAAAAGTCTAGTATGAGTACACCACAATTAGTACCCAGTAAGTATCAAGACTAACCTTAGTGATGTAGTGACGAGGTTCAAGTCATGTGATACTCGCTAATCAAATAACCCTATTGAATAAATCAATAACTGGCAACATAATATATAATGGAAAATAATATCAACAATCTTGTTAGAACATGTGATAATACCTCAACATAGAAGAATCCACCTTTGTCAACAAACCATCAAATAGAAGTGGGGGCATATGATAGCATGTCAAATTCAATTAACAACTCATTAAAAATACAAGGCGGAGTTTTAAGAAACATGAATATGATCAAAATATCAACCATGTTTCAACATATAATGTCACGGCCCAAAATTCCTATATGTCGTGATGGCGCCTAACACACCAACTAGGAAAGCCGAAACATGATAACGAAGGCAACATAATAACAAAATTTTTAGAAATGGCATAAGTCTGAGATCTCAATGCAATAAAACTGCTAATACAAAGTAAATCCCCCCAGAAACTGGTAAATACGGAGTCATGAGCTTCTACAATGGAGTACAAGTCTGAAACTGAATAATAAATATATTGTCTGAACTATAACAACTGTATGAAATGAAAAGACAAGTCAAACTACAACCAAGGATGCAACTCTACCTCGCCTCTAGCAGATTGTCCAACAAGCAACCTACTGCTGATAACAGATCCTCACACCTGGATCTGCACAATTAAGTGCAGAGTATAGTATAAGTACAACCGACCCAATGCACTCAATAAGTATCGTAAATAAACACGGCAAGGTAAGATTAGCACTAATTATTAATGATACGAGCTATAACATGTGTAATTTCATCCTTTAAACTAGTGCAGAACAATATTGAAATCAAATAATAAAGTTTAGTAAGAAAAACGTCTGTGTGTGTATGTGTACAATTTCTCAAATACTCTGCTCAGGCAATATCTTGTCATACATAGGTGATATTCAGTTAAATCAGACAAATGATCAAGGAAATTGCAAGTAACGATGAAATACAAAATCCAACAAACCACTGGCCAGATTCCCTCAACTTTTCCATATTTGTTCCAAACCACTGATCAATATTCTCAATAACCGCGTGTATACCATCAAGAGAGAAACATAAAAGGGTGACCCTAGGGGGATGGATCTATATCCACGCACTGTACAGACAACTCACGTTCTAATAATATAACCCGCACGGACAACTCACATGCCAACAACACAATCCGCCCGGTATGGTCACAGGCATAACAACACAATCCGCCAGGCGTGGTCATAGGCACCCAGTCCAATCATATCATACATGAGCAAATAAACAAGTATACATGTATGGAACGAGTGAATAACAAAGATCATGCTCCTGGACTGGTATAAACGACATGCTAAAGTGTAGGCATGTGCAAGTGTACTATCATAACTCAAACCGGCAATTTCAACAAAGAATAACATTTATCAGTTCATTCAGGGATCAAGCCCCTATGTAGCCTCAAATAGTTCACAACAATGTCACAAATGTGCGAAGCATCATAGCTTAAGGTTTAACCATCAAATTCTAGGCTTATATGAGCTCGAGCACAACCCGAACATGAACAAATAACACTGGTGTATGTGCATGGGTTCATCCCCATGCATGTGCGCACCCAATAGCACGTAGATATCACAATAATTCGGGCAACTACTGCCTCAACCGAGTTTAATTAAGATACTTACCTTAAGCAAATCAAATCACTCTGCTAGCAAGCCCTTCCCACGCGTATCGATCTCCGAAAGGCTCGAATCTAGCCAAAAATAATGTAATACTATCAATATAAGCTATAGGAATTGATTCCAAATGATAAAGCTAAGATCTTTAACCAAAGTAAAAAAACAATCCAAAAAGTCAACCCCGAGCCCACATCTCGAAATCCCACAAAATTTACAAAATCCGAATACTCATTCAACAACTAGTCAAACCATACCAAAATCATCCAATTCCGACCACAAATCGCCTTACAAATCCCCAAAATATGGTCTATGAAGTTTAACAAATCTTTTCCAAATTTTCCAACCCAAAAAACTAATTAAATGGTAAATACAATGATAGATTCATGTAATTTAACCAAATCCGAGTTAGAATCACTTACCCAAATCAACTCCTTGAAAATCCCTTCAAGAATCACCCAAAATCGAGGTCTCTAGATCAAAACATGAAAAATGGGTTCAAACCCTCGATTTTGAAATTTAATATCTGCTGCCAAGAGGTTCCTCTTCGTGATCGCGAAGAACAAAAGAATTTTGCCCTCATAATTGACCTTCGCGAACGCGGGACTCTTGCCTCAAACGCAATGCACAGGAATCCATCTCGCGATCGCGAAAAACAAACGCGCGGGCTTCAAGACCTCTCCCTTTCTTCTTCGCGAACGCGGAACCACCCTCGCATTCGCGTAGTACCACTGACCAAAGCTCCGGAATCGCGGACCAACTCTCGCGAATGCGTAGAACACTTTCAACAATTGCCCAAATTAGCCTTCACAATTGCGAATAAGGAAACTAGACCTGAACATCAACAATCCCACAAAGTCCAAAAGGAAGCCAAACTTGATCCGAATCATACCCGAGGCCTCCGGAACTCCATCTAAAAATACCAAAAAGTCCTAAAATACGATATGAATTTACTAGAGCCTCAAATCACATCAAACAACATCAAAATACGAATTGCACTCCAATTCAAGCCTAAAGAAACAAATGGATTTCTAACTTCTACAATCAATGCCGAAACATATCAAACCAACTCCGATTGACCTCAAATTTTGCACACAAGTTATTAATGACACAACAGACCTATTCCAATTTTCGGAACCAAAATCCGAGCCCGGTAATGATAAAGTCAACTCTCGGTCAAACTTCTCAACTTTCCAAACCTTCAACTTTCCAACTTTCGCCAATTCAAGCCAAAATGACCTAAGGACCTCCAAATCAAAATCCGTACATACTCATAAGTCCAAAATCACCCTACGGAGCTATCAGAACCATCGAAACTCCATTTCGGAGTCATTTAGACATAAGTCAATATCCGGTCAACTCTTTCTAGGCTTCCAACCTTGGGACTAAGTGTCCCAATTTATTTCGAAACATCCCCGGAATCAAATCAATCACCCCCGCAAGTCACATAACAAAAAAAAGCAATAAATGGGGGAACGGGGCTGCAAGACTCAAAATGATCGGTCAGGCCGTTACATTCTCCCCCTCTTAAACAAACGTTCGTACTTGAACGAGTCTAGAATCATACATGGGGTCTCAAATAGGTGGGATTAACTGCTCTGTATATCCCGCTCGGTCTCCCAAGTAGCCTCCTCGACTGGCTGAGCTCTCCACTGCACCTTCACTGAAGTTATATTCTTTGACCTCAACTTTCAAACATGCCGATCCAAAATATCCACCGGCTCCACATCATAAGTCAAATCCCCATCTAACTGAACTGTGCTGAGGTCCAAAACATGAGACGGATCACCGAAATACTTTCGGAGCATGGAAACATGAAACACTGGATGAACACTCCATAGACTAGGTGGAAATACAAGCTTGTAAGCCACCTCTCCAATCCTCTCAAGCACCTCAAAAGGGCCAATATACCAAGGGTTCAACTTGCCCTTCTTCTCGAACCTCATAACACCCTTCATGGGCGAAACTCTGAGCAATACCTTCTCCCCCACCATGTAGGCAACATCACAAACCTTCCAATCGAAGTAACTCTTCTGTCTAAACTATGTTGTGCGAAGCCAATCCTGAATCAACTTAACCTTTTACAAAGCATCCTGAACCAAGTCAGTACCCAATAGCCTAGCCCCACCCAGCTCAAACCAACCAACCGGAGACCGACACTGCCTCCCATACAAGGCCTCATACGGAGCCATCTGAATACACGATTGGTAGCTGTTGTTGAAGGTAAACTCTGCAAGTGGTAGAAACTGATCCCAACAACCCCCAAAATCCATGACAAAAGCACGTAGCATATCCTCTAATATCTGAATGGTGTGCTCGAACTGTTCGTCCGTCTGAGGGTGGAATGTTGTACTCAACTTAACTCGTGTGTCCAAATCTCGATGTACTGCTCTCCAAAACTGCGATATGAACTGTGTGCCCCAATCTGAAATAATGGACATCGGCACACCGTGTAGGCGAACAATCTCGTGGATGTAGATCTCAGCCATTTGCTATGAAGAATAGGTAATCCCAACTGGAATGAAATATGCAGACTTAGTCAACCAGTCCACAATCACCCAAATAGCATCAAATTTCTTCAAAGTCCATGAGAGCCTAACGAAGAAGTCCATGTTGATACGCTCCAATTTCCACTCAGGAATCTCAAGCCTCTGAAGCAAACTGCCTGCCTCTGATGCGCGTACATCACCTGCTGACAATTTAAGCACCGAGCTACAAACTCCACTATATCTTTTTTCATTCTCCTCCATCAATAGTGCTGCCTCAAGTCCTCATACACGGCACCCGGATGAATGGAATACCGCGAACTGTGGGCCTCCTCAAGAATCAACTCACGTAGCCCATCCACATTGGGCACACAAATCCGACACTGCATCCGCAACACCCCATCATCTCCAATAGAAACCTCCTTGGCATCACTGTGTTGAACCGTGTCCTTGAGGACAAGCAAATGGGGGTCGTCATACTGACGCTCTTTGATGCAATCATATAAAGAAGACCAAGAAACCACACAAGCTCGAACCCGACTAGGCTCCGAAACATCTAACCTCACGAACTGATTGGCCAAGGCATGAAAATCTGCTGCAAGCGGTCTCTCACCAACGGGAATATATGAAAGACTACCCATACTCACCGCCTTTCTACTCAAGGCATTAGCCACCACATTGGCCTTCCCGGGATGATACAAAATGGTAATATCATAGTATTTTAACAGCTCCAACCATCTCCTATGCCTCAAAATTAGATCTTTTTGCTTGAATAAGTACTGAAGACTCCGATGATCTGTAAATGCCTCACAAGATACGCCATAGATATAATGCCTCCAAATCTTCAATGCATGAACGATGGTTGCCAACTCCACATCATGAACGGGGTAGTTCCTCTCATGAGGCTTCAACTGGCGTGAAGCATAAACAATCACTCTACCCTCCTGCATCAAGGCACGCCCAATACCAATCCGAGAAGCATCACAATATACTGTATAAGAACCCGATGTTGAAGGCAAAACTAGAACTGGAGCTATGGTCAAGGTAGTCTTGAGCTTCTGAAAGCTCTCCTCACACTCATCCGACCACCTGAATGGAGCACCTTTCTGGGTCAACCTGGTCAAAGGCACTGTAATGGACGAGAAACTCTCTACGAAGCGACGATAATAATCGGCCAAGCTGAGAAAACTCCAAATTAATTCTAGAGTACACCACTTATGTGCCTCGTAAAAAGGAACTATCCACATATTCGTAATGCCATTCAAAAATGTCGTCTAGTTCGAACAATATGTCCATTGCCTAGGATTACTCTAACCCATATTAGACCTTGAATTTCCTTTCTTTTTCAAGGCTACATCTGTTGGTGCCTATAAGTCTTAAGGTGGGTGGGTTCAAGTAACTATACCTTTATCACTGCTGAAAATGAAATTGTAATGCTTGTTTCCCCCTGTCTGAACTCCAACTACTTTACAATCTGCTCTACTTGGGTATCTCGTACCTCTTTTACCTTGCATATTTTACTTTCTGGAACTCGTACACTACCTTTTGATGCTCTCATAACTTTCTACATGCATGGTGGGATATATATTCACAACTTAGGGCTCTCAACATAACTTGCATATCTGTTACACGCATGATCTGAAAAGAACTGCACATTTACTCATCATAATTATGAGCCAAAATGAAGTTCTTGTGACTCAGCTCTCCCGCAGTAACATCCAATTTCTTACTAACCGTCTTCTTTCTAGTCATAGGCATCGCTATATTACGAAACAAACAGATATTAGGAGTTGAATTTTTACGACTCAGCTCTATCGCATAATCTAGAATAAGAGATAAATGTGACAATCCTAAATGTCATGTAGCCTCCTGATAATAAGTGGGTGCACAATACACCCATAAACAAGACTCTGCTAGACACGGCTTGTAGACTCCTTAGGACAGACCTACTCTGATACCAAGTTTGTCACACCCCAAATCAAGGGAGGAGTGGCTGGCACCATGTGCCTTACTTGACCCTGAGCGTACCAACTGTAACTCATATAACCCAAACATATACAACAATCTGGGTGGACAAGTCCAATCTGCAACACAAGAAATACTAACATAGGCCGACAAGGCCACAATGCTGACATACTAAAAATGCAGGACACGTCTACAAGCCTCTAAAGAGAACATAACTATATTGTGGTCGGGATAGGGCCACGACCTACCTATACTGTCTGAATATACAACAAAACTCTAGACCTAGTAACTCCGAATGATATGGAGCTTACCAATCAAGTTGTACACCGACGCGCCTACTGCAAAGGTCTATCTCTATGATTGTCAGGACCTGCAAGCATGAAATACAGCGCCCCCAGCAAAAGGGACATCAGTACGAAATAATGTATCGATCATGTAAGAAAACTGAATAACTAAAATCGAAACTGAATTGATGTACATAATATATTGAATGTAATCTAAGGATTCAATGATAATCTGTAAATATACTTACCTGTCCCTGGATCATATCGTATAAGTAATACTGAAATAAACTATCTGGCCTCATACAGGGCTCGGTGTATATATGTATAGCTCCGTAGGCAACTATATAGCCTCGTAGTCAAATGTATAGCCCTGAAGGCATATGTCTAGCCCCCGAAGGCATGGCACGCATCTGTCTAGCCTCGTAGGCATATAGTAATACAGTAATTAACACATGTATACTCTTTATTTCTCAACTAGACATGGAACAATGCTAAACTTAATAGGAGTTACGAACAAGGGATAGCTACGTCACAAGCAAGATGGAATAACACAACATGGGATCTTTATGAATTACTTTTCTTGAGTATACTATGTTCGAAACTTACTTAACTATGGATTCATGCCATCGAAAGAAGTGAAATAGACTTTACATACCTTGCAAAGTAATCTTACCAACAACCACGATAAGCTCAACTCGTCGTTCCTTAATCTACAACAATGAAAATGACGTTGTCGTCACACTACAAATAGTACTACTATCGAATATCAAACGATAAACTTATTTTATAACAAAATGGGCAGCATCTCCCCTATTTTTTCCACATTCCTCAAGTTCATAATAGTCACAAAAACAACCCAAACAACCAACAATTCTCTAATAAGCTTGCAACCTAAAACAATGATACAACTAGCGGCAAGCTCGATTTACTACTAATAAAGCTATACCTTCAAACCCTTTCTTTTTTCACATACTTGTCAAAAATAACAACAATACAATCAGGTTATACCATAAATTTCCAGCCATAAAATACCACAAGAACATTCTCAAAATAGTTCAACAAGAAACAACGACACAACTACGATTTCTGACTTTTATTTTACGGGTTTTCAGCCGTACAAGCTAGCTATGATTTCTACAAGCTCAAATACATGTAGAAGGGACATGATCTTACCTTAAACCACCGGAAAAACTCCAAATCTAAGGTTACTTAACTTTGAAGAATTCTCAAAATCAACCATAAGAAGAACAACAATCTCACAAGCACTACGAGATTCCCAACATTAGATTCACGTTGTTTGCCTTGGTTTTTTCTCCTGGATCATATGAGAAGTTTTAGAGATAGTTTATAAGTGTTTAGGATCTGGAAAAAGTGATAAATAAGATTAAAATGAGAAGCCTCTGAATATATACACTTTTTTGCACCGCCTCAAGTGGGTTCCAAAGGGGTTGCATGCGCAGTCTCACAAAAACGTGAATATCTCTCTCCTTTGACATCATATCGGCAAACGGTTTAATGAGTTAGAAACTAGACACGTAGAAACGCAATTTAGTGGTGGATCACCCCATAAATTCAAGTATATTTGAAGAAATTTTTCGTAACATTAGACCCAAATTTCAGTAAACTTTAGAATGTAACTTGTGATAACTTTTGCCGACTTTTATTTTACAACTTGCTTGACTTCAATACTTATCATACGACTATTATACGATTCAAATACCTTATCACAAAACCTTCGTATCATGTTAAAAACTCCTAGTATTACCCCAAAAGTACGGTTTATAACATCGGCATGTACCTCCAATGTACGATTGTAAGTCACTCCATAAGTCGTGAAAATTTGCCGAAACTTATTCTTTTCGATTTGATTAACTTCTAAACTCTTCTAACATATACTTAACACTTATTAAACATGGTATAAATACTGACAATCCTCAAAGATACTCTTACGCTTCGAGCTCACGCCGACTAGCTTACGACATAATTTAACTTATGAAAATACGAGATGTAACAATAAATGATTTAAAAATAATAAATAAATTATTTTAATATTTATAAAATTGTAAAATCAATAAATTATTTATTAAAATACTTATAAAATATATAACAAAATTATTTATATACCAATCTACTGCAGTGATCATTTTAAAATGCTATCAAGTAATAATAAAATTATTATTTTAAACATGCAATATAGAGTAATAGCACGAAAAAATACAATATATATAGTACTTAAATGTTATAAAAATATGAATTACCAAAAGAAGCTGAATAGGATTTAAGAGAACAAAATTGAGTATCAACACCTGGTCATCGCATATGCGATAACTACAGATTCATCAACAGCAAAACACATGAAAAATATCTGAAACCAATTTGAAACTCACTCGAGCCCCAGTCCAAACATTCTAACAAGTATATAATCCTTACAGAAACTCACTCGAAAGCTCAAAATACCAAAATAACATCAACAACTAAGAATCAACTATCAAACCAAAATTTTAAAGTTCACAAGTTCAAATTTTTCTAACGTTTACCTATAAGCGCCGAAATGGCCTCGAATCACCCCGGGAACCAAATCAAATATACGTACAAGTCTAAAATCATCATACAAACCTACAAGAATCGTCAAAATACCGATATGTGGTTGTTTACCTAGAATATTAATCGTGCTCAACTCCAACAATATAAAAACTCAAGAATTTGAATTTTTCTTTCAAACCACATCTAAGCTTTTCGGAAATTAAAAGGGACCATGCACATAAGTCATAAAATGTCAAATGAAACTATTCAAGGTCTCAAATCATAAAACGGAGTGCTGGAACTTAAAACAATCTATCGGATTGTTACACTACCTAACAAGAGATTAATAATACCAAAACTAATACATGTATTATTTTTTCTAATACGTTCTCACTACTAGAAATTGGCGGGTCCAGGGCTTATCGACCAAAATTGGACGGTATGACAAACCGAACAAACTCGGTCGAAAAAGGTACAAATTGGTCGCAAAAGTCAAAGCAATAATTCAAAATAAAGATACGGACCAGCGTTGATCAATAACTATGGCCCAAAAATATCTGAAAAATGCTTTCTCTGACATGTTTGAATATAGCGACCGAAGTCAGTCGGAAAGGTAGTCACTCTTTGACCAAATGCTAGTCAGACTTTCTTATTATGTAGGAAAAAATATTGAATAATTATTTTTCCATATTATCGACCGATTTCTGTCGGTATCTATAATTTGCTTTTTTTCGGCCCTTTTCAACTGCTTTTTTTTCATAATAATTATAATTTTAAAACAAATATTGATATAACCAACCGAAGTCATTCAGTTTTGTGGTCAAACATTTTATGGATCGTTATAATTTACAATCTACATATAGTTAATATCATATATATATATATATATATATATATATATATATATATATATATATATATATTTGTGTGTGTGTGTGTGTGTATAGAGAGAGAGAGAGAGAGAGAGAGAGAGAGAGAGAGAGCACTAACCGTAAGTCTTAATATATCACTACATCCTTTAGCACTATATATTTTATTTTTAAATGTGTTTTAGCGTGTTGGATGCGGATACATAGACTCCATCCATCACACATTAAAACTCAAGATTTACTAGGGCACTCAGCATGCCAGAGCGTCTTGTCAGTTAAAATCAAGAATGATGCATGTCTTGGGTTAAATAAAGTGATCAAAAATATATCCTAAGCTTATCAAATATAATTAATTTTTTAATTTATCCACTGATCAAGTATTCGAGCAAAGTACTGATCAGGTAAGAATAAAGCATCCGAGCGTGTCATACATAAGTGTAAATTCTCATAAGTAAAATAAAATTGGGTGCATTTTATAAACTTTTTCTAAATGTGATTTAGGATATTGGATACGGACACAGATACTGAGACTCGATCGATTACACATTTTGCCTCAAGAATTACTAAGTCACTTATTATACCGGAGCATCTAGTCATTTAAACTCAAGATTAATGATGCATGTCCTAGGTTAAATAAAGTAACCAAAAATATATTCTAGGTTAATCGAATATAATTGGTTTTCCAATTTATCCACTGATCAAGTATTCGAGCGAAGTACTGATCAAGTGAGAATAAAGCATCAACGCGCGTCATACGTAACTATAGATTCTCATAAGTGAAACAAAATGATATGCAATAATATTTATTTTTAATCATTCTGCACAGGGCGAGGCACTTGATATGTCGACTCTCTTGTCTATGGAGAAGAAGATCATGCAGTTTTTGCCGAGCTTGAACATGCAAAGGCTAGAGAAGAAAAGAGAGATGAACAGCTTCATAGCCTTCAGGATCAGCTGACCAATCTTCTTGCTAGTGGGGTTTAAGGACAAAACACTCATTGAATGGTATTTGTTTGCTAAACTCTTTCTTGAACTTGTGAATAATTTGATGTTGAATTGTTGCAAATAACTCTATATATATTGTTGATATTGTTTGTTATTGGAAATTTGTACTTAAAGTTTGTATTGTTGAATTGATTGAATTTTAGAACGCGTTGTTATTGGTGTATTATGATCAGTTAATATTAGAACGCGTTATTTTGATATTTTATGGTTGATTGGCAGCAATATAGTGCTGCATTAGGTTGCTTGGTTGTTTTTTGCAGGTGATGTAGCTTTAAAGCAACCATATTCTGCCAGTTCTTTCAAGAAAACCATCCACCTTCGAACCAAAGTCGGTCGAAAAACACATTAGGCAAAACCCAAAAATTAATAATTTCGACCGAAGACCGTCGATAAATGGAATTTTCAAGCCCCGAATATTAAAAATATCGATCGAAATTGGTCGAAAAATCAAATTTTACGTAAGAATATTGTAACACTACCGACCAATCAGTCAGTATTTCACATTTTTAAAGAATATTTAAATTTAACTTAGTGACCAATAGCGGTCGCTATTTTACAAAAAAAATAATATTTTTTTAAGTTCTGACCGACTTTGATCGGTATATTGATTTTCCCAATGTTGAATGTCAAATAAAGGTAGTCAACTTTTGGTTGAACCATTGGATCATTGTAGGTCTGATATAACGATCGATTTTGATTGGTATGATTTTGCCAATCATGCTTATACCGATGAAATAAAATCGGTCGAAAATCGATCGGTTTTGCTAATATACCGATCAATTTCGACCGGTTTTACTGAACGGATTTTCGCCAGTTTCTAATAGTGCCTACCAAACGACCCCTAATAGTTTACAAAATGCTTATACAATAAAATTAATTACTCTATACGGTAATTACAGTTAAATCGCTATGATAATATTAATTGATCTAAACAAATATAGTAGTAACAAAATTGCTATGACAAGTTAAATTACGTTGATAATATAACAATCTTAATTTGTCCAATGTAATTTAAAGGATTATGCAAGTATTTTATATGTCGTCAACACTAAACTCTAATTCAAATCTTTTCTACTTCAGTTATTAGGAGTATTAAACTCTAATATAAATTCTTCTTGCAACAAAATGCCGCTTAGAAAATACGCAAACTACAAAATATTCTTGTTCGTACAATACCAATAAAAAGCTTCGCCATTCTCCTCAAAACTACCTTCCGCGCGCTTCTCTCTTCTTCTCATGCATGTCCCCTACACCCACCTGTCCTCCTCTTCCACACCCCCACATTTGCTCTCTCTTCTTCACACACATTTCTCTCATATCCCCATTTTCTTCAGTCTTAAATAGTTCACGTTTAGAAAATTTCATAAAGCTTTTCCCTTATAATTAATTCCATGGACGAAGAAAAATTTGAGGATGACGAAAAACATGCATTGGAAGGTCTGAGCGTGGAGCCAGCACCGCATAAAAAAGCTCATTCATACAGCCACCAGCTCTGTACCAACACCGAAACTCACCACAAGCGTTACCACCAGTTCCGACATCACAGCTTTGACATTCCCACTAACCTCATCAACAATAATAATCATGGGTTAATATACGATGAGGACGATTCTGATGAAGAATTTTATCCTTATATTTCAACGTCAGGGCAGGTGTTTGATGCAGGTATCGGGCTGACCATGGCAAATGTGCTGCCATCGTCGGATCATCAACAGCCATTGTTGGAGTTTGTTGGAGGTGGTGGTGGAGCTGAAATTTTCAAAGTGCCAACTCGTGCTTCTGTTCATCCCTCTCGTCCATCTTGCTATGAACTCAGACCTCACCCCCTAAGAGAAACCCAGGTGAGGAAATTACATGTTACAACAACTACTACTGCTAGATGTGTATGCCTTAATCCCAAATTTGTCGGAGTTTTGTCCATGATATAAATTCTCAATATTCATTTTCCTTTTGAGCTTGAGTAATGCAAACAATATTGGTGATCAGAACCCAGTGCCCCGAAAACCTAAGCATTCGTCCACGGAGGGTGTGTCAGGACTTAAAGGTCTGGTCGATGGACAACGGGTGAAAATTCCTTTACTACACTTTTTTTTAATAGCTGTGGTGTCGGGGCCAGCTTGCCCACACCTTGACCTGCTACCTCCCAATAGCAACAGGTACCTGGTAACTCTGTCACCAAGGCTTGAATAGATGAGAAGAAATCACCTACTATTTTTTGTCTCAAGTGGGATTGAACCGAGACTTGATGGTTCTCAACCCACTTCATTAACCAATAGGCTGCACTCTTTGTATAGGGTAAAATATGTTATGCTACGTAGCCACCCAAAAGAGGGACACGTGGAACCTAAGATGGGGTATAGCCAAAACCGAAGGCAACAGTCCCGTCTGTCATCGGAAAGAAAAACGCTCATAAGGATGCAATAAATACTCTTCGCCCGGTAGCATTTAATGGAGAATATTCCACAGCATTAAGTACGTTGCCCATTAGAAGGAATTTGGCATTTATGCTCACTGTTACATCTTCATCAATGGCCCTCATAATTGACATTAAAGAAGGGCACGACTCTAGGACCTCTTTTCCTAGACGTATCTATAATAAGTGAGCTTTGTTATCATTGTAAGGACACGAATTTTCTAGCAAACTAATACTACAATCTACTCAAAGCTCTATTCAATTTTATCTTCTTATTTTTTGTTCTTGTTCTTATTACTGTTGCGCTTAGAGGCTTTACTACCAGAGTCTTTATTTCTATCATTTCGTCTTCCTATCAAGGCTAAGTGTTATATATTTCTTCAATTATCTTGTTATTTCAGGATCGAATTAATTCACTTGTCTAGAAATTACGTATAAATTCAACTGTACCGTTTTACGAGTAAATAATTTGGCGCCCACCGTGGGGCCTAGACAGTCGTGTAATTAAGTTGATCCTTGCCTTTTTCACTAACGTGTTTTGATTATTTTGTCTTAGAAAAAATCATAAGAAATGGTAGATAATGGTGTTAACAACACACACAATCCCGAGGTTCGAGGGGATCAACCTCATTTCGAGGATTCAATCAATGACACCCACAATGAGGGAAATGACGCCACGCTGGTGCATGATAGGCAATATCCTCGACATGTTAGGGAGATAACTCCCGATGATGCTGAGGAGGAACATGTCGTTGACATGGTAAGGGTCCTACAAGAACAATAGGTGATCATTCAAGGCCACCTCACCCGACAGGATAATGTTATGACGGAGTTGAAGAAGGCGCTGTTGGGGGCTTAGAATAATGCGAATAGACGAGATCTGGTTCCTCCCGGTGCTCCCACGAATCAAACAACGTAGAGGGTCGACAACAACACCCCCAGGGGCGAAGTTGGCTCTGATGGGGTTAGGGGAGCGGATCCGGCCCCAATAACGAAAATGATCCCTTCAAGAATGAACTCTTACGATTTATGAGGGAAGTGAATGCCCGCCTGGACCAAATTTCAGGCGCACCACAGGTGCTGAAACGTCTGGACTCAAAGAAGTATACTCAATTGCCATACAAGCCAAGTGCGGCACCAGAATTAATCCCGAAGCGGTTTAAAATAACTGATGTGCCAAAGTATGACGGAACTTCAGACCCTCAAGAGCATATTACCGCCTATACAACGGCGGTGAAGGGAAATGATTTAACTCCTCACGGAATTGATCTGTTTTGCTAAAGAAATTTGGAGAGATTCTCATGAGGGAGCCTTAGGTATTCACTGTTACCCGAGCATTCCATAGACTCCTTTGAGATGCTCGTGGACTCTTTCATTAAGGCTCATGCCGGGGCCAGAAAGTACAGGCCCGAAAGGCTGACATATTCAGGATTGCGCAAGGAGAGTCCGAGTTTCTACGAGAGTTCCTTACTTGATTCCAGAAGGAGAGAATGTTTCTCCCGCTGTCCCGGATGAATGGGCGGCTGAAGCATTCACCAAGGGACTGAATCCGAGAAGTTCAGATGCTTCCCGAAAATTGAAGGAAAGCTTGCTTGAGTTTCAAGCAAATACTTGGGCGGATGTCCACAACCAGTACGAATCAAAGATAAGGATCGAATATGATCAGGTTGGATTTCCATCGTCGACAAAAGGACGGGAGAAGAACAGAGAAAAATCAAAAGACAATTTCGACACAGACAGACGGTCTTCGAGGGGCCAGTTTTTGCCCTACGAATGGATCGAAGGCAGCAGTAGAGGCTTCCAGTCAGCGGACAAGTTCGTCATCGATAAAAGGACTGATCGCGGTCGGAATAATAGATCATTGCAGGATAAAGAAGCGCCAGGGGCGCGAGATCCTTCCTACCCCAAGCTGTCAGAATACAATTTCAGCGTCAGTGTAGTAGAGTTGTGTCAGCCATAACAAACATCAAAGAAGCATGGTTCGCAAAACCAATGATATCTGATCCCAGCCAGAGGGATCTTAACTTGTGGTGTGAATTCCACGGGACGAATGGCCACCGGACATGGGACTGCTGACACCTCCGGGAAGAAGTGGCAACACTGTTGAAGAATGGTCATCTCAGAGAATTCTTGAGTGACCGAGCTAAGAACAATTATGGTCGTAACCGAGACAATGCGGAACCCTCGAAAGTAAGAGAAAATCCCCCGCGCCAAACGATCAACATGATCTTCGGGGGGAACGAGATCAATAGGGTCACCTTTTCGGCAGCAAAAAAGACGAAAGTATCAATAACCCATAGCAAAAGGCTCCGGGAAGTTGCCGAAGATGATATCACTTTAACAGAGGAGGACGCAGATGGATTGCTGCTGCCGCATAACGATGCACTGGTAATTTCTTTAAATGTGTTCTAGTGGATCCAGGAAGTTCGTCCAATATCATACAATGGAGAGTATTGGAGCAAGCTAAACTCATCAGAAGCATCATTCCAACCACAAAACTCCTTGTCGGATTCAACCTCGCGAGCGTGACAACTCAAGGAGAGATTTTGTTACCCATAAACGCCGAAGGAGTAATGAAAACAACTATTTTCGAAGTGGTAGATGGTGATATGGGATATAACATTATTCTGGGAAAGCCATGGTTGCACGAGACGAAAGTTGTGCCATCAACATATCATCAATTGCTGAAGTTGCCAATGCCCGAGAGAGTTAAACATATAAGGGGTGACCAACCGGCGGCAAGGGAGATGAATGCAATTTCGATCTCCAGTAGCAAAGGAAAGGAACACGCAGCATAGCAATTACATGAACTGGCGCCCACTCCTGAACTAGATGAAGTTAGCCCGGGGGCAGAAACGTCAGAATTTTATCAGGTGCCGAGGTATTTCCAAGTTCCAGAAGAGACAGATGCAACGAAATCCACAACGAAAGATCTTGAGCAAGTTGCGTTATTTGAAGAGTTCTTAGAAAGGAAATTCTAGTTGGGGACATGACTGCACCCCGAGCTCAGGTCTGGCTTTATTAAATTTCTTAAATCTAATGGTGATTATTTTGCATGGTCGCATGTGGATATGGCAGGTATCCCGACGGAGGTAGCCATATACAAGTTAAGTTTGGATCCCAACATACCTCCGGTAAGACAAAAGAAATGCCATATTGCCAAAGCCATGAATAAATTCTTCAAGGAATAGGTAACTCGCTTACTTAATATCGGTTCGATCCGAGAGGTAAAGTATCCAGACTGGCTAGCTAATGTAGTAGTAGTTCCTAAGAAGAACAATAAATTTCGCATGTGTGTAGATTATAAATATTTGAATAAGGCATGCCTGAAAGACTCGTCCCCACTGCCAAATATCGATCAAATGATTGATGCTACGGCGGGCACGAGTTAATGAGTTTCCTCGATGCTTATTCCGGGTACAACCAAATTAAGATGAACCCAGAGGATCAGGAAAAGACTTCATTTATAATGAATTTTGGTACATATTGCTATAATGTGATGCCCTTCGGGTTGAAAAACACCGGAGCCACTTATCAACGGCTCGTGAATAAGATGTTTGAAAAATAAATAGGAAAAACTATGGAAATTTATATAGCCGATATGCTCGTTAAGTCTTTAAATGCAGGTGATCACCTTAAACATCTGCAAGAAACTTTTGACATCCTAAGAAAGCATAATATGAAACTTAACCCCGAGAAATGCGGGTTCGGGGTCAGTTTTGGTAAGTTTCTGGGATTTTTGGTATCGCAAAGGGGAATTGAGGTATACCACGATAAGATCAAGGCCATCGAAGACATCCCGAACCAACTATCAAGCGTGAAGGAAGTCCAAAGGCTCACAGGGAGAGTGGCAGCTTTGAGCAGGTTCATTTCCCGATCATCAAAAAACTATCACCATTTCTTCATACTGCTCAAAAAGAAAAATAATTTCGAATGGACCCCGGAGTGCCAGCAGGCTTTGAGAGATTTGAAAAAGTACTTTTCAAGCCCTCTGTTGCTTTCGAAACTAAAAGAAGGTGGAATATTGTTAGTCTACCTTGCGGTCTCAGAAGTCACAGTAAGTGTAGTTTTAGTCCGTGAGGACGAAGGTACGCAATATCTCATTTATTACGTTAGTAAAATTTTAACGGGAGTAGAAACTCGCTACCTACATTTGGAGAAACTAGCCTTAGCTCTCGTAGTCGCCGCTCGAAAGCTGAGGCCCTACTTCCAATGTCACCTGATAGCCATGGTGACCACTTTTCCTTTGCGAAACATCCTTCACAAACCCGAGCTCTTGGGCAGATTGGCCAAATGGGCCGTCGAAATGAGTGAGTTTGACATAGAAAATAAACCAAGGACTGTAATTAAGTCACAAGTCTTGGATGATTTTGTGGCCGATTTCAGTCCGGGATTACTACCTCTGGCAACCAAAGAGGCAGTAATGGTATCGGAATCGACATCGGGGGTTTGGACCTTATTTACGGACAGAACTTCTAACATAAAAGGGTTCGGGCTTGGTATAGTATTAATCACGCCTTCGAGGGAAACCCTAAGGCAAGCCATCAGAATGGTCCCTTTAACTAACAATGAAGCAGAGTATGAGGCTTTGGTTGCAGGGCTCGAACTGGCCCGGGGACTTAATTCCAAGGTCATCGAAATCAAATGCGACTCACAGCTGGTGGTAAATTAGGTATATGGGATATTCGAAACCAAAGAGGAGCGCAAGCCATCAGAATGGTCCCTTTAACTAACAATGAAGCAGAGTATGAGGCTTTGGTTGCAGGGCTCGAACTGGCCCGGGGACTTAATTCCAAGGTCATCGAAATCAAATGCAACTCACAGCTGGTGGTAAATTAGGTATATGGGATATTCGAAACCAAAGAGGAGCGCATGGTCCCTTCTAACATAAAAGGGTTCGGGCTTGGTATAGTATTAATCACGCCTTCGAGGGAAACCCTAAGGCAAGCCATCAGAATGGTCCCTTTAACTAACAATGAAGCATAGTATGAGGCTTTGGTTACAGGGCTCGAACTGGCCCGGGGACTTAATTCCAAGGTCATCGAAATCAAATGCGACTCACAGCTGGTGGTAAATTAGGTATATGGGATATTCGAAACCAAAGAGGAGCGCATGCAACAATACGTGGTAAAGGTCCAGGCCCTGTTGGCATGATTTCGAGAGTGGTCGATTACTCATATACCAAGGGAAGATAACGCAAAAGCGGACGCATTATCTAACCTTGGATCATCGAGAGAAATAAAGGGATTGGAGTCCGGGACGGTAGTACAACTGATGAACTCGGTCCTGGATACAGATAGCTACTATAAGGTAAATATGACTAATTTGGTTTGGGACTGGAAGAACGAAATCATCGATTATCTCGAGCACGGGAAGTTACCCGAAGACTCCAAAGCGTCCTGGACGTTGCGCGCCAAAGCAGCGCGATATAACTTCAAGAGAGGACAACCGTATAGAAAATCTTTCCAAGGCCCGCTGGCCCGATGCTTGGGGGCATCCAAAACTAACTATGTTATGCGAGAAGTCCACGAAGGGATATACGGCAATCATTCGGGCGCAGATTCCTTAATGCTAAAATTGGTAAGTGCTGGATATTATTGGCCCCGCATGGAACAAGATGCCAAAGACTTTCGTACGAAAGTGTGATAAGTGCCAACTATACGCACCACGGGTACATCAACCGACAGAACCATTGCATTCGGTTTTGTCCCCGTGGTCGTTCATGAAATGGGGGGATGGACATCGTCGGGCCATTTCCGTCGGCCACCAAAAAAGGTAAGATTTCTTTTTATTTTGACTGACTATTTTTCTAAGTGGGTAAAAGTAGGTCCTTATCAGAAGTTCGGCGAGTGCGAAGTGGTGGATTTCTTGTGAAAAAAATATAATTTGCAGGTTCGAAATACCAAAAGAGATAGCATGCGATAATAGGCCACAATTTATCGGTGCAAAAGTCACAAAGTTCCTCGAAGATTTACAAATAAAGAGGATCACATCTTCACCTTACCATCCGAGCGCAAATGGTCAAGTGGAGTCAACGAACAAAGTGATTATACAAAACCTCAATAAAAGGTTGGAAGCGACTAAAGGTAATTGGCCCGAGGAATAACCTAGAGTTTTATGGGCATACCGAACAACGGCCAAATCGAACACAGGAGAAACTCCTTTTTCCCTTGTGTACGTGGCAGAAGCTTAATCCTGGTGGAAGTAGGGGAAGCCACCTTGAGATATTTCCAAGCAGATTGAAGAATCAAATAATGAAGCAATGTTAGTCAACTTTGAGCTACTCGATGAGCGCAAGGACTTGGTGCATGTAAGAATGGCAGCCCAAAAGCAGAGAATGGAACGGTATTATAATCGAAGAGCCAACCTTTGTTATTTTAAAGTAGGAGACTTGGTCCTAAGGAAAGTAACTCAAAGCACCCGGGAGCTCAACGCAGGGAAGCTAGGTCCAACATGGGAAGGCCTCTACTGGGTTTCAGCAGTCACTGGGAAAGGTTCATATGAATTAGAGAACCAAGATGGAGAAAAGTTGCCCAGCAACTGGAACGTGGCACACCTCAAAAGATATTATTTCTTATGAACATCACCTGAGCTGAAAGTATGTGCTGCACTCTTTTTCTCTTCGTCCAATTTTGTCCCAATTGGGTTTTTCTGTCAAGGTTTGTAACGAGGCAGCAATAGAAAGCATACTATGAAGAAAGCTCCAACAGCAGCAATAAGACCTTTAATAGCAAGGCACACAAGCAAAGATCCACTCTAGGACGGTTAGATAATCTTTTGCTCTATAGCAAAATTCCCACAGGGAAGCTAAGTTTGCTATCGAGCAAAGGTTACCCGACCGTTCACAAGTACAAACCACTAGAGGGTTGTTAGATAGTCCTTCGCTCGATAGCATGAATTCTCGAGGGTAAGTAAAGTGTGTTATCGAGTTAAGGATTATCTAGCAATTCATTAGTAGGATCCTCAAAGGTACAAGGCTTCCAGTGTTCTAATTCGCATTCTTCGCATTCGAACATTAGGGGGGAACGATATGAGGATACGACAACAATGACTGCCACTTCGACCGAGAAGCGAAAATCGAAAAAATAGTTGTATCATCGTGACTGGGGACTGCGCGGCCAGCCCCGCAGAAACAAGTTGTACAAGTTAGCCACAAGTAATGGCAATTTCATTTAGCCACAAGTAATGGCAATTTCTTTTTTCAGCATAACAAATGCTTATGTACTTTTTGAAAATAGAAGGAATAAAATAAAATCCTTTTATTTTTATCTTGTTTCTTGTCTGAACGATGAATTAACTTTGTCATTTGAAAGTTAAACAAGTACTTCAAATACTAGTGCCGTAATAAACAGGAGACGTCCTCTTCAAGAGTACCGTAAACATTAGAGGGCCCTATCTTATAAAAATCCTCATGTAAAAAGGTTGATTTCGGAAGAACTCATGCCCGTAATCAAAATGCTTTCGGAAAAAATACACCCAAGGCTTCACATAATAAGACGCAAACAGTAAACTTGTGTAAAACTCTTAAGCAAAAAGAAGAGAATGCAAAGATTAAAACTTGCATAAATGTTCAAATAAAAGAAAAAATCAAACAATACTTGAGCAAAAAGATAATTTTATTTACAATAACATGTCAAAATGGCGCAGATGCAAGAATCGGAAAAATAAAAAGAAAAGCTAAACTATAGCATCTCCACTACCCGGAGGAAGAGAAGTGTCTGCGCCCCCAGGGGAAGTGTATAGATCCGCCGATGGCTCAACATTTTGGCCTTCTCCAGTTTGGCCTTCAACATCTTCGTCTTCCGTTTCCTCTTTAGTTCCCGAAGTTTCGGAACCGAAACCGGAAGAACTGGAAGCAGCAGGCTCTCAAGCCTTAGTAATTTCAGCATCAAAGTCAATGATACCAGCTTTGGCCTCTTCCAAGGTTTTTCTCCTCATGTTGTACATAGCGTAAGTTTTCTCAACGACGAGGGATGTCGCTCAGCGCTTAAGTTCTTCTTTGAGTTGGTTACCTCGGCGGAAAGGCTTTCCTGGGCCGATCTAACGGATCTGAGGCTAACATCAAGGTCATGGACAGTTGAACCAAAGAGCCTATTATGCTCAATGGTTTTCTTATACTTCTCCTCCAGCTAGGCATGTTTCGCCCCTGCAACAGTAAGCTCGTCAGTTTTGGAGTTCAAGGTTGCCTCTACGTTAGTCAATCTTTCAGCGGAGGCAACCTCACGATCGGATACAGCAAGAACGGCATTATGAACTTCAATCCATTTGGCCTTAGCCTCTTCAAATTTAACCCTTAGCGAGGCAATCTCTTGGCTAAGGGTCTCCACTTCTTGCTCGCTTTGCTGCAAACGAGCCTCCAATACAATGACCTCAGTGGCTTTGGCTTCCAGTTCTGAGAGGCGAGTGACACTTTGCTCCCGCTCTGCCAAAAGTTGATCCTATGCGGAGGTAATTTCTTCCTTCTCACAAATCAACCTGGGAAGCAAGAAAGTTGGCCTACAAAGCAAGAAAGGCAAAACTCAGGATATGTTCAGGCAAAAATAGAAGAAATAATAAATGAAGAAAGAAATGTACCGCTGCGGCATTGGGCATGGTGTTGTTCAACAAACACTCTCCTGAGAATGCTTGAATATTTTACCAATCTTTCTCTGAAGCCAAAGGCTTTAGATAATTAGCAAGCTTCACCGGCCTAGATAGCAAGTTGTATCTGGTAGAGACCGAAAGAGTAACATTCCTCCTCCTTTGTGGATCTTCAGAAGGGGCAGCATAACTTTGCCCCAAATTCCCATGAACTGGGGACTGGGGAAGAGGAACACCTTCTTCGTAGTCAGGTGCGACCGGTGGAGATGATGTAGCAGTTGTTGGTGGAAGAGTGGATGAAGGTGAAAATGATGTAGCAATTGCTGGTGTTAGTGAAGGTGGAGATGAAGTTGATGGAGTTGAAGAGTGAGAAGCAGCTGCAGCAAATGCAGTGCTGGTTGTTGGTTGCTCATCAGCCGAGGATGGAAGGGACCTAGTACTCAGCCCCAAAATACCGGGAGTTGCGACTGGGACATAGAAGTGGGAGTTGGCATTTTCCACCATATCATATTCCCCCCAGAGCGCCGAGACATCATCCTCGGATGGTGTAACTAACTCGACAAGTTGAGTATTCTATTGAGTTGATGAGGATCGTCGCCTTCTATGTAGAGAAGCTCCCACATCACTGGCTTCTCCATCATCATCGATCATCACAGTGTCTATGACTCGGGGGCAACAGTCTTCGCCCTCTTATTCTTTCCCCCGGCCCCGGAGGATCATCTTCTTTTTGGTTGTTTGTCCTACGGCTGGGGACTCTGTAAAGAAACACTTCTGCCCGAAGCAGGTTCGGAGACACCTATTCGAGTAAGCACCTCCTAAAGCAGCCTCGCCGCGTCAGCAGGATCAGCTAAAATGTCCTCCTCGAGGACAACAACAGAGCCTGCGGGTAGACCTGATTTCAGAGAAAAGATAGAAGGGGTCAATCAATTTCTTCACATAAAAAACTGAAACAAGGTGAGTCTGAGTTACCATGGTTTATGGCCTTCCACCCGTATTTAAGGGCAAGTTCTTTCCACGTGCGGGTTTCAGGCATAGTGACATCCAAGTTCTTCTGGACCCATTGGTCTAAGCCTTCAACCATCGGTGGGACCCATCGAGTTGCTGAAACAGGCGAAAGATGGAGGATCAATACTAGTATAGAAGAATACCTAATAAAAGAAATATTAAACAAGGAGCTTACGAGTGCGGTTCCATGCTTTCGGAAAGGATGAAGCCGTTGCCGGAATGATATTGTTGGTGGCAACTATAACAAACCGTTCCATCCACCCACGGTCGTTGTCATCATCTATGCTAGATAACAGAGCATGGTGGCCACATTTGCTGAAATTTATCATTCCCCCGCGGAAGATTTTGGAGGAATAAAGATTCATCACATGAGCTAAAGATAGCTCTTCTCCCGTCTCTTGGCACAAGCGCCAAAGACAGGCAATTGTCCTCTACACAAAAGGACTTACTTGTGCCAAACATACCTGATAGCGAAGGCAGAACTCCGTAATAATGGAGTCAAGCTCTCCACTCAAAGAGAATGCACCCAAAGTAAAGGGATACATGTAAAAATATGTAAAAACCTCTTTGGGAAGGGTCACTCGCTCTAATAGATTAGGAGAAACAATATCCAAATCATGGCAGCGGCAGTCTTCCTTCACAACAGGAATACTAGAAGAATGGATAGAAGAAGGATATCTGCCAACAGCCCATGTGTGAGGGAGAGCCGAAGGGAATTTCTCTTTGAAGTCTTTTGTTGTAACAAGACTTCTAGGAATGATGGAATCCACCGTTGGAGGAGCAGCATCCTCGGCTTTGTTCTTGCCCTTTGAAGAGCTAACGTTCTTTGTAGAAGAAGCGATTTGGATGAAAGAAAAACTTTTTTGTTTGAAGTGAGTTAAAGAAAGGTTTATTAACAGCAAGAAATGTTTTAGAAAACTTGGAAAATTATGGAGTATAAGGGGAGAAGGTTGATGTGTATAAGTAAAAGTTTTTGCGGCTAAATTTATGACCATGATTACCTCGATAATCGGCAAAACTGTGCTGAATCATGGGATGACACGTGTTCAGGGCATTAAATACGGAGAGACGTGCGTCTAATCAACCGTCAAAAGCCTTTAGAGGGGATCATAGTAATTCCCTCCAAAAAAGTATATCTACCAACTTCCCGGTGACACAAAGTTATGTCACCAAAAAGCAGAGGGACTATCTATATAGGGTAAAATATGCTATGCTATGTGGCCGTCCAAAAGAAGGACACGTGGAACCTAAGACGGGTGATAGCCAAAACCGAAGGCAACAGTCTCATCTGTCACCGGAAAGAATAACGCTCATAAGGATGCAATAAATACTCTTCGCCTGGTAGTATTTAATGGCGATGGGTGGGGACTCAGACCATTTTCCGGTCATGATGGGGTTGCATCAGGGGTAGGCACTCAGCCCTTTTTTGTTTGCTCTAACAATGGACGTACTGACGCGCCACGTCCAAGGGAAGGTGCCGTGGTGCATGTTATTTGTATATGATATTGTATTGATTGACGAGACGCGAGACAGTGTGAACATGCAATTAGAGGTTTGGAGGCAGACCCTGAAATCTAAAGATTTCAAGTTGAGCAGGACCAAGATAGAATACATAGAGTGTAAGTTCAGTGGCGAGACTCGAGGAGGGGAAGGGGAGGTGAGGCTGGACTATCAGGTCATCCCTAGTAGAGGTAGTTTGAAGTACCTTGGGTCTATTATTTAGGGGGATGGGGAGATTGATGAAGATGTCACACATCGTATTAGGGTGGGATGGATGAAATGGAGACTCGCTTCCGGTGTTTTGTGTGACAAGAAGGTGCCACCGAAACTTAAGGGTAAGTTCTACAGAGTGGTGGTCAGACTAACGATGTTGTATAGGGCTGAGTGTTGGCCAGTCAAGATCGCTCATGTCCAGAAGATGAAGGTAGCAGAGATAAGGATATTGAGATGGATATGCGGGTATACCAGGTTAGATAGGATCAGAAATGAGGTTATTCGCGATAAGGTGGGTGTGGCCCCTATTGAGGACAAGATGCGGGAAGCGCGGCTTAGGTGGTTTGGTCATGTGAGGAGGAGAAGAACAGACGCCTTGGTGAGGAGGTGTGAGAGGTTAACATTGGAGGGCTTACGGAGAGGTAGAGGTACGCCAAAGAATAGGTGGGAAGAGGTGATTAGGCAAGACATGGCGCAGCTTCAGCTGACCGAGGACATGACCCTTGATAGGAAGGTATGGAGGTCGAGTATTAGGGTGGTAGAGTAGGTAGTTCAGAGTGTTCATAACAGTAGTATTGGCACGCAGTCTCGCTTTCTACTGGTAGTAGGTTTATGACTAACCGTTGTTTGCTTTCATTGTTGAACACCTTACTATCTTGTTGTTTTTATTCTACTTTTATATGGATTTATGGTACTGTCCCTTCGTGTCTATATTTTTATTAATGTGGTGCTTATGTTTTTCTAAGCCGAGGGTCTATTGAAAACAGCCTCTCTATCCTCACAAGGTAGGAGTAAGGTCTGCGTACACATGTCACGTCCCAAACTCGGGAAGCGCGACCGGCGCTCAACCGAGTAAACCCGGCCGAGCAAGCCTGTTAGATTTTCTTCTATCCAAACTCATCCATGAATAAAGAGAAAGTATATCTCATTAATTAAACACTGAGGGGATTTCATTAACAACCCCAATTTTTCCAATTCCATTATTCAAAAGAGATTTATTTACGATTTCCAAAATATTACAAGTTCATAATTATAATGAAAAACATGTTTGCAAAATACCAGCATTTCTAGTTCAATTTCCCACATCAAACACCACCCACAACTTGTCTACGGAGCCTCTTAGTACAACAGAAGTGGAGAATGGAAGTGCCGGCGACAAGGCACCGGCTATACCTCATAGTACAAAATACAACGTCATATGACATAAAGCCCGGAATAGAGTAGGGCTCACCAAAACCTACTGAATAGAGAGTGACTGCTAATGAGGACCAAAGTTGCACCGCTGATGAACCACCTCCATCCATTAAAGATGCAGCGCCCCCGGCAAAAGGGACGTTAGTACATATGGAATAGTACTAATATGTAAAGCTAACTGTCATCTTTCAAAATAGAATACCAATGTAAGAAAAGGGAAAACCATAGAAACAACAATCATCAGTCAATGATATTCAAATGCCAAGTTAAAACATAATAATTTCCAAAATATGAAGATAACACTGTGAAGTGATAATCAAATATGATTATAATATTATTTTTGGTTGGGAGATCTTTAGCACTGATATACCACTGTTCACAATATCACCGTTCACAATACCAATGTTCGCAATACCAATAATCACTATACCAATCTTCACAATACCAATATTCACAATACCAATAATTACAATACCAATGTTCACAATACTAATATTCACAATACCAATACCACCGTACTTTTAGCACGGAGTCCGATCCCGATCGGCTAGGCCATCTCATTAGAGACATCAACCACAATAACTATCAATACCAATACCATCATATTTTAGCACGGAGTCCGATGACGACCCGATCGGCTAGGCTATCTCATTAGAGACATCAACCACAATCACAATTTTAATTATAATTTCCAGCACAATCACCACCATGTGTGCGGCATGGTATCCGATCACGACCCGATCGGCTAGGCTATCTCACCACAATGTCGTGTGGATCAACATCATCCTTTTCTATCAATCAATCTCATCCCGATTAAGGGGAATAATTTTATCACATCAATCTCATCCCAAATAAAGGGAATAATTTTATCACATCAATCTCATCTCAAATAAGAGGAATAATTCACAAAAATAACATAGGTACAAATATATTTACCTCATCATCTTTCACATTGTATGAATCTCCACTAGTATTTTTAACCAACAACAACAACAATATTTCCTTGGCTCTTTTGGCCACTCACATGATTTTTTATTCATACTTCTTTCACATCTTTTAATTCCATTAGTACCATTGACCACAAGTATAACTTTCACTCTTGCACATTGGCCACACTTTATATCCTCAATTCACTTATTTCACTTCCAACCATCTTTATAGATTATCAACAATAAGACATTTTCAATCAAGACTTTAGGTACACATATGAGCAATTAAGAATCTTAAGCATATTGGGATTTTCTCACATAATTTGGCATCATAACCTTCATTTGAAACACGACTCAAAGACATAGCATTTTAATACACATATCATTCTTGAACACATTCCGAAAGGATAATATAATTTGTTAGGAACATTCGGAACACGTTTTGAATACTTAATTCTCGACACTTTGCTTATTCGGGACAATCAAATTTATTGGGAATATCTCGGAACATAGAATAAGGAACTTGATACAACCATACTTGAAACTTACGGGAACATCATAGAATTTAATTCCAAGAGAGTACTTTAGCCAACATACCTTGCTTTGAGCTTTCCTTAAATTACTACAACGTTCCGAAAATTCTAGCAATCTCAATCTATTTTGAGACATAACAAAATTGAACCATTATTAGGAAGATATTCATGGTCTCAACTCATTTAAGCATTTTATCAAACACTAGGTGTGCAAATTTAACTACAAGGTTCTTCTACAATATTTCCTTCACTCCACAATCCAATCTTTACTTATTTGAGCTCAACAGTCTTCCCACAAATCTTATTAGTACAAGCATGTATAAATAATACTCTTATACCCATGAATCATACTCCAAATCAATCATCATTTACCCAAATTCGAAATTGAAAACTAGGGTATGGAACCTTACCTCTTAGATGAAGATCGTGTGAGATTTCCTTGTTGGATTTCAAAGCTTGGGCAAGATTTTGATGAACAAAACACTTCATCTACTTTCTCTCTCTAGAACACTCTCACTTCTCTCTAAAAAAACCTCAGATAATTGCCCCAAAATAAAGCCCCAAAGCCTATTTATCAAAATAGGGTCGAGTTATAAAAATAAAAAAATTAACCCTCCAAAATTAGGTCTGCGGTCGCTTAATGGGCCGCAGAATGGGTATGCGGGTCGCACAATGCACCGCAGAATCGATGCCCAAAACTGGACTGCGCTGGCCAGGTCTGCGACCGTTTTGCGGTCGCATAACCATTTCTGCGATCGCATAACCACTTCTGCGATTGCAGAATTGGTCGCAGAATCGCATTTTGCCAGCCTTTGGTAATTTGGTCATAACTTTTTGTAGGAGTGTCCAAATGACGAACGGTTTGAAGCGTTAGAAACTAGACACATAGACCTTTATTTTGATATATAATACACCATATAAATCTTCATATCATGATAGGTATGAGCGTTTGAAGTTAGGTCTTGTGCGAACTCACTTGAAACTTTAGTCTATTATGAAATTTCCAACTTGACTTGGACTTAGGGCACTCCTTAGGCCCCACATCACTTATAATATACCTCGTACACTTATTATCATATCAAATTAATAGCCATTATATTAATAGTCCTCGTCCGCACATAAAATAATATAATTAGCGCACATCAACTTTCTTAATAGCGCTTAAGTACTTCGAATTTCTCCGGGGTGTTACAACACACTACCTTCCCCAGACCCCACAGTGTGGGATAATACTGGTATGCTGTTGTTGTTGTTGCCCGGTAGCATTTAATGGAGAATATTCCACAGCATTAAGTATGTTGCCCGTTACAAGGAATTTGATATTTATGCTCACCGTTACATCTTAATCAATGACCCTCATAATTGACATTAAAAAAGGGGACCTTATTTCCTAGACGTAGCTATAAATAGTGAGCTCTGTTATCAATGTAAGGACATGAATAATATTACAATATACTCAAAGTTCTATTCAATTTTATCTTCTTATTTTATATTCTTGTTCTTATTACTGTTGCGTGTCGAGGCTTCACTATCAGTGTCTTTATTTCTGTCATTTCGTCTTTCTATCAAGGCTAAGTGTTATATATTTCTTCAATTATATTATTATTTCAGAATACAATTAATTTTGTAAATAAGTATAACTTTAACTATACCGTTTTACCGGCAATTCCTTTACTACTCCAATCCTCGTCGGACCACAGGGATGTAGGAGGCTAGGTTAGTTGAGAGATGGTTACACGTTCAAGAACGTAAGGTGTCCTTTCTTTTTCAGCGTTAGCCTACATAGAGGAAACGACTTGAGCCGATGTTCGAATGCTAGGCGCTAAAGTAGTCTTAAAAATTGCTTATTTTCAAGATGTTCTTTTCTTTCTAGAGCTTTTTAATTTATCAATTTGTTTGATGTTTAGGACTAAATGGAACATAGTTAAACTTGTTAAGGTTAATTAAAATAGTCGAAACTATAATTTCAACTGATGCAAGTTGTACTTGTTTCTATTTTCAAAACCCAAATAATAATACATTTGAAGTCTTAATTATCCATCCCTTTTTTATTATTTGTCGAGGAAATGACATAGGATATGGAAGAGAAGAGCAATGATGAAGCTAGATTTCATTTGTTTCTTAAACACTACTGCTGAGCAAAACTTTCCATAAGTTTGATGTCATTTTTGTTTGATTGTTAGATGAATCAGAAGTATAAAGCGTGTGTGTTTTGTTTAGCATTCTTCATTCTGTGTTTGTGTGTTTAAAAATGTTTTTCTTTCTTTTCCCAATTTATAGTAACAAAAATTAACCTGAATACAGGTTGGAAATTTTTTGAGGACGATAGCCTGTACAGAGACACAATTATGGGCAGGACTAGAATGTGGGATAAGAGTATGGAATTTTTCAGATCAGTATAAGCCAGGAATGGGAATTGGGGAAAGGGCAAGGAGAGGAGATGAGGATGCCGCACCATTTCACGAGTCGACAAATACAACACCCACATTATGCTTGATGGTTGATAGTGGGAGTAGGTTGATATGGAGTGGACACAAAGATGGCAAGATTAGGTCCTGGAAGATGGACCAATCAAATGCTGATGAATCTCCTTTCAAGGAAGGCCTCTCCTGGCAAGCTCATCGTGGTTCTGTTCTTTCTATGGTCATGTCTTCTTATGGTAATACCAACCTTTCCTTGCTAGCATTCGTAATTCATTTTTGAAAAAGAAAACTGTGATCCCGATCAATGTTTATGATTAATCAGCCTATTGAAATTCTTGTTTGTGCACCTTTGAACTTAAAATATGTAAGCTCCTAGATTCTGTTAGCTTATGGTTGGGTTAAATCATTTCTAGTTAGCAGCCCTTGGAAATTAGGACATAGGAGAAGAATAAAGAGCTTGTTTGCTTGTAAAGAGAGAGTAAGAATCTTTCATTTCCTTTGTGGTAACAATGTTGATCAAGACAAGGTTCTCGAATCCTAACTATTTGATACATATGACAGGAAGTTTCATTTGGGCATTTAAGTAACTTTGACATCGAAAATAATTCTAGGCCAAGTGTCTTTCTCGATGCGTCTGAGATTACCAACCAGCCAGTTACCTGGACCGCTAATTGACCTTCAATTGTCCTTTTTTGCTGATTGCACGCAAGGTCGCTTTGTCATTCTGCCCCATAATTTCTCTGTAGCTGTAAGTTTTGTACATGAAGTCTCACAATAATCATCAAGAACACTTGTTGAATGCTTATTTTGAAATTTAATTTCCCAGGTTATACTCTGGAACTTTTATTCATTAGTTGCCGGCTTGCGGCTACATCATTGATTATGTGTTATTTCGTCTTACTGGTAGTTGAGAACCTCAGTTGTAAGATCACATTAATGGTGAATATATTGTTCCTAATTTTCTTTGTAGACGGCTTTTGTGACTGTTTACTTGCATATCCAGGTGATATATGGTCAGGGTCCGAGGGTGGTAACATTAGAGTTTGGCCATGGGAATCTGTTGAAAAATCTCTCTCTCTATCACCGGAAGAAAAACACATGGCTGCTTTACTTGTGGAAAGGTCATTCATTGACCTTAGGAGCCAAGTTACAGTTAATGGTGTCTGTAACATCTCATCTTCTGATGTGAAGTGCTTGTTGTCTGATCATATAAGAGCAAAAGTGTGGGCAGCGGGATCAGCATCCTTCTCGTTATGGTAGGTTCCTCTTTATTGCTTCCATCTGAATGATTATGTGTGCATTTCTTATTCATTAGTTAGTTAAGAGAATAGGCGAAGACTTCCTTTGCTAATAAATCATCACTCCTAATTACCCTGATAGTTGGGAAACTGCAGGGATGCACATACAAGGGAACTCCTTAAAGTTTACAATGCAGAAGGTCAAATTGAAAATCGAGTTGACATGTCATCAGTGCAAGACCAAGCAACAGAAGATGAGATGAATGCCAAGTTTGTACCAAAATCTAAAAAGGAAAAGTCACAAGGAAGTAGCTTTTTGCAGCGGTCACGTAATGCTATAATGGGAGCAGCAGAAGCTGTTCGCCGAGTTGCTACAAAGGGGGCAGGAGCATTTGCAGAAGACAGTAAGAAAACAGAAGCCCTTGTGATTGCAGCTGATGGAATGATTTGGAGTGGGTGTTCAAATGGTTTACTTGTGCAGTGGGATGGAAATGGAAACCGTTTGCAAGATTTCCATCACCATCCTTGTCCTATTTTATGCTTATGCATTCATGGTTCTCGAATATGGGTTGGCTATGTAAGTGGCATGGTACAGATGCTGGATCTCGAAGGAAACTTGCTAGCTGGTTGGGTTGCTCACAACGGGCCTGTAGTAAAAATGGTAGTTGGGGATAACTATCTCTTCAGCTTGGCTACTCACGGTGGTATACGTGGATGGAGTCTTGCCTCTCCAGGACCTATTGATAACATAATACGACCAGAGTTAGCTGAGAAAGAACATTTGTACACCAGAAAAGAAAATTTCAGGATTTTAGTTGGTACCTGGAATGTTGGTCAGGGAAGAGTTTCGCAGGAAGCGCTTGCAGCTTGGCTTGGTTCGGCAGTTTCAGATGTTGAAATAGTAGTGGTTGGGTTGCAAGAAGTCGAAATGGGAGCTGGTTTTCTTGCAATGTCTGCTGCAAAAGAAACTGTAAGTTATTTCACCTTCAACATGTTACAGGAGGTCCAGCTATATAAGAAATTTTAAAGCCGTATGCAACTAGTAGTTGTGCCATTTGGCGAAAATGGACCCGGAAACAAAAAAAAAATAGAGAACTTGATCAGTCTGTTATTTAGAAGAAAAGAAGTCAAGAATCCTGGTAGCTTAAAGAGTTAACAGGCTTTACTTTCATGAGAGAATGATAAGGTGTTGCAATCTACAAGTAGTTCTGCGCTTTCGTTGATCTTTCTCCTTGACGCTGTGTCTCTACTTGCTCAGCTAATCCCTGAAACATGATCAAGAGATTGGAGGGCACAAAATAGCTAACACTAAGATGCTCTACCATAGATGTATTTTCCTGTGTCTGATTGGTGAGTAAAATTTCCAGATCCACAGAAGGAACTTGTGCATTTTATAAAACAATTACTGACTAAAGAAGTTGTGTACTAAATGTCTTTAATGCCTGACTTCAATTTGAAAGAAATGGTGTAGGTTTACTCACTTTGCATCACTTTTGATATTTCCAAGTCAATCATTTGTTGACTTTTGCTATGATAGTATTGATATTAGGGAATACATAATCTGGCGCACATGCGGATAGTGTAGCCTGATACTTTCCTAGTCTTGTGTCATGTGCACAGCATTACCACTCATGTCAAACTGTAGGTAGGATTGGAAGGAAGTGCAATGGGGCAATGGTGGCAGGACGCAATAGGGAAGGCATTGGATGAAGGATCAACTTTCGAACGTGTAGGATCAAGGCAACTAGCTGCATTGCTTATTGCTATCTGGTAAGAGCTTGTGAATGTATCTTTTAGTGATCTGTTTTCTCTTTTTAAGCTGAAGTCCCAACTATACATCCTAAGGACTGCATCCTTTCATAAAGCATCATATTTCTAGCTGAATTGGGGTGAAATAGTTCTCCCTCAAGCTCTAAACCTATTTGTACTTTTTTACTCATTTTCTGCATCAATAATATTTAACTCAGGGTGAGAAAATCTCTCAGAAAACATGTTGGAGACCTTGATGTTGGAGCAGTTGCATGCGGTTTAGGACGTGCAATTGGTAACAAGGTACCTTTCTCCCTGATATTGTTTAACTTGTATAAAAAATAACAGACAGTCTGATGCTTCTGGAGTTCGCTCATATCGAATTGTCCAAAAGCTCATCAACCTGTCCGAGGGATGATGAAGGCGATGCCACAATTGAGGGAACCACCCTCTTACTCTTTTTTAGTTAAGAATGCGAAAGACCCTGACCCTGCCAACCAAACCCACTCAGATAGACTAAATAGACTAAAACAAGTGCACAAGAAAGACTAAGGAAACAAAACCTTTTCTCGATAACGCTGGGCCATGTTGGTTTGTTTACACTAGAACTCATACCACTGATGCTCAAGACATAAAGCTGCTTGCTCTACTAAATTATTATTTCTTGCCTTTATAAGGGGAACAATGAAATGGCTTGCATAATTCGGTCATGTTACACACTTACAATGCAGGGTGGCGTTGGTCTGAGGTTAAGAGTATTTGATCGAATAATGTGCTTTGTAAACTGTCACTTGGCCGCTCATTTGGAAGCAGTAAATCGTCGCAATGCTGATTTTGACCATATATATCGAACAATGTCCTTCACTCGGTCTTCTAACCTTCTCAACAATGCTGCTGGTATGCTGCGATACCTGTTTTTCTATTGCACTGTTGTCTTCTCCACATATTTACTATGGCTGCTTTACTCTTCTGGCTTGTCATGGGTCCTCTCTCTTGCAGTTGGCGTTTCATCTGCTGCTCAAATGCTTCGTGGTACAAATGTATGAATGTGCAATTCCTATTCTGTTTTTCAAGTGATTTTACAGTCTAATTCAGTTCAAGTGACACCTTCTCATCTACAACAGGCTGCAGCAATTAATTCTGCTGAGGGAAAGCTTGACCTTGCTGAAGCTGACATGGTGATTTTCTTTGGTGATTTCAATTATCGTCTTTTCGGGATATCTTATGACGAAGCAAGGGACTTTGTCTCGCAAAGAAGCTTTGATTGGCTTCGAGAGAGAGATCAATTAAGAGCAGAAATGAAATCTGGAAAAGTTTTCCAAGGAATGCGCGAAGCAATCATCAAATTTCCTCCAACTTACAAGTTTGAAAGGGGGAAACCAGGATTAGGAGGTGAGGCATATTTGTAATGATATAGAATGTGACTGAACTTTTTTTTCTTTCATTTTGTTAAGGATAATGATGACAAGGGTTTGTTTCAAGGACCAATTTAAGATTGTGCTTTTTGAATAGTCCTACATAATGCATGAGCTAACCAAAAGCGTTGACAATACTTTCCTTTTTCCACTTTAGGATATGATTCTGGAGAAAAGAAACGAATTCCAGCTTGGTGTGATCGAGTATTGTATCGAGACAACCGGTCAAGTACTACCGTGGAGTGCAGTTTAGGGTGCCCTGTTGTTGCCTCCATTATACAGTAGGTCTTTTTTTTTTCCGGGGCGTTCTTCATATTTACTTTTCTCGCTCCACCTTGAAACTTCTCTGGTACGTGATAGGTACGAGGGTTGCATGGAAGTAACAGAAAGTGATCATAAACCTGTAAGGTGCAAGTTTGATGTTGAACTTGCTCATATTGATAGATCAGTAAGGAGACAAGAGTTTGGGAATATTTTCCAGAACAATGATAGAATCAAGTCTATACTGGAAGAACTACATTATATCCCAGAGACAGATGTTAGCACCACCCAAATTGTTATTCAGAATCAGGACACATTCAGCTTAAAAATTTCCAACAGAAGTAGAGAAGACAAAGTTCTCTTCCAGTTGACCTGCTGTGGTCAGTCCACTGCCAAAGAGGATGGGCAAGCATAAGAGTATCATCCCAGAGGTTCCTTTGGTTTTCCCAGGTGGCTTGAGGTGATACTTCATTTCCTAGATGCTCTTAATTTGGGTTTATACTTTCTCATCCTACATGAAGCAACAAATGGATGCTCATGGAAATATTGAACAGTATTACCTCTTCTCTAGTCATACAGGATATGTTAGGGAGTTAAGATGTTACTAAAAGAGACTAAAATAGAGAACTTGGATGAAAGGGTGTCCCTTCATTCTGATATGCACATAGTTAGAAAGAAAACTGATGGAGAAAGCATTAATCAAATCTGACCAGCCAAGCAAGTCCATTTTCTCTTAGTTGATTCTTAATCTATCTAATGCTTTGTCAGTCTCCTTCGCTTTAACATAAACTTTTCTGGAACTGAAAATGGGCCTTTACTGAAAGAAATGCCACCTAATGATTCTCTGATTCAGGTCACACCTGCGGCTGGCATTGTCAAACCTGATCAAGCCGCTGAGATCTTAGTTCGTCATGAGGATAGCCAGTCATTAGGAGATTCTGTTGATGGCATTCCTCAAAGCTGGTGGTCTGAGGATACAAAAGACAAGGAGGTAGTTTTGATGATCAGTATTAAAGCGAGTCAGTCAACTGAGGCCAGAACACATCAAGTACATGTGCGCCACAGCTTCACACCTGATGCAGTTTGCGTGAACTCAAAGAACAGTAGGAGTAACCAAGGAAGCTCCCATCATAGGTCTGCACTAAAACATGTTGGCAGTACCTCGAATAAGATGAAAGACCATCAAAACATTCGGGTTCCTTGATAGCTACATGAAAACCTAAGAAGCTACAAATACAATTGCATCACCAGAGGATTCCAACCAGTTTGGATTTTCGTTGCTGTCAATACTTGATAGGATCTTGATGTAAATACTCATACACAATTAGTATAAAAGCTTGTTTTCCGGCTCAGAGAATGCTGCCAAAAAGTATAAGATTTGCTCATCCATTTTTTGTTAGAATCAGGTCCTAAATACTGTTTATAATACTTATCTTTGACTGAAGACTTATGATCAATTTTCCGTTGTGATCACTGGAAATCTGTTTGTGCTTCACCAAGAGGACAATTTGTTTGTTATAGTTGAGCACAAAAGACTTGAGAAAAGACTTTAGTGTTACCAATTTTGTATTGTAAATTTGATTTTTGGTTAAGCTTTTCGGAATCACATAATATAGTGTTCTTCTGATGCCTTATTTTCGCAGCAATCAAAACCTGATATCCAGAAGTAGGTTACTGTGGATCAGGAAGAAGGAAACTATGGAACTAGCTCACTATTGATGCTTTTCGTGAAGCCGACATAAAATTCCTAACAAATAAAAGCTGGAAAAAGATGGAACTTCATTACCACAGGAAATAGATATGATGAATTATATAATAACAAATTTTGTTTAGTACATTTTTCTAAGGAGTGGATTATGTATAGGCAAAAGCAACTGAATATCAGCCATCTGCACCTTCTTGTCATCCAGTCGCAGTCTGGTAGTAGTAATTGTAGGTAGGTAGTAAACTCCATGATAGTTTGCCTTCAACCTATTAAATTCATGGGAAGGATTTGCTAAAGTTTCATCTTGAACTTCCAAGCATATATGTCACCTCAGATGGTAAGCAATTTAGTGGCTGCAGCAGTTAGAGAATTGTGCAGATGTGGATCGCCTCGTCATTATTGCACTCTATTTAAAGTTTCTCCTCATCTGTTCCTAACTGCATAGACCCTTCTGTTCCTCACACAATTTGTTATCTGATGCCATTGCTACAAGTTCATCAGACTTGAGGGTTTAGAATCTGCATATATTCACTCATAATGCTATTTACAGACCTCCAGGATTGATACCTTGGGGCAGAAATTTAGCTGACTTTTATTTCTTCCTATACTGCATACATCCTCTTGTAGCTTTCACTGTAAAGCTCTGTATCTGATGCCACGGACATCGAGTATGAACGTGAATGAGTCTCAGCCCTCCTTATGCTCCTCATCTTCGACTCTTCTAGCCTATGTCGAACCACACAATAGCACATGGAACCAATAGTAGTGAGCATTATGGTGCTACCAATGACAGTTGCATAGATAGCGAGCCCTCTTTCCTTGTCTCCAACCACCACATATGTGAGTGAAATAAAGGAAATTGAAATAGAGAGGCAAGCTGCCCACATGAGCTTGTTTATCCAAAACATGAGTTGCTTCTTTGCCTTTTGTTCAATCACAACCACAGAAGTTTGTACTACGACAACAGCAATGGAAATAAACAAGGCCATACTGTCAAACAAGAAGAAGATTATGAATGCCGCTTTCCTAGCTATGTGTGCTTCACCGAGTGAAACCCCATCTGTTTTGTCCTCAACGTATTGGCCAGGTACAGTGAAGATGGCAGCAAAAGCTACAGTAGCAATAAGGACAGCAACAACTGTCGCGTTGTTGATGGCATTGTTAAGACCACTAATGTGGAGCTTTTTCACATTCTTTGCAATTTTCCGCACTTTGAAGCCAGTTTGACGGCTGTGTTGGAGTTGGGACTCCACATCATGCCTTATGTCACTGACAGTCTGCTTGAGTTGCTTCGCAGCATTGGGAGGTCTCCCGTGATCTTTAGAATGGGTAGCTCCTGCCTCCTTTAAAATGGAAACGAGCTGCAGAGATCCAGACTTTTCTGCAATATCAAGAGCGGTTTCTCCAGCCTTATTGACAGCGTTGAGGTCAATGCCCTCGATTGATATTAGACATTGTACCATCTGCAATTATACGTAGTTAAGTTTCAAGATGAATGCTAAAAAGAGAATGCACAGAATAAGATGTCTGGTTCCTATATTGAGCATGCATATGTATTCGATGAAAGAACCCAGTTATAAGATCTTAACATGAATGCTAAAAACAGAGTACACTAAATAAGACATTGGGTTACTATACTGAGCATGCATATATAGTCAATGGAAGAACCTAGGTACAAAATCTATGTCAAAAGCAAAAGAATTCTCACGTAAACCTGAGGAACATCAGATTCACACATAAATTTCTAAAACTCTGAGTAATTTGATCTTTTTTTCCTTTTTTCTCTAAGCGAGTAGCTTTGATTCTTAGGTGCTGCTTGTTTGAAGTTTTTGCATTTTTGAGTATGCAAACTCAGTCTTTGTGCTTTTGCAGCAAGTGTTTGTTGGAGCTAATCTTGAAAAAGAGAACCTTTTTTTAAGACTTCCAAACTCAGTTTTGAAATCTTTCTAAAACTCATAAACTAACGATTTGGATTTTTTAGTTTCTAAAAGATTTGAAAAACTGAGTTTGCATAGTTTCAAAAAACTGTAACCTTTTTTAGGAGTTTCATGGGTAAAAAACAAAGTACCGAGAAAATGTCAATCCTAAGAAAGTAAAGGGTCATTTGGTAGGAGGTATTAGAAAAAATAATACAAGCATTAGCTTTGTGCTTTACTAATACCTTGTTTGGTACATTTTTTCAACCTATGCATAACTAATACTTGCATTAGTTATACATCATACTTGGTATTAGCCTATGTATAAGTAATGCATAGAAAACCATGACATTAGTAATACCAAGGCTATTAATGCATGCATTAGTATGGTTAAAGACAAAATTGTCCTTAAAGTCCCTTAAAGCTAGAGAATATGGAGGGCATTTTTGTAAACAACTATTTTTCTTAAAAATTATGCAATCCATTATAATTTTTAATACACCACACCAAACAGTTTATAAGAGATAATATCTGCATAACTAATGCTTGCATTACTAACCCATGCATTACTAATCCCTGCATTACTAATACACTGTATTCTGCACTATTCTTATAGTGCCCTACCAAACGACCCCTAAGCAAGAAACTCTTCGTCCTTATAAGCAGTAACTAGTGTCAGCTTTCTTGTTTTCAGGGGGCATCAAAATTACCAGCTGTGTAAATTAGCTTAGCTTGCAGATATCAGGCTTATCCAGCATCTGCAACCATCTCCACGATACAACAAAAAGTTTTCCTCCATAAACTCACCCACCACTTTTTCTTTCTTCACAGAAGTTGTAATTTTCAATGTGATTAACAAAATGAACAGTTCTGCCTAAATTCAGATACATTTGACGTCGACATATAAAGCACATATCACTAGTTCACCTTAAAACTTTCTGGAAGTCACTAGTTTACAAGAAATAATAGTTAATAAACTGAGACCAACCTGCTGCCGTCCCTTTATAGTTGCAACATGAAGTGCTCTGTTTCCTTTGTTATCTTCCAAAGCCAATACAGCAGGATTCGGTTTGATTAATTCAAGCACAATATCAACATTTTGACCCTTTACAGACATGTGCAGGGCACTTTGGCCTTTTTTATCCGTTCTAAAGTCAATCTCAGGATCTTTGCTCAGAAGAGATTTAACTATTTCCAAGTGTCCCATTCTTGCAGCTGTATGAAGAATAGTCTTGCCATTGTTACGAGCTATCTTCGCAAGGTTTGAGTCAATCTCCAGAAGGAGATTCATTACATCAAGGTGTCCCTGAGCAGCTGCTGTATGTAAGGCTGTAGAATTGGACAAATCCGTTGTCATCACTAGATTTGGAAATGAATGCAACAGTTCCTTCAGTACCTCTGCAATGTAATCCCAGAAAATATTTTTAGAGAGTAGAAATAAGAAAGAAGCATTCTAATTCTAATTCCAATTTAACAATTGTTACTCAGAACAAGCTTCAGAAAATAACAAGCGATCCAGAATCAAGAATTTAAATTTATTTCACTTGTCATCACAAGTTTGTAAGCTTTGATATACTTAAACAATAGAGGCTAAGCACAAACTAAATCATACTAGTGATGGCCTAACTCAAAACTGTGAGTAACAGTGTTAAGCTTAATGAGTCTTTTTCTCATGAAGTAAATAAGCTTAATCGTCAAGCTCAAGTAATCTTAAAGTTCAATTCTTCGTTCTTTTATGATAAAGGTAGAACATGACCCAGCTCGTGCACATCTTGATTAATCCACGGATACCTGGTCCTACCAATAAAGGTATCGGGTCACTCTATCCACCTTAAAAAGATGGAAAGAAATCATCTAACTTTTTTTGCCTCTGGTAGGATTTGAACCCTGATCCCCCATGGTCCATTCCAACTCCACTGATCGTGAGGCTACCCCCTTGGCAAGGAACCTTAAAGATCAAAAACGTTCATCAAAACTAAGCTGTACTGAAAATACAGCACTTATTGAGGGGGGGTTGAGGAGCTAAGCTATTGACAAGCTGCTCAAGATCAACCCGGTCTAGTTTCACAAGGCAGTTTATCAGGTTCACGCTTTATTCAGATACTCAAATAGATAGGAAACTTAAAAACGAGGACGAAGAAAAAGGATTTCCTCAAGTTTCAGTAGAGAAGAAACGAAGAATTATCATAACCAATTTTTAAGTGAACAAGGGACGGCAAGAAACATCGTTATTCATTGCACTCAGTGTTGGTTGACATCGTAATTGGATGTGATTCTAGTTATGACGCCAGGAATCTTAGCATCATTTGGTTCCAGAAAGCAGTAACATCCATGAACGACATGGCTAATTGGGTGTGACAATCAGGACTAGGAAGCAGCAAAAGAAGTGTTAAGCTGACAAATTTTGGGAATTTGTTGGTGAGTAGAAGAATAGTTGTGGAAACCTAAATGAAAATGATTCGCAAAGCCCCCAAAGAATGAAAAAATCCTGCACTTCATGGGCTAGTGTAAACAATAGTTTCAGAAGGATACATCATGTCCATTCCATAAGATTTATCTTTAATTTTAATTCCTGCAGAAAAATAAACTATCCACTTTTTGTGATGTTTCTCCAATCAAACAACTATATATTTCTTTAAACAAGTAATCATTGTTTCAGGTTTCTGACATTTTTTTATTTATTTTCTCTTAACAAGAAATCATTTTTAAGGGATAGACATGTATCACTTTTAACTCAATTAATATTTTTACTATTTTTAGCTTCAAATTTTTTTATTGGGAAAAAGGTTTACGGAATGATTGTATCAATAGAGTTTCAAGTAGTTGATCTAAAGGTACAACTTATTTTAAGGATCTGGACAATCTTTGCAGGATGGATTCTCGTTCAAGCCATTTTGACTCCTACAGATATGGATAAAAGTAATTCCAACTCAAACCCTTTCAACTTCTATGCCACCACAAGACACACTATTCTATAGGTCCTTATGTATCTACTTAATGCTCACTTCAGGTAATTCATGATTTGTGCAGATGCTAAATTCACCCTCTCCTAGGACGATTTTGTTCGGTGACATAATTGCATAGTTATCTCTTAACAGCTTTCTTAATTTTAAATTTCAAAACTGCTGCTTTTCTATTTCATGTATTAACAGGATATATACAGCAGTCGTTCCACTGTGTCACACTACACTGACTTATATACCTTCCCACCCCTACCGAGAAATAGAACTAAGTAATCCTACATCAAATGGCCGAGAAACTTTGCACTACTAATCTTGAATAACTTGGACCGCCCCCCTCCAAGCGAAAGTTTTGCACTCAGATGAAAGGAAAATACAGATTAGCATCCTTCAGCATCTATCTGCTATAATATCGCAATATGATATTAACAGCCCAATATTTTCATAATTTGATAGTGGCCGAATGCAGGAAAGTTAGCTTTGGTTGCTCTGAACTTAGTCTTGTCCTCTAATTTTCTATTATGGAAGAACATGTTTTATATGCCAAGTCTTCAAATGGAAACATTTTTTTAAGATAAGTTATCTAGTATTTTACTAAAGCTACAAGTAATCTGCACTAGAGCAGGCTTAATTTAAAGGTTTTAGAAGAAAAAATCAAGGATGCAAGTTGCTCTAAATGGGGGGCTAACAGAAGCAATAGGTAGCATGTGAAAATCAACCAGTGTCAAGTGCATCGTACCAATAAAACATACGCATTATCTCACGAGGATTACAATCTGTACTAGAAGGAATCATTGACTCAAAACCAAGGAAGGAGAATGTTCTCTTTTTATCTTTTTCTGTGGGCACGAAGACTCACCAAGATGACCCTGCTTTGCTGCAACATGGAATGCATCATAACCATTTCTCGCCAGAATGGAAGCCGTCTGAAGGTCTAAATGTTTTAACAACTCTGCAACAACCAAGGTATGGCCATTCTCCGCCGCAACGTACAAAGCAGTCTCACCCTCCTGGTTTTGCTTAGATAACAAATCACTGATGCCTTTGCTATTATCAAGCTTCTGCACAATTTCTTTCACCTTCCCTAGGTTACCTGCTCTAACTGCCAAGTGAAGTGGAGAATCCCCTCTTTTTCCTGGTGATTCCTTACCCCTTTTCCTCTCACCACCACCAAAGCTCAGCTGCCTCTCCATTGCTATCCTAAAGCTTTTCTGTTTCTCCATCAACCCTCTAAAGCTCTTCTGTTTCTCAATCGTCCCGTTTCGAAAACTCTTCTGTTTCTCCATCACCCCACGAAAGCTAATCTGTTTCTCCATCACCACCACAAAAGTTCAATCCGACCCTTCAAATAAATTCTTCTATATCCGACTTTTTGTTTCCCACTTTCAAGAACTACAAAGCTTGAAACTTTTCATCATTATCAGGTCAGTTTTTTCAATTCTAACTACTAAGATAACCCCCCAAAAGAAAAGGACAAGAAATTCAACTTTCACCCTTTTCTAACTCAAAACATATCATATGAAAATTTACAAAGTTAGTCCAAATTATCAAACCAAAAATCAGAAATTCTAACCAAGATTCTTCAAGCAAATTAAAACTCCAAACGTTGAGTATGGTGCAAATCCCAGCTCTTATAGTAAGCTCCCAAACACAAAAAACAACAATCTTTCACTGGATTCACAGAAACAAGACGAATTACCTTGAACTCAATTTTACATAAGAAGTCAAACCAAGCAACCAAAGACCCAAATTTTCACCCAAAAATAGAGCTCAAAACCTCATTCTAAGCTGAAATGAGACACAAACACAGATTCTCCACTCATTAAAGCCAGAGATAGACAATTTTATGCGAATCTTGAAAAAAATCCTTAAAAAGATCAAAAATAGGAAACGCCACCACTCTCCATGTGGGATATAACAATTCACATGTACTGTAATAATAATTGTAGTTTAAGCATCTTAAAACAGTTACTGAAAGCAATGCTCTTTTATTTTAAATTAGTATTTTATTTCACTTTTCTAGAAAGTTAGTCTCCACTATTATCCACCCAATTGAAGTACACCAACAAAAGAAAAAGAATAGATTTTTACTACTAGTATTATTTTAGCCTCTTGTTTTTTTTGGTACTATATATAAATACTAGAATAAAAAAGTTATGTTAGTGAAAGATGCAGATTGTTGGCCGCCATTGATGTTGACATGATATATAGGTGCACTAAAAGACAAATATATACAGAGAGAGCAAGGGACCATAGCATATTGCCATATTTTTTACAAGGAGATGGAGATAATTGGAGACTTGGAGTTGAGCACTCTACCATGTGGGCCCCATGATATGATGAATTGGGATAGTGGGGTCCACTTTAAGAAATGCATGAAGGCACGGAAGGTAATAACAGCAAATAGATGGCTAATAAGCCAAGGGTCAGTCCATTTTCATGTCTATTTTGAAAATTTTCTCTCTTTTTATTCTTTGAAAAACAGTTTTCCATTCATCAGGTCAAGATGAAAATTATGGCAACTAGGATAGCTTTTTGGGGAGATATTTTGGAAAATACTTATAAAAAAGGATATACTAGCACTTTTCATCTTTGTGATATGTAAGTAATTAATATTTAGTTAATTAAGTTTTATGTTTTTTGCGCATTTAATTCTTATTTATCTAGTATTAATTCGATCTTGTATGGGGGCGGACACCTACTTAGCTTTGGAAGGCCAAGAAAGTTGTTAGACTTGATGATAGGGAAACCAGAAGCCCTCATGAATTAGGAAATATATTTTTAGAATTATATTAATCTCGAGTATGAAGTAATAGTAAAACTTTATCATAATACATGGATAATTATATGGTGTAATATTTAGTAATTCATTAAATTTGTAAAGAATCGCAAGCAGATGGATTAAAAGCGTATATCTCAATTAAATTAAGATTAAATGCGTTTAGACAAATAATACAAGGACGAAATCAAATTTATTGATAGTGCGAGACTAAAAAAATGATAATTAGTTGGAGAAAAAGTGTTCGTACTCGTTTCTTGAAAAGTTCTGTTCTGGTTCTCAAAAAACTTCTTAAAATGAAGTACATCAAGACAATTTTCAATCAAAGAAATTTTCTCTTGAAAATGTTTCAAACAAACTGTATACGGTAAAAATCGGTTAGTCCTTTGTACGAACTGGTCGAAATGGTAATGTACTGGATCGGAGAAGCATCTTCATAATCAAGTTGAGGTCCGAAGTCAGGTCACCAAGTTTTGAGCCCTAGGAACCGATCAATGTCGAGCTTGATATCATTATCGAGCTCGAATCCAAATCGAACTATGATACAAAGTAAAGTTATCGAGCTTATGAGGCAGGAACCGACCAACACTGACCCCGAATCAATATAAGAAGTCGGGTCAGAATCGAGCTCGAGTCGAGATCGAGAGCTCGAGTCAAGATCGAGAGCTCGAGTTTATACCAAGCTCGAATCAATATCGAGCTCATAGACAAGAGCCGTTGCAATCCCACTAGAGGAGAGAATCCTGACAGGAACTATGAAAAAGCTGATTTATCATTGGTCTCCCACTATATATTTTTAATTATATCTAAACTAGGATTCCTCCACTATAAAGGGGATGATTATTAATTTTGAAAGGACCAAATTTTAGCATACATTATAACTGAGATATCATACACTCCGCCATTAAAGAGTTATCCTTTTTTAGCTTTATCAATAGATTTATCTTGCTTAATCTATAAATCACATTCTTCCGAATTTTGCTTATTTTTCATTCTATATAGTCAACACTTGATATTTCTATTAATTCTTACGATTCGTGCCAAGTTATACCACATACCCTTAGAACTACGTACAAATTTAACTCAATTCATTTTACGGGTAAACACAAACACCTCAATTCTTTTAATTTAAAAACTTCACTTGGTTTAACACCATGAATCTTAAAGTGTTGCTGATCTCAAAATAACACTAAGGCCTCGTTTGTTTGAACTTAATGTAGGTCTGAATCTTAATCATTCAGATCTTAGACATTAAGGCGTTTGATTTTAAAGTCTGAATCTTCATCATTCAGATCTTAATCATTAAGTGTGTTTGTTTATTTTACTTCACAGACACTTAATGATCTGAAAAGGTCTGTATGATTAAGATTTATAACCAAGACTTAATTTTATGAAGATGTTATCATCCACAATCATTACTAATTGCCGCCACCACCATCCTCAACCATAGCCGTCATCACTAATACCACCCCCACCAGCATCATCCTTAACCATAACCACACACTCACCCACCTCAACTACCACAAACCAACCACCCCATCACCATCAATAACCATAGCCAGCACCACCCACAATTATAAACGACCACCGCCTTTAGTCGGCACTCACAGGCACCTCCGTTAGCTATCACCACCACCAATTATCATGTATATAGATATTATTGATAGAATATTAGATTAATTAATATTTTAGTTGAATTTTATGTTTATTAATTTTTAAATAAAGATAAATTTTATATATTCAGATGTTAAAAAAATAAATAGTCTTAATTATTTAATATTCAGATCTTAATACACAACTTGATATTTAAATGTGTATTCAGATTCAAATATCTTAATCTTAATACATATTTTGATATTCAGATATGCATTCATATTCTGACGTTTTAATCTTAAAAAAATAAATGATCTAACCGTTAAATCGAAAGAAAAACAATGGAATTAATCTAAAATATGTTGATTAAAATAAACAAAACAAAAAATCAAAGAAAAAGGAGAATATTAAAATATTATCATTTAACTTGGAGTAAGCACAAGACAAAGTGAATCTAGAAATAAGAATTTGCTCCTTTAAACTTAGCAAAAACACCGACCCTCGTGGGCTGATTCTGGAGTTCCATTCTGACGCCTGGATTGCTTGTCTTTTTATTTCCTATTAGTATTAGTACCCGCTACTATGCGCGGATAATATTGTGATCTTGCTAAATTTTATAAATTAGAAAAAATAAATTATATAAATAACTATTGGCAGTAACTCAAATATTATAACCCCACATATAGTCATTAATACAAACAAACAAAAATATAATATAATTCAAAAATAATTAACACTATACGGAGTAATAAATAATAAGAATGTATATAGTAATATCTTAATTTAAATTACAAAAATATATTCTATTATTATCTCAACAGAAGTACCTCTCGCAACAACAACTACTTTTGCTAACTTAAAGTTACACTATTTATTACGTTCAGTATTTTAATATTGAAAGACAAACTAATATACATATATGATGGTTTATTGACAACTAAAATATTCTTACTTTTGAGAGTTACCAACATATAGAACAGTTGGATCGAAATTTGCTTAATAATTGTGATGTCACTTCAATTTTAACCACACAATTTAAGTCACTTTGCTTTTAACAATTTAAATGACATCTTTGGAACATAGACGGTTGTTCAGGTCACTATTTGTAAGTAAGAATATTCGATAAAGCTCTACGACTTTATGAGTTTTAATTTTATTTAGCAATTCATTTTATAAGAATCAACATATTCTTAATTAAATAAACTTTTAACGTACTTTTAATATTTCTCTTCTAACGTGCACATGTCTTAAAAGAAGATGAGTTCTTACATCTTGATTGGTAATTATTAATTAAATAAATTTTATATTTAATTTTTTATAATTCGCTGTATTTTGTGTAAATAACAACCTCAAATAGTGCATTATATTCATTTATATGTTCACCCTGTATAAATCTATTTTTATTCTAATTCACACGTATATATCGACACCAATAAGTACTCAATCAAATTACACAAATAATTTGTGAGAACATAAATATTAACAATGGACTAAAAAGTTACAGACCATACCTGACCCATTAGAGAAAATCCATACTCTCATTCCTATTTATTGTAGCATAACAACTGCAGCATTAATAGGAAAAACTAAAAAGTATATGTATTGCTTTCAAAAAACTAAGATATAAGCAAATTATAAATTCTTAGATAATTAGTTACACAGTAAGATAACACAATTAACATTTAATTCAGCTGATCTCTAAGAAGCTTCATACATTAAAATATTAACCCATAAAATACATTGATGTATAACTTACCATCAGTTCCATTATTTTCAAGTACATTTATGATTGAATTAACTCCCTTACAACATCATTGGAGTTGCTTTACCATTGATCCAATCGAACTGCATGACCATGATCATTCTCATTTGAGAATCGCTTTAAAATTATTTAAATCCAAACTACATGCATCATACATCTCGATTCTCAAACCTTGAAATAATTGAGCAAGAGATATAATTTTTTTTTAATCAATTCAAAGTACAAATTTTATCACACTATCTCTACCCCTCTTTCTATATTATTTTTCCTACTATGAAATTTTATAGAATTATTTTAATTTATATGAAAATTTGACTTTTAATTTTTTATTGAAATTAAATACATAAAAATTTAAAATATATAATTATTATATTTTTAATTTATTTCTTAAAATTATGTCAATTGTCCATATTTTTTGTTTTAGTTTTATCTATTATAATATTTTCAAAGATGTGTATCTGATCCATATAGTATGACTTCTCTCATTATTATTTATCTCTTCTTAAAAATTAAATTATTCTTATCCTTATATTGTCACGACCCAAATCTCACATGTCGTGATATCGCCTAACGCGATATTAGGCAAGCCGACAACTCACAATTTAACAGGCATCTTTAATTTAAAACATGCTGAAATAGGCTTAAGTAAATAAAATCTCATAATAACTGGAAGGAAACGTCGAAACTCAACACAGAATTTTCAAAATTCGGGTCTCACTGAGTACATGAGCATCTATACAATAATATGGTCTGAAACATTGTCTAGGAGGGTAGAACAGTATAAATAAAACTAAGACAATAAAGGAGGAGAGTCAAAGTATGCGGACACCAAAGCAGCTACCTCGATAATCTTCGAACTGGTAAAAACTCCAAAATCAGCAACCATTGTGTCCGGAAATACCTGGATCTGCACACGAAGTACAGAGTGTAGTATGAGTACAACCAACTCAATAAGTATCGTAAATAAATATGTCAATGTAAGAGAAGCTTAAATTATCAATGATACTATCTTTCCCGGTGTAGTTCTGTCTTTTATATCGGCACATAACAATATTTAAAACTAACTCATCAAGTTTCGTGAGAAGAATATACGTGGGTGCATGTGTACAGTTTCTCAAATACCCTGCTTAGACAATATCATGGCATGTAAAGGAGGAGAACAATTAAATCAGATAAATGATCAAGGAAATGCAAATTCCACACAACACTGGCCGGATTCTCTCAACTTTCCATATTGATTCCAAAGCACTGATTAGTATTCTCAATAACCGTGTGTACACCATCAAGAGAGAAACATGAGAGAGTGACCATAGGGGGATGGATCCGTATTCACACGCTACACGGATAACTCACGTGCTGCACGGACAATTCGCGTGCTAATAATAGAACCCGCACGGATAACTCACGTGATGCACGGACAACTCACGTGCCAATAATGTTAATATCTGGATTCGCACGGACAACTGATGTGCTGCACGGACAACTCACGTGCCAATAACATAATACGCCTGGCATGGTCATAGGCTCCCAGTCCAAACATATCATACAGGAGTAAGTAAACAAGTATACATGTATATAATGAATGAAATAAGATTCTCATGCTCCTCGACTGGTATAAATAACATGCTAAAGTGCAGACATGTGCAAAGTGTGTTATCATAGCTCAAATCGATAATTCCATCACTGAAAAATATTTATCAAGTTCGTTCAGGGATTAAACCTCTATGTAGCCTCAAACATGGTTCAAATAGTTCACACAAAATGTTACAAATATTAGAAAAGCTTTACAGTCAATTCTAGGCTTATAAGAGCCCGAGCACAACCCTAACACGAATAAATGACCCCGGTGCCTACACATGGGTTCATCCCCACGCATGTGCGCACCCAATAGCACGTAGCTATCACACCAATTCAGGCAACTAGTGCCTCAACCGAGTTTAAATAATATACTTACCTCAAGCAAATCAAATCACTCCACTAGAAAGCCCTTCCCACGCGTATCGGCCTCCGGAAGGATTGAATCTAGCCAAAAATAACGTAATACTGTCAACAAAAACTATAGGAATTGATTCCAATTAATAAAGCTACGATCTTTAGCAAAAATAAAAAAGTCAACCCCGGGCCCACGTCTCGAAATCCAACAAAAGTCGCAAAATCCAAACACCCATTCAACCACGAGTCCAACCGTACTAAAATTACTCAAATTCGATACCAAAGCGCCACTCAAATCCCCAATTCTTAGTCTCCAATCCCTAGCTCAAAACTCCCAAAAATCCACCTTAAAAACACACAAAATAGGTGGGGAAGTTCTCAATATTATTGAATAAAAATAATCAAGAGTGGCTTACCTCAAGAAATCACTCGAAATTCCTTTCAAAAATCGCTTTAATCCGAGTTTGCAAAGTCCAAAAATGAGAAAAATTTCAAACCCTTCGAACTTAAGTTCTGCCCAGGCCTTTCGCACTTGCGGCCATTTCTCCGCTTCTACGGTCGAATTTTTGTATTTGCGGAACTCACTTAAACTCCGCCCCACCGCTTCTGCGGTCTAAAGCCCGCAATTGCGAACGCGCTTCTGCGGAACCAAACACGTATTTGCGGGCTCGCAGATACGGCATACTCCTCGCACTTGCAACCCATCAATATCCTAGCCAAACGCGCATCTGCGACCCTTTGGCCGCTTCTGCGGCGTCGCACCTGCAGAAAATCCCTCGCAGGTGCGATTTTACCAGAGCTGAAGCACCAGCATTTTCCTAAGTCCAATTCTCAACCCGAATTCAATCCAAATCAAACCCGAGGCCCCCGGGATCTCAACCAAATATACCAACAAGTCCTAAAATACGATACGAGCTTAGTCGAGGCTTCAAATCACGTCAAACAACATAAAAAACATGAATCGCACCCCAATTCAAGCCTAATAAAAACTAATGAATTTCAACTTCTACAATCGACCCCGAAACCTATCAAATCAATTCCGATTAACCTTAAATTTTGCACACAAGTCATAAATGATATAACAGACTTATTCCCACTTTCGGAACTAAAATCAAAGCCCGGTAACCATAAAGCCAACTCTCGGTCAAACTTCTCCACTCTCCAAACTTCTAATTTTCCAACTTTCGTCATTTTAAACCAAAATTACCTACGGACCTCCAAATCAATATCCGGACACACTCCTAAGTCCAAAATTATCATACGGAGCTATCAGAACCATCAAAACTCCATTCAGGAGCCATTTACACATAAGTCAATATCCGGTCAACTCTTTTAGGCTTTCAACCTTGGGACTAAGTGTCCCAATTCCTTTCGAAACATCCCCGGAACCAAACCAACCATCCCGGTAAGTCACATAACAATAATTGAGCACAAAATACAGAGTAAATGAGGGAATGTAGCTACAACACTCAAAACGACCGGCCGAGTTATTACATCTATATATCTAAACACTGAAATTATTTATTTACATATTTTTTCCTTTTTTTGATTCCTTCTCTATATTATGAATAACCAATAACTTAGAGTTATTCATATTCTTATCTGCTACTCCCATTATAATATATTAATATATTATAGATGAGTGTATTTTTTCTTTTTCTTGTAATAAATTTTTTTATCTATGTTTATTCTTTTATTCTAATACCCAGATTAATAATTATATATCATACTTTTGAGTATTAATTATTAATTATTTTTATTTTATTTTTTAACTCAATTCAAAGTATAAATTTTCTCACACCAGCTCTACTCCTTATTTTTATATTATTTCTCCTACTATAAATAATTATATAACTATTTATTTAGTATTTAATACAATAATAGAAAAAAAAAAAGTTCATATGCTTATACTTTATACTTCACCAAAATATCAATGTATTTTGTTGTCCTTGAAATTTTTTTCCTATTCAAAAGCTTATAAGATTTGATTTAATAAGTTAAAATTGACAGAAGATATATTATTATTATTATTATTATTATTATTATTATTATTATTATTATTATTATTATTATTATTATTATACTATTAGGTAGTAGTAATATGTGCTGATAATACTTTCATCTTTATCTTTATAATTAGTTAAGATATGGATATTTTTTAAATAATCTTTTTTTATTTAAAAACTTATTAGTTAAGATAAAGCAGTAGGCTATTTCTTTATAAAAATATTCACTTTCTTTCTATTCAGATTCAAAAGAATCATATTTACTATCTTTCCATTTAAATTCAAAAAATAATCTTATCTTTAAATTTAAATTAAATGTTATTACCCAATATTGTCCTAATTTGCCAAGTGGCTTTATAGTAGCTTGGCATTTGGCTTAACCACAGTGCAAACTTTATTCCTTTAATATATATATATATATATATATATATATATATATATATATATATATATATATATATATATATATATATATATATATATATATATAGAGAGAGAGAGAGAGAGAGAGAGAGAGAGAGAGAGAGAGAGAGATTATTATTTGACAATTTTGTATATGTTTGTACAAAATGTTCTTTTCGATTTTCCCCTTTTGCTCAGCCAAATCGGTGTATGTGAATTTTTTTTGGCTTGAATGTGTGGTTCCTTGAACGTTAGTTGGATCATTTATTGCAAACAAAACAAAGTGATCATGGTGATTAATAGTTATTAGGGTTACCCGCCCCTGCCCATGTCTACTTTTTTTTTAATACCAATCAAATGAAGTCAAACTAAGCTACTAAATCAAGTCAAGCCAAGTCAATTCAAGGCAAACGAAGCCAAGCCAAGACAATTCAAGCCAAGTCAAATCAAGCTAAGCTAAGTAAGTCAAATGGGTAACAAAAGTTGGGATGGATGGGTATATTGGGTAATTAATTTTAATTGAGTAGGTATAAATTATAACTAGTTTTCAAATGGGTAGAAAAGAGTAATTATTTTAAGCTCATGGGTATTTTGCATAATTTGCTCTTTGTATATGGTTAAAATCGGGCTCGACAATTGCATGACATATCGAACTCGGAACGCGAGGGGTTGAAGATCGACCCCGAGTCTCATCGAACCGGAACACGAGGTCAGAATGTTCGTCCTAGAGAACATTGAACCCATGATCCCAGAATCGACCTTGACCCCAAATAAGATCGAGGAAGCATTGCCAATATAAGCAACAGAAGACAGAAACAACGGAAGGGTGAAATATTCATAACCGGTCAGATATTTCGGCGGGAATCTCGGCACGTATCAATAAAGAACCGGCAAATCAGCAAACCAGGAGATTTTACCTTTTATAGAATTGTACCTAAAATAGGACCCCCCTACTATATAAATGGGGTCTGATTACTTGTAAAACACATTGTAACACGCATCCCAAACAGTATATTATTATTCTCTTCAAGTTCTTATTATTCTCTTATTTTTTATCAATAAAAGTATTTTTGGCTCGAGGGTGGCTAACCTTCAAAGGCTAAGACTGTTCAACTTAAGCGATTTGCATTCACTTTTTCATTACTTGTTTCAATTACAATTTGATTTGTCGTTTAGTATCAAATTAAATTACATATCCTTAAAACCACTTATAAATTTAATTGTTATCCGATTTTGAGTAAAAACAGTTTGGCGCCTCCCGTGGGACTAAGGATAATAGTGGTTATTTGGTACAAATCTCCATAACACACATTACTTTACACTTTCTCTTTGAAGTGTCTCTAATTTCAGATTAAAACACAAAATGTCAAACTCTCAATCAGCACCCCTACACGTTGACAACGAGTCCGGTCATCACGGTGAAAATAACAACATAGCGTCCGGTAAAGGAGTACCGTCCGTTGATCCCATCGGAATTCCGATCGCAGATCCAATTGACGCTAATTCACATGTGGCTATCGACACAAACTTGCCTACCGGCTCCGAAAATAACATCTGTGGTGGAGCCCGATCATCAACTCGAAACACACAAAATATTGAAGGAGACAGGGTCAGTCTTCGGGTGATCTTCAAAATGCTGCAGGCTCAACAGGCGGAGATCGCTCAGTTACAGAACCAAAGCCGTGCACCGAGCAGGTTCGAGCCTGATCCACCCCGGGATGTCGCCCGCAGGGATGAACCGATCATAGAAAGGTCAAATGAACATGAATCGGGGGCTAACCCCGAGATCATAAAGATGCTCGAGGAGCTGACAAAAAGGTGGAAACCTACAATTTCAGAGTAGACCAAATCCCAGGAGTGCCGCCAATATTAAAAGGCTTGGATTCCAAGAAGTTCGTGCAAAAAACTTTTTCTCCGAGCGCGGCTCCGAAGCCAATCCCTAAGAAATTCTGCATGCTCGAGCTTGCTAAGTATAATGGAACGACCGACCCAAATGAGCATGTAACCTCTTACACATGTGCCATCAAAGAGAATGACCTGGAGGATAATGGGATCGAGTCTGTCCTATTGAAGAAGTTCGGAGAAACCCTATCAAAAAGGGCTATGATATGGTATCATAACTTACCTACTAATTCTATTGATTCATTTGCTATGCTTGTTGATTCTTTCGTGAAAGCACACGTCAGGGCCATCAAGGTCGATACCAGGAAATCGGACCTCTTCAAAGTAAAACAAAAGGATAATGAGATGCTCAGAGAGTTCGTGTCGCGTTTTCAAATGGAACGAATGGATCTACCACCGGTCGCTGATGATTGGGCTATTAGGCTTTCACTCAAGGGCCCAATGTTCAAAGCTCGGTGGCTTCGCAGCAGTTGAAACAAAACTTGATAGAATAACCGGTCGTTACTTGGGCCGACATGCATAACCGGTATCAATCGAAGATCAGAGTGGAAGATGATCAACTTGGAGCCCCCTCGGGGTCTGTTTATCCCGTCAGAACCTTCGACAGAGTCAAGAGAGACATCGATCATGAGCCGAGGCCAAATAGAGATCGGTATCAGCCATATAATGGAGACCGAAAAAGCAGTAGTTCCGGGCAGAACTCCATGAGAAACGAAAGGATAAATGACCGAAGTCAGATCAACCGAGGACTCCTGACCAAAAACAGCTTCGACAGGTCCATCGGGCCTAAAGAAGCATTGAGGCTATCAAAATATAACTTTAATGTAGATGTTGCCGCCATTGTATCAGCTATCGGGCACATCAAAGATACCAAATGGCCTCGACCTCTACAATCCGATCCAACCCAAAGGGATCCTAACCAGATGTGCAAATATCATGGCACTCACGGCCACAGAACAGAAGATTGTCGACAGCTGAGAGAGGAAGTGGCATAAAATGGTAAAGGAGATGGAATTAAAATGGTCTATGGAGAATAGTCAGCCGCAAAGGAGATGTTTGCGGTCGAAGAGGCGATTCCGGTATTCGCACTTACAATGATAAAGGGGTCGAGTTCGATTACAAAGCCATAAACCAAATAGCAATTAACGACACTAGCTCTGACCCAACAGGAAAACATGGGACTGATGAAAACGATGATTACGGGGTACCCAGGTCTTTTATAGCCCCCGATGATTCCGACGCCACCAAATCGACGGTCGAGGAGCTGGAACAGGTCATATTGGTCGAGCATCTACCCCACCGACATGTATACCTGGGCACAGAGCTAAATCCCGAGCTCAGTAAAAAACTCATTCATTTTCTTATGGCTAACATAGATTGTTTCACTTGGTCTCACCTTGATATGACAGGGATCCCACCGGAGATAACCACTCACAAGCTGAGCCTGGACCCGAAGTTCTATCCGGTCAAGCAAAAGAGGAGACCCCAGTCCGAGGTCAAACATGCTTTCATCAAGGACAAGGTATCTAAACTCCTTAAAATAGGGTCCATTCGGGAGGTTAAATACCCGGATTGGTTAGCAAATGTAGTAGTAGTCCCTAAAAAGGGAACAAATTAAGAATGTGTGTAGACTATAAGGATTTAAATAGGGCATGTCCCATGGATTCTTTCCCTTTGACCAACATCGATCGAATGATCGATGCCACGGCCGACTACGAGATCCTCAATTTTCTCGATGCCTACTCCGGGTACAACCAAATATGGATGGACCCGGGTGATCAGGAAAAACCTCCTTCATCACTAAATACGACACATACTGCTACAACGTGATGCCATTTGGTTTAAAGAACACCGGTGCCACTTACCAACGCCTAGTAAATAGGATGTTCGAGGAACAAATAGGAAAATCAATGGAGGTTTACATTGACGACATGTTGGTTACGTCCCTGCGAGCATAGGACCATTTAAAACATTTGTAGGAAACCTTCAACATATTAAAGAAATATAATATGAAGCTGAACCCAGAGAAATGCGCATTTGGAGTTGGATCAGGTAAATTCCTCAGGTTCATAGTATCCAACCGAGGAATCGAGATCAACCCCGACAAAATCAAATCCATCGAAGACATCACGGTTGTGGACAACGTGAAGGCCGTGCAAAGATTAACCAGGCACATATCTGCTGTTGGGTGATTCATTTCGAGGTCATCCGACAAGAGCCACTGATTCTTCACACTATTGAAGAAGAAGAATAACTTCTCATGGACCCCGAAATGCCAACGAGCTTTGGAGGAACTCAAACGGTACTTATCGAGCCCACCACTGCTTCACACACCGAAGGCAGACGAGCAACTATACTTGTACTTGGCAGTTTCGGAGATAGCGGTAAGTGGAGTCTTGGTCCAGGAAGAGTAAGGTACGCAATTTCCAATTTACTATATTAGCAGGACCCTAGGTAAAGCCGAAACTAGGTATCCTCACCTAGAAAAACTGGCGCTCGCTTTGTTAAGCGCCTCTAGGAAATTAAAACCATACTTCTAGTGTCACCCCATATGTGTCGTAACTACTTACCCATTGAGAAACGTTATGCATAAGACCGATCTCTCGGTCCGGTTGGCCAAATGGGCCGTGGAAATAAGTAGGTACGATATTGAATATTGACCTCAGACCGCCATTAAGTCTCAAATTTTGGCAGACTTTGTAGCCGACTTTATGTCGGCCCTAATACCCGAGGTCGAAAGAGAGTTATTAATCAACTCAGTGACTTCCTCGGGAATCTGGACCCTCTTTACAGACGGCGCCTCGAACACAAAAGGGTTCAGACTTGGCATCGTATTGAAACCACCAACAAGCAATGTAGTTAGGCAATCTATCAGGATTGTGAAATTGACTAACAATGAGGCCGAATATGAGGCCATGATTGCAGGTCTCGAACTAGCCAAAAGCTCGAGGGCAGAGATAATTGAAGCTAAGTGTGACTCCCTCCTTGGGGTAAACCAAGTTAATGGGACGTTCGAGGTCAGAGAAGAACGAATGTAAAGGTACCTGGATAAATTGCAGGTAACATTACATCGATTCAAAGAATGGACTTTGCAACACATACCTCGGGATCAAAACGGCGAGGCCGGTGCCCTCGCTAACCTAGGGTCATCGGTCGAGGACCACGAATTCAACTCGAGGTCAGTCATACAACTTATGAGATCGGTAGTGGAGGAAGGCCATGCCGAGATTAACTCAACAAGCCTAACTTAGTACTGGAGAAACAAATATATAGAATACCTGAAGACCGAAAAACTGCCTTCGGATCCAAAGGAATCGAGGACCCTACGTACAAAGGCAGCCCGGTTTAGCCTATCCGAAGATGGAACCCTATTCAGAAGGGTGTTTGATGGCGCGCTCGCGATATGTCTAGGACCAGGGGACACCAAATACATTTTGAGGGAAATCCACGAAGGCACCTGTGGAAATCATTTAGGCGCCGAATCACTGGTTTGAAAAGTTATTAGAGCCGGCTATTACTGGATCGATATGGAAAAGGACGCAAAAGAGTTCGTACGAAAATACGATAAAGGTCAAAGACATGCTTTGATGATTCATCAGCCCGGGGAACTGCTGCATCCGGTCTTTTCACCATGGTCGTTCATGAAGTGGGGAATGGCTATTGTCGGTCTCCTTCCATGGGCACCCCGGTAAGGCTCAATTTATATTGTTTATGACTGACTATTTTTCTAAGTGGGTGGAAGCCCATGCATATGAAAAAGTGAGGGAGAAAGAAGTCATCGACTTTATTTGGAATCATATCATATGCAGATTCGGAATGCCGACCGAGATCTTGTGCGACAACGGGAAGCAATTCATCGACAGCAAAGTAAGCAAGTTTCTCGAAGATCATAAGATTAAAAGGGTCTTATCAACATCCTACCACCCTAGTGGGAACAGACAAGCATAGTCGACCAATAAAACCATACTCCAAAACCTCAGAAAGAGGTTAACCGACGCCAAAGAAAGGTGGAAGGAAATCCTACCCAAAGTCTTATGGGCATACCGAACTACTTCAAAGTCCAGAGCCGGGGCCACCCCATTCTCACTAGTCTACGACGCCGAAGCTCTAATACCGGTCGAAGTCGGAGAGCCGAGTCTTAAGTTCCGATATGCAACCGAGGAGTCAAACGGTGAAGATATGAACACGAGCCTTGATTTATTGGATGAAAGGCACGAAGCAGCCCTTGTCCGGTTGGCCGACCAAAAGCAGCAGATCAAGAGATATTACAGTAGAAGGACCAACCTTCGACACTTCAGCGCCAGGGACTTGGTACTAAGGAAGGTTACACTAAACACCAGAAACCCGAACGAAGGGAAGTTGGGGCCGAACTGGGAAGACCCTTACCAAATTATCGAGATCACCGGTAAAGGATCGTACAAACTCAGAACGATGAACGGTGAGCAACTACCAAACAACTAGAATATAGCTCACTTGAAGCGATACTATTGCTAAGGTACGATCCCATTCATTTTCTTTTATTTATTTATATTCCGAACTAACACTTGCAGGGAATCATCGAGAAGCAATATGATTTTTAGGTCTGAAAGCGCGCATTGCACTCTTTTTCTCTTGAACCAGTTTTTTCCCAAATGGGTTTTTCGGCAAGGTTTTTAACGAGGCAACGGTAAATCGTGCTAACTTAGAATTGAAGGCCGGTTATGAACTGGTATCGTAGGTTACTATAATAGTATTCGAGGCCTCTCTATGCTCGACCTCGAACACTGGGGGGCATCACCCTTGGATAACAACTTTAGCAAGGAAGGAAACTTTACGATTCAATGATCTCGGCTCGATCGGTAGGATTTACTATAAGGGCCAAACGGTCACATGAACCATGCACACATAAACTACTCGAGCCCTGGCATAAAACCTGTACACATGTGTAACTATCACGCACAAGAATAAAAGAAATTTCTACCTTGCGGATAAATATCTTATCCTTTAAGAATTTCTTTTTTTTTTCTTTTCGTTTTCTTAAAAAGAAATTTCGTACATCTGATCCCCTAAAGGTACAGAGCCCAAGGGCCGCCTTTACCCGAATTCAAACGACTACCCCAATCGGGGACTGCCGACAAAAATCAAACTCGGACAACTCGGGCTATCAGAGCCTAGGGGTACAAGACCCATTAGGCAATGCCCGAACCTTAAAGGCTACGGCCACTCCCATTCGGGGACTGTTGTCTTAGGCAAAGCCCGGATAACTCGGAGTAAAGCCCACTGGGAAACACCCGAACTAAAAAGGCTACGACCATACTAAAACGGCTCAGAGACGTCCGAGACCCGTAACAAAAAAACAAGGCCTTCAAAATTTTATAACCGGTTCTAAAGGCTACCCTCGGAAAACTATAATCTAAACTACTTTGGGAAAAAGTTTTCAGTAATACCGAACACCCACGATGCCTTAATGTTGAAGGCAAGGTTTGTTTGAACCTCCGAACGTAACCTAACTATTTAATGCTAAGGCATTTCGATCTTTGCAAATATAAGTAATAAAGCAAAGGAAAAAATCAAAAGCCGTTGAAGGGAAAAAGCCTTATATACATATCAAAAAATTCTTTTTACAAGGGCCAAACTGCCCCGATGCAAATTTTAACGAAGGTCGAACGACCTCAATAAAAAGATAATACAAAAAAAAAAACTCTAAAAAGGACCTAAGTGGCCTAGTCTTGGGGGCCGCATCATCACCTTAGCCCAAATCTTATGACTCCTCATCATCCTCGGGATAGGCCAATCTTTTGGCCTTGGCTTCGAGCTCTTTGGCATTCTCAATCTCAGACGATAAGTCGAAACCCCGAGTGTGAATTTCCTCGAGGGCTTCCCTTCGAGATTGCCACTTCACATGCTCGATGAAATCTTTTGCTCGAACCTGAGCCGCCTCGACATCGACCTTATAAACGGCCACCATCTTGTCGGCATCAGCTTTAACTGCCTTGGTCTCCGACTTGGCCGTCTCGAGCTCTTTGGCCATATTTTCTTGATCGCAAACAGCCGAATTTAGCTGAAAATAAAGCTCCTCAATCGTTTTGGCCTGCACCAAGGCCTTTTCCTTCGCAGCTCGAAGTTGGACCTCAACCGAAGACAACTGTGCCAGGGAAGTATCCTTTTACGAGGGCAAGCGGTCCATGTTTCTTTTCCATTCTTAGGACTTGGCCTTCACCGTATCCACTTCCACCTGGAGCTTCTCGATATGATCAAGTTTCTTTTGACCTACGGGTTCGGACCGTTAGCCACCGTATCCGACTCATCGTCACTAACCTCAAATACTATTCTTACCTGCTTGACCAGGTCGGCATGCTCCTTTCGAGCCGCCTCTAGCTCAGCCTGGAGTTTCTCACTGAGAAGTTTGTAAGCATCCCTCTTCTCAATAAGCCCTCGAGTCTCGGCCTCATGTTGGTTTAACTCTTCCCGATATCAGAGAAAAGTCTCGTGATGAAGCACCGAGGCCTGCAAGCACAAAGAAAAAAGTTACGATTATTTACGACTTAATCTAAGTACATAATAGAGGTCATCAAGAGGCATCCGAAGTTACCCGATTTAATGCATGTTGTGCTTCGTTGAACAGGCAGGGCAATTCCACTTCATTATCTTGGCTTGATCCTCTTCTTTCACCAGACACCAAATATATCTAGCGATCCCTATGGGGGCAGAAAGGACCCGGGCATCCTCCAGAATAGACATAATGACCGACCGCTTCCGATTAGGATTCACACTCGGAGCTGGGAACCGGTCGACTAGTTTCAGACTTGAAGAAGACCCGCTGGTTCCCGAAGGCGGACTCTTCCTTGGCACCGATAAATCACCCAACCCGATGACGTCCTCTAAGGCGGTAGAGTCTAAACCATCAAAAAAGTTGTAATAGGGGTCTGCCACCCCTTGGGGCACCTCGTTAGGATGCCCTCTCAGCGTCTGGGCCTCGTTAATCATGAAATCAGTAAACGAAGGTGACTCAGAGAGATCTATCACTCCAAGTACATCCTTTGAGGCATTATCTTCTGCCCGAGAAGCACCGGCCGCGATCTCTTTATCGGCCTCCCCAACTTGGGCAAAACGGTCTCGCCCCTCCCTGGTTCGAAGGCCTCAACCACTGCCTTTTCATCCCCCCCCGATTTGAGGTAGTTCGACGCCGCCTCGGCACGGGCCACCAGTTCAGAAGCTTCTTCTTCTTCTTCGGACTCATCCCTCAACCCATGGAATGAGTCCGATAGGAGCTCTTGGGCGCTGGTACTTTCTTTGGATTTGCGTACTAGCCTCCTCCTCTGTTTTTTCGGTTCCGTGTTTGGAGAACTTGGAGCCCTTTTTCTCTTCTTCTCCCCGCCCTGTCTCGGAGCCAGAGACTCGGCGAGGCAATCCTCGTTACCAGATGGAGGCCTCATTGCGACATCCTTGGAAAGACCTGCAAAGAAAAAAAAAATGAGTAAAAGGCTCAGCAACACAGAGGAAACCTAAGTTTTATCCACTTAAGAAAACAATCTCACCATGATAACGGGCCTCATACCGGCCCTTCGAAAGTTCGCGCCATGCGCGCTCAGAATATGGTTTATGCGATATAATTCCCTCGACCCACTCCTTGAGTCGAGGAACTGCATCCGGCATCCGAGCAACAACTGCACCACCACAAAACATTGATGAGAAGGGAGGAAAAGGGAGAGCGATGAACAAAATCTTGAAAACAAGATTATACTTAGGTCTTCACTCGGACAAAGCAGCCTAACCAACCTCGATCCCGATCTTCATCGATGCTCGAGAACGGGGCCTTACTGGCCCGGCGAGCAAGCTTGATTAGTCCCCCTTGATTATAATGAGGACTATATAGGCGCATGAGATGTTCGAGGGTGAAGGGATACCCCTCGATCTTGCTTACGAAAAAACGAAGGAGAATTACTATCCTCCAAAAAGAAGGGTGAATTTGACCAAGGATCACCCCGTACCTCTTACAGAAGGCAATAATGACCGGGTCCAAGGGACCCAGCGTGAAGGGATAAGTGTAGACACTTAAAAATCCCTCCACGTGGGTAGTAATGGCTTCCTCGGGCTTGGGGACCACTACGTGCTTATTAGCCCTGTTGCAATCTTTCTTGACCTCGGAAAAGACGTCCTCGGTGATCGAGCAAATATATCTCGAGACCGTCTCACACTGACCCGGTACCGAGGAGGGCTTCTCGTTCTTAAAATCAGCACTGGCCAGACACCCCCTAGGGATGAACATTTTTAGAGGAGGCTGCGGTGCCGGTTCCTCGGTAGCAGCAGACGAAACATTTTCCTCTACAACCGATCACGAGGCAGAGGGAGTTTCTTTTTATGGAACGGATTTTGACGTGTTCGCCATTTCTTTGATAGATGAAGAAAAGAGAGGGAGTTTAAAGATTAAGCTTGATGGTTAGGGATAAAAATAGAGTTGAAGTTCTTGAAAAAGGATTTCAGAATAGCCAAAAATTTAATGGCGAGAAATGTTAAAATCTCTAAGAAACAAGAGTAGAAAAGATTTAGATGTAAAGTTTGAATGAATGAAGAAGGGAGTATTTATAATTTCCAAACGACGGTTCAAAGCTAGGAGTGGCCGACCAGCAACTGACGAGCATTTAATGCCATTAAGACGTGATTAACGAGACGTTTCGTTCATTTTGTCATTTCTGACGCGAAGTACCGAGGTAAGAATCGAAAGCTCATATCGTTTCTCGTCGTTTATTTTCCGAAAAAAGAGGGGACTATCTGTATACGGTCGAAATCGGGCTCGACTATTGCATGACAGATCAAACTCGAAACGCGAGGGGTTGAAGATCGACTCCAAGTCTCATTGAACCGGAACACGAAGTCAGAATGTCCGTTCTCGAGAATATTGAGCTCATGATCCCGGAATCGACCTTAACCCCAAATAAGCTCGAGGAAGCATTACCGGTATAACCAACAGAAGACCGAAATAACGGAAGGCCGAAATATCCATAACCGGTCGGATATTTCGGCGAAAATCTCGGCACGTATCAATAAAGAACCAGCAAATCAGCAAACTAGGAGATTTTTACCTTTTATAGAATTGTACCTAAAATAGGACTCCCCTACTATATAAATGAGGTCTGATTACTTGTAAAACACATTGTAACACGCATCCCAAAGCAGTATATTATTATTCTCTTCAAGTTCTTATTATTCTCTTGTTGTTTTTTTTATCAATAAAAGTATTTTTGGCTCGAGGGTGGCTAATCTTCAAAGGCTAAGACTGTTCAACTTAAGCGGTTTGCATTCACTTTTCCATTACTTGTTTCAATTGCAATTTAATTTGTCGTTTAGTATTAAATTAAATCACATATCCTTAAAACCACTTATAAATTCAATTGTTATCCGATTTTGAGAGAAAATACTCTTTTTACTTGAAGAATTAAACTTATCTTCGTAAGATTTTAACTTTTTGAGATGAGCAAATCTTCTTTTTTCAGGTCTGTCTAGTAACATTATAATTTAACTAATAAATTTTATTACGCTTAGCGCGGCTCAATCAGATAACTTTTGAAATGATATTATTTTGTATTTAGTTGAGAAAATAAATACATAGCTTTTATCTACATACATATATAAATTAATTATATATTGATTATATCATAAATATAATATTTTATCATGGACAACTTTGGTCAATTTGACAGACGTCAATTGGCCTTGTTTATACACTACTTACTTAAATAGTTCTAGCATATGAATTTTTTTTATAAAATAAGTCATACATTTGGATTTTCAATCAAATTTAACTTGAGAGGTACATAACCGCGGGTAATCATACACAAAGAAGCATAGCAGATCATTTGAAGAAATTGTCGAGACAATCTCTTCAAAACTTTGTCGAAATGCATAACAGGTGCAAGGAAGTTGAGCACCTCTTTAAGGTTCCTCTTTTTTTTCTTCTGTTGTTTGCACATGCACACAAATGATATCAATTATTTGAGATGAGGAAAATAATCACATTTTCTCAAATTGTCAGTTGTTTTGAGCATGTATGTAATCATGCTTTCTCAATTCATTTTTTTTAAACAATGAAAAAAATAACCAAAATCCAATGTGAATTTCACACCATCATTCTTAAAATCAAAATATATAGGGCATTTCTATGCCAAACAAAAGGTAAGGCTATTGTATTTGAATATATGTGCTATATTAAGAGTAGCAAAATATGCATATATTGTGAATGGCAGTGTGCTCATCATCAAGCTTGAACTTGAATTCTCAAATACTGCCCACAAATAACGCCATATGTTCATCTCTTCCCTACTCCATAACCAATAAAAATTACGCACAGAAATATTATATGAAATAATATAACTGTGGCAAAAGCACCAATAGTGGGAGAAAAAAAAAGGAAGAAAGAAGGAAGAAACTTTCTGCAGTTTCGAATGAAAAGGAGAGGAATGATTGTTATTAATAAAGAAAAAAATTAAGTTGTCCAATGAAGAAGAGGATGTGCATTAGTATTTATAATAATTAAACCAATGAAAATTATACATAAACATATATTGTAGGAAATAATATAACTGTCGCAAAAGAACTAACAATGGGAGAAAAATAAGGGGGAGAAACGAAGAAGAAAGAAACTTTGTGCACAGTGAGTTTCGAATGAAAAGGAGAGGAATAATGACTATTATTAACGAAGAAAAAGAAGAAAGTTGTCCAATGAAGAAGAGAATGTGCATTACTATTTATAGTAGCCAATACAATTAGTAACTGACATTTTGGATAATAGAAATAGGAGGAGTAACGTTTATTGAGTAATTGTAATAGAAAATGAGTATTAAATCTATCAAGTTGTAATTGTAATGAACGTGTCTTTTAAGAATGAGAAGAATGAATAACTGAAGAAAAAATAAATAGAAGAAAGACAAAAAAAGAGAAAAAAGATAAATATATTTCTTGACCAAAGAGAAGTGTCAAGCCACCTTATCTATTACTACCTGTTATATATATATATATACACACAAAAGTTTTTCGACATGTGCAACACATATGTACGCCAAGCCATGTAGTATACATTATCAATATTATTTAAATAAAGATCTCGGTATAATTATATATAAAAAAAGAAAGTATAATACAAATTTATGCGGATAATCAGTGAATAACAATCAAAATTTAATTAAATACATGTGATATTTGTTTCATACATATTTTGATTTATAAAATACAAATATGTAATGAAGCGTATCTCACCTGATACTGAATTCCTTATAGACGATAATTGGGGTATGATCCTTTTATCTATTTCGATTGATCTGTCACCAGCCTTGAAAATATAATATATAAATATAAATATTATTTACTCTCACTATCTTAAAATGATAAAAACAACTTTCAAGTAGATATGATTCTTTCGGAAAAGTACTTTATGTACATCATTCTTCAACTTCAAAGTAAACTTATACATATATATATATATATATATATATATATATATATATATATATATATATATATATATATATATATAACACTAACATTAATCAGTGTTATTCCTAAACACAACAAAGATGCATAGCTCATCACATAAGAGACGCCTACCCATAAAATTTATGAACGTATTTCATATAAATAAGTGATTTAAGAAAGTAGATATTGTTATCAAATAAAAACTGTAAAGTAATTAAATCGAAGACAAGTATAGAGAGAGATTGATATATTATTCATATTCAAACTCATGTACATAATGAACTGAAATTTCCTCTATTTATAGAAGAAAGGAAGCAGTTGCGAGGCTTTTCAGGAAGCAGCTGCAAGGCTTTTCAGGAAGCAGTTGCGAGGCTTTTTTTGAGCTGCTTGTACGCTGTCTGTATGAGCTGCTCGCAACCTGCCTGTTTAATAAGAAGCTGTTGCAAGTCATTTCATTGAGTTGCTTGCAACCTGCCTGCATCAGCTACTTGTAGATAAACTTCAATGGAGTACTAAATGGATAATCTTCTTCAAGAAGATTATCTACAACGGAGTAATAAATGGACATCCATAATAATATTTTTATAACATTCCTCCTTGGATGTTCATTATTAAGTGCCTCATTAAAACTTTACTAGGAAAAACTCTGTGGAAAAAAAATCCTAGTCAAGAAAAAAGAGTACACTAATAATATACATTGCAAGCTGCATCATTAAAAACCTTACTAGGAAAATCCAATGAAAAAAAACCTAGGCAAGGAAAAAAGAGTACAGTGCATACTTTACTCCCCCTGATAAAGACGTTATTTCAAATACCTAAGTTTCCGCATTCCAATCTTGAATAACATCTTCTTGAAGGTTGCAGTTGGCAAAGACTTGGTGAACAAATCTGCCTAATTTTCAATTGAACGGATTTGTTGCACATCAATCTCACCATTTTTTTGAAGATTATGTATGTAGAATAATTTTGGTAAAATATGCTTCGTTCTATCTCTTTTTATAAATTCTCCCTTCAATTGGGCTATGCATGCAACATTGTCTTCTTATAAAATTGTGGGTCTTCTATCACATTCCAAACCACATTTTCTCGAATGAAATGAATCACTGAGCTCAACCATACGCATTCCCTACTTGCTCCACATGTAAACACGTAGCCGATTTGGGATTGAGCTGTGATGACCCAAAATGTCATCTTATGTTTTAGAACTCGAATCTGCGCTCTTAAACCTTAAAAATCTCATTTTTACCCTTTTCGATTTGCGTGCGTAGTCCGGGCAGGTTTCCGAAAAGCTTTTACGTTGAAAACTAATGAAAATAAGATTGTTTACCTTAAAAGTTAATTTTAGTTGATTTCGGTTAATATTTTTGGTAAACGAGCCCGGATCCGTACTTTGACGGTCCCGGTAGGTCCGTATCGAATTATGGGACCTGGTCGTATGCCCGGAATTGAATTTGGAGGTCCCTAGCTTGAGTTATGAATTTTTTATGAAAATTAAAAGTTTGAAAATTATTTGTTTTTAAGAATTGATTGATATTTGGCATTGTTAGTATCGGGTCCGTATTTTAGTTCTAGAGCCCAGTATAGGTTCATTATGATATTTAAGACATGTCTGTGAAATTTGATGAAAAACGGAGTTTATTTGACGTGATTCAGACGTCCAGTTGAGAAAATAGAAAGTTTAAAGTGTTCTTGAGAATTTTATTTGAATTGATGCTAAATTTAGAGTTCTAGGTGTTATTTTGGCGATTTGATCGCGCGAGCAGGTCCGTATGATATTTTTAGACTTGTGTGCATGTTTGGTTTGGATTCCCGAGGGCTCGGGTGAGTTTCGGATAGGCCACGGGATGTTTTGGACTTTGAAAATCTGGTTTTTCTGCAGAATCTGTGTTCTGGCATGTCCTTCTTCGCGTTCGCGAAGGTACTCTCGCGAATGCGAAGAGTAAACTGAGCATCTGAGGATTTCTTCTTCGCGAACGCAAAGCGATGGGGGCGTTACCCTTCGCGAACGCGTAGCGTTAGGCACTGGGGAGGGGGAGTCAGCCTTTTCTTCATCGCGAACGCGAGCAATGTCTCGCGAACGCGAAGACCAGGGAAGGGTAGCCTACACGAACGCGAGCACTGCCTCGCAAACGCAAAGGCTTGGCAGGCCATACACTTCGCGAACGCGACAGTGCTCTCGCGAATGCGATGAACACTGTCGCCCAACACTTAACAGAATCCAAAACGGGATTTTTGCGAAAAAATTCATTTTTCTCAAAAATCAAACGGTGAAGGGCAATTTTTCAAGAGTCATTCCTTCCCCAAATTGTTGGTAAGTGATTCTAAACCAATTTCTTTCAATTACCCATTACATTTCTTGAATTTTGAACCTAAAATCTAGAGTTTTCATGGTAGAATTAGGGGTTAGGGTAGAAAATACGAATTTCGGGAATTTGGGGATTTCGACCTCAATTTGAGGTCGGATTCCAAAACTAATTACATATTCTGACTCGGGGGGTGAATGTGTAAGAAGATTTTGGTCAGAACCTCAAGTTTTGGCCAAGCGGGCCCGGGGTCGATTTTTTGACTTTTTGAGGAAAAATTGAAAAATTTAATTTATGCAATATAATTGATTCCTTTAGCAATATTTGATATTATTGAGTCATTTTTGAATTGATACGAGTGGTTTGGAGGTGAATTCCAAAGAAAAAATTGTGATTGAGAATTAAGTGGCCTTCAGAGCGAGGTAAATGTTGTGTCTAACCCTGACTTGAGGAAATTAAGAACCTTAGATTACTTGCTAAGTGAAATCCATGTGAGCGGCATATATGTGAGGTGACGAGTACTTATACGCCGCCAAATTTACCTGTTTTTCCATGTTTCTCTGTTTTTCTTATATTATCTTTTCCTATGTCAAATTGCTACGTGTTATGCTAGTATTGTTCCATTTATCGTTCTTATCATGTTTACGGATTTTTTAGTGATAATTGAGTTTTTATTTCAAAGTTGAGATTGATATTATGGAACTAAATATTGAAGCAAGGTTTGTACTTGTTATTCTGTCTCCCTGTTGTTATTTATGCATTGCATTATGGTAAGGGAGAGTGTTAATGCACGAAGGATGATGCCGTGCCATGTTGTGAGTGTTAATGCACGAAGAGTGATGCAGTGCCATATAGTGAGTGTTAATGCACGAAGGGTGATGCCATGCCATATTGTGAGTGTTAATGCACGAAGGGTGATGCCGTGCCATATAGTGAGTGTTAATGCACGAAGGGTGATGCCGTTCCATATTGTGAGTGTTAATGCACGAAGGGTGATGCCGTGCCATATTGTAAGTGTTAATGCACGAAGGGTGATGCCGTGCCATGATATGAGAGTAAAAGCACGAAGGGTGATGCCGTGCCGTTTTTATTAAATTTATGGTGAGATTGAGAGTAAAAGCACGAAGGGTGATGCCGTGCATTTTTCCTTACTGTATTCACTATTCCTGTTAATTCATGGTATATTGACTACTCCGGTGATCATTCTGTTGTAGTTCTTTATCTTGTATTCCCCTCAGTATGTTTTTCCTTCTGACATTTCCTGTTTAGTTCTTCATTCCTGTTATTTGCGTATACATTGTTAAAATGTACAGGTTGATTTGTAGGTACCTTGCCTTAGCCTCGTCACTACTTTGTCGAGGTTAGGCTTGACACTTACCAGTACATGGGATCAGTTGTACTGATGTTGCACTCTGCACTTTCTGTGCAGATTTTGATACCGGCTCAGGTTGATCGAGATTTGCTACTGGTCCGTTGTCCGGAGACTCAAGGTAGATCTATCGGCGTTCACAGACCTTGAAGTCCTCGTCTATCTTTTATGTCCTACTATTTTCTTTCATTCAGACAGTTGTATTTCTTTCAGACTATTACTTCTAATAAATTCTAGAATGCTCGTGAATTGTGACTCCAGATCCGGGTGGTAGTAATTAAAACAGTTTTATGATATTCCCCGCTTATTATATTTTATTTTAGTTAATTATTGTTATTTACTGAATGGAAATAAGGAATTGGTTTAATGATTCTCTAACGTTGGCTTACCTGGCAAGTGAAATGTTAGGCGTTATCATGGTCCCGTCGGTGGGAAATTTCGGATCGTGACACGAGCTTTATAGGGATCAAATACATAAACAACAAGTATAATAAATTCTGATGACATTTTCATTATAAAAATATATGGACAAATAACATCACTTACGTAACCTTCTTTCAGCAAATATTCACTAAGGCGATTATACCACATGCACCCAACTTTCTTTAAACAGTACAAAGACCTTTATAACATGACCAAAGTACATTTCTTGAGACTTTGAACTATATGATTCAGGCATTTTAAATCCTTCTGGGATCTTTATAGGAATTTAATCAAATGAGTCATATAGTTTATGACTTGCATTTAAATGGCATGACATCTTCAGGTGTCTGGACTACAGGTCCGATCCTCACAATCTTTTATAATATCGTGCACTATATTGGATTAAATATATCATCGATGATCATTTTTTATCGGTTCCTACGCGACATAACTTGTTGAGATCTCATCACTTTCTTTATTTTCAGGTACCTGAACTTCTTCTGGAGTTTCATGAAATTTTATGTCGTGAGCTCTTCTAGAGCTCATTTCCTCCTCATTATGATCATTTAGATCATTTTCTCCTATCATTTTTCAAGGATTGTTAATTTTGGAACCGATCGGTTTACTATGCTTCATGCGTGCAGTAAACTTTATCCTTCAGGAACTTTAATTTTAATAGGAACATTTGCAGCCGAAATATGATATTTAATTTTGGATCAACAAATGCTTCTTGCATTTGACTTGAATTATCTTCTAAGTGTGGATTATTTTAATGATAATTCGATTCATATAGCATATTTTTCTGCTGTTTATTCCATCCCCCAAATATTGGAAAAACTAACACATATCCCCAATCTTCTTTGGGAAATCTATCTTTGTGAATTGTGGTAGAGAAATTAATCATATACCACACATCAAAAGTTATTAGATAGTAAAAATATTTGGTTTCTGATCCTAAACCAATTGTGAGGGGAGGACTTATCATATTTTGTTGGTCTGATGCATACAAGTTGTAACGATCTGGCCGGTTTTTTTGAGTATTACAACCCCGTTTCCCCATTTACTACTCAATTTATGCTTTACGGTTATTTTATGACTTACCGGATTAATTGGTTCGGGTCCGGTGAGGTTTTGGAATGAATTGGAACCTTTAGTTCCAAGGTTTAAACTTTAAGTTAAAATAGTGACCGGATGTCTACATATGTGTAAACGACCCCAGAATGGAGTTTTGATGATTCCAATAGCTCCGTATGGTGATTTTGAATTTAGGAGCGTGTCCGGAAATTTGTTTTTTATTTGGAAGTCCGTAGTGGAATTTGGCTTGAAATGACAAAAATCGAATTTTTGGGAAGTTTGACCGGCGGGTTGACTTTTGATATCGGGGTTCGGAATCCGATTATAAATATTTGAATACCTCAGTTTTATCATTTATGACTTGTGTGCAAAATTTGAGGTCAATCGGACGTGATTTGATAGGCTCTGACATCATTTGTAGAAATTGGAAGTTTCAAAGTTCATTAAGCTTGAATCTATATGTGATTCGTGTTTTTAGTATTGTTTGAGGTGATTTGAGGCCTCGAGTTTGTCCGTGTTATGTTATAGGACTTGTTGGTATATTTGGTTGAGGTCCCGGGGGCCTCGGGTGAGTTTCGGATGGTTAACAGATCAAATTCGGAATTAAAACCACTGCTGGAAATTTTGCTTCTGGTATTTTCGCACCTGCGGAGGTCTAATCGCAGGTGCGAAGCCACATGTGCGCACCAACCATCACAGAAGCAACAAGACGTGATGAGGGGCAGTGGTCGTAGGTGCGAAGAAATTTCCGCACCTGCGAGGTCGCATGTGCGGAAAAAAATGCGCAGAAGCGGAGAGAGCATTTTGGGCGATCGCAGATGTGGACATGTCGTCGCACCTGCGAGACCGCAGATGCGGCCAATATGGTCACAGGTGCGACAGGCCCCTGGACCGAAATAAAATTGGAGGAGTTCCGAGCTTTTGCCATTTTTGGGATTTCAAGCTCGGGTTGGGCGATTCTTGAGCGAGAAATCACGGGAAATCTTGAGGTAAGTCACTTGTGATTATTTCTACTCCATAATATTGAATTATCATCGAATAATCCAAATAGCTTACGTGTTTTTGAGGTGTAAATCGTGGATTTGGACCTAGGAATTTGAAAATAAGATTTGAGGGCTTGGAAGTCGAGTTGAGGTCGGATTTTGGTAAAATTAGTATGGTTAGACTCGTGGTTGAATGGGCTTTCAGATTTTGTAACTTTTATCGGATTCCGAGACGTGAGCTCCACATGTAATGTTTGAGCTAAATTTCGGATTTTGCTATAAATTTATATTTTCTTATGGAATTAATTCCAATAAATTTTATTTACTAAATCGGATTATTTGTGGCTTGATTCGAGGCGTTTGGAGACCAATTCACGAGGCAAGGGCCTAGTGGAGTAAAGAATTTCACGATTTAAGGTAAGTAACACTTCTAAGTTGGTTCTGAGGGTATGAATCCCCGAATTTGGTGTTATATAATTTGTTTGAATGTGACACACATGCTAGGTGACGAGCGTGTGAGCGTGCACCATAGAAATTGTGACTTAATAAATTCTGTGGTGTTGTAAAATATAAAGAATCATGTTATTATCCGAATATTCTGCTCGTGTTAGGAAATTGAGCTGAGACCCTTATTAAAGATCATGTTTAGGCTATGTGCCGATAGTTTTGGACCCATGGGGTCGTGTTGCTGCTGAAATAATTGTTTTAAAAAAAAATGTACATTTCACACTCAGTCACATTCATCCATTGTGAGGATATTTATGGGATCGAGCTGCGCGCCGCAGAAGGCCATATTGGTTTATATATATTATTATTGTTCTGGATCGGGACTGTCCGCCTGCAGAAGGTCTTATAGGCTTTACTATCATTTAGATTGGGGCTGCCCGCCTGCAGCAGGCCTTATAGGCTTTACTATTTTATGGATCGGGGCTGCCCGCCTACAGCAGGCCTTATAGGCTTTATTATTATACGGATCGGGACTGCCCGCCTGCAGTAGGCGATAAAGGCTTTATATCACGCTTGGGCTGAAGCAGCCCCTCCGGAGTCTGTACACACCCCCAGTGAGCGTAAATGATTATATATATTCGGGATGGATTTTTCCAAGGCATGGACTTACCTTACTTATTTATATTGTAATGAATTTAGCTAGATATGGATCTTGTCCGTATCATTTACATTTGGGGATATATTAGCCCAGGGCTGGATTGGCCTTATACTGTACTGAGTGACTAACTGTCAGTCGATGTGTATATATATACGGGTTAGAACACCCCGGGCTGGATTGGCCATAAACAGTACCGAGTGACTGAATAATTTGTGACCAGTATTTACATGAAGTCTCTCTGCTGAGATGTCATATACTTCATATCATGCAATATTAATCTATTTCACTTGTACTGAGTTTAACTGTTGAACTTGAAAGCATGCCTACATTTCTGTACCATTATTTATATTGGACTGTACCTGCGGAGCTCGTCACTACTTTCAGCCCAGAGGTTAGTCTTGTTACTTATTGAGTTAGGTGTACTCATACTACACTCTGCACCATGTGTGCAGATCCAGGTGCTTCTGGACACGGCGGCTGTTAGACCTCAGTGTGTTACCGGTTGGAAACTATCAAGGTAGCTGGCTAGCGTCTGCTGACCTTGTCTCTCTTTCCTTCAGTTATTGTACTATTCTATACTTTCAGACAATGGTTTTTATTAGTCAGACATTGTATTCATATTAGATGCTCATATAGTGAGTGACACCAGGTATTGGGGAGTGATTTTTATCTGTATTGTGAGAATTCTTCCATTGAATTTAAATATTTGTTTTCAAACCTAAAATATATGGTGGTGTATTGATATTCTCAGCTTGCCTAGTAGTGAGATAGGCGCCATCACGACAAGCGAGATTTTGGGTCGTGACACAATTGATGCTGTATGCAATTTAGAAAATCTTATACTAACACATGAAGCTTTGTTCTCATAATCAATAGTTTGGCCATTAATAAGAGGTATTTAATGCTAAACTAGATTGGATATAAACCAACATAATCAAGATGAACTATCTTGATTTCTTAATCTGAAAATTATGCTCTTAATTGAGAAAAGCAATTTTAAATGCCAAACTGCAGGTTGAAAATAAACACATGTAACCATCTCATATATGCATCTATAAGTGGTTCACATGATAGGTTAATGAGCCCATATTCACCTTTTATATATTCCTGAATTCAGGGGTTTTAGTCCCAACTTTAGCTGATATAATTAATTTATCATGAGAACAAGCAACACAAGAGAATTCTTGAAGAATCTTCTAGTTCTTTAATATATGCTTATTAGTATTCTCAATTAGCTCATCATATTTAAACCAAATGGCAAATAAAAGCTTCCAATTTATTATGGCATGTGCTATCTTTTAGTAAACTTCTGGTTTACTATGGCATAAACTTTTATATCAGTAACCTTCTGATTTACTGTGTCTACTATTGTATCAGTAAGTTTTCGATTTACTGTAGCTACTTTTGCCTCAGTAATTATTTTTTGGTTTACTGTGACTGCTACATGATGTAGTACAAATTGAATAATAAGGCGGTAAACTTCTCACATACATATTTACCCCCTATGATTTTGGAAACATAAAAATTTTCAATCTTTTAATCATTTGTATTCTTAGTATGATTGTCATTTGTATTAGTAAATTTCGGATTTATCATAACATATGTTTTGACCACAATAATGACAGATAAGATCTTCGGGAGCCTTCAATTTATTGTCCACAATCAAATATTATTCATATACTACTTGTGTCATGTGGTTTCTAGACAAATAATTAGCTCTTCAGGAGCTTTTGATAAATTTTGTACTACCAAATATTGCTCAGACACTTCTGGTGTCATGAGAGAAAATCTTAATCAAATGAACAATACAAAGCCAATTCTAAATTTATAAATGATAAAAATTAAGAATTTTAATATTTCTACCACTAACTTTGTGACAAATATCTCCTTCAAGGAGAAATACCATTAACATCTGAGTATTTTGTATCAATGCGGCAACCACATAGTCATTGCATCCTTTAAGGAAAGATACACGAGTTGTTATTTTCTTCGGGGAACTCAATATCTAACCATAATGTATTAATGTGGTTGTAGTAGAAAGCATTTTTGTAGAATGCTTTTGCCTTAGAATGATACTTAATAAAATTATCCAAGATGTTTTACGTACAACAGGTACATGCTGCAATGATCTTTATACCACAAAAATAATATTTATATCCTCTGTTATTCTAGCTCTTTAGGAGGTGAGTTGTGGTATTTCTTCATTCACTCCAGGGAATGAAAATGTGCTTAAAAAATAACTTTGAATAGCTCATTATTTTGTTTAAGCAGCTTCAAGAGAAAAATTCAATTGTTTTACTACTTCAGGAGCAAATTTAAAATATGAAATATTGAGTATATATTCTCTCAATCATATTACCTATTATGGAGGTGAATCATAATATATTTACATTAAGAGCGCGTTCATATTTACAAGCTTTATTAATATTGTCACATTCACTTTAGGGAATGGATTAATATTATCAAAAGTTCTCTTCCTCCAGGAGATGGAACATAATTATCTAAACGTGCAATAACCACATTAAATTGTGATGGCATCTGACCTCTTTTAATATATTTGCTACTTCAGGAAAAAATCGAGGTATGTATGTAATATAGAGAAAATTTCTCTACCTTATCTTCATTGTAACCATAGCAAGCCTAAATTATCACTTTTGGTGGTCATATGCATATACCACTTCTGGTGGTTAACAAAATTTAGTTACAATGAGATATACGAAACACAACCACTTCTGATGGTTGTATATTTCTTGCAAACTCTGCTGAAGTTTAAGTGAATCTAACAATCTTATCCACTTTGTAATCATTTATTAAGATAATTAGGATGAAAATAAAAACCAAAATAGGTACTGTATACGTAGCACATAACCAAGCAATTGATGATAAAGATATTAAACCAAATATAAGCAAATGGCTCAAATTACTTTACACAAATTTGGCCGCTCCAGACGTAAGTGATATCTACATTACTACTGTTAAGAAGAAAAACTCACCATCTCAAGGATATAATCTGCCTTATGATGCTCAGAATGAACAAGATCTAACCACGGACGTAAGAGCGTCGCCTTACATCGGAGATGAACACTAAAATAGAAATTAAATTCGAAGTAAGTGCTCAAAATGGCAGAGCTCGTGCTGATAACGTGTTATAAAATAAAAACTGTAAAGTAAATAAATCGAAGACAAGTATAGAGAGAGATTGATATATTATTCAACTTCAAACTCATGTACATAATGAACTGAAATCTCCTCTATTTATAGAAGAAAGGAAGAAAATGTGAGGCTTTTCAGGAAGCAGCTGTAAGGCTTTTCAGGAAGCAGCTGCGAGGCTTTTCTTGAGCTGCTTGTAAGCTATCTGTATGAGCTGCTCGCAACCTGCCTGTTTAATAAGAAGGTGTTGCAAGTTATTTCATTGCGTTGCTTGCAACCTGCCTGCATCAGCTGCTTGTAGATAAACTTCAATGGAGTACTAAATAGATAATCTTTTTCAGGAAGATTATCTACAGCGGAGTAATAAATGGACATCCACAATAATATTTTCATAACAGACATACTTTTTTTCCAAATGATCCCGAGGGTTCTGTTATATTATTTTCATCTTTGCTTAGTGTCTCGACCCAAAACTCTATCCTATCGTGATGGCGCCTATCGATGGTACTAGGCAAGCCAACCTTTCAAAATACTTCAATATTTCATAAAAAGGATAATTCAAAGCTTTTTCATACTAGATATTTTTACAAAAACCGGAGTTGAATTCAAAGTAAAATGCGGAAAGATAGCCCCAAATATCGGGGTGTCACCAAGTCATGAGCATCTAAATATCCATTCTAATAAAAGCAATGTCTAAGTATCAATACAGGAAAGAAAGAAAGATGTAGAAGGAGAGACAAGGTCTGCAGACGCCGGCAACTACCTCGTAGTCTCCGGTACTCGACACGAACTCAACGACCTCGTGATCAAACACACCTGGATCTGCACATGAAGTGCAGGGTATAGCATGAGTACAACCAACTCAGCAAGTAACAGAAATAAATAAGAAACTAAGAAGCAATGGCGAGCTATACAATTACAGTTCATTTTCAATAATTCCAGCAAAGAATAGACATGCTTTCGCATCCGACAATTTAAGTCCAATCAGTTTTATACAGTTAAAGTTCAGGCAATTCAGATATAAAATCTTACAGGAATTTCACAACAATGACAGATAGCAACAAAGTGCATCAACAAAAGAAAAATCAAGTACATCCTCTCAGGGCAACAGTCACTCAACTCGTCACAACAACTCAAATCACTCGACTCTCAGCCCTCAGTACTCACACTCAATAGGTACTTGCGCTCACTGGGGGTGTGCAGATTCCGGAGGGGCTCCTTTCAGCCCAAGCGCTAAATCGCTGCAGCGTGCAGCCCGACCTAATCATATAAGTAAACATAAGTCTAGTTGCGGCGTGCAACCCGATCCACAGTCCATAAATAGCCATAAGGCTTGTTGCGGCGTGCAACCCGATCCACAATCCATAAATAGCCATAAGGCTCGTTGCGGCATGCAACCTAATCCTTATACCCTCACATAGCTTGCATCTCGACACTCAGGCCCTATCTCAGTCACTAACCTCTCCAGCCCTCTCGGGCTTTCAGAAATCATACAAATCAGCCAAAAGAGTTAATAACAAGTGTCAACAGGAAAACAAAAGGATACAGATATATGACTCACAAGTAGCACTGTGACTGAGTGCAAGACATCAAATAGCAGTTTATCAACAAGTACTCGACCACTGCGGGTCCCAACAGTGATAACATATGGCCTAAGCATGGCTTCTAACAGGAATGCCAGTCAAATTTCTAGAAGACAGAGGTAACATATAATTAACAATAAGCTATTCGACTTTACAGTCTCACGGGACAGACTAAGTCACAATCCCCCACGGTGCACACCCACATGCCCATCACCTAGCATGTGCGCCACCTCCAAAAATAATCACATCATACCAAAATACGGGGTTTCATACCCTCAGGACCAGATTTAAGACTGTTACTTACCTCAAACTGCGCAAAATCCTACTCTGCAATGCCTTTGCCCCTCGAATCAATCTCCAAATGCCCCGAATCTAGCCACAAGCAGTACGATATAATTAATATAGGCTAAAAGAATCAGTTCCACAAGAAAAACACTAAATTATAAGCCAACATCTGAAATAGTCTCAACCTGGCCCCCGGGCCCACGTCTCGAAATCCGACAAAAGTCATAAAATACGAACACCCATCCAATCACGAGTCCAACCATACAAGAATTACTCGAATCTACCCTCAAATCACCTTCCAAAACTCGAAATTTTAGCCTATGAAGTTTCTACCATTTCCCCCCAAATTTACAACTCAAATCCCTAATTAGATGATGAAAATAGTAATGGATTCATGAAATATAGTCCAATCCGAGTTAGAATCACTTACCCCAACAATCTTCTTGAAAAAACCTTGAAATATCGCCTCACACCGAGCTCTCAAAGTCCCAAAATCAAAATGGGAATCAAACTCTCGAAATTCCATTTTATGCCTAGTTCTTCCGCATCTGCGGACACACTGTTGCACCTGCGATGCTGCACCTGCGATGCCGCACCTGCGAAATTTTCCTTGCAGGTGCAAAAATTACTTAAGGGACTGGGTCCACATCTGTGAGTAGAGGTCGCACCTGCATGTGCGCACCTGCGGACAAGGGTCTGCCTATGCGATCTATCCCTCTAGCTCACTCTCCGCATCTGTGGGCTCGCAGATGCAGAAATTCCCTCGCATCCGCGATCCCTGGCCATCTCCTCCATTCCTGCTTCAGTGCTCATTCACCCGCACGTGCGAGTACGCACCTGCGGTCTCCCCACCGCAGATGCAAAACCACCAGATATCAGAAAACAACTTTTGTTTTTATACTTTTTTATATTCTTGTGAATTTGTAATGACCCGGCAGGTCGTTTTATGTATTATAGTCCCGCTTCTCTATTTATTTCCTTTTCTATGTTCATTTGTGGTTTTGTGCCTTGCCAGGATGGTTGGTTTAGTTTCAGGGATGTTTCAGAGTGAATTGGGCCACTTAGTCCCAAGGTTGGAAGCTTAAGTTGGAAGAGTTGATCGGAATTTGAATTTTTTGTAAACGACTCCGGAATAGGATTTTGATGGTTCTGATAGCTTCGTATGGTAATTTTGGACTTAGGCGTATGTCCGGATATTGATTTGGAGGTCCGTAGGTTGGTTTGAAATTTTTGTCGAAAGTTGGAAAGTTGAAGGTTTGGAAGGTTGAGAGGTTTGATCAAGAGTTGACTTTATTGATATCGGGTTCAGATTTTAGTTTCAGAAGTTAGAGTAGGTCCGTTGTATCATTTGGGACTAGTGTGCGAAATTTGAGGTCATTCGGAGTTGATTTGATATGGTTTAACATTAGTTTTAGAAGTTGGATTAGTTTCACTAGGCTTGGAATGGGGTGCGATTCATGATTTCGATGTTGTTTGATGTAATTTTAGGCTTTGAGTAACTCCGTATTGTTTTTAGGACTTGTTGGTATGTTCAGATGGCGTCTCGGGGCCCCTGGGTGTGGTTCAGATGGAGTTCGGGTCATCTTTGGACTTAGGAGTTTGGCTAAAGTTTCTGATGCCTGGTGCATTCACACCTGAGATGGATTGGTCGCAGGTATGAGCCTGTAGAAGCAGCTTCATGGTCGCAGATGCGGAAAGGTAAGCTGTTGAGGGAGTCCGCAGATGTGGCTAGCTGAGCGCAGGTGTGCAAGGAGTCCGCAGGTGTGGAGTCGCAGAAGCGGCTAGGAGCCCGCAGAAGCTGACGAGTGGGGAGTTTAGTGATTTCCACATTTGTGAAGGAATTTTCGCATATGTGACTCCGTAGGTGCAAGTTTTGTCTGCAAAAGCGGAAGGCCGTATTTTGGGAAAGTGCCGCAGATGGGGTTAAGTGACCGCAGGTGCGGATTCACTGGGAAGTTCTTATATTCAAAGGGTTTGAGTGTTTTCTCATTTTGGGAGATTTGGAACTCGTCTAAGGGCAATTTTTGAGAGGGTTTTGCTACAATTGAAGAGGTAAGTGAGGTTTAATCACTTTTGTTGATAAATATTGATTACCCATTGATTATTATACCTAATTTATATGGATTCGAAGTGAAATTTGAGTATTTTAGACCATGGTATTGGAGAGTGAGATTTGGTAATTTGAGGGTCAATTTGTGGATGGAGTTGGATGAAATTAGTATGGTTAGACTTGTAATTGAATGGGTATTCCGAATTTGTAAATTTTTTCGGGTTCCGGGGTGTGACCTAGTGGTAGACATTTTGGGTTGACTTTGCATATTTGATTCAAGACTTTAGTTTTATCTTTTGGAATTGTTTCCTATGGCTATTCTTGATGGTATTAAGTTATTTTGGCTAGTTTCAAACCGTTCGAAGATTGATTCACATGGGAAGGGCTGGCTAGAGGAGTGATTTGGCTTGCTTGAGGTTAGTATCTTACATAAAATTGGTTGAGGTACTAGTTTCATGAAGTATTTGTGATAGCTACATGCTATGGGTGCGCATATGTGTGGGGTTTGAGCCCATGTGCGAGCACCGGGGTATTTATCCATGTTCAGGGGTAGTGCTTAGGCTATGATATGCCTAGAATTGACCATTAAGCTTTAAGCTATGATGTTTCTCATATTTTTAACCTTGTTGTGAACTATTTGAGCCATGTTTGAAGTTACGCAGAGGCTAATTCCCTGAATGAACTTTATAGTTGCTATCTCTGTGATGAAATTGCCGATTTGAGCTATGATAGCGCACTTTGCACATGCCTACACTTTAGCATGTCATTATACCAGTCCGGGGGTATGAAACTTGATAATCATTGATCATGTACATATATTATCGTATATTTGCTTTATGTGTGTTATGATTTGGACTGGTAGCCTGTGACCACACCGGACAGAATATGATTATTGGAGCGTGAGTTGTTTGTACAATACGTAATTTGTCCGTGCGGTTCCAAATATTGATATTATTAGCACATGAGTTGTACGTACAACACGTGAGTTGCCCATGCAGTTTATATTATTAGCACGTAAGTTGCCCGTGCACCGTGTGGATATGGATCCATCCCCCTAGGGTCACCCTCTCATGTTTCTCTCTTGATGATGTTCATGCGGATTTGAGGAAATTCTGGCGAGTGTTTGTTTTGGATTTTGCATTTCATCTTTACTTGCAATTTTTGTGGTTACTTACATGATTTATTTGTAAATTATCTTTATATGTCGTATCATTGACTGGGCAGAGAACATGAGTAATTGCACACACTCACATACGATTCCTTTTATGCTTTATGACTTGATCACTTTATTGTTCTGTACTTGTTAAATTGATGAAACTGTACAGGTTATAGTAAGTATTATTCATAATTCTTGCTTTTTTTACCTCGCCGAAGTTAGTTATGATGCTTGCTTAGTACATTGGGTTGGTTGTACTAATGCTAGACTCTGCACTTAATTGTGCAGATCCAGGTGTCAGACCATGTCATCATTAACGGAGGCTTGTAACAAAGCGGATCATTGAGAAACGAGGTAGAATTGCATTCTCGACCGCAGTCTTGGCGTGTCTTTTCTTATGTACTGTTGTCTTTATTTTAGATAGTATTGTACTTGGTCATTTCAGACTTGTATTACCGTATTAGTGCTCATGACTATGTATTTACCAGTTCTGGGGGATTTATCTTGTATTAGCACCATTATGTTATACTGAGGTTTCAGACTTATGTTACTTCTATAAATTTTTGATATTTTGGTTCTTTATTTCTATGTTCGGCTTGCCTAGAGAGTGTGTTACGCGCCATCACGACAGGTTAGAATTTTGGGTCGTGACAAGTTGGTATCAGAGCTCTAGGTTCATAGGTATTACGAGTCATGATCAAGTTTGGTAGAGTCTTGTGTATCGGTACAGAGATATCTGTACTTATCTTGGAGAGGCTACCAAAATGTTTGAAAATGCTTCACTTTCTTGCATTCTTGTCGTGTGGATTTGTTATTTCCGAAGTTTGAAACTTGACCACTTCTATTCTCTCGTAGATGGTGAGGACACGTGTGACCGGATCAGGCAGACGACCACTAGTACCACCAGTTAGGACTGTGAGAGGCCAGGGCCGCGGTAGAGGGCGAGGTGTGGCTCGTACTATAGCCAGAGCAGCACATGTAGAGCCACCAGTTGCTCCAGCTGAGGATCATGCACCAAATGTTGTTGAGCCGGTGGGACCAACTTAGGCACCAAAAGTGCCCATTGTTATTCCTGGCCTTGAGGAGACCTTAGCCTAGATTTTGACTGTGTGCACGAGCCTGGCTCAGGAGGTTTTGATTCAAGTTGCACCATCCACTTCAGGGGCTGGGGTAGGTGCCCAAACTCCTGTTGCCCGTACTCCAGATCAGCTAGATCAGGGTCACCAGGCATTGGGTGTATTGCTAGTTCAGCCGGTTGCCACTGCTCGGGCCTAGGTTGGTCCACTTATGACTGATGAGGAGTAGAAGAGGTTAGAGCAGTTTGGGAGGCTTAAGCCTCCAGAGTTTAGTGGATCAAAGTCAGAGGATGCTCGGTATTTTCTAGATAGGTGTCAGCGGATTCTTTGCACAACAGGTATTTTGGACACCAGTGTGGTTGCATTTACTACTTTTCGGCTGACAGGGGAATCTTACAGATGGTGGCAGACTTATGAGTTGAGCAGGCTAGTCGACGCAACACCACTTACATGGCATGAGTTCTCAGTACTATTTTTAAAGAAGTTTGTGCCATAGACTCGCAGAGATGAGCTGCGTAGGCAATTTGAGAAGCTACGCCAACAGAGTATGATAATGACTCAGTATGAGATGAGGTTCGTAGATTTGGCTCATCATGCAGTATGGTTGATTCCCACTAGGAGGGAAAATATTAGGAGGTTCATTGATGGCCTTAACGATGGCTTATGATTCAACATGGCATGGGAAGTTACGACGGATGATAGGTTCTACCAGGTGGTCGAGATTGCTAGATACTTAAAGCTGGTTTGCAAGCAGGAGCATGAGGAAAGGGAGTCCAAGAGGCCTCATAGTTCATGTGGTTTCATCAATGCCTCATCTGGAGGCTAGTCCCATTACAATAGAGGTCATCCTTCTAGACCCATTCAGGAAGCTGGCCATGTTCCTCGTGGTTCTTTAGTTAGCCACAGTTCCTACAGTGTATGCCTAACTCAGTCATCATTCAATGCATTGCCAACACAGAGTTCCTACCATGCTTCATCTTCACAGGGTTCCACGGGCAACTATCCAGATTATCAGGGTCAGCAGCTCCGTTAGAGGAGAGGTTGTTTTGAGTGTAAGGACTTGAGTCATCGCAAGAGAGATTTCCCCAAACTATTGAGTAGGGTTCCACAACAGAGCTCTCAACCTATGATTTCAGCACCAGCAGCTACACCACCCGCATAGCCAGCTAGGGGTGGGGAATAGTCAGCACGAGGTTACCCTAGAGGGGGATGCCGTTCGGGTGGTGGTCAGGCCCGTTGCTACGCATTTTTGGCCAGGAAAAAGACAATTGCTTCCGATGTCGTGATCACATGTATTGTTTCAATGTGCCACAACGAGGCTTCAGTATTATTTGACTTTGATTCCACATATTCATATGTGTCATCATACTTTGCTTGATATTTGGATATGCCCCGTGATTCTTTAGTTATGCCTGTTCATGTATCTATACTGGCAGGTGATTATATTATTGTGGACCATGTGTATCAGTCATGTGTGGTGACTATTGGGGGATTAGAGACGAGAGTTGATCTTTTACTACTTATCATGGTTGATTTTGATGTGATTTTAGGCATGGATTGGTTGTCATCGTGTCACGTTATTCTGGATTGTCATGCTAAGACTGTGACATTGGCGATGCCGGGATTGCCTAGGGTTGAGTGGAGAGGTTCTCTGGATTATGTTCCCAATCGTGTGCTTTCATATTTGAAGGCTCAACGGATGGTTGAGAAGGTATGTTTGGCATATTTGGCCTTCGTGAGGGATGTTAGTGCTGATGCTCCTACCGTTAAGTCAGTTCCGGTAGTGAGAGACTTCCCAGATGTATTTCTTGCAGACCTGCCGGGTGGCAATATAGAGACTTCCCAGATGTATTTCTTGCAGACCTGCCGGGTGGCAATATATTCCCTGCAGACCTGCCGGGCTTGCCACCCGACAGGGACATTGATTTTGGTATTGATGTGGTACCGGGAACCCATCCCATCTCTATTCCCCCATATCTCATGGAACCAGCAGAATTGAAAGAGTTAAAGGAACGACTTCAGGAGTTGCTTGATAAGGGCTTCATTAGGCCCAGTGTGTCGCCTTGGGGTGCGCCGATCTTTTTGTGAAGAAGAAGGATGTTACTATTAGGATATGTATTGACTACCGACAGTTGAACAAAGTTATAATTAATAACAAGTATCCACTACCGCGCATTGATGACTTATTTGACCAGCTTCAGGGTGCTAGAGTGTTCTCGAAGATTGATTTGAGGTCGGAGTATCATCAATTGAAGATTCGAGATTCTGATATTCTGAAGATGACATTCAGGAACCGCTATGGTCACTACGAGTTTCTAGTGATTTTTTTGGGTTGACCAATGCCCCAACAACCTTTATGCACCTAATGAACATCGTGTTCTAGATGTATCTTGATTCTTTTATCATAGTATTCATTGATGATATATTGGTTTACTCACGCAGCCAGAAGGACCATGAGCAACATCTGAGGATTGTACTCCAGACTTTGAGAGAGAGTAAGCTATATGCTAAGTTCTCCAAGTATGAGTTTTGGCTTAATTCAGTTGGCATTCTTGGGCCACGTGGTGTCTAGTGAGGGGATCAAGGTATATCTGAAGAATATTGAGGCAGTTCAGAGTTGGCCCAAACCATCTTCAGCTACTGAGATTTAGAGCTTCCTGGGTTTGGCTGGTTATTATTGCCGTTTTGTAGAGGGTTTCTCGTCCATTACTGCGCCTTTAACTAGATTGACCCAGAAGGGTGCCCCATTCAGTTGGTCCGACGAGTGTGAGGAGAGCTCGCAGAAGCTCAAGACTACATTGACTACAACCCGAGTGTTGGTGTTTTCTGTAGGTTCGAGATCTTACACCGTCTATTATAATGCATCACGTATTGGTCTTGGCGCGGTGTTGATGTAGGACGGTAGGGTGATTGCCTACCCGTCTTGGCAGTTGAAGATTCATGAGAAGAATTACCCTATGTATGATTTAGAGTTGGAAGCTATATTTACGATGTTCATTATGAGGTCTATACCGACCATCGGAGTCTCCGGCATTTGTCAAGCAGAAGGACCTAAATTTGCCGTAGCGGAGATGGTTAGAGTTGCTGAAAGACTATGACATCACTATATTATATAATCCGGGGAAGGCCAATGTGGTGGCCGATGCATTGAGTAGGAAGGCTGAGAGTATGGGCAGTTTGGCATATTTACCGGTAGTAGAGAGGCTACTAGTCATGGATATTCAGGCCTTGGCCAATCAATTTGTGAGATTGGATGTTTCAGAGCCTAGTGGGGTTCTTGCTTGCATTCTGGCTTAGTCATCATTGTTGGAGCATATCAAGGCTCGCCAGTTTGATGATCCTCATTTGTTAGTATTGAAGGACACAATGCAGTAGGTTAGTGCTAAGGAGGTTGTGATTTGTGATGATGGTGTTATGCGGCTTCGAGGCCAGATTTGTGTTCCAAATGTGGATGGGTTGAGAAATTTGATACTTGAGGAGGCTCGCAGCTCTCGCTATTCCATTCACCCTGGTGTCACGAAGGTGTACCATGACTTGAAACAACGCTATATGTGGCGGATAATGAAGAAATATATTGTTACTTATGTCTCTCGGTGTTTGAATTGTCAACAGGTGAAGTTTGAGCATCATAAACAGGGAGGGTTGATTCAGATATTGGAGATACTAGAGTGAAAGTGGGAGCGCATCACTATGTACTTTGTGGTAGGCTTACTGACATAGTTTGGGTTATTGTGGACCGACAGACTAAGTCTGCACACTTCATTCTATCAGTGACTTCCTATTCTGCTGAGCAATTGGCTCTGATTACATACACGAGATTATCCGCTTGCATGGTGTGTCCATTTCCATAATTTCTAACGAAGGCACACAGTTCATATCATAGTTTTGGAGAGCAGTGCAGCGAGAGTTGGGTACACGGGTTGAGTTGAGTACAACATTCCACCTTCAGACGGTCGGACAGTCTGAGCACACTATTCAGATCGTGGAAGATATGTTATGTGCCAGTGTTATGGATTTCGGAGACTCATGGGATCAATTTCTACCGTTAGCTGAGTTCGCCTACAACAATAGCTTCCAGTCAAGTATCTAGATGGCTCCTTATGAGGCCTTATATGGGAGGAGATGTCATTCTCCGATCGGTTGGTTTGAGCCCAAGGAGGCTAGGTTGTTGGGAACTGATTTAGTCCCTGATGCCTTGGAGAAGGTAAAGGTGATCCAAGAGCGGCTTCATACAACACAGTCCAGGCAGAAGAGTTATGCTGATAGGAAGGTTCATGATGTTGCATATATGGTGGGTGAGAAGGTCTTGCTCAGAGTTTCGCTCATGAAAGGTGTGATGAGGTTCGGTAAGAAGGGCAAGTTGAGCCTTCGATATATTGGTTCTTTTGAGTTGCCTAAGAAAGTAGGAGAGGTGGCTTACATACTTGCATTTCCACCTAGTCTATCAAGTGTTCACCCAGTGTTTCATGTTTTCATGCTCCGGAAGTATTATGGTGACCCGTCACATATTTTGGACTTCAGCGCGGCACAACTAGATGAGGATTTGACTTATGATGTGTAGTTGGTGGCCATTTTGGACTGCCAGGTTTGAAAGTTGAGGTCAAAGAATATAGCTAGAGTGAATTATGATACTTAGTCCCAATGTTGGAAGCTTAAGTTGGAATAGTTGACCGGAGTTTGACTTTTGTATAATCGACTCCGGAATGGGATTTTGATAGTTCCGATAGCTTTGTATGGTGATTTTGGACTTAGGCGTATGTCCGGATATTGATTTGGAGGTCCGTAGGTTGGTTTGATCCTTTTGGCGAAAGTTGAAAAGTTGAAGGTTTGGAAGGTTGAGAGTTTGACCGAGAGTTGACTTTGTTAATATCGGGTTCGGATTTTGGTTCCTAAAGTTGGAGTAGGTCCATTATATTATTTAGGACTAGTGTGCTAAATTTGAGGTCATTCGGAGTTGATTTGATATGGTTCGATATTAGTTTTTGAAGTTGGAAGTTCATTAGCTTTATTAGGCTTGAATTGGGGTACGATTCGTGATTTTGGTATTGCTTAATGTGATTTGAGGCTTCGAGTACGTCCTTATTGTGTTTTAGGACTTGTTGGTATGTTTGGATGGGATCCCGGGGCCCCCGGGTGTGGTTAGGATGGAGTTCAAGTCATCTTTGGACTTAGGAGTTTGGTTGAAGTTTCTGATGCCTGGTGCTTTGCACCTGCGATGGATGGTCGTAGGTGCTAGCCCGCGAAAGAGGAAAGGGAAGCTGTTGAGGGAGTCTGCAGATGCGGACAGCTGGGCGCAGGTGCCCAAGGAGTCCGCAGGTGCAATGCCATAGAAGCGACTAGGATCCCGCATAAGCGGACGGGCGAGGAGTTTCGTGATTTCCGCATCTGCGAAGGAATTTCTGCAGGTGTGAGTTTTTGTCTGCAAAAGTGGAAGGCCAGATTTTGGGAGGGAGCCGCAGATGCGACCAACTTTTCGCAAAAGCGGGACAAAAGATACGGTTAAGTGACCGTAGGTGCAGATTCAATGGCAGGTTCTTATATTCAAAGGTTTTGAGTGTTTTCTCATTTTAGGAGATTTGGAACTTAGCTAAGGGAGATTTTTGAGAGGACTTTTGCTACAATTGAAGAGGTAAGTAAAGTTTAATCACTTTTGTTGGTAAATATTTATTACCCATTGATTATTATACCTAGTTTATGTGGATTTGAAGTGAAATTTGGGGATTTTAGACCATGGTGTTGGAGAGTGAGATTTGATGATTTGAGGGTCGATTTGTGGATAGAATTGGATGAAATTAGTATGGTTTGACTCTTAATTGAATGGATGTTTGAAATTTATGAATTTTGTCGGGTTCTGGGGTGCGGGCCTGGGATTGAATTTTTGGGTTGACTTTGTATAATTGATTCAAGACTTTAGTCTTATCTTTTTGAATTATTTCCTATGGCTATTATTTATGGTAATAAATTATTTTGGTTAGATTCGAACCGTCCGAAGTTTGATTCACGCGGGAAGGGCTTGTTAGAGGAGTGATTTTGCTTGCTTAAAGTAAGTATCTTACCTAATCTTTGTTGAGGTACTAGTTGCATGAATTATTTGTGATATCTACGTGCTATGGGTGCATATATGTGTGGGGTTTGAGCCCATATGCGAGCACCGAGGTATTTATCCATGTTCAGAATAGTGCTTAGGCTATGATATATTGACTGTTAAGCTTTAAGCTATGATGCTTCTCATATTTATAACCTTGTTATGAACTATTTGAGCCATGTTTGAGGTTACAGAGTGGCTAATTCCCTGAATGAACTTGATAGTTGTTATCTCTCTGATGGAATTGTCGATTTGAGCTATGATAGCGCACTTTTCACATGCCTACACTTTAGCATGCCATTATACCATTCCAGGAGTATGAAACTTGATAATCATTGATCATCTACATGTATTCTCATATATTTACTTTCTGTGTATTATGATTTGGACTGGTAGTCTGTGACCACGCCGCGCAGAATGTGATTATTGGAACGTGAATTATTCGTGTAGCACATGAGTTATCTGTGCGGATCCAGATTTTGATATTATTAGCACATGAGTTGCCCGTGCGGTTGATATTATTAGCACGTGAGTTGTCTGTGCAGCATGTGAATATGGATCCATCCCCATAGAGTCACTTTCTCATGTTTCTCTCTTGATGGTGTACATACGGATTTGAGAAAATTCTAGGCAGTGTCAGTTTTGGATTTTGTATTTCATCTTTACTTGCAATTTTCGTGGTTAGTTACCTGATTTATTTGCATATCATCTTTATATGCTGTATCATGACTGGGTAGAGAACTTGAATCTTTATATTTGTATCATGACTGGGTAGAGAACTTGAGTAATTGCACACACTCACAAATGGTTCCTTTTATGCTTTATGACTTGATCACTTTATTTTTCTGTACTGTTGTTTTGGTGCTTCTTTTCTTATGTATTGTTGTTTTTATTTCAGATAGTATTGTACTCGGTCATTTCAGACTTGTATAACCGTTGTTGATTCCCAATTTTGCCCTCATAATTCATAAAGTATTCTATATACTTTTAAAATATTATTTTGCATTATTACCCAATTTACAAGAGTCATATAAGTATTTTCTATAATTTTTAAAATTGATTTTCTTGCATTTAATTTGTTCAAATATTTATTAATTATCCATTTAAATTATTTTTAGGGTGATTTCATCATCCAAATTTATCAATTTATACCCACATAGATTTTATAATATTTCATCTCATTTTCACATAATTATATTAGCATTTTTTATTCTATCTACACTAGTTACAATAATAGCCTATATTCTATAAATAATTATGTTTATTATATTATTTATGCTAAAATAGTATTTTATATTTTTATTTTGTTACACTATTATTTCCAAGTATTTTACTAATTAAATAATATTTTTATTATTTATTAGTCATTTTTTATAATTTACTTTTTATGAATTTTGTGTATTTACTTTGTAGCCCAATTATGAGTCAATTTTAGACCAAATATCAGGTCCAAACACCTAGCCCATCTCATCTTACCTCTCAGCAGCCCAAACCAAACTTCCATTTAACTTAACCCGATCGCGATCCGTTAATAACCCGCCTCGCTGTCCCTTCGATCCTGGTCGTTGATCTTAAATGATCAACGGCCCACAACAGCCCTACCCGTCTCCTTATATCCCTTCCCCATTAAATCCTAGAGACAATTCCTGTCTCGGCCACCCTCAAACACTCCCAACCCTTCTTCCCCTTTGAAGAAACCCTAGCCGCCTCATCTCTATTCATTCTCCCATTCCAGCTAGACAATGGAATCTCCTTGTGAATCACGTTCCTTATTTGTGTTACCGCATCATTATCTACGCAACAATGGTATTACTTAGTACTAGCCTAAACCTGGCAAATACAATCTCTCAGAATCGGTCCCGTTCAACTTCGATCTCTAAGATTTGGACAATATCCCGTCCATATACACAGAAAAAAGGGTTGATTTCTCACACCAGCAGACTAATTTTCAAACAATGAACCCTAATTAGGGTTTGGAATTCTATTTCTCCCTTAACCGGCTCTGTTACTGATTGTATGTGATATTTTCTTTTCTTATTTGTGCTTAATTAATTGTTTTCCATGTTTGTTCATCCTAATCTGTCACCATATAAACCCCCTTCCTCGTTTCCCCTAAGAGACATTAACAATTGCTATTGCTCTCTCACTATCACTCATTCTACTATTCTAAACTCGAGAGCTTGGGCGGCTGAAAGCCAAGGCCACTGAAATTTGCTTTATCAACCTCCCTAGTGTGAGCACTGCCGGGGGTTCACTTGAAACCCTTGGGAACTCTGACGCACTAGGATTTTGGGGTTCTGTTTCCCCTTTTCTATTAACGATTGGGATACTACTGAGATCGTTCTTCTTATTTCGCTCGTTAATTTGCAACTGGCAAGTCTCTTAGCTTTAGAAATTTCCTTCTCTTTTATTCGTATTTATGTTTTGTGACACTAATACTTCTGTGAATCCATGTTCTACCACTCTATCTTGTTTGTGGCATTATTTGTTCGGAAGTATTCTTGTGTCTCTATACTTTTAACATCTGAATTTGCCTAGTTTCTAATTATGATATATGCCTATCATATGTGTTTAGCTTAAACGGCCTCTGGTTCTCTTAAAACTGTTTATTTTGCTCTGTCTCTGCTGATACTTGATGATTACCTTAAGTTTGTCTCTTATCTTTGTTTTGAATTTTTATGGTACCTCAGTTCTTGAAATCCTATTTCTTCTCTACTTGTATTCAATGCTCTGTATGTTCATGATTGTTTAATCTTTGTGAACCAATATGACTTCAGTAGTGTGTTATTTTCATTTGCAACCCTATTTCCTTTGAAGTTATCCTGCAATCCTAAATTCCATAGTGTCACAATCTGCCTAGATTCTAAACTTCAATACATGCTTCTTATGTCTAGCTTGAATGATCTTGTGTATCTTTAGCCTGCTCCACTGTCTTGATCACCTATTGTTACACTCCACTGTTTCTCCCCACTTTATGCTTATATGACCGTTATGTGCTAATTATTGTCTAAATGTTTTAACATGTTGTTGAGAACTTTACTAGGAAGTTTGTTCAATCCTGCATTCTTTAGGGTGGGTCTAAAACTTCTAATTGAACTCCAATATACTTAGTCTCTTCTATTGTGCATAATCAACTGGCATAAGCCCTAGAGCCTGTCTTTTTGATTAACTTTAAGTCGATGTCTTCCTACCATGAGTTCTTCAAATTCTGGAATCCCTTTGTATGCTCAGCATGTTAAGTTGTTGTGCATCATGCCTACTATCATGTTGTTATTGTTGACTATGACTCTATTAGACTGCCATAACTAAGACTCCTAGGTCTAAAGTACCTTTAGATTAATTCTGGACCATATTTTATTTGGAAACTCTGCTTAACTTTGGTGCACTATCTCTTAACCTGTTTTCATGGAAGTATAACATGTGTATGCTGCGGATGCTTGTTGAGACTTTTGTAATCTCATTTGTATGCCTCTAGTTTGGAAGCCTCTATTCCTTACAGCCGTATAGGTTAAGTGCTTAAATTTTTAAGTTGCTTAATTGATCGATCACATAGTTTGTCACTCGTATTATTAAGGTTAGCATGGTATTCAAATGGGTAAGTAACGCAGTTGGGCCTGCTTTTGGTACTAGAGGTCTGAAGTTCACTGTCTGCACCTGGAGTTTGGGCTTGCTATCCGCGTGAAGGTCTAAGCCTATTTGAAGGCCCAGATGTGTTACTGGGTTATTCTATATTTGTAATTGGGACTGTAATTATTCACTGTGGTCTGTAATAACTTGTAAAACTGAATGATAGGAAAATTAGTGAAAAAAGGGCTGAGGTATTCTAATTCTCGCATGAATGGTTAGAGAACATGTCCGTAGTTTTTTTTATTTTAAAATCCACTAGGCAAGGGGCCTAGGGCTAGTTTTTATATATATCTAGAAAGAAAATTACAAGTGCCATGAAGTTTACGTAGTGTAGGAACATAAATATTGAAACTACATAGCTCCTATTGCCATAGTTTAGTAGTGATCTCAACCATGATATTACATATGTACTGTCCAGTGTTGTGACAATACATGTAGTCCATTGCCCGTAATTTCCTCTTTAATCCAGATTTGATTTGATCATCAAAGTTCTTCGCTTTCATGTAACTTGCCAAGCTGCTCCAGTGAGTACATATCATTTCCAGATCTCTAGTTCCATCTTTATGGTGTGTCTTGCACTATTGAAAACCTTGATCGTGTGAATCTGTCTGAATCTAGCCATCATCCAGACAGCAAAAATGGACGAGGACAACCCTTTTGAATAATATTGTGCGTGGTCACCCAGCATGATGTAGTACAACCTCTTCTTGAAACTTATGTTGAGGTATTATATTAATGAAATACATCAATGTCCGTAGGGTTTAACTACTTGTTTGCTATTTTTTGACGTGCTTTATTTCTATACACTAATAAATATCATGCCTATAGGAACTTAAGCACTTCACTCGCTTTACATGTCCTATTCTCGCACACTATCAGAAACATGTCTATAAGAACCTATGTGTTTCACTTGTTCACATGCTTACTTCTATGTACTATTAGATAGCATACCTATAGGAACCAAACATCGTTGGTTATTTGCTCAACTTGTGCAATTGCAGTGTGATTATTAGATAACATGCCTATATGATCGTGTTAAGTAATTAAGATATGCTTCCACCGATACTCATCTAGATATCATGTCTATAGGGCCTTAATTGATTACCTAATTGGCTGTTTGTTATTCTTATCACACTGCCCGCCTAGACAACATGCCAATAGGAATAAGCATGATGAATCTGTGTTCAAATACCAACTATTAGAGAACCTGCCTATAGGATATAGAAAGCATGCCAATAGGATAAAAAATGAGTAATTCTGAGTTTTCCAATGGCTTCACTTGCCCAAGTGCGAATCACTTAGAGATCATGTCTATAGGCTTTTTATAACACTTGTAATCTGTAATTTTGATAATCTGAATAGCAACACTGCCCATGAGATGTTCTTAAACCTTGTGGTCACATAGAAGCCATGCCTATAGGTTTTAAACAACTCTAATACATCTCGATTCTAAAACTGCCTACTACAGAATTTGAAATCTGTTCGGGTGATTCTGTTGCTTATGTGTGGAGGCTAACTTGAGCCATTCGTTGCTATTATGTGTAGTCCTACTTCGTTTGAATGTGTGCCTAGTTTTATCATTTTGAGCACCCTAAGTAAAGTCTAGAACCACCCAAATAGTAGGTCCAAAGCTTCCTGAACCATAGGCATGGGATAGGTAGTGCACGCATAGGATACAACCTAGAATTAAACTAGAGCACTTTAGGTAAGCAACTTTAACATAGTAAATGGGTAGCAGGAGATGATAGTCTGTGTCCGCTGAATAATATGAGCAACCCCACCTTAAGGTAGTTGTGAAGTATTATTTATGTTGCACGGGGTAATCCTTTAGGCTAAAAATCTTAGGACCCCCTTTATATGTTTGTTACTCACGCCTTAGTTTCTTTGAACTTAGAGCAAATTAGGTTATACCTTGCACCTCCAAAGACTTGTATTGATCATTTATTAATATATAGTCTAATTCCTTCATATGTGAAATCTTCTTTACACTTGTTTTTTTATCATAGTTGAATATTTAAATTCCCTGTCTTCCTTCAACGTACATGATCACATAGGACACTTATAATCCAATAATCCCACATAGCATAAATTTCGACCGGGACCCACAGTTGTGGACCTCGGAGAATGTCTAATACCTTCTCTTTAAGGTAATTTGAGCCCTTACCTTATTTTTAGTGACACAGACTAGTTAAAACAGAGTTATTTACAAATAGGTGCCCTAACGCACCTTAAAAATCATTAGGTGGTGCCTCTTCTTTTTTAATACCAATTTAAAAGAGTTGTCACATGTCGAAACCCGCTTTCATGAGAATACGGGGCACGACAGCATGATGACTCTGCTGGAGAAATACTTAGTCTCTTACCATATTCGCTTATGTGGATTAACGGATTATTTGATGACATGTACATCCCCTCCCTATTTCCCTTATTTGCTGAAAATTCGACCCAACGGGGAATTAATTGAGATAGCCACCATGTTCTGGGATGAAAAGAGAGTTGTTTTCAGATTTGGCAATATAGAAATGACTCATCTTCTGGAAGAAATAGGAGGCTTTGCCGAGTTACCATGGGATAGTTCGGGTCTACTGGAGCCAGAAAATCGCACCCCACGTAGTTTTCTGAAAATGCTAGGGTTTAATAAGAATGACGAATTGTTTGCCTGAAGAAATCGTACATCCTCTTCGAATTTCTCTACAAGCGATATGGACATATCGCTTGCATCACGAGAAGCTAGCCATTACCTCTTTGGGAAGGGTACACTGCCGGGTTTACGTCTTCATAGCCTGCTTCTTGTGTTACTGCATCATTATCTACGCAACAATGGTGTTACTTAGTACTAGCCTAAACTTGGAAAGTACCATCTCTCAGAATCGGGCCCGTTCAACTTCGATCTCTAAGATCTGGACAATATCCCGTCCATATACACGAAAAATGGGTTGATTTCTCACACCATCAGACTAATTTTCAAACAATGAACCCTAATTAGGGTTTGGAATTCGATTTCTCCCTTTACCGGCCTGTTACTGATTGCATGTGATAATTTCTTTCCTTATTTGTGCTTAATTGATTGTTTTCCATGTTTGTTCGTCCTAATTTGTCACTATATAAACCCCATTCCCCATTTTCTTTAAGTGATGTTAACTATTGCTATTGCTCTATCACTATCACTCATTCTACTATTCTAAACTCGAGACCTTAGCCGGCTGAAAGCGAAGGCCACCAGAATTTGCTTTATCAACCTCCCTAGTGTGAGCACTACCCAGGGTTCACTTGAAACCCTTGGGAACTCTTACGCACTAGGATTTTAGGTTTCTAATGCTCTTTTGCTACTAACGATTGGGATATTGCTGAGATGTTTCTTCTTATTTTGCTCGTTAATTTGCAACTGGTAAGTCTCTTGGCCTTAGAAATATCCTTCTCTTTTGTTTGTATTCATATTTTGTGCCACTGAGACTTCTGTGAATCCATGTTCTACTACTCCATCTTGTTTGTGGCATTATTTGTTCTGAAGTATTCTTGTGACTCTACATTTTTAACATCTGAATTTGCCTAGTTTCTAATTATGATATATGCCTATCATATGTGTTTAGCTTAAACGACTTCTGGTTCTCTTAAACATGTTTATTCTGCTCTGTCTTTGCTGATAATTGATGATTACCTTGAGTTTGTCTCTTTGCTTTGTTTTGAATTATTATGGTACCTCAGTTCTTGCAATCCTATTTCTTCTCTGCTTGTGTTCAGTGCTCTATATGTTTATGATTGTTTAATCTTTGTGAACCAATTTGACTTCAATAGTGTGTTATTTTCGTTTGCAATCCTACTTGCTTTGAAGCTATCCTGCAATCCTGAATTCCCTAGTGTCACAATATGCCTTGATTCTAAACTTTAATACATGCTTATTATGTCTAGGTTGAATGATATTGTGTATCTTTAGCCTGCTCCACTGTCTTGATCACCTATTATTACACTCCACTATTTCTCCCCACTTTATGCTAATATGAATGTTATGTGCCAATTACTGTCTTAATGTTTTAACATGTTGTTGAGAACTTTACTAGGAAGTTTGTTCAATCCTGCATTCTTTAGGGTGGGTCTAAAACTTCTAATTGAACTCCAATATATTTAGCCTCTTCTATTATGCATAATCAATTAGCATAATCCTTAGAGTCTGCCTTTTTCATTAACTTTAAGTCGAATGTCTTCCTACCATGAGTTCTTCAGATTCTAGAATCCTTGTGTATACTCAGCATGTTAAGTTGTTGTGGATCATGCCTACTATCCTGTTGTTATTGTTGGCTATGACTCTATTAGACTACCATGACTTAGACTCCTAGGTCTAAAGTATCTTTAGATTAATTCTGGACCATGTTTTATTTGGAAACTCTGCTTAACTTTGGTGCACTATCTCTTAACCTGTTTTCTGGGAAGTATAACATATGTATGTTGCGTATGCTTGTTGAGATTTTTGTAATCCTATTTGTATGCCTCTAGTTTGGAAGCCTCTATTCCTTACAGCCTTAAGGGTTAAGTGCTTAGATTTCAAAGTTGCTTAATTGATCCAACACATAGTTTGTCACTCATATTATTAAGGCTAGTTTGGTATTCAAATGGGTAAGTAAGGCAGTCGTTTGGGCCTGGAATGTTGGGCTTGCTTTTGGTACTGGAGGTCTGAAGTACACTGTCCGCATCTGGAGTTTGGGCATGCTGTCCACGTGGAGTTCTAAGCCTTTTTGAAGGCCCCTGTGTATTACTGAGTTATTCTATATTTGTAATTGGGCCTGTAATTATTCATTGTGGTCTGTAATAACTTGTAAAGCTGAATGATGGAGAAATTAGTGAAAATGGGGGCTGGGGTATTCTAATTCTCATATGAATGATTAGAGAACCTGTCCATAAGGCTTAATTGCTTGTTTGCTATTTGTTTGGCGTGATTTATTCCTATACACTAATAAATATCATGCCTATAGGAACTTAAGCACTTCACTCGCTTTACATGTCCTATTCTCGCACACTATCAGAAACATGTCTATAAGAACCTATGTGTTTCACTTGTTCACATGCTTACTTCTATGTACTATTAGATAGCATACCTATAGGAACCAAACATCGTTGGTTATTTGCTCAACTTGTGAAATTGCAGTGTGATTATTAGATAACATGCCTATAGGATCGTGCTAAGTAATTAAGATATGCTTCCACCGATACTCATCTAGATAACATATCTGTAGGGCCTTAATTGATTAACTAATTGGTTGTTTGTTGTTCTTTATCACACTGCCTGCCTAGACAACATGCCTATAGGAATAAGCATGAGGAATCTGTGTTCAAATACCAACTATTAGAGAACCTACCTACAGGATACTGCTACTCGCTTAGAACGCATGCCAATAAGATAAACAATGAGTAATTCTGAGTTTTCCAATGGCTTCTCTGTCCCAGGTGCGAATCACTTAGAGATCATGTCTATAGGCTTTTTATAACACTTGTAATCTGTAATTTTGATAATCTGAATAGCAGCACTACCCATGAGATGTTCTCAAACTTTGTGATCACATAAAAGCCATGCCTATAGGTTTTAAACGACTCTAATACATCTCGATTCTAAAACTGCCTACTGCAAAATCTAAAATCCGTTCGCGTACTTTTGTTGCTTATGTGTGGAGGATAACTTGAGCCATTCCTTGCTATTATGTGTAGTCCTACTTGTTTTGAATGTGCGCCTAGTTTTATCATTTTGAGCACCCTAAGTAAAGTCTAGAACCAACAAAATAGTAGGTCCAAAGCCTCCTGGACCATAGGCATGGGACGGGTAGTGCACATATAGGATACAGCCTGGAATTGAACTAGATCGCTTTAGGTTAGCAAATTTAACATAGTAATTGGGTAGCAGGAGATGATAGTCTATGCCCGCTAAATAATATGAGCAACCCCACCTTAAGAGAGTTGCGAAGTATTATTTATGTTGCACGGGGTGATCCTTTAGGCTAAAAAACTTAGGACCCCCCTTTTATATGTTTGTTACTCGCGCCTTTGTTTCTTTGAACTCAGAACAAATTAGGTTGTACCTTGCACCTCCAAAGACTTGTACTGATCACTTATTAATATATAGTCTAAATCCTTCATAAATGAAATCTTCTTTACACTTGTTTTATATCATAGTTGAATATTTAAATTCCCTGTCTTCCTTCAACTTACATGATCACATAGGAAAATTATAATCCAATAATCCCACATATCATAAATTTTGGCTGGGACCCATAGTTGTGGACCTCGAAGAATGTCTGTTACCTTCTCTTCGAGTTAATTTGAGCCCTTACCCGATCTTTAGTACCACAGACTAGTTAAAACAGAGTTATTTGCAAATAGGTGCCCTAACGCACCTTAAAAATAGTTAGGTGGTGACTCTTCTCTTTTAATACCCATTTAAAAGAGTTGTCACATGTTGAAACTCACTTTCGCGAGAAAACGGGGCACGACAATCGTATTAGAGGTCATGACTCTGTATTTACCAGTTCTGGAGGATTTATCTTGTAGCTGGACCATTATGTTATACTGAGGTTTCAGACTTATGTTATTTCAGTAAATTTTTGTTATTTTGGTTCTTTATTGCTATGTCCGGTTTGCCTAGCGAGTGTGTTAGGCGTCATCACGACTGGTTGAGATTTTGGTTCATGACAGAATTACACGAATCTTCTCCAATTGTCAATTTCTCCGAAATGATTGTTAAGTAGTTGTGGATTTACTAACCATGACGTAGAGAACAAATTTTATTCCACAGAGGCCAAATCCTCCAAGACCCGTATCACGACCCAAAACCCGACATGTCGTGATGGAGCCTATCATGGTACTAGGCAAGCCGACGTCTCACACATACCAACATTATAAAATCCCAAATATATGGAAATAGGTTTAAATAAGTAAGAATTTCGAAAAAAATTGAATATAAACATCGTAAGTCAGTACAAAATTTCTCCTAAAAGATCCAGGTGTCACGGAGTACGTGAGCATTTACATAACAACACAGACTAACAATTGGAATACTGTCTAGGAAAATAGAATAGTATAAAAAAGACTAAAAGATAAAGGAGGAGAGTCAAGGTCTGCGGACGCCAAGGCAGTTACATCGATGATCTCTGAACTGATAAAACACCAGGAATCACCAACCGCCGTTCCCGAAAATACCTGGATCTGCACACGAAGTGCAGGGTGTAGTGTGAGTACAACCAACTCAATAAGTAACAAGTCTAACCTATGGTCTGAAAGTAGTGACGAGCTCAAACAATACAATAAAGATACAGAGTTTAACAATACAAAAAAGTAGGCATGCTTCTAGGTTCAACAGTTAAGTTTAGCACATATAAAATATGCCAAGTGTGACTGATAAGAAGAGTATGATGTCTCTATAGCTACATTCCAATGTGAATATCATATGTGATGCAACACAGTGAAATCCCAAGTGATCACACTCTCAGAGCACTAAATCTGACCGTCTCAATTCTCGCTCGTCACGCTCAGTCACTCATCACTGTACGATACCTGCTGCGGCGTGCAACCCGATCCACATATAGCCATAAGGCATGTTGCGGCGCGCAACCCGATCCACATATATATAGCCATAAGGCTTGTTGTGGCGTGCAACCCGATCCACGTATATATAGACATAAGGCTTGTTGTAGTGTGCAACCCGAGCCACATATATATGACTATAAGGCTTGTTGCGGCGTGCAGCCCGATCTATATAGATATCACTCACCGCACGGCACTCAGGCCCCAACTCAGTCACGAAACTCTCCAGTCTCTCGGGCTCACAACGCTCATGCTAAACAACCTTAATCAATGATACGAGATGTGACAATATATGATAATAGAGAGTGAGATATGACACGTAATGATGAATATGACTGAGTACACAACTGCAATTAAACAGATAACTCAACAACAAAGAACAACCACTGTGGGTCCTAATAGTACCAGCATATAGCCTAAACATGATTTCTAGCATGAATCATAGCTCAAGTGCTCTAACACATAGAGTACAACAAAAATGTTCAGATAAAATAGCTACACAGTTCCAGGGAATCGACTAAATCACAATTCCTACGGTGCACGCCCTCACGCCCGTCACCTAGCATGCGCGTCACCTCAACATCAATCACATAGCACGTAATTCGGGGCTTCATACCCTCACAACCAAGCTTAGTAGTGTTACTTACCTCAAACTGTGCAAAACTCTACTCCAACAAGCCCTTACCTCGCAAAACGACCTCTAAATGCCTGCAATTTAGCCACAATCAATTCGATACAATCAATATTAGCTAAAGGAATCAGTTCCATAAGAAAATACTAAGTTCTTAATCAAAAGTAAAAAAAAATGTCAACTCAAAAGCTGACCCCGGGCTTACATCTCGGAATCAAATAAAAGTTACAAAATCTGGAAGCCCATTCAACCACGAGTCCAACCATACCGAATTTACCAAAATCCGACACCAAATCAGCACTCAAATCACCGAATTAGGCTTTCGCACCAGCGGGCCAAATATCCGCACCCGCAGAATCGATTTTGCGATAGGAGTTCCGCTTCTGCAGAAGTCACTTAAGTCCACAGGGTCCGCACCTGCGCTCCAAGTTCCGTACCTGCGAAAGTGCTTCTGTAACCCTCGATCCACTTCTGCGAAGACAACCTACTCCCCACTTCTCCACATCTGCGGAGCCTTACTCGCACCTGCGGGCTCGCAGATGCAGAAGACCCCTCGCACTTACGTCACATCCCAGGCCATCCCAGCTCCGCACCTGCGCTACATCAGCTTCACCTGCGGCAAAAACCCTCGCAGGTGCGATCACACCAGAAGGCTCCCAGCTTCAGCAATGCTCTAAGTCCCATTTTGCATCCGTTAACCACCTGAAATCCACCTGAGGCCTCCGGGACCTCAACAAAATATACCAACAAGTCCTAAAACACGATACGAACTTAGTCGAGCCTTCAAATCACATCAAACAATGCTAAAACCATGAATTGTGCATCGATTCAAGCTTAATGAACTTTTGAACTTCTAACTTCCACATTCGATGCCGAAACCTATCAAATCACGTCCGATTGACCTCAAAGTTTGCACACAAGTCACACATGACATCACGAACCTACTCCAACTCCAGGAACCTCAATACGAGCCCGGTAACCACAAAGTCCACTATCGGTCAAACTTCTAAATTTCCAACTTTCGCCATTTCAAGGCTAATTCAACTACGGACCTCCAAATCACTATACAGACACGCTTCTAAGTCCAAAATCACCCAACGGAGCTAACGGAACCATCAAAATGCTATTCCGGGGCCATTTTAACACAACTCAATATCCGGTCAACCTTTTCAACTTAAGCTTCCAACCTTGAGACTAAGTATCTCAATTCATTCCGAAACCTCTCTGGACCCGACCCAACTACCCCGACAAGTCACATAGAAATTATTAAGCATAAAACGAGCAATAAATGGGGGAACGGGGCTACAATTCTCAAAATGACCGGCTGGGTCATTACAACCTGTCCCAAATTCTGAAAGATGAATAAATATAAAAGTACTCTTTACATTAAATATCCTACTTGATCAATCCAGTGGGTGTAGCTAGTTTTCGCACTACAGATGGAGTATGGCAAAAGTTCTTTTAAAACCCCATTTTCTAAGTTCTAAAACACTTCAAGGAATTTTGAAGCAACACCAAGGTGTGTATTAAAGAACAAAAGTAGTTGATAGATCTACACTATGTTTACCCACAAAATCGGATAACAATTGAATTTATACGTGGTTTTAAGGATACGTGATCTAACTTGATGCAAAATGAGAAATCATATTAATATTGAAATAATTGATGAAAAGGTAAATGCAAACCATACAAGTTGAACAATCTTAGCCTTGAAGGTTGATCTGAGTCAAAAATGCTTTAATCGATGTCAGAACAGAATGATGAGATAATAAGCACTAGAAATAACAGTATATTGCTTAGGGATGCGTGTTATAATCTACTTAATAAATTATCAGATCCCCTTTATATAGTAGAGGAGTCCTATTCTAGCTACATTTCTATAAAAGGTAAAAATCTCTTGATTCGCTCATTACCAGTTCCTTAAGGATACGTGTCGAGATTCTCGCCGTAATATCCATTCAGTCGCGGATATCTCGGTCTTCTATTAGTTATCCTCGAGCTCGTTTGAGGCTAAGGTTGACATCTGACTCAATTTTCCTTGAAGGCAAGTTTTCTGACCTCGAGTTCTAGCTTGATGAAACTCGAGGTCGATCTTCAGTCCGTTGTCTCCATTTTCCAAACCTAATCTACCAAGTTGAAGTCAAGCTCGAATTCGACCATATACAGATAGTCCCCTCATTTTTTTGGAGAATAATCGACGAGAAACGATATGAGCCTCCGATATCTCTCCTCGGTGTTCCTTATCAGATACGACAAATTGAACGAAATGTCTCGTCAGTCACATCTTCATGGCATTAAATGCTCGTCACTTATCCTAATCCATGTGGTGAAAATCGTCTCCAAAATCTCCCAAATCCGTACTTATATTCTCTGCCCAGTGGTACCCTATGCGATCGCAATTGTACCCTCGCGATCGCAATGCACAAAATCACAGTGCCACAATTTCCTCTACGCGTTCGCGACACTTCCTTCGCAAACACGATTAGCACCTTAGCCAGAACTTCGCGAACGCAGTCCAATATGAGGGAACGCGAAGAAGAACTAATCAAAACTGCCCATCCAGCTCAACACTACGCGAACACATAGACGAGGACGTGAACACGAAGAAGACCAGCCCCTAACACTTCGCGATCGCGGCGTCATCCTCGCTATTGCGAAGAACAAATGAAGCACCAGAAATCAGCAGTGCAAAATGGTCCGAAACTCATCCGAAACTCGCCTGAGCCCCTCGGGACCCCGTCCGAACATGCCAACAAGTCCCTAAACATAACATGGACCTACTTGAGGCCTTAAATCACACATAATAATATCAAAACCACGAATTGTATCACAAATCAAACTTAATGAACTTTCAACTTCCAAAACTCGTGCCGAACCACATCAAATTAACTCGGAATGACCTCATACTTATGAACATTCCAAACCTTCAAATTGCCAACTTTCGCCAATTAGCGCCAAAACCTTCTCGAAACCTCCAAATGAAATTCTGGGCATACGTCCAAGTCATAAATCACCGTTCGGACCTAACGGAACAATCAAAACTTCGATCTGAGGTGAAACACACAAAAGTCAAACTTGGTCAACTTTTCCAACTTAACACTTCTAAAATGAGAATCATTCTTCCAAATCAATCCAGAATCACTTGAAAACCAAAACCAATGATATACCCAAGTCATAATATACCATATGAAGATACTTATGACCTCAAACCATTGAACTGAATGCAAATGCTCAAAACGACCGGTCATGTCGTTACACCTCCTGACCCCTAACACCCTACGCGAACACGATCAACCTACTCGCAATCACGAAGCACAAAGGCCCCCTCTCCAGAACACTCTTTGTGAACTTGGTCGTCCACTCGTGAGCACGAAGACAAAATCCTCCAGCCCACTCTCCTTTTCACGAACGCATCTCCCCTTAGTGAACGCAAAGAATAGTTGACACGAGCAAAAAACTAGCAATCAAAAAATGGCCCAAAATGATTCGAGACTACCCCGAAACTCACCCCGAGCCCGTTGGGACCCCGTCTAATCATACCAACTAGTCCAAATAAATTATCCAAACTTATCCAAAGGATCAAAGCACCACAAATAACATCAAAACCAAGAATCAAAGGTCAAATTATTCTCTTAACTTTCAAACATTCCCAATTTCGCTGAACACATCTGAACCACACTTGGACATTTTGGATCACAATCAAACTTTATACACAAGTTCCAATCAACTAAATGAGCATATCCAAGGTCTCAAAAATACAATAGGAGTTCAATAACACCAAATTCAACTTTTGATCAAACCTATGAACTCTCAAATCTTTCAAAGTGTCAACTTCTGTAAAATAGTGCCAAAACTTTCTATGAAAATCCAAATTCAAAACCGAACATACGCCAAGTCCAAAATCGCCATACTAACCTAGTAGAACAATCAAATCTTGATTCTGAGGTCGTTTATTCAAAAGTCAAACCTTAGTTAACTCTTCCAAATTGAGATTCACTCTACTAAATCAACTGTCACACCCAACCTCGGGAGGTGCAACCGGCACACGATGCCCGAAGGCCCATGTGAACCAACATCCATACTTAGATTCTTTGACATGAAATTTGGTCCAACAAGGCCTCCAAGTATAATACCAAAATTAAGGATGTTCACCACTGACATCGGAAGAAACTTCAACATTTTATATGTATTTTTTGATATCATGGATCTCAGGTTGTCGCGGTTGTATCCGGCCTCAGGAGGTTGCGGTTGTACCTGACCTCAACATGACTTGGCATAACCGGCCTTAAGAGGACTCGGTAATCCCCGACTAGTCAGTAGTTGCACAATAGGTTCCGTACCCGACCGACTATAGCGCGACTTGGTAGAGTAAAATAGATACATATAAGTAAGTGCAACACAAGATCAATTTTCAAGAAATATCAAGATTAAACTCAGAATGAATTACATTCCCTGACCTCAAGATACTATCCGGGAACATCTCAACCTTGAAAGAAAATGTCATTGGCAAAGGACATATAAGAACATGAACAACATTGTCAAGAAAGGTTTAGATCATATCAGTCTTACCGCATACGAATTATTCAGAAAGAAATGCTTACATCACGACATGCCAAGAAAGAAAACTGCCTTACATACCTTTATAAAGGACTAGCTACGCTGTCTGAGTTTTTACACTTATATGGTGATTATCTTCACTTCCAAGGAATCTCAAGAATCAATATAACAAGAAGACAGGTGATACAGCAATGATCGCGAGATTCTTTACGTTAAATCCTTCTAGGTTCACCTTTGATTTGGTCTTGAATCATTAAGAGTTCTTAAAGAGAGTTTGGGAGTGTTTTCGGGTAACCTACTGCTGGTAATATTGTGTAGAGTGAAAAAAGAATAAAGTTGTACTGCTTGTTATATCAAGTCTAGAAACTCCACCGCTCCAAGTACTGAACAGGTCTCCCCGTATTGACCAGCTGGCACAATCTAATGAAATACACAATCACCCTTTGTCCCCATTACGTGTCACCGACCAATTGGCTATGCTAGAAGCCAAACTTATAAATCTTCAACTTCAGGGGTGGATAAAGAGTGCAGGGTGTAACATCAATCCCGAATCTTGCTCACATCAAAACAACCATACACTCAAAGTGTCAAACCGCCGAACAGAATGCTAAGGCTCAAAATAACCAGTCAGGTCATTACATTCTCCCTATTTAAACATACATTCATCCTCGAATGCCCCAAGAGTCGTTCCAAAGCTATCAAATCATTGGATGAACTTATCATACACATAACCATTAGTGATCTCACATCACCTAAATTCATATAAGCCCATTAACACAATCATGACTGAAGGTTCTTCCTTCAACCTTAGCTTTATATGCTTAGAACCAAATTCCAACATCAAAACTTCATCTAAGATCTGATTCTCGTATATGTACTGTATCAATCTCAACAAGCTGTACAAAACCACAAGTATATTTTCAAGGTGTAACCACACAATGTACCCCATAGCTCATATACTCAGCAATCTTTTCATACCGCTATAGCTGCTCATTACCCAACCCTGTACCGGTAATATATCTCATATAAAAAAACCTTGTTCCAAACCTTTGCAATAGAGCTAATAATGAAATAACCATGAAGAAACTCATAACCACCCATCAAATCAACAAGTCGTGGAGTTCTCTTGCCTAACAAGAACCATTGCTAAAATCTGCTTACTAATGACATTCTTCTTCCAAACATACCTTATCCAAATCCGACTGCACTAATCCAGGTCCAATAACCTCATCTCACCCAGTACAAGCTACTCAACCGTCATGCCACCTAGAACCACATACGACGCAACCTGTACGCCAAATAAGCAACAACTCGAAATTGACCAATAATGGAAAGAGAACCTATATGAGAATTGTCCAACAAGCAAGACAAATACGGCCACATGAGAACAATGCCATGAATCCATCCCACAAGGGAGAAACAAAACACACGAAAAAAGCTCGAGGAATCGTATCCCAACATAACACTGTTGTGGCATGCAACCAGATCTAACATATCAATCCACATGGGAGCACCTATAACCCGATCTCACCAAACACATGCATATCAACAACAAGCACGAACATTGTGTAAACATAACCATGGGGAGAAGAATATTATAATATGCCACAGAAACAGTAAGCATGACAGAGGTGCAATAAGCAAATCAACATCTCAAGAGCCATCTCACTCATATATCGCCACAAGGCCTAAGCAGGACCACAACATATGTGTGAATAATTAAGTAGTCTCACCACCCATCCCAACATAAGAAAGTAATACATGAAATAGATAAGGGTGTGAATAAGATCAGTTCCACCCGATGACATACCATAGAAAAAGCTGCTCTGAGTAAGCAAATTCAATCCAGTGTAGAATACAGATTCTCATCAGGCCTACCAATAGGCCCCAAACCGATTTAGATCACCTAGAAATAAGTAAATAACCTTCCAAAAAACCATAGTGACCCTATCTATGACACATACAATTAGCTGTCTAACCCTTAACACACTTTCAAAATCCGCAACCAAAGGAATAGTCTGCCTCTGCGAACATCCATTCTACAAATCACAAGAATACAGGAATCTCCATACCTAATCTCTAACTCTACTACTTAAATTATTGACACATCATGCATACACAATCACCTCATGAGAATACTTTCATAAATCTTCCATGTCGAGTCGTAAACCCGAACATCAACGGTTACCAACCATGAAACCCTATAGTACTAGTTAAGCATCTGCAAATCAATATACAATGCTTCTTCTACAACATACACCCTTCTCAGGCGATACAAGATAGTGCTAGAATTCTCTTAAAAATCTAAAATCTGTCATGCTGTCTAGAACTCATGACCTTTCTTTTGAAACTGAACCGTAACCTTTTGTATACAATCTCAATCCCACACGACGCACCGCATATATCATGCTATCATTTGAAAATACGAGAATCTCTTTATCAACTCTAAATCACAAGTAGGATAAATACTCCATCAACCAGAAAGCTTCCACTTAACTCAACCTAGGAGAACATCGCAACACACAACAAACCTTCTATACTCGTATAAGATATCAACCTCAAGTCGTGGTCAAGACCATCGTGAACTCTTCGAAACCCATTTGCACATAATCAAGCCATCAAAACTGAATACATCTAAATCGACCAAGTCTCGCAGGTTGCCAAAACCCAAAAGTACCTCAAACCAAAATGCTAGCCCAAAGAGACCTTCAATGAATATTAAGCTATTCCTTTCGTCTCTCTAATACTATAAGGTAGAATCAATAATGATATAGAAATACCGTAAGTCTCGGTACCATACAGTGCAAATCTCAAATCCTTAGCCACACAACGAAATTCGGAAAATTCCTACACACCACCTCTTGGAACTTAAACCCGCTAGAATCTTTCTCGAGAGTCATCCACTCTGCTCTAATCTCTGATTTACAACCAATACGCGCCTGTCACGACCCAAAATCCCAATCACAAGGCCATGATGGCACCTAATATCCATTTGCTAGGCAAGCCAATATTAGCATAATAACTAAAGTAGTTAAACAATAAAAGAGTAATTAATAATAATAAAAGTGTGAAATGGCATAAATGAATAATAGGTGTAAAATCAATGTTGTCTAAGACTATCCCCAGAAACTGGTGTCACAAGTACAAGAGCCACAAGAATGCTGAATACAAGTCTGAAAGGAAAATACAATACTGTCTGGAACAATAAACAGTAGATAAGGGAAAGAAGGGGACTCTAGAGTCTGCGATCACCAAGCAGCAATACCTCAAGTCTCCTGGATGAAAAAGGGGTCTGAGCTATCACCTCTGAACACTGTTGGGACTAGCACTGGGATCCGTACAAGAAGTGCAGAAGTGTAGTATGAGTACAACCACCCCATGTACTCCGTAAGTGTCGAGCCTAACCTCAACGAAGTAGTGACGAGGCTATGACAAGACACTCACTATAAACTTGTACGAGTATTAAGTAGGGAAACAATAATGAGATAGAGAAACAAATAATAACATGATAACCGGGACAAGAAAGTAAATGAAAGAGGCACCCAGAATATCATCACATAATGGTAGCAGAATATAACAAACAAGAACAACCACAATTCATCTTTTCATTGTGGTACGCAACCCGATCCCCATCTCAATACAAATACCATTGCGGCGTGCAACCCGATCAATACGCATGCGTACACACACATACATATAAACACACAAACACACAAACACACAAACAAATATATATATATATATATATATATATATATATATATATATATATATATATATCACACAAACAATATATATATATATATATATATATATATATATATACACACACACACACACACCGTTGCGGCGTGCAACCAAATGAATGATCCTGCTAGAATTGTCAAAACACCGATCTGAGGCCGTTTACCAAAAACGTTGACCATGGTCTTCCACAGAACACCTTTCTCAGGCGACACTAAAATAACGCCAGCATACTCTGGACATCTTAATTTCTCCCCGCTCTTCTGATCTCGTCACATTCCTATCAAAACTGGATGGCCATATTGAATCCTCAAATCCCAATTTCCACACTACTCACTGCACCTATTATGCTATTGCACGAGAGTGCAAGAATCCCATTATAAATACTGAACCACCAGTGGAATAGCTACTCCATTGGCCGGAATCCTTTCACTTGACTCATTTCAGAAGATGAATTGCAACACACAACCAACTCCCCATAACCGTAAAAGACACAGAACTCCAGTCATGGCCGAGACTGTCATATCCCTTCGGGACCCATTTGCACATAACCAAACCATCATGATTGAATCCCATCAAACCTCCAAATTACGGAGCCTGTCAAGCCCGCAAGTATAGCCACAAGCACCTGTATAAACCTACCACACCGAAGGAACCGATCATTTCCTTAACCATGCTGATTCAAACCATTATTAACTGACTCAACTTCTTCCGATTTACTCTTGACTTGCCTTCAAAGTAATACCTCTATTCAAACACATAACAAACCTCAATCAACACTCATCCCGAGTGACCCAAATCATGAGACCTTGTCGTCTCAATACCCATAAGCCATTTTATATCCTCCTCATGCATTCAATAGTATCTCCAACTAATACACCTGCGCTGATTAGATCTTCTGCGAATCCCAAGTTGTTTCTCCCATTTCTCTAACACTACACCGTAGACCCGATGATAACATAGAAATACTCCATGTATCCTTCACACTCTGCTGCAAAACCCAGTCCTTAGTCACATAACAAACCCAAAAATCCTTAAATACCACACCTTAAATCTCGAATCCACTAGAATCATTATTGAGAGTTTCCCACTCTAATTCAGTCCTGATTATTTAACCAAGCATCTAATGCCCCGTTAGCACATGAGCACTCCAATGAAGCAACCGGATGAATCCTTTCCCTTGTACGTCATCCACCAGAAGTATAAAATCTGAATCATTCCACAACCCTCACATATCAATAAGGTTACACGTAGCACACATCCATCAAATCCCTTGCTCGAATTACCCCTGATGTTTTCTTCCCTTAGCCATAACTAATCCACCAATATACCGATAACCCGAAACTGCAAAAGCACAAAACACATGACCCAATCATAGATGATAGGCTCCCTCACTTAGCTTTAAGCCACAATCACATAAATCCAGAACCCACAATGACTCATCCTTCTCAATTACCATGATCCCGCACTGTTACTCAGCCCAATTTCTCATAATCGTTTGATGCACTAATCATAGCACATCTCAAATTATCAGCCACAACCGCACACTCGACCTCCTGACAATCGTACCATTTTCTTCAAGTGATCCAAGCTCACATCGCAGTACATGCATCCCATTAGATAGAAGGCAAAACTCTTTATAGGAACTTCATCGGAAGTCATGCAACCCTAACCTTCTTAGAGGAGATAGCCCACCTGTGTAACCTCATACCGACATCCTCTAACGGCATAGACATAACTACATCCATTATGAAATCAGTTAATTCTCCTAGTTCCACACTCATCCGCTAGCTGTAAGAGTCAATTCATCCCATTAGCATCAACTAAAGGTCCAATAATACGTTTGAAACTCGAAGCCACATAACATCCCAAAACGATAATCAAGCATTCATATCCCTCTTCATTCCAAGCAAACTCCTTTCCGTCATATTCAAACTTCCTAAGTATAGAAGCCACCATCCTAAACAAAATCCATAGACTTAGCCTTCTGCCCACCATGACCCAAATCATATGAAGCTTTCTCAAGGAATTTGGCTACCCTGCCACAAAATCCATATGATACTCTCCCACTCCCACTCCAATTTAGCCTTCTACCGAAGAAAAATACTCGATTCTCTACTGCTTATACTTGTACTGCTAACAATTCAACAATCGCAATATATCCAGTAGTGCCCCATCTTCAGCCACCAATAATGTCACCCTACATCATGACCGATCTTCGTAGCACCGAAAAAAATAGAATTTTGCCAACTCTAAGCCTCCTCAAGGATAATCTCTCTCGAACCATCAACAATGGAAACACTGATTCGACTCCAAACTCGCAACACACTATCATCTTCGATAATCGCTTGTTAGATACCATTTCACAACACCGTGCCCCAAAGGCAAACAAATGAAGACCACCATGTTGACGAGCCTTAATGCGTTCAAACAAGGATGACAACACCACAACAAAAACAAAAATCCCACCAAACCATGAACCGAATAATCCTCCCCTCGAGTCTTATTGCCTCTCCTCCGCTGGGATTAAATTTCGAATCTCTAAACCATGAACCGAATAATCCTCCCCTCGAGTCATTCTCTGCCACGACACATAATTAAGCATACTACTATTTACACCAGCACTGCGTGATAACAACACATGAACATCACAATACACTTTGCATAGCCTTGAAATTGTAGGCAACACTTGGGCTAAAGTGATAGAACACCCTTCCACAAGGCGACGATAATAGTCCGCCCGAATACGCAGGGAAAAACATCCTGCACCACATCTACTACACCACTACAACTCCTTGATGCCCAATTAATAACAAGATCTCGATATTGTATAAGAATTAGTAGGAAGGAAATGAAGACATAAGCTTCAATGAAATCAAATAGCACAATGAGGAATCAAGAAGGGAAGTTCTCCTAATAGCATTGTAGCCTCTTGAAGATAAGTACAGACGTCTTCGTACCATTCTGCAAGACTCTACTAGACTTGCTCATGAGTTGTGAGACTTAAGTGAACCTAGTGCTCTCATACCAAGTTATCACGACCCAATTCCCATTATAGGTCATGATGGCTCCCAACATCACCGTTAGGCAAGCCAACGGTGAATTAACAACTTAATTATTCATTTTATTTCTTTTGAAATCATGAGTTTTATTAAATATGGAAAATCAATGCGTAGAAAACCATGGCGATACAGAACATTAATTAAACATGAAATGGAAAATGGTGACAATATTAAGCAAAACCATAACATTTGCTAGAACCTCCCAAAACCCGGTGTCATAAGTGCATGAGCATATACTAAGAAGTAAAATACTAATACAATATATGTCTGGAATATAAAAATAGACAGGACAACATAAATGAACCTAATGGAGACTCCATGTGCTGCAGATCGTAACATGGAATGCAGCTCAATTTAGAGTCCCCTCAAAAGCTGAGTTCAGGTAATACAAATATTACCTAAGTCTACCCGGAAACCAAAACATGATTTTAGGTACATACTGACTCTCGTTACCTCGTGTGTATGTAGCTCCAACACAAGTAACACATATCAAATATAACACCTACGGAGTAGTTTCCCCCTCACAAGGTTAGACAGGAGACTTACCTCGCTCTAAAATCCGATAACTGACTCCAACGCCTCTCTAACACCTCAAAGCGATACCAAAAAATCCGAAGCTAATCAAACAATGTGCAAATAAATCAAAATATACTCCAATACTCGTAATTTAACAATTTATAACAATACCTAACTGCGCTCGAAATTTCAACAAAGTCAACCCCTGGGGCCCACATACCCGGATTCAAAATATTTTCGAAGATAAATATTACCCATAGCACCACGAACTCAAATATACAATTTATTCCTAATTCCATGTCCAGTTTCGTGGTCAAAATCCAAAAAAAAAAAAATTCTAGGTTTCCTTAAAAAATCCCACAATTTCTACCTTCCTTGTTAAAATCCATATATAATTCACGTATCTAACTCACAATATGTGAGAATTACTTACCTTTCCATAGATGATGAAAATCTCCCCTCCAAGAGTTTCAAATATCGCCCAATCCAACTGAGAAGTTGAAGAAATGAGCCAAAACCCGATAAAATGAAGTCTGCCCCAATGATTCCTTCTTCACGATCGTGAAGACCAAACTCAACCAGCTTCCATTTCGTTCTTTATGAACGCGACACACCGGTCGCGAACGTGGTGGCTAACTCAACAGTTCCTACGGGAACGCGACCCATCACTCACGCACGCGTAGGACAAAATACCTGGTGCCCCTTCCTGCCTATCCTTCTACGCAATCGCAGAACCCATCTCGCGATCGCGATGCACTGCTGCCCAAAGCTTCACGAATGTGTCACCTTCTTCGCAAACACGAAGTACAAACTGTGTGACACCCAAAAGACCTCTGCGAATGCGACCCTCTAGTCATGATCGCAAAGAAGGAAGCACCAGACACCAGAAACAACAGTCCAAACTTGGTGAAATAGCCTGCAGCGGATCCGAAACTCACTCGAGGCCCCCAGGACCCCGTCCAATCACACCAACTAGTCCCAAAACATGATATGAACCTGCTCGAGGCCTCAAATCACACCAAACAATATCAAAACTATGAATCGACAATCAAAATCCTTCTTTTGACTTTCAACTTCAATCTTCACCGAACGCGTGCGAATCACACTTAAACATTCCGGAACGACGCCAAATTTTACGTACAAGTCACAAATCACAATATGAATCTATCCCAAGGCTTGGAATCCCAAACGAACATCAATAACACCAAAGTCCACTTCGAATCAAAGTTAAAAAATTCTAAAACCATCAAAATGCCAACTTTCCACATTTAGCACTGAAACGCTCCCCAACCATCTGATATTCAACCCGAACATACGCCCAAGTCCAAATTTATCACAGGAACCTATTGGTCCATTCAAATCTCATTTTTGGGGTCGTTTACTCAAAATTCCAACCTTGGTAAACTCTTCCAACTTAAAGCTTCCGAATTGAGAATTATTCTTCCAAATCAACTCTGAACTTCTAAAAAATCGAGACCAACCATGTATGCAAGTCGTAATACATAAGGTAAAGCTACTCAAGGCCTCAAAATGCCAAATGACGCGCTAGATAAAATAACGACCAGTCAGGTCATTACAATGTTATTATTTGACGGTTGATTATTTTGATTGAATTACCATATTAATTTATTTAATCAATCTTGCACTTAATTATTCTATTCCGTAGCTAACAGTAGAATACTATCTACGAATTTATAGTTGAACTTGAAAGTGGGAACTATATATTGTATATAAGATTGGAGAAAGTAAGTTCTTAAATTCCGGCATCGGAGAATAGATTCGCAATTAGGATAGACATATTCTAGTTACCTTACTTGATTATTTTCATAGGAAATATACATGCATTCTTGTTAATTCTAATTTTATAGACATATAGTATTAGGTTGGCTTGAATAGGCGAGCGAAGCGTCAAACGAACTTCGCGAGCATAATAAACCATGTTAATCAACAAATTAGATAAATCTAGTGATTAAATCACCCAGGAGAACGCAATAGGAGAGACATTAATCCCATAACCCCGGAATATTCCCATCTCAGTGAATTCTTTCTAAGTGTTTGATTATTTGCTTTGCATCCTTGCATTCTTAATTGTTTAGTAATTTTGTAGTAATATTTAGTAGTAAAAATCACAATCATCTTCTTCACAACCGCTTGAGCAATAAGCTTATAAGTACTTTAGATTGGACGAGAGTTAATCATAAATCTTAGTGGGACGATACTTTTCCATCACTTTATTACTTGTCGACCGTCTATATTTGTGTGTGCGTTTGGAACCAACAATTGTTGATTTCGAAATTGGTATTTCCTTCAAATAAACAATTAACAAGTGAGTATGACAAAAAATCGAAAATAGTAATGTGACTCGGATCAAATGTTCAATTGCTAGGGCACCACGATTGGCGCCCAACTGTTTAACCCAAAAATTAATTTTAGAATAAATAAATAATTATATATTTTTAAAGCCTCTAGCAATCAGATTAATCCAAAGTGTATACCATAAAGTAAATATCATTGAATATGAACAAGATAAGAAAGATATTAACATAAAGGGAATCTTATTGATTGTAGGCCTCAGGGGGCTGCGATGATAGAATAAGGTACAATCTCGATAACAAAAAGACAATATTGTTGATGAATAGAGTATATACTCAATGAAACTACTAGTGAATGTTACCTTCTTCAGATGATCTTTACAAATTATATTGATGGTCGAGGTGGAGCGTGTCCGTTCCGAGCTCCAAGCCAGCATGTTAGGGGTATGGTTAGTAGAAGAACGAGATTTCTGCTAGTAGGAACTACTTCAGTGTAATGGATTTGTCACGACCCAAAATCTCAACTCGTCATGATGGTGCCTAACACACCAGCTAAGCAAGCCGAAACATAACAATAAAGAACCAGAATAACAAAATTTATAAAAATGGCATAAGTTTGAAATCTCAATATAATGAAATACCGCTAATACATGATAAATCCCCCAGAAACTGGTAAGTATTGAGTCATGAGGTCTAATACGAAAATACAAGTCTGAAATATCCAACTACCATATTGTATGAAATAACCAACTACCATATTGTCTGAAATAAAGACAACGGTAGATAAGAAAGAGCCGCCAAGATTGCGGACGAGAATGCAGCTCTACCTCGTCTCTCGATACTCATCTCAACAAGCAGCTCCGCTCAGGTAACTGGTCCTAACACCTGGATCTGCACAATTAAGTGCAGAGTGTAGTATGAGTAAAACTGATCCAATGTACTCAATAAGTATCATAACTAACCTCGGCGAGGTAAAAGAAGCAAGAATTATAAATGATGCCTGCTATAACTTATATAGTTTCATCAATTTAACAAGTACAGAACAATGATGTAGTCAGGTCGTAAAGCATAGAAAGAACCCTATGTGTGTGTGTGCAATTACTCAAGTTCTATTTTCAGCCAATGATACAACATATAAAGATGATATGCAAGTAAATCAGGTAATTAACCATGGAAATTGCAAGTACAGATGAAATGCAAATCCAAACAAACACTGGCCGAACTTTCCTCAGATTTTCCATATCCGTACCAAACCACAGATCAGGTTTTCTCAATATTCGCGTGTACACCATCAAGAGAGAAACATGAGAGGGTCACACTAGGGGGATGGATCCATATCCACACGCTGCACCGATAACTCACATGATGCGCGGACAACTCACGTGCTAATAATATCAACCACATAGACAACTGACATGCTACACGGACAACTAACGTGCTAATACTATCAATATCTGGATTTGCATGGATAACTCACGTGCTGCACAGACAACTCACGTGCCAATAATATCAACCGCATGGACAACTCAAGTACCATAAATCACAATCTGCCCGGCGTGGTCACATGCTACCAGTCCAGCTCATAACACAGAGGAAGAAAATATACGAGAATACATGTACATGATCAATGATTATCAAGTTTCATACTCCTGGACTGGAATAACAAACATGCTATAGTGTAGACATATGCAATATGTGTTATCACAACAAAAACATACAATTTCATCATGGAATAACAATTTATCAGTTTCAACCGGGAAAATAAGCTCAATGAAATCTCAAATGTGGTACAAATAGCTCATAGAGGGGTATAAATAGGAGAAACATCTCAGTTTGAAGCTTAGCAATTAATTTAAGGCATGTCATAGTCTATGCACTACCCCGAGCGTGTGAATAGTATTCCGGTGCACGCATATGGGCTCAGCCCCACACATATGCGCCACTCATAGCACGTAGCTCTCATAAATAATTCAGGCAACTAGTGCCTCAACCAAGATTAGATAAGATACTTAACTCAATCAAGCCAAATTACTCCTCTAACAAGCCCTTCCCACGCGTATCGGCCTCCAAACGACTCGAATCTAGTCACAAATAACTCAATATCAATAAAAATATCGTAGGAAACAACTTCAAATAATCAAGTTTCGATCTTTATCAAAATCAAAAAGTCAACCTCAGGCTCGCACCCCGGGACCCAGTCAAACTCATAAATTCTGAACACTCATTCAATAACGAGTTCAACCATATCAATTTCATCGAATTCCGACCTCGATTCGACCTTCAAATCTTCAATTTTCACTTTTGATAGTAGGCTATAATCTCATGTTTTAGTCACTTATTGCACTCTAATTCACTGCACTTTATTTGTGTTTGAGCTTTAATTGGTAGTGTTTTGCACTTATTGTGTATTTTATGCTTTGTAGGAGTGATTTCGAGTGATGTAGATGTTGTGAAGTGAATTCGAGCAGTTTGGAGCTTTGAAGTCTATGTAAAAGCCCAAGAGATTAAGCTGGGATCATGTTCGGGAGTCGAGGACCAAGTTTGGATGTCAAAAGAACAAGCAAAAAACCCGTACACTAAGAAAACTTCACAACCGCGGCGCGTGGGGTGCCTTGGCCACCCAAATCCTGCTGCCTGTCAATTGTTGAGCTCTCTGGATTTCTCCACTAATTCTCCTCATGGCGCATCTCCCCATGCGGGCGCGCCTGTGTAATTTTAACAGAGCCAATGTCCTATTTCGTCTAGGAGAAGGTGGTTCCGTCTGGGCCCGACCCTACTTGGTATAAATACATAGAAAAACATTATTTTCTAGACTTTTGACAAACTTTGGACCTAAGGAGGCTAAGGAGGAGTTGGAAGAACACAAGCACAATGATTTCATCATTCCCTCCTCACTCAAGACCCGAGTCTGGTTCGAATATATGTTTTTCTATACATTAATTTTATTTGTGATGAATTGCTCCATATCTATGGAGTAGTTCCCTTTAGGGTTTGATGGATTTGGTGTATTGATGATTGTTTGTGGATTATAACTCTAGTTTTATGTATTGAATCATTTTGGATGATTTAATTATTACATCTATATTCACTAGTTCATGTAATAGAGAGAGGCATAACTTATGATATCTTTGCACTATATTGTTGGTTGAATTCATTAATTCTTCTTAGTAATAGCAAGAGGCTAGTTGAATCAATGATAAAACCTAGTTAGGAGAATAATCGAAAGAGGTTTTCCTAAAGACCAATCCACTACCCATTCTTGCATATCTTCACAGAGCTTCAATTGGTTCATCTCGCGAGGTTAAGACTTAATCGAGAGAGGAGTTTTTGCTGAACATTTGAACTAATAATTGAGTGAGTTCGAGAGACTCACTTGAACATTAGAAGTGAATTATGTAGAGTTAGATCCCGAAAAATTATGTTGCACCTATCCTATCAAAACCCTATCTTTTCCCATTGATAACCTTCTTTGCTTATTCCTTGTTTCGATTGTCATTAGTCAATACCTTTAGATTCTTAGTTAATTTTAGTTAGACATCTTATAAATATCAATTGTTGATCATCTTGTATAGAAATCAAGCTAAAAACTATGAGAATACTGTTTAAATCTAATCCCTATAGATACGATATTATACTATACTATATTTGATTAGAGAGCATAATTTAAGTGTGTGTTTTGAGCTCGTCAAATTTTGGCGTCGTTGCCAAGGATTGACAATCAATAGTTTTTGAAATAGTTTGTAGCGTTAATTCAGGAATTTTTTTTTCTCTTTTTACGTTTGGTGTTCGTTGACTGTACGCAGGTTGCAGGTTTAGATTGGTGCCTGACTCGACCTTCTGCGAAAGAATTGCTACCATACGAGCCCGAGGTAGAAACACAACTGCGACAGCTGAGTAAGGAAAGAAATCTCACTGAGACATTAAGAAAGTTTGGGCAATCCTCAACCAAAGAACTGATGGCTGGTAACGGTGATGATAATGTAGATAAAGCTGCACGGGATGTTGAGGAAGCAGCTATTAGGGATGCACATATTATCTACGAAGAAGAGGGGTTGGAGAATTGCTCAAAATCAACCCTTGGCTGCAGGCCACTTCGGAAATATAGTTCCCATGCCTGGGAGACCACTGGGCTATTATGCTAGACCGGTCTACAATCAAGGCTTATCATGTGTGAGACCACCTCCAATTGCAGATATGACGATCTCATAACAAACACTTAAATTATGCTCGCTAGTCAAATCTAGTATAATATAATATCGTATCCACATGGATTGAATTTAAACAGTATTCTTGTAGTTTGTCACTTGATTGTTGTCCAAGATGATCACAATTGAGACTTCTATGATTTCTAACTACAATTAACTAAGAATCTAAAGCTATTGACTAATGACAATCACAACAAAGGTAAGCAAGGAAGTTATCAATGGGAGAAAATAAGGATTGATAGTATAGATTCTAGATAATTGTTTGGGATCTAACTCTAGATAATTCACTTCTAATGTTCAAGTGAGTCTCTCGAATTCACTCAATTATTAGTTCAAACATTAGGAAAAATTCCTCTCTCGATTAAGTCTTAACCTCACAAGATGAACCAATTTAAGCATGTGAAGATATGCAAGAATGCGTAATGGATTGGTCTTTAGGAGAACCTCTTTCGATTATTCTCCCAACTAGGTTTAATCGATGATTCAACTAGCCTATTTCGATTACTAAGAAGAATTAATGAACTCAACCAACAATATAATGCAAAGATATCACAAGTTATGCCTCTCTCGATTACATGAACTAGTGAATACAGATGCAACAATTAAATCATCCAAAAATGCTTCAATACATAAAACTAAGGTTATAATCGCAAACAATCATCAATAAACCAAATCCATCAAACCCTAAAGAGAACTACTCTATAGACATGAAGCAATTCATCACAAAATAAAGTTAAAGTAGAGAAAAACATAAATTCAATCCAAACTCGAGTCTTGAGTGAGGAAGGAATGATGAAATCCTTGTGCTCATGTTCTTCCCACTCCTCCTTAGCCTCCTTAGGTTGAATATATGTCAAAACGTGCAGAAAATAATATTTTTCCATGTATTTATACCAAGTAGGGTCGGGCCGAGATGAAACTACCTTCTCCTAGTCGAAATTGGATTTTCACTCTTTAAAAATTTCACAGACGTGCCGCACGGGGCGACACGCCATGCGGGGCATTAGTGGGGAAATTGAGAGAGATACTTCTGACAAACAATAGGGATTTGCACAAGCACGATGCCTCACGCGCCGGGGCAAGTCAGTTTTCTCAGAGTACAGATTGAATCTTGTGTTTTGACATCCAGACTTGGTCCTCGACCCCCGAAAATGATCTCGGATTAATCCCTTAGGATTTTACTCAGACTTCAAAGCTCCAAATAGCTTGAATTAGCCCCACAACATCTACATAGCTCGGAATCACTCCTACAAGGCATAAAATACACAATAAGTGTAAAACACTATCAATTGAAGCTCAAACATGAATAAAGTGTAGTGAACTAGAGTGCAATAAGTGCCTAAAACACATAATTATAGCCTACCATCAAGATCCAAATACACATCTAATGGACTTCGAGGAGATTATGAACACCTTTCAATATAATGGTGTGTCATAAGATACAGTGTAGTTAAGGGCATTCCCCTTCACACTCAAAGATGATGCAAAGAAGTGGCTTCAAATCTTACCCACGGGATCGATTAGAACATGGCATGAGATGACCAGAACATTTCTTGATAAATATTTCTCATCAGCTAAGACGGGCAAGTTTAGAAGAGATATCCATAACTTCTGCTAGAAAGAGACCGAGACTATTTTTGAAGCAAGGGAGAGGTTTAAGGAGATAGTTAGAAAGTATCAATGTAGTGGAATTGAACTTTGAATGCAACTCCAGGACTTTGGGATGGATTGACACCGACCTCACGTAGAACATTGAGCAATGCAGCTGGAGGACCGTTGATGAAGAAGACTCTAGAGGAGATAGTTACAATTCTTGATAAGTTGTTTGAAGATGCATATCAGTGGCCCTCTGAGAGTGCTGAAAGAAGAAGATCAACTGGGGTTCACCAAGTTGATGCTAATACATCTGTGCAGGTTCAACTTGATGCTATGGCTAAAGAAATATGAAAGCTGACCTTAGCCTCGATATAAAATGAGCCTCATGCAACTTGTGATGTATGTGGAAGAGGACACCCTACTCATGAGTGTCAAGCCTCAACTGATGAAGTGAATGCTGTGGGAAATTATAATTTTAATGCAATGGGTCAGAAGCACCCCAGATTTTCATGGAGTTCACTTGGGGTACCGCGAATGCATGGTAACAAAACAACCCCAGATTTTAGGGACAAGGAGCTCCTAGTTTTATGAATCATTCGAGGCAGCAGTTTCATCATCAACAACCCAATCAGTCTGGTCTAGAAGATCTCATGAAGATTTTTATTGTGAAAACTGATGAAAGATTTGAAGTACCAGGGGTAGAAATTCAATTTAGAGAAGCAAGTGGGACAAATTGCAACAATATTATCTAAGAGGATTCCAGGAACTCTCCTTGCTTATACTAAAAGAAATCCCAAAAAAAACAGTGAATGTTGTAACCTTGAGAAGTGGGAAAGTGTTGAAAGACCCCACCCCAATCCAAAAAGATGTGATACTTGAAAAAGAAAGCTGGAGCAGCTGAAAAGTGATGATGACAACAAAAAGAATGGCCCGATGAAAGATGAGTAAAAGAAGAAGGAAGAAAAACCGAGAAGGGAGGAACATGAGGAAAGCAAGCATATGCCTGCGTTACCTTTCCCTCAAAAGCTATGTAGAGAAAAGCTGGACAAGCAGTTTGATAGATTCTGGATGTGCTGAAACAGGTTCATGTAAACTTACCATTAACAGAAGTGCTCTAACAAATGCCTTCTTATGCTAAATTCTTGAAAGAGATCCTTACAAAGAAGAGGAAAATTGAGGAGATTTCAGTGGTCAAGCTCATAGAGCATTGCAGTGCGATATTGCAAAATAAACTCCCACAAAAGTGTGGAGATCCAGGGAGTTTTACTATACCTTGCTCTTTAGGAACTATTAATTTTGATAAATCTTTATGTGATTCTAGTGCCTCAATTAATTTAATGCCTCTATCTATTTACAGGAAACTGGAGAAGGAGATTGGAGAGATAAGGTCGGCACCAATATCTTTGCAGTTGGCAGACCAAATGACTTTGATACCCGAGGGGATAGTGGAAGATGTGTTAGTTCGGGTGGAGAAGTTCGTATTTCCTGTGGATGTTATAGTGATGAATATGGAGGAAAACAAGGAGGTCCCCCTGATGAGTGGTGATTTTACCATTTATTCTAGTCTCTTTTCTTTAGTTTTTGTGTCCTTTAATTATAAAATGAGGTAATTTATGGTGTGCATTGCTAAATTTTCAGGTATAATGAACCTTGAAGAGAGTTGAGATCAAATGAAGTGAAATTGTGCAAAAAGAGTAAAAGAAGTGATAATATTTCCAGTGGAATCGCATCTGCGTAGGCAGGTCCGCATCTGTGGAATGAGACTTGCAAGATAGAAATTGCATATGCGATTGATGAACCGCTTCTGCGGTCACGCTTCTGCGCTTGAAGACCGCTTCTGCAGACGTGCTTCTGCGTTCTTTTGGCCGCTTTTGCAGAACAACCATTTTCTTCCAATCATCGCTTCTACGAGTAGGCATCCGCATCTACGGAACCACACCTGCGAGGGGTTTTCCGCAGGTGCGGCCAATGGGCTTTAGCTATGGACAGATTTGGCAATTCATATTTTACTTATCCCAAATCCACAAATACACGACCTAGCTTATTTGTAAATTAGTTTTTGGCTTATTGTCAGTCTCTGGATTAGAGAACATAAGTTTTGGAGCTAGGGTTCTTGCACACACACTTGGGTCTTGAAGATTTGAAGCTTTTGGTTGAGAATTTCTTACCCATTTATGTTCATTTATTCATTTCCTTGCTTTGTATTGTATATCTAAGTGTGTAGTATTTTTTCCAACACTTGAATCTTGTTTATGGGAATATTTGTATTTAAAGTGTGGATTAAATATCTTGTTGTACTTATGTATTGAACGATTTTTATTTATTATGAAGTGAGTTATTATTTCTTTAATTATTCTTGTTCTTTAATATTTACAAAGGTATTAGCTAACCCAAGGACTCACTCATTTACCTCGAATTAATTTTGGAAAAAATGATTTGGGGTTGGGAAAGATTAATCAACAAGAACTTGAGGCGTTAACCCTCACTTTATAGATTCTACCTAGGGATAGGATTGAACTACTTATAGCCATATTCGGGTGTGCTTAATCTCTCAATAGTTTTAGAGATAATTCAATTAGGAAGTCTTATTATTCTTCGAAAGAAGCTAATATAGAATTATTACCCGAAGCTAATTAACATAAACTCACTCATATTTGTAAAATCATGAAATATATTAGATCGTTACTTGAGTGTAATTCCCAATGCATCCATGCTTGTAGCCATTGATCATTTTACTTGCTTTCTAGGTTAGTTTATATTTTCACAATTAGTTATAAATATTTTCTCAAAACCTTTCTAAGTGTTTGGCTTAGCATAATAAGTGATAATTCTCTTACATGCCTAATCGCCTACATATTGTTCTCTGTGGGATTCGACTCCGACTCATAGTTGGATAAATTATATTGCATGCGATTATGTCCATTTACTTTTTAGTAGTGGATTTGGACTCCATCAAAATTGGCACCGTTGCCGGGGAACCATTTGGCGTATTTAGGTTGTTTAAGAAATAAGCGTACGTGCTTTGGTCCAAACTTGTGAATATTTGTGTAATTATTTTCTTATCTTTGTTTATCTTCTTAATTGTTTTCTTGTTTATTTTCTTAGTTTTTGAAAAATGGCGTCATGTAATGAAAATTGGCCAGATGGTAGTTGTTCATACTTTGATGACCCTTGTCCTTATTGTGGAGGACCACACTCGTGGCAAAATTGTTTAAATTCTCCCGGGAGCGGATTGTGCGCACAATCTCAAACCCACGAGTGGAGTATTTGTGATAAGCGTGGTGGTCAAAATGGTCATTGGACTAATTATGCTTATTTGTCCTTACCTTCCCCGAACCCCCGCTATGATGATTCTACTTTTTGTGATAACAAGTGTAGGGATATGGAAGTGGAAGAAATTGAGCATGGTCAAAATGGAGAGTTCAAGCTCATGTTGGAATGCCTACTTGAAGGAGGAAACAAAGAGCAAAATGCCTTGGAGGAGCTTTTGGAGAATAGTCTCCAAAATGATTCGGCGCTTGAAAGATTGAACTCACAAATGAGAGAAATGCTTGAAGCTTTAGAGGTCCAAAAAGCCTTGGAAGTGAATGATAGCTAATAATATTCCTTAGAGGTTGAAGCCGAAAATCCTTTTTTGGCACTTGATCAAAATCAAGAAGAACTCTCAAATGCTCAAAATGAGAGGATGATGCTCATGTTGGAGGCCATTCTTGAAAATGAGGAGAAGCACAACTTGACACTCGAGGACTTGAAACAAGTTTTGACTCAAAATGATGAGAATATCCGCAGTTTGAAAGCTCAAATAAAAATATTGGTTGGGGCTCACTATGCCCACCAACTTGAGAGTGTGGAAAGAGCTCAAGAAAAGTCCAACTTCGAGGAAGAAAGTGAGCTTTATTTTGAGGAATCAAGAATTGAACATCCGCCAACCGACTCTATGCTTGTTGGTGATGCCAAGAAAAATATGGATTAGAGTCAACCAGTGTAGTTGAAAAGATGGTTGAATTTGACTCTAATTCGGGGGACCAAGAGGATGTCAAAATCCAGAAAGAATTACAATTTGGAGGCTTGATGTCACATTCTAAGCATTTTTCAACATTGGAATTGTGTGATGATATGGGAATTGAACTACACGAGTCAATGAGGGATTGCGAAGAGGAGAGGCAAGGTCCATACATCTTACAATTTGAAGGTACAAGAAGGAAAAATGACATTCCTCACATGAAAGCTAAGAAATGCAAAATGAAGCAAATGGCATTTGGCTTGATCATCTACTTACCACTCCCCATCGCTCATGGTCACAAACTTGATTCCAAGTTAGGTGCCCAATTCAGATAGTCCAAGTGGATAGAAAAGTGGCAAGGTTGATTCGCGTCGTACCACGACGGTAAATGCGGCGCATGGTGGGAGGCAACCCATCATTTTCAAATTTTAAGTTGTTTTTGAAATTTTCTTTCTTAGAATAGTTTATTATGTTATTTTGGACTAATATGCCAAGTTTCAGATATTTTGGAGTTGAATTGAGGAGTTTGAAGTGTTGGAGTAAACAAAAACAGTGGCTGCCCAGTTCTGGCATTGAGAAATATGGTGAACTCGCATCTACGAAACTTTTAAAGCAGATGCGGCCCCGCAGACGTGCCTAGGGCATCGATGCGCCTCTATTGCAGAAGCAATCTTTTTTTCGCAGGAGTGCTCACGCAGAAGCATGTTTTTCACCACAAATCCGGTAAATTCGCAGAAACGGTTCACAAGATGCAAAAGCGCGGTCGTAGAAGCAGTTTAATTTCCACAGATACGGCCCGTTGTGTAAATTTTAAAGCCCCACTATCTTTCATCAGGTAAAATTCACAACCATTTTCCCCCTAAACTCAACTCCTCCATCTTTCATATAGCTGCTACTCAATCTCTCCATTGCTCTTGATTTCTACCGCTCTCACACAAGATAATCAGGTAATCGTTTTTGCCCCTCTCTCAGCTACTCTCTTTTCGATTTTCTTCTTTTTCTTCTTCACAGTCATTCCCCACAGTCCCATTTTTCCCATTTTTAATTAGTGTTGATATTAGGGTGAGGAAATTGGTTGAGAGTATGCATTTGTGGGCTGTTGCTGTTGAAACATATATGGGGAATTCTGAGTACCTCATTTGTTTAAAGAATTATAACATTCTCAGTGCCCACTAAATGTTCGACAAATTGTCCGAAATTTTTTTTGTTGCTAAGTACCTTAAATCATGTTTAATCAAGTCGTATGTTCATGTAGTGCACTAAGTTAGAATTCTTGAGTATAAATTATGTGCGTAAAATCATGTTTGGAATTGAAAAGAATCGGCAGTAGCTGGGTTTGTGAAACCCATGATGAACACCGCAGAAGCGAAAACAATTATCGCAGATGCGGCCTCGCACCTGCGATGCCTTCTTCGCAGGTGCAATTTCTAGTTAGTTATGCAAGTTCACAGAAGCGACAGAATTTATGCAGAAGCAAAACTGCATCTGCGAGGCTTTTCTGCATGTGTGGCGACTGGGCATTTTGTGAAAAAATAGTAGCTTTGCAACTGGAGCTTTCGGAGCTCGTTTGGCTTGATTCTTTGGCCTAATTGCGTTGTTTGGAATTTTTTAACATGATTATAATTCCCGACTAACTTGGTTTTGTTTTTTAGGTACTTTAAGCTTAAAATGGACCCGAACATGAACGAAAATGTGGCGGTTGATCATGAAATTGAAGAAGTTGCTAAGGATTTGAACTATGATGCCAGCAGATTCATGTCTTCCGAGTTCCAAAACCGGTATTATGATGATCTCCTCTCGAAGAAGCTCAAACTTGAGAAAGAAATTGTCGATGACAAAGTGGCCGACCTCCTTCCAGATTTTCATGGCCGACTAGTTTCAAGCAGCTGGACCTGCTTTATCCCCACTCAATGCAAGTCCAATGAGGAATGGGTTAGGGAGTTTTACACCAACTTAAAGCATACACATTTCCAAAACCATGAACTTACAATAAGGGGCAAGATTGTAAAATTTGGAGTTGAAGAGATAAATGATGTCTATGGGCTTCAAAATCATCCGCTCGAGCCAATACGAGAAAGAGATACATGCGACAATGGTGATTGGCTAGTCTCAAAGCTTTGTCCTATAGGTCAAATAGTGACTTGGGCTAAAAAGAAAAAAAGGCATCAAATGTAGTTGTATATCGTTGCGAGCAAAGTGTCTCCTTATGGGAACATGTCTGATGTCACATATACTAGGGCCCTGATAATTTCTTGCATCCTTGATGGTATTCCAGTAAATGTTTATCATTACATAGTTCAGGAGCTGAAGGAGTATGTGCTTCAAGGTGGCTCGACATTAATATTTCCATCATTGATTACAGAGTTGTGTAGGTGTGCACAGGTTGAGGAATGTAATGGAGATCATTTGATACCGGTAGACAAGCCCTTTTACCCATTGAGAGTAACAGGAGAAGGCAGTGTGGTAAAAAGCAAGAAGAGGAAAATGGAGATTGCTGTAGGTGAGGTGTCCTCCTCACAGGTAACCCCGCCTAAGGGACCATTTGGGATGTTGAACTCACAGCTTGTCTCCATCCGTGACTTAGTGTCACAGCTCCCTAATGGCCCCTCACACTCCTAGCCTACGCCCGAGTATTTTACCAGGGAAGAAATGAAGACCTACCTGGAGAACCAGAAGAAGCAAGCAGAGTCGCAGGAGAAGTTGGTAGCTTCTGTTAGCAGGCTCGAGGCAGCCTATGGAAACATGGACAAGGCACATGTAGATCTTGAGGCATACTTCCATAAGGAGAAAGAGAAAAATAAGAAGAAGAGCAAGTTCATGATAAAGATGTGGAGATGCATCAAGGCCATATTCAAATGGGGGCAGCCGAACAGGAAGATACCGGTCGAGGACAAAGATGATAGTGAAGAGTATTCATTCCTGTCGAGTGCTGTTGATACTGATACTGATGCTACCGATGATGATGAGGCCGAGAGCTCTACACGATAGTGATTAGCTTTTTTCCGCAGTCTGCTAGTCTGATGCAGACCTGAGGGAGACCCTCAAACTACTCTTATTTTATCTTGATATTGTGCAGTGAGGACACTGCAATGTTTTTAGTTAGGGGTGGCATTAGGGAATATACCTTATTTGTACATTGATGCTTAACTTGTGCCCTTGTCGGGCTTATGCTTTTGTATGGATATTGTGTGCCTTTGTCGGGCTTCTTCTACTATTATTTATCATGTGCCTTTGCCAGGCGTAGTTTGTGATTGGTGATATAATTGCGGATTAGTCGCTTTTGTTATTCTATTTTATTTTTCTTTATTTATGTATTTTCTTTAGTAGTTTTTAGTTTATGTTATTTCTGTTCCTTTAGTATTAGTTGCTTTTGTTATTTTATTTTCTTTAGTAGTTTTTAGTTTATATTATTTTTATATCTTTAGTAGTAATATACTTTTCAATAAATTATTCTTGGTTTTCTTTATGCTACGGTTCTTCCTGAGGAATATTTTTGTGTTGAACCGGGTGACTTTTCCCTACGATGGATGGCGTGACGACTTTCTTAAGGGAATTAGTCTTGTTTTGTTATGTGGAGACTTTTGAATTATTTGGTAGTAATAAAATTAGTCTCTTGTATGTGACGTGTGAATTAAGAATACCCCTTCACATTTTGATTGTAAATTGAAAAAGTAAGTTGCATGGGGAAGATTAATTTTTGTGATAACTTTTTGGCTCATTTTGTGACTCTTTGCCCACTAATTGGTATGATATTGCTCTAATTGTTCTTATTAAGAAGTAAAATTGATCCGTCTTGATTAGTTCATGTGCCATGTGTGTTAGTTTTTGTTAAAAATAATTCTTGTATTTACTTTTATCATCTAGAACTTTCCCGGTTGGTCTTCAATGCTAATGTTAATTATGTTTGGTTGGAGGGATGACCTTAGGCGTTCTTTGTGATCTTTGAAAATGCCTATTTAGCCTACCATGACATAAATATTATCACTAGTTAACCCCATTTAAGCCTTTAACCTTTTCTTTGGCTACCTCATTACAAACCTTTACCCTTTTTGTGAAATAATTTTCTCTTTCGAACCCGTCCCTCCTTGAATGTTACGAATGAGGCTAAAACCCTAAGTTTGGGGGTGTTGGTGTTAATTGGGAAATGGTGAAGATATACATTGTGTGTAGAAACATATACCTCAAAGTTGTTTATATGAAGATACTCAAGCTCCAAAATAAAATAATTGCATAAAAAAAAATAGAGTCATGAGAAAATTAGAGAGGTACTTTAAGGTGATTCTATGTTGGTAAGTAGATGTCAATAAGGGCTATGTGGTTTAAAAAGAAGCAAAATGCAAAAAGAAAAGACAAATGTGAGTAGTGTTCAAGGAGGGTGTAGTCACTTATATCCAAAATGCTTATCCTACCCTTCCCTAAGCCTACATTACAAGCCGAAAAAGTCCTTATGGGATCTCTAACCGAATGTTCTTGAATATGCGGCGAATAAAAATAAGGGCAAGCTTATGGTATGATATTTTGTAACACTTGAAATTCTTTGTTGAGAGTGAGTGTGTTTGTGCATTTATCCCTTGTGTTGTTATTGTAAATATGATAATTTTGGGACTTTCTTTCTTGTGAGGGCACATGGATTATGATGGATTGGTGACATTGATATATTCCGAATTGAGTAAATTGAGCATATGTAGTAGACTAGTACTTTTGAGTCACTTCTTGAGGCTTGGTTGTTGTCACTTGATTATTTTGAAACTCCATTGTATTCTTGAGATTGTTTTAAATGAGGGAGTTGTTTGGTTGAAGTTCACATGCTTGAGAGTAATTATTAGTACCAACGAAAACCATAAGTGTTGTGCTTAATTGGAGAATGTGATTTGAAGATGATAGCGATGCTAATTGAGCATTAAATGTTAGAGTCTCATTGAGTATTTGATTTTGATTTGCTTGAGGACAAGCAAAAGCTTTAAGTTGGGGGTGTTTATGAGTGGTGATTTTACCATTTATTCTAGTCTATTTTCTTTAGTTTTTGTGTCCTTTAATTATAAAATGAGGCGATTTATGGTGTGCATTGCTAAATTTTTAGGTACAATGAACCTTGAAGAGAGTTGAGATCAAATGAAGTGAAATTGTGCAAAAAGAGTAAAAGAATTGAAAATATTTCCAGTGGAATCGCATATGTGCAGGCAGGTCCGCATATGGGGTCTCACATCTGCGAGAAAAGGTCTGCATCTGCGGAGTGATACTTGCAAGACAAAAATCGCATCTGCGATTGATGAACCGCTTCTGCGCTTGAAGACCGCTAATGCGGAACATCCATTTTCTTCCAATCATCGCTTCTGTGAGTAGGCATCCGCATCTACGGAACCGCACCTGCTAGGGTTGTTCCGCAGGTGCGGCCAACTGGCTTCAGCTCTGGACAGATTCGGCAATTCATCTTTTCCCTATCCAAACCCACAAATACACGACCTAGCTCATTTATAAAATATTTTTTGGCTTATTTTCAGTCTCTGGACTAGAGAACATAAGTTTTGGATCTAGGGTTCTTGCACACACACTTGGGTCTTGAAGATTTGAAGCTTTTGGTTGAGAATTTCTTACCCATTAATGTTCATTTCTTCATTCCCTTGCTTTGTATTGTATATCTAAGTGTGTAGTATTTTTTCCAACACTTGAATCTTGTTTATGGGAATATTCGTATTTAATGTGTGGATTAAATATCTTGTTGTGCTTATGTATTGAACGATTTTTATTTATTTTGAAGTGAGTTATTATTTCTTTAATTATTCTTGTTCTTTAATGTTTCCAAAGGGATTAGCTAACCCAAGGATTCGCTCATTTACTTCGAATTAATTTTGGAAAAAATGATTTGGGGTTGGGAAAGATTAATTAACAAGAACTTGAGGCGTTAACCCTCACTTTATAGATTCTACCTAGGGATAGGATTGAACTACTGTAGCCATATTCGAGTGTGCTTAATCTCTCAATAGGTTTAGGGATAATTCAATTAGGAAGTCTTGTTAGTCTTCAGAAGAAGCTAATATAGAATTATTACCCGAGGCTAATTAACATAAACTCGCTCATATTTATAAAATCGTAAAATACATTGGATTGTTACTTGAGTGTAATTCCCAATGCATCCATGCTTGTAGCTATTGATCATTTTACTTTCTTTCTAGGTTAGTTTATATTTTCGCAATTAGTTATAAATATTTTCTCAAAACCTTTCTAAGTATTTGGCTTAGCATAATAAGTGATAATTCTCTTACACGCCTAATCGCCTACATATTGTTCTCTGTGGGATTAGACCCCAACTCATAGTTGGGTAAATTATATTGCATACAACCGTGTCCATTTACTTTTTAGTAGTAGATTTGGACTCCATCACCCCCTCATCCTAGGAAGACCATTCTTAGAGACGGGCAGAGCGATATTAGATATACATGAGAGAAAACTCACGCTTAGAGTGGGTGAGGAAATTGTGACTTTCAAGACGGATATAGAAATGGGGATGCAAAAAGAGAAACCAATTGCGAGTGTTGAGTGGAAAGTGAAGGGCTCGAAAGAGAAGGCTGCGGTGAGTGAGAAATATAAGTGTGGGGTGTACTCCAAAAAGGCTGAGAAGAAGATGTCTGCATGGATGTGTGCATTAGTTCGGGAACGGGGAATGGAGCCCGACTTCGACTCAAACCCCGACTAGATATTCAGGGAAGTTCCTTTACCTTATGCTTTTTAATTTCATGTCATGGGGATATGCCACAACTTAAAGTGTGGGGTGAGGGATATTTGTATATATGTTTGTATATGTGTTTCTTTTTGTTAGTTGTAGTAGTTAGAGATAGAATTTTTTTTAAAATTTTTGACTTTTCCCGACGATGGATATCATCGATAGGTTTCTTGAGGGATTTAAGTCGAAAGAAAAAGACAAAAAGATTTTATTTTGTAGGTAGTGCAATAATTCCCCTTTGTTTTTCTTTGTGTTGCGGTTCTTTTTCAAGAGTTTTGTTTGAACCGGGTGTAGTTAGTAGTAGTTTTTATTTTTTTAGGAGTAGGAAACCTTGTGCTATGATTTGAATTGAAGTCAATATCTCTCTGAACTTTATTATGCCTTGAGAATAGTAAGTGCTTTAGTTGTGACTCTTAGGCTCAATTTTTGACTTGGGTAAAAAAAACCTTGAAGTGTATGATCTTAACTTTGCTTAAATGCTTTGACTAGAGTGTCTTGATAGTCCGATCCTGAGTGAGTTACGTGCCATGTGTGTGTGAGGTTTTGTGTATTCTGAGCATTGCATTTGATGTCTAGAACTTTCCCCATGTGTTTGCAAAGGGAAATAGTAGTTTTATTCAGTCTTGGAAGTGATATAGGCATTTCTTTGTTGAGCCAGATATATGCTTTTACCCACCTAATTGTTATGTATCATAGTTAGCCCCTTTGAGCCTGTAATCCTATTTCCTTGGCAACCACATTACAAGCCTTACCCATTTGTTTGAATGGACCATCTATTTGACCCTTGTATCTCTCGTGAGTACTTGAATTTGTTATGAACTTTGTAAAAGTTGAAGTGCGGGGTGGTTGATTTGGCTTTTGAGTGGTACTATTGAATTAAGGAGAAAGGTGCATTGTTTTAGAAAAAGTAAGAGCCACTTGAATTGAAAAAGAAAGGAAAAAATATGTGTACGATTGTGAAAAATTATTCCTTGATAGTGGTAACTTGATGTAATTGTGCTTAAAGAAGTAGGGAGTTAATGTATATTGATGTGAAGGTGGAGTTAAGGTTTGATATAAGTGTGGGGTTTTGAATGGTTAATTGTATGTATTAAAGTGCTTAGGGAGGTGTAGTCACTCTCGTATCTAAATGTATTCTACCCATCCAGCAGCCTATATTACAACCAATTAAAGTCCTACTTGATCCTTGACTGAATGGGCTCAATTAGTAGAGTAATACACTACGGGCAAGTCTATAGTACGTCTTCTATGGCACATGAATGTTGTTTTTGAGAGTGAGTGAATTCTTTCTATTTTGAGCTCCTGATTGTTCTTAAATTTTATTGTGTGTAGAACTACTCTCTATTGTTGCGTGAGGGCACTTGATTCATGAAGGAAAGGTAATGTCGTTGACCTCTGTGTTAGAGTAAGTGAGCGGGTTGTGAAAAATGCGTGGTGCTTTTGAGTCAAATCTTGAGGCAAGGATGTTACGGTATTGTGCTTAATCTATTTTAAATATTCTTGGTATGATGAATTATGAGAGTTGTTGAAAAAGGTCATGTCTATATGAAGTGTAGTTTGATTGCTCGAGGACGAGCAATAGTTTAAGTGTGGGGTGTTGATGGTAGGCTATAATCTTGTGTTTTAGTCGCTTATTGCACTTTAATTCACTGCACTTTATTTGTGTTTGAGCTTTAATTGGTAGTGTTTTGCACTTATTGTGTGTTTTATGCCTTGTAGGAGTGATTCCGAGTGATGTAGATATTGTGGAGCGAATATGAGTTGTTTGGAGCTTTGAAGTCTGAGTAAAAGCCCAAGGGATTAAGCCGGGATCGTGTTCGGGGGTCGAGGACCAAGTCTGGACGACAAAAATCAAGCAAAATTCCGTACTCTGAGAAAACTCCACACCGCGGTGTGTGGGGAGGCACGTGGTGCGCCGCGGCTGCCCAAATCCTGCTGCCTGTCAATTGTTGAGCTCTCTGGATTTCCCCACTAATGCCCCGCATGGCGCGTCGCCACATGCGGCACGCCTGTGTAATGTTTACAGAGCCAATGTTCTATTTCGGCTAGGAGAAAGTGATTTCATCTAGGCCCGACCCTACTGGGTATAAATACATGGAAAAACGTTATTTTCTGGACTTTTGACATACTTTGGAACTAAGGAGGCTGAGGAGTTGGAAGAACACAAGCACAAGGATTTCATCATTCCTTCCTTACTCAAGACCCGAGTTTGGATCGAATCTATGTTTTCCTATACTTTAATTTTATTTGTAATGAATTGCTCCATATCTATGGAGTAGTTCCCTTTAGGGTTTGATGGATTTGGTGTATTGATGATTATTTGTGGATTATAACTCTAGTTTTATGTATTGAATCATTTTGGATGATTTAATTGTTGCATCTATATTCACTAGTTCATGTAATAGAGAGAGGCATAACTTGTGATATCTTTGCACTATATTGTTGGTTGAGTTCATTAATTCTTCTTAGCAATAGAAAGAGGCTAGTTGAATCATTGATTAAACCTAGTTAGGAGAATAATCGAAAGAGGTTTTCGTGAAGACCAATCCACTACGCATTCTTGAATATCTTTATAGAGCTTCAATTGGTTCATCTCGCGAGGTTAAGACTTAATCGAGAGAGGAGTTTTTGCTGAACGTTTGAACTAATAATTGAGTGAATTCGAGAGTCTCACTTGAATATTAGAAGTGAATTATGTAGAGTTAGATCCCGAACAATTATGTTGCGCCTATCCTATCAAACTCCTATCTTCTCCCATTGATAACCTTCTAAGCTTATTCCTTATTTCGATTGTCATTAGTCAATAGTTTTAGATTCTTAGTTAATTTTAGTTAGACATCTTAAAAATCTCAATTGTTCATCATCTTGGATAGCAATCAATCTAGAAACTATGATAATACTGTTTAAATCCAATCCCTGTGGATACGATATTATACTATACTATATTTGATTAGCGAGCATAATTTAAATGTGTGTTTCTAGCTCGTCAACTTTAGAAAGTTTTTACAAAAATCCCCAATTTCTTCACTTTAATTCACTAATTAAATGCTAAAAACAAATATGGAATCATGAAATAATAACAAATTCGAGTCAAAAACACTTACCCCGGTCCAAATCTTGAAAATCCCCTAAAATATCGCCCAAAACTGACCTTTCTACTTCAAAATGTTATATAAAAACTCTAACCCTCGAAATGGGATTTAAACATCTGCCTAGGTATTATACATCACAATCGCGGGACCTACATCGCGATCACGAAGGACAAATAATCACTGCCCTCAAAATAGTCTACGCGAACAAACATTCACGAATGTGATGGTTACGAGACCTGACACTTTTCGAACGCGTGAACACCTACGCGATCGCGTAGGCTTAAAGCCTGACGCCCCAACTGACATCTCCTCTACGCGAACACGTTACCCTATTCACAACCATACTGACCTAAGCCTCTCAAAGGTTTGCGAACGTGAGCTTATTATCGCGAACGCGATGAATAAATGACCACTGTTAGCAATAACTCTTCGCGACCCCGTGCCTTTCTTCGCGATCTCGAAAGAGGAAACCAGATGCACAGAAATCAATAGTCCAACAATGAAGGAAAATGGTCTGACACCCATGCGGGACACACCCGAGGCCCTGGGACCCCCTCCAATCGCACCAACCAGTCCCAAAACACAATATGATCTCGCTCGAAGCACCAAGTCACATCAAACAACACCAAAACCACGAATTGCACCCCAATTCAAACCTAATGTACTAATGAACTTCCAACTTCTAAAACTAATGCCGAACCATATCAAATCAACTCTGAATGACCTCAAATTTTTGCATGTAAGTCCCAAATGACAAAATGAACATATTCCAACTCTCGGAACCAAAATCAGAACTCGATATCAACATAGTCAACTCTCGGTCAAATCTCTCGACCTTCCAAACCTTCAACTTTCCAACTTTCGCCTAAAAGCCTCAAACCAACCCACGGACCACCAAATTAACATTCGAACATACGCCTAAATCCAAAATCACCATACGAAGCTATCAGAACCATCAAAACTCCATTCAGGAGTCGTCTACACAAAAGTCAAACTCCGGTCAACATTTCTAACTTAAGCTTCAAACTTTGGGACTAAGTGTCACAAGTCACTCCGAAATGTCGCCGAAACCAAACCAATGACTTCGATAAGTCACATAACCACAAATGAACGTAGAAAAAGCAATAAATAGGGGAACAAGGGTAATATACACAAAACGACCAGCCGGGTCGTTATATTCTCCCCCTCTTAAACAAACGTTCATCCTCGAACGGGTCTAGAATCATACATGGAGTCTCAAATAGGTGTGGATAACTCCATAATTCCCGCTCATCCTCCTAAATTTCCTGCTCGGCCGGTTGACCTCTCCAGCGAACTTTCACTGATGCTATATTCTTTGACCTCAACTTTCGAACCTGCCAGTCCAAAATGGCCACCGACTCCACATCATAAGTCAGATCCCCATCTAACTAGATCGTGTTGAAGTCCAAAACATGAGACGGATCACCATAATACTTCCGAAGCATAGAAACATGAAATACTGGGTGAACAACTGATAGAGTAGGTGGCAATGCAAGTCTGTAAGTCACCTCTCCCACTCTCTCAGGCACCACAAAAGGACCAATATACCGAGGGCTCAACTTGCCCTTCTTTCCAAATCTCATCACACCCTTCATGGGCAAAACTCTGAGTAACACCTTCTCACCCACCATATATGGAACATCACAAACCTTCCTATCAGCATAACTCTTTTGTCTGGACTGTGCTTTACGAAGTCGATCCCGAATCAACTTGACTTTCTCCAAGGCATCCTGAACCAAATCAGTGCCCACCAACCTAGCCTCTCATGACTCAAACCAACAAACTGGAGAACGCCACTGTCTCCCATATAAGGCCTCATAAGGAGCCATCTAAATACTCGATTGGTACTTGTTGCTGTAGGCAAACTCTGCAAGCGGTAAGAACTAATCCCATGAACCCCTGAAGTCCATAACACAGGCGTGTAGCATATCCTCTAGGATCTAAATAGTGTGCTCGGACTACCCGTCCATCTGGGGGCGAAATGTAGTACTCAACTCAACTCGAGTACCTAAATTACGTTGCATAGCCCTCCAGAAATGCGATGTGAACTGCGTGCCTCGATCGGAGATAATGGACACCGGCGCACCATGAAGACAATCAATCTCACAGATATAGATCTGAGCTAGCTTCTCTAAATAATAGGTAGTCACAATCAGAATGAAGTGGACAGACTTGGTTAGTATATCCATAGTAACCCACACCGCGTCGAATTTCTTTAAAGTCCTTGGGAACCCAACAACGAAATCCATGGTAACCCGCTCCCACTTCTACTCAGGAATCTCAAGTCTCCGAAGCAAACCGCCCGGTCTCTAATGCTCGTACTTCACCTGCTGGCAGTTCAAATACCAAGCTACAAACTCTACTATATGTTTCTTCATTCTTCTCCACCAATAGTGCTGCCTCAAATTCTAATAGATCTTAGCATCACCCGGATGAATGAAATACCGCAAATTGTGGGCTCCTCAAGAATTAACTCACACAACCCTTTCACATTGGGCACACAAATCCGACCATGCATCCGCAACACCCCATCATTTCCAATAGAAACCTCCTTGGCATTATCGTGCTGAACCATTTCTTTAAGGACAAACAAATGGGGGTCGTCATACCGACGCGCTCATATAGAAAAGACCGAGAAACCACGCAAGCAAGAACACGACTAGGCTCCGAAATATCTAACCTCACAAATTGATTGGCCAAAGACTAAACATCCAATGCTAGCGGTCTCTCACCAACTAGAATATATGCAAGGGTACCCATAGTCTCAGCCTTTCTACTCAAGACATCGGTCACCACATTGGCCTTCCTAAGATGATACAAACTGGTGATATCATAGTATTTTAACAGCTCTAACCACATCCACTGCCTCAGGTTTAGATCCTTCTACTTAAACAAGTGTTGTAGACTCTGATGATCTATAAATACCTTAGAAGACACACCGTAGAGATAGTGCCTTTAAATCTTCAATGCGTGAACAATGGCTGCCAACTCTAAATCATGAATGGGGTAGTTCTTCTCATGGGGATTCAGCTAAAGCATAAGCAATCACCCTACCCTCCTGCATTAAGACACACCCAATGCCAATACACGAAGCATCACAATAAACTATATATGAACCCGATTTTGACGGCAAAACTAGAACTGGAGTTGTGGTCAAGGCAGTCTTGAGCTTCTAAAAGCTCTCCTCATACTCATCAGACCACCAGAATAGGGCACTCTTCAGGGTCAATCTAGTCAAAGGTGCAGCAACGGATGAGAAACCCTCTACAAAATGGCGATAATAACATGCCAAACCAAGAAAAATCTGAATCTCAGTAGCTGAAGATGGTCTGGGCCAACTCTGAACTGCCTCAATCCTTTTTGAATCTACCTTGATCCCCTCACTAGACACCGCGTGGCCCAAGAACGCCACCGAATCAAGCCAAAATTCATACTTAGAGAATTTAGTGTATAGCTTCTTCTCCCTCAACGTCTAGAGTACAATCCTCAAATGCTGCTCATGATCTTCCTGACTGCGCGAGTATACTAATATGTCGTCAATGAACACAATGATGAATGAATCAAGATACGACTGGAATACATTGTTCATCAAGTGCATAAAGGTTGCTGGTGTATTGGTCAACCCAAATGACATCACAAGAAACTCGTAGTGACCATAGCAGGTCCTGAATATCGTCTTCAAAATATCAGAATCTTGTATCTTCAACTGCTGATACCTAGACCTAAAATCAATCTTGGAGAACACTCTAGCACCCTAAAGTTGATCAAATAAGTCATTCAATGTGTGGTAGAGGTTACTTGTTCTTAATGGTAACTTTGTTCAGCTACCTGTAATCAATGCACATCTACATAGTACCATCCTTCTTTTTCACAAATAGAACCGGCGCACCCCAAGGCGACACACTGGGCCTAACGAATCCCTTATCAAGAAACTCTTAAAGTTGTTCCTTTACCTCTTTCAATTCCTCTAGTGCCATGCAATACGATGGAATATAGATGGGTTGAGTGTCCCACGCCAGATCAATACCAAAAGCAATGTCCTTGTCGGGCGGCATGCCCGGTAGTTCTGCATGAAACACATCTGGGAAGTCTCTCACTACCAAAACTGACTCAACAGTGGGAACTCAACCCCAACATCCCTCACAAAGGAAAAATATGCCAGACATCCCTTCCCAACCATCCGTTGAGCCTTCAGATATGAAATCACTCTACTAGGAACATGATCTAAGGAACCTCTCCACTCAACCCTAGGCAACCCCGACATCGCCAGTGTCACGGTCTTAGCATGACAATCCAAAATAGCGTGACATGGTGACAATCAATCCATGCCTAAAACCACGTCAAAATCAACCATGCTAAGTAGTAAAAGATCGACTCTCATCTCTAATCCCCTAATAGTCACCATACACTACCGATACATACAATACACAATAATAGAATCATCCACCGGTGTAGATACATGAACATGCATAACTAAACAATCACGGGGAATATCCAAATAACAAGCAAAGTATGATGACACATATGAATAAGTGGAACTAGGATAAAATAATACCGAAGAATCTCTGCGGCACACTGAGATAATACGTGTGATCATGGTAATGGAAGAAACAACCTTTGGCTTGGCTGGAAATGCGTTGAAATGGGCCTAACTACCACCTGATTGACCTCCCCCTCTAGGGCGACCTCGAGCTGACTGAGCCCTACCCTGAGCTGGCCGTGTGGGCGGTGTAGCCGTTAGTGCTGAAATCATAGGGTTAGAGCTCTGTTGTGGGATCCTACTCAATAGTATAGGGCAATCTCTCTTGAGATGACTTAAGACTCCGCACTCAAAACAACCTCTCATTCGACAGATCTGCTAACCCTGATGATCTGAATAGCTTCCTGTGGAACCCTGTATAGATGAAGCATGGTATGAGCTCTATGTTGGAAATGCTCTGAATAATGACTGAGTTGGGCATGCACTGTAGGAACTATGGCTAACTGAAGAACCATGAGGCACATAGCGAGCTGCCTGAATGGGTCTAGAAGGATGACCTCTACTGTAATGGGACTGGCCTCGAGATGAGGCACTACTGAAACCACCTGAACTACGAGGACTCTTGGTCTCCCTCTCCTCACGCTCTTATCTGTGAACCAACTCTAAGCATCTAGAAATCTCGACTACCTGGTCAAACCTAGCATCCGTCGCAACCTCTCGAGCCATACTGAAACGTAAACCATAGTTGAGGCCATCAATGAACTCTTAATCTTCCCCCTCTCAGTAGGAACCAACCATACTGCATGACGAGCCAAATATGTGAACCTCATTTCATACTGGGTCACTATCATACCCTCTAGGCATAGCTGCTCAATCTGCCTACGCAACTCCTCTCTACGAGTCAGTGGGACAAACCTCTCTAAGAAGAGAACTAAGAACTCATGCCATGTAAGTGGCGCTACATCGGCTAGCATGTTCAACTCAAAAGTCTACCACCTGAGCATCCTCTGACTCTGCCCCACAAAACTCTGGAGGCTTAATCATCCCAACCTTCTCTAATATCTTTTGCTCCTCATCACTTATAAGTGGATCAACATCAGCCCAAGCTACAGTAGTCGGATGAACTAGCAATACACCTGGTGTTTGGAGTCCCTGAGCTAACTGTCATTGAGTATGGGTGGCAGATGTTTGGGTATCTCCCCCCTGCCTGTGAAGTGGTCGGTGCAGCTAGAATCGAAACCGCCTGAGCCAGGCTTGTGCACACAGTCAAAATCTGGGCTAAGGCCTCCTGAAGGCCAGGAATCACGATGGGCACTGTTGGTGCCTGAGTTGGTCCCACCAGCTCGATAACACCTGGTACTTGCTCCTCAGCTAGAGCAACTGGTGGCTCTATAGGTGTTGCCCTAGCTGTAGTATGAGCCACACCTCGACCTCTATCGCAGCCCCGGGCTCTCGTGGACCTAATTGGTAGTACCGGTGTCCGTCTGCCTGATCCGGTCACAAGTGTCCTCACCATCTGTGAGAGAATAGAATAGTCAAGTTCCAAACATCAAAAATAACAAACCGCATGACAAGAATGCAAGAAAGTGAAGTTTCCTAACAGTTCGGTAGCCTCCCGAAGATAAGTAAAGATGTCTCTGTACCGATCCACAGGATTCTACTAAACTTGCTCATGACATGTAATATCTATGAACCTAGGGCTCTGATACCAACTTTTCACGACCCAAAATCCTAATCCGTCATAATGTCGCCTAACACACTGGCTAGGAAAGCCAAAACATAACAATAAAGAACCAGAATAATGAAATTTATAGAAATGGCATCAATCTGAAATCTCAATATAATGAAATACTGCTAATACATGATAAATCCCCTAGAAATTGGTAAGTACTGAGTCATGAGCTCTAATACAGAAATACAAGTCTGAAATAACCAATTAAGTGAAGAGTGTAGTATAATTACCATCGAACCAATTTACTCAATAAGTATCGTAAATAACCTCGGCGAGGTAAAAGAAGCTACAATTATAAATGATACGTGTTATAACCTATATAGTTTCATCAATTTAACAAGTATAGAACAATGATGTAATTAGGTCGTAAAGCATAGAAAGGACCCTATGTGTGCGCGCAATTACTCAAGTTCTCTTTTCAACCAATGATACCGCATATAAATATAACACCCCGAAAAATTTTGAAGTACTTAAGTGTAAAGCCCGGTAAAGTTTGTAAAGAAAATAATATTTCATGGTGCCGGACTAGGCTTACGTGTTTGAGGATTGTAGAAATTCTTGGGTTGAACAATGCACCGGAAAGTAAAGGAAAAGTTTTGGCAGAAAAGTGTATTTTTGCGGTCCATTATACGACCGTAGAACCACTTTGCGGATCACATAATGGCCGCAGAGTGAGGCAGTTAATTGGGTCAGTTGGAAGCAACTATGCTATCACATAACTATTATGCGGTGCATTATGCGACCGCATAACAGTTATGCGGATCGCATAGTGACCGCACACACAGACAGTTCTTTTGGCTATTTTATAATCAATTATGCGACCGATATGTGGTCCGCATATCGGTTGTGCGATCGCATATGCGATGACATACCTTGTTCCAGAGCTCCATTTTTGTTTTTTTTAAAACCCGACCCCATTTCGTTAAATACACTCTTTGGGCCATTTTTGAGAGATAATCTGATATTTTAGAGTGTGAGAGAGTGCCCTAGAGTGAGAAGGTGTTCTTCACTAATTTTTCTTCAATTCTTGATCAAGTTTTGGAATATTAAGAAGGAAGCTCACTAGTTCTTCATCCTAGAGTTAAGATTCTACACCCTAAACCCTAATTTTAAAATTTTCTGAAAATGGGTAACTAGCAAGATAATTTATGGGCATGAGAGTTGTTTATTTTACATGCATGTGTTATCAAAGGGTGTAGGAAGATTGTTGAGATAAAAATGGTAAAGATTAGGTTGTGGGATGATGGAATTCTCCATAAAAGGACCTTGGAACCTTAATGCACACTTAGTGTTTGATAAAATGCTCAAATGAGCTCGAACCATGATCACCTTCCTAATTTTGATTCATTTTGTTATATTTCTATAATAGATTGAAGTTGCTAAGAATTATGGAACATTTAGAGTGTAAGGAAGCTCAAGTGAGGCATGTTGGCTAAACTCTTCTCTTAGAATTGAATCCCACGATATTCATGTAAATTATGTAAGTCCCGAGTGATTTATTATGAAATTGGCTATTCCGAGTAAGATTGGGTTGAAAGATATATGTTCAACAAGCATCCCAAATGCTCTATTTCATGTTATGTTACCAATTGAGGATATGTTAAAATATGGGCTGTGCATTAATAATGTTTTGACTTTAAGTCAAGTTCAAATGAAGGCTATTATGTCAATTTTTGTGAAATATCTCTATGTGCATTAGACTCTAAATTGCTCACATGTGTACTACACACTTTGATTTGAATTGTGTTTGTTGTTGATGATGAGGATGATATTTGAAATTGATAATGTGAGCATGAAATGTTGAATATGGCCAACGTGCCAAGAATGATCTTATAATTATGGCCACTAGTGCCAATGAAATGAAAAGATGTGAAAGTATTATGAAATGTGATAATTGATATAAAAAGGTTGATGTCTCAAATAAGACAGCCTAGCCAATCGGGTCGTGATCGGACACCATGCCGCACACATGGTGGTGATTGTCCCTAATGGATAGCCTAGCCGATCAGGTCGTGATCAGACTCCGTATTAAAGACGGTGGTATTGATATTGATAGAAATTATGGTTGATGTATCTACTGAGATAGCCTAGCCGATCGGGTCGTGATCGAACTCCGTGCTAAGAGTGCGGTGGTACTAGTTTTGTGAATAATGGTATTGTGAATAGTGGTATTGGTATGGTGAATAATGGTACTGGTATTGTGGACAATGGTATATCGATACTAAAAAAATCTCCCAATGTGAGATATGGAAATTAATTTGAACATTGTCTTGATCCTAAATTGAGGTTTGATGTTGATTAAGGCTTTCATTGATATTATGATAATCTTGTTTGTATTATTTGTCATTCTATTGAGAGGATGTTTAGTTATACATACTAGTGCTATTCGACGGTACTAACGTCCCTTTTGCTGGGGGCGCTGCATCTTTCAATGGATGCAAGTGGTTCCACAATAGGAGATATTGATCAGTGATAGCAGTGCACTTCTTTCCCAGCTGACTTGGTGAGCCCCACTTCATCCCGGGGTCATGTATCTTTTGTACTTTGTGTATTCGGTTTGAGGTATAGCCGGGGCCTTGTTTCCAGCATTATCATTGTACTCTTCTTTATCTATAGAGGCTCCGTAGACATAGTGTGAGTTGTGTATTGGTGCTGGGGAAAGATAAAATATGTTATATTGTGGATGTATTACTTGTCCATTTGAGACTTTAAAAATAATGAAACTATTGGAGATGAATTGGTATTGTAGAAATGAACACATTTTTGTCTAATTAATGATAATATGTATTATCTCTCTTCATGGATGAGTTTGGGTAGAATGAAATCTATCAGGCTTGCTCGGTCGGGTTCACTCGGTCGTGCTCCTCGGTTTTGGGGTGTGACAAACTTGGTATCAGAGCCTAAGATTTTAAAGTGTCCTAGGATGTCTCGGAGCCGTGTCTAGTAGAGTCCTTATTATCGATGTGTTGTCGACCACATCTATAATTAGGATGCTACATGGGCATTTAGGAATAATACCCTTCTTTCATGTTCTTGATCGTGCGATAAAGCTTGTTGTAAGATTGTTCCTCCTTTAACTCCTGAGTTGCTCTAATTTTCAGTACATGGCACCTAAGTAGAAGGCAAGAACTGGCCAAAGAGCCAATGTCACCTCAGGAGTGACAGTTGATCGTATAATTGATGATGCAGGTGAGCACCCGAGGAGTGAGAATATTCCTCCAGTTACTACACTGCCTGACTCTACTACAACTGATCAGACCGCACCTATCCCTACACCTACTGAAGGTGTAACAGTTCCTCCAACTAATATACCAGTTCCACCTCCAGATCCAGCTTCCGATTCTGGTATTTCTGATGTTGATCTTAGGGGAGCCATACAAATGTTGGCTCAAATAGTGGCTTCCCAGACCCAGAGGTCAAATGTTGCACCCACTTCTTCCAGTTAGCCAGGGGATTCTACTGGTTCCAGGGTGAACAGGTTTCTCCAGTTGGATCCTCCAGTGTTTATGGGTACTAACCCAAATGAAGATCCCCAGGATTTCATTGATGAGATGCACAAGACTCTCAGAGTTATGCGTGCTACTGAAACAAAGGCAGTGGAATTGGCCTCCTACCGCCTGAAAGAGGTGGCATATTCTTGGATTGAACTATGGGAGGAGTCACGTGAAGAAGGGATCTCTCCGGCGAGGTGGAGTGAGTTTGCCGATGCCTTCATTGATCATTTCTTGCCTGCCGAGACTAAGGCAGCCCGTGCTGCTAAGTTTGAGAACTTGAGGCAAGGTAACCTGAGTGTGTGGGATTACCATATGAGATTCGCGTACCTGTCTAAATATGCTATTTACATACTGCCCACTATGGAGGCTAGAGTTCGCCGATTTGTACAGGGCCTTAGTCCCTTGGTAATTAATGATGCCGCTATATCAGCCTTGAATTCTGATATGAACTATGGAAAGATGGTGGCATTCGCTCAAGCCACAGAGACCTGCAAATTAAGGAACAAAATGGAGCGAGAGGGTAGTAATAATGCCTTGTCTACGGGCAACTTTGGTGGTTCTTCAGGTGGTGGCAAGTCAACATTCAGAGTAGGGTCGTCAGGGCCATGACAGCCCTTTGCTCAGTCTTCGGCTAGTGCACCGCCATCAGGGCCTAGTCAGCAGCAGCAGTGGAGCCGTTTCAGGCCCAGTCAAGGCAACATGGGATCCAATCAGCAGGGTCGTCATGGTGGTTGATTCCAGCAACAGAGGAAGCCCCCATGCCCTAGGTGTGGAAATATGCACCTAGGAATATGCTACATAGACTTACCCATATGCTACGGATGCGGATTGAGGGGTCACATTCAGAAGGATTGTCGTTCGTCCCGCCAGGGTGCGGGCAGGGGCATGGCACAACTAGCCAGTTCTGTAGCTACTACATCCGCATCACCTCCTCCAGCTCGAGGCACTCCAACACCTGCATGGCATGGTACAGCTAGGGTGGAGCATAGAGTTCGGGAGGATCCGGCCGTTTCTATGCTATGAGGGGTCGCCAGAATTCAGAGGCTTCTCCAGATATTGTCACAAGTATATTGACTGTCCAATCCCATAAAGTATATGCTCTTATTGATCTCGGTTCCACTTTGTCATATGTCACACCTTATGTTGCTATGGAATTTGGGATAGAACCAGAACAACTTTATGAGCCGTTCTCTGTATCTACTATGGTTGGTGAGTTTATTTTAGCCATGTGGGTTTATAGGAATTGTGTTGTCACGTTGCGTGGTCGGGACACCGTGGCCAATCTTATTGAATTGAGAATGGTCAATTTTGATGTGATAATGGGGATGGATTGGTTTTAGTCTTGTTTTGCCAAGATTGATTGCCGAACCAGAACTGTTAGGTTCGAATTTCCAAATGAGCCAGTTATTGAGTGGAAGGGTGATGATGTAGTTCCGAAGGGTAGATTTATTTCTTATCTAAAGGCCACGAAAATGATCAACAAGGGATGTATTTACCATTTGGTCCGGGTTACGGACACCGATGTTGAGGCACCTACACTTGAGTATACGCCTGCTGTGAATAAATTTTTGGGAGTCTTTCCGGATGAACTCCCTTGGATCCCACCAGACAGGGAGATTGATTTTTGGATTGATGCGATGCCAGACATGCATCTTATATCTATTCCACTATACCGAATGGCACCGGCAGAATTGAATGAGCTAAAGGAACAATTGAGAGATTTGTTAGAAAAGGGTTTTATCTGGCCAAGTATGTCGCTTTGGGGCGCACCAGTCCTTTTTGTAAGAAATAAAGATGGGTCACTAAGAATGTGTACTGACCATCGGCAACTTAATAAGGTAACAATCAAAAATAAGTACCCACTGCCAAGGATAGATAACTCGTTTGATCAATTGCAAGGTGCCAGGTACTTATCCAGAATCGATTTACGATCCGGGTATCACCAATTGAAGATCAGGGAGCGGGATATTCCGAAAACAGCTTTTAGAACCCTGTATGGGCATTTTGAGTTTCTAGTAATGTCTTTTGGGCTAACAAAATGCTCCAGCAGCCTTCATGGATCTTATGAATCGCGTTTTTAAGCCATTCCTCGACTCCTTTGTGCTAGTGTTCATTGACGATATTCTTGTATATTCACGAAGTCAGGAGGACCATGCTGACCATCTCAGGGTAGTTCTGCAAACCCTGCATCAACACTAATTATATGCAAAGTTTTCAAAATGGAGGGGTTTTCTCCTCTTGCCTCTCCATTGACTAAATTGACGCAGAAGGCAATTAAGTTCCAATGGTCAGATGCTTGTGAAAAGAGTTACCAGGAATTGAAAGCAAAATTGACTACGACACCGGTGTTGACTCTACCAGAGGGTATAGATGGATTTGTGGTATATTGTGATGCTTCAATAATCGGTCTTGGGTGTGTATTAATGCAACATGGGAAGGTGATAGCTTATGCTTCTAGGCAACTCAAGAATCATGCAAAGAACTATCCAACACATGATTTAGAACTTGCAGCAGTGGTATTTGCATTGAAAATTTGGCGTCAATATTTATATGGGGTCCATGTGGATATATTCACGGACCATAAGTGCCTTCAATATATTTTCAAACATAAGGAATTGAATCTGAGGCAGAGAAGATGGCTTGAATTACTCAAGGATTATGACATTGATATTTTATACCATTCGGGGAAGGCTAATGTTGTGGCGGATGCTCTTAGCCGAAACTCTATGGGTAGCTTAGCACACTTGGAGGCATATCAAAGGCCATTGGCCAAGGAAGTTCACCGATTGGCTAGTTTGGGAGTTCATCTTGCGGACTCTAGTGAAGGAGGAGTAATTGTGCAAAATAGGGCTGAATCATCGCTTGTTGTGGAAGTCAAAGATAAGCAATATAACGATCCATTGTTGGTGCAATTGAAAGAGAGGATTCATAAACATAAGACCATGGCCTTTTCTCTTGGCATGAATAATAGTACACTAAGGTACCAAGGGCGACTCTGTGTTCCAAATGTGGATGGTCTCCGGGAAAGAATTATGACTCAATTGGTGGAATGATATGAAGAGGAATGTGGAGGACTTTGTGGCAAGATGTCCGAATTGTCAACAAGTGAAGGCCGAACACCAAAGACCCGGTGGGTTGGCACAGAACATAGAAATTCTAATGTGGAAGTGGGAAATGATTAATATGGACTTTGTGGTAGGATTACCTTGCACTCCGCGCAAGTTTGACTCAATTTGGGTAATTGTGGATCGACTCACGAAATCAGCACACGTTTTGTCGGTTAAGTCTACCGACACAGCGGAGTAGTATGCTCAGTTGTATATCAAAGAAATAGTCAGGTTGCATGGAACCCTAGTTTCCATCATTTATGATCGGGGGGCACAATTCACTGCTAATATTTGGAAGAAATTTCAGCAAGGTTTGGGTACTCAGGTGAATCTTAGTACAACCTTTCACCCGCAGACTGACGGGCAGGCATAGCGGACTATTCAGACGCTTGAAGATATGTTGCGCGCTTGTGTTATAGACTTCAAAGGTAGCTGGTATGATCATTTACCACTCATAGAATTTGCATATAACAATAGCTATCATGCTAGCATTCAGATGGCACCGTTCGAGGCTTTATATGGTAAGAGATGTAGATCACACATTGGGTGGTTCGAAATTGGGGAAGAAGATTTGATAGGGCCAGACCTTGTGCATCAGGCTATGGAAAAAGTTAAAATCATTAAGGAGCGGTTGACGACTGCTCAAGGTCGTCAAAAATCCTATTCGGATGTTCGTCGTAGGGATTTGGAGTTCAAAGAAGGTGATTGGGTATTCTTGAAAATTTCCCCCATGAAGGGTATAATGCGATTTGGTAAGAAAGGGAAATTGAGTCTGAGGTATGTCAGACCGTAAAAAATCTTTCAGAGGATCGGTGAGGTGGCGTACAAGCTTGAGCTACCACCTAAGATGTCATTAGTACACCCGGTGTTTCATGTGTCTATGCTGAAGAAAGTAGTTGGAGATCCAACACTCATTGTTTCGGTTGAGACTATTGAGGTAAATGAGAAATTGACTTACGAAGAGATTCCAGTTTCTATTATTGATCGGCAAGTCCAAAAATTGAGAAATAAAGAAATTGCCTCCGTGAAAGTGTTGTGGCGAAACCAACAGGTTGAAGAGGCTACTCGGGAGGCCGAGGAAGAAATGAAGAAAAAGTATCCTTATTTGTTTGAATGACCATGTATTTAAAGTTGTGATCTAGGAAAAAAATTATAAGACTTACTTTTTATGAATTTTATATCATGTGAACAATTGGCATTAAGGGTGTTCCTTTCTGGATATATATTGCTTATGAGACCACATTTGGTGTTGTTTTGTATTATGTTACGTCGTTGGAATACGTATATGTTGTTAGGATGTGTTTCTGGGGCTCTCTGACAGATGGATAGGCCTAGTTACAAGGGAAACTCTCGCAAACGTTTTGGAGATTTTGGGAGTTAGTCAAATTTGGGGCTGCTCGAATGTGGTATGAAACAAACTAAGTTGCATAAGATGCTAATGACGGATTTTTACCCTCATTCGAGGACGAATGATCCTAAGCGGGGGAGAATGTAACACCCCGAAAAATTTTGAAGTACTTAAGTGTAAAGCCCGGTAAAGTTTGCAAAGCAAATAATGTTTCATGGTGCCGGACTAGGCTTACGTATTTGAGGATTGTAGAAATTCTTCACGGCGAGCTTGCGAGCCGCGGCTCGAACTTTTTGGGTTGAACAATACACCAGAAAGTAAAGGAAATTTTTTGGCGAAAAGTGCATTTATGCGGTCCATTATGCGACCGCAGAACCACTATGTGGACCGTATAATGGCCGCATAGTGAGGTAGTTAATTGGGTCAGTTGGAAGCAACTATGCGGTATACTATGCGACCGTATACCTGTTATGCGGTGCATTATGCGACCACATAACAGTTATGCGGACCGCATAGTGACCGCATACACAGACAGTTCTTTTGGCTATTTTATAATCAATTATGCGACCGATATGCGGTCCGCATATCGGTTGTGCGATCGCATACCTTGTTCCGGAGCTCGATTTTTGGTTTTTTTAAAACCCGACCCTATTTCGTTAAATACACTCTTTGGGCCTTTTTTGAGACATAATATGATATTTTAGAGTGAGAGAGTGCCCTAGAGTGAGTAGGTATTCTTCAATAATTTTTCTTCAATTCTTGCTCAAGTTTTGGAAGATTAAGAAGGGAAGCTCACTAGGTCTTCATCCTAGAGGTAAGATTCTACACCCTAAACCCTAATTTCAAAATTTTCTGAAAATGGGTAACTAGCAAGATAATTTTTGGGCATGAGAGTTTTTTATTTTACATGCATGTGTTATCAAAGGGTGTAGGAAGATTGTTGAGCTAAAAATGGTAAAGATTGGGTTGTGGGATGATGGAATTCCCCATAAAAGGACCTTGGAACCTTAATGCACACATAGTGTTTGATAAAATGCTCAAATGAGCTCGAACCATGATCACCTTCCTAATTTTGATTCAATTTGTTATATTTCTACAATAGATTGAAGTTGCTAAGAATTATGGAACATGTAGAGTGTAAGGAAGCTCAAGTGAGGTATGTTGGCTAAACTCTTCTCTTAGAATTGAATCCCACGATATTCATATAAATTATGTAAGTCCCGAGTGATTCATTATGAAATTGGCTATTCCGAGTAAGATTGGGTTGATATATATATATGTTCAACAAGCATCCCAAATGCTCTATTTCATGTTATGTTACCAATTGAGGATGTGTTAAAATATGGGTTGTGCATTAATAATGTTTCGACTATAAGTCAAGTTTAAATGAAGTCTATTATGCCAAATTTTGTGAAATATCTCTATGTGCATTAGACCCTAAATTGCTCACATGTGTACTACACACTTTGATGTGAATTGTGTTTGTTGTTGATGATGAGGATGATATTTGAAATTGATAATGTGAGCATGAAATACTGAATATGGCCAACGTGCCAAGAATGATCTTATAATTATGGCCACTAGTGCCAATGAAATTAAAAGATGTGAAAGTATTATGAAATGCGATAATTGATATAAAAAGTTTGATGTCTCAAATAAGACAGCCTAGTCGATCAGGTCATGATCGGATACCATGCCGCACACATGGTGGTGATTGTGCTGGAAATTGTAATTGTGGTCGATGTCCCTAATGGATAGCTTAGCCGATAGGGTCGTGATCGGACTCCGTGTTAAAGACGGTGGTATTGATATTGAGAGAAATTGTGATTGATGTCTCTACTGAGATAGCCTAGCCGATCGGGTCGTGATCTGACTCCGTGCTAAGAGTGCGGTGGTACTGGTTTTGTGAATAATGGTATTGTAATTAGTGGTATTGGTTTGGTGAATAATGGTACTGGTATTGTGGACAATGGTATAACGATACTAAAAACAATCTCCCAATGTGAGATATGGAAATTAATTTGAACACTGTCTTGATCCTAAATTGAGGTTTGATGTTGATTAAGGCTTTCATTGATATTATGATAATCTTGTTTGTATTATTTGTCATTCTATTGAGAGGATGTGTAGTTATATATACTAGTGTTATTCGACGGTACTAACGTCCCTTTTGCCGGGGGCGCTGCATCTTTTAATGGATGTAGGTGGTTCCACAGCAGGAGATATTGATCAGTGATAACAGTGCACTTCCTTCCCAGCTGACTTGGTGAGCCCCACTTCATCCCGGGGTCATGTATCTTTTGTACTTTGTGTATTCGGTTTGAGGTATCGTCGGGGCCTTGTTGCCGGCATTATCATTGTACTCTTCTTTATCTATAGAGGCTCCGTAGACATAGTGTGGGTTATGTATTGGTGCTGGAGAAAGACAAACTATGTTATGTTGTGGATATATTACTTGTCCATTTGAGACTTTAAAATGATGAAACTATTGGAGATGAATTGGTATTATAGACATGAACACATTTTCGTCTAATTAATGATAATATGTATTATCTCTATTCATGGATGAGTTTGGGTAGAATGAAATCTATCAGGCTTGCTCGATCGGGTTCACTCGGTTGAGCGCCGGTCGCGCTCCTCGGTTTTGGGGTGTGACAATAAAGATGATATGCAAGTAAATCAGGTAATTAACCATGGAAATTGCAAGTAAAGATGAAATGCAAATCCAAACAAACACTGGCAAGATTTTCCTCAACCTTTCCATATCTGCACCAAACCACTAATCAGTTTTTCTTAATATCCGCGTGTACACCATCAAGAGAGAGACATGAGAGGGTGACCCTAGGGGGATAGATCCATATCCACACACTGCACGGACAACTCATGTGCTAATAATATTAACCGCACGGACAACTCACGTGCAAATAATATCAATATCTGGATCCACACGGACAACTCACGTGCTAATAATATCAACCGCACGGACAACTCACGTGCCATCAATCACAATCCGTCTGGCGTGGTCATCGGATACCAGTCCATCTCATAACATAGAGAAAGCAAATAAATGATAATACATGTACATGATCCATGATTATTAAGTTTCATACTCCTGGACTGGTATAACTAACATGCTATAGAGCAGACATGTGCAATATGTGCTATCACAACTACAACAGACAATTTCATCATGGAATAGCAGCTTATCAGTTTCAACCGAGAACATAACCTCAATAAAATCTTAAATGTGATACAAATAGCTCACAGAGGGGTACAAATAGGAGAAAGATCTCATCTTGAAGCTTAGCAATCAATTCAAGGCATATCATAGCCTAAACATGTCACCACCCAAAATCCCTCCTTAGGAGTCGTGATGGAACCTAGTCCCTAGGACTAGGTAAGCCTAACACATAATAAGTTACTAACGTATTTAAATCAATTAAAAATTATACATGAACCGGTAGATCCCATACATAACCAACAACCATCAACAATATACAACATCCCAAAATCGGTAGTACAAGTCATAAGCCTTTTTAAGAGTAACTAAAAATATCAAATACATCATTGTTTGGAGTAGAAGTAAACAGTAACAAAGTAAGGCTCCAAAAGGTGACTCTGAGGCCTGTGAGCGTAGTGGCAGGTATACCTTGAAATCTCCGTAGCAAATCTCTAACATCTAGCTAACGACCAGCACACTCAGAGGTACTTGGATCTGCACAAAAATATGCAGAAGCGTAACATGAGTACACCACAGCGGTACTCAGTAAGTATCAAGACTAACCTCGGTGGAGTAGTGACGAGGTATAGTCGAGACACCTACTAGAGATAATAACATGTGCAAGTATTAATACAAACTAACAGAGGAACGAATATCAATATAAAGCTAAACATGAAAAGAATAACAATATAACACTAACAAACGGAAAGTAGAAGCAACACATAGCAACAAGGAGTAAACAAGTGATTCTTATAACACTAACAAACGGAAAGTAGAAAACAAAGTAGTCAGAATGCAGTTAAGGTACCAGTGAACCCAACTAAGGAAAAGCAATGACAACCAAATATTCAACCGTTCTTTCACAAGATTTACACAAGAATCAACCCCAGGTACTACACCTCAAAATTCACGAGTCACGGGCCCCAAATCACGAATCATAATCTCATGGAATTTAGTGCCCATGTTACCAATCAAAACCGCACAGACAAATCACGTGCCAATATCATTATTACTTCAGATCTGCACAGACAACTCACGTGCCAATGATAACAATATCTCATATCCGCAAAGACAGCTCACGTGCTAATAAAAATAATCTCTCATATCCGTACGGACAACTCACGTGCCAACAGTCCAATCCATGCACATAAGGCAGGTATACAAGAACACATGTAAATAATCAATAAACATCATGATTTATACTCTTGGACTAATATAGGTGGCATGTTACGGTGTATACTTGTGCAAGTGTACTATCACAGTTCAAGTCAACAGATAAAATCAGAGACACTGAGTAGCACATTGGAAACAACACCACAAAACCCGTAATATGCATGACACACACAAAAAGGTCTCACCACTATACAAATATCATCAATAACAATGCTCCAGGCTATCACAAATCATCCCCTCCATAGCCCACCTTGTCTCGCCGTGTGCGCAATAATAAAGTAAATACCCGCCTTGTCTCGCCACACACGCATAATAATAATCTCACTTTGTCTCGCCACATGTGCAAACCCAACATATATATAGCCCGCCTTGCCATGTCGCATGTGTAAATATCAATAATATCAACAGCACGGACAACTCACGTGCAAACACCCCGACAGTCCTCTCAACAATCCCACATGTGCCAAAAACATAATAACACAATATAACAACTCGCACCACATGTGCTCATATGCCACAACCACACATAGCCCACGGCTCAACAACACTGATTACAACAATAACACAGGAGTACAGTAAGTAAATCGACACAAGAATTACAATAACACAATAAAACGGAAGGACAAGCTCAACAATGAAAGACATAACAAGTACTAATGACCTCAAATAAGAATAAATCAACATTGAGAGAGGTAACAAGTAACAACAACTTCAAATAAGGATAACTCAACTATGAAAGAAATAACATGACAAATAAAGAGGCAAAGACTTCAATTAAAGCATACAAGAGTATATTTGGCAATATGAGATAGAACATGAACTAACAACTTCAAATAAAGCATGTAAGGGTAGATTTAACAATGGAGGATATAACATGATGGGAAAAATTTAACTTAATATACATAAGAAATCTAAGAGTCTAAACCGGTCAAATTTCTACATATAAGGTCGTGTACACACTCGTCACCTCGTATACACGTCTTCCACGTAATTCAAATACTGCAATCAAACCAATTCCTACGGGGTAGTTCCCCCCACAAAGTTAGGCAAGATACTTACCTCAACTAGGCCAAATCAACACTCAACAATAGTTTTCTCCCTTAAAATTTGCCTCTACATGGCTCACATCTAACCAAAACTTACTTAACAACATCAACCAATGCAAGATAAACCAATTACTATTAATAAAGCCATGATCGTTACACTATTCCTCAAAAGTCAACCTCAGGCCCGCCCGTTCAAAACTCGGGTCCAAGGATAGATCCTGACTACCCATAACCCCACGAGTTTATAGATGTGTTTTGTTTCAAAATTCGAGTCCAAATCGACTCTCAAAATCCAAATTCTCATTTTTTAAAACTTTGACAAAAATCCCCCAAAATTCCTTCTTGATTCTAAAAAATTTGATGTTAAATCTAAGATATAATCATGAAATATTGTTGGAAATTGATTAGAATCACTTATCCAAATCAATCCCGAAATATCTGAAAATCGAATTCGACCATACACGCAAGTCATAATAAACAATATGAAGCTACTCAAGACCTCAAACTACTGAACGAAATGCTAAAGCTCAAAACGACCGGTCGGGTCATTACAAAGCACTACCCCGAGCATGTGAATAGTATCCCGGTGCACGCATATGGTCTCAACCCCACACATATGCGCCACTCATAGCACGTAGCTATCACAAATAATTCAGGCAACTAGTGCTTCAACCAAGTTTAGATAAGATACTTACCTCAAGCAAGCTAAATTACCCCTCTAACAAGCCCTTCCCACGCGTATCGGCCTCCAAACGATTCGAATCTAGTCACAAACAACTCAATATCAACAAATAATAGCGTATAAAACAATTTCAAACAATAAAGTTACGATCTTTATCAAAATCAAAAAGTCAACCCTGGGCCCGTACCCCGGAACTCGGTCAAACTCATAATTCCTAACACACATTCAATAACGAGTTCAACCATACCAATTTCATCTAATTTCGGCCTCGATTCGACCTTCAAATCCTCACTTTTTACTTTAAAAGGTTTTTATAAAAATCCCCCATTTCTTCACTCTAATTCACTAATTAAATGCTAAAAATAAATATAAAATCATAAAATAATAACAAATCCGAGTCAAAAATACTAACCTCGGTCCAAATCTTGAAAATTCCCTCAAATATCGCCCAAAGCTAAGCTCTCTACATCAACATGTGACATAATAACTCTAACCCTCGAAATGGGATTTAAACATTCTGCTTGGTATTATACATCGCAATCGCGGGACCTACATCGCGATCGAAGGAAAAATAATCACTGCCCTCAAAATAGTCTACGCGAAAACATAGTCGCGAACGCGATGGTTACCAGACCTGACGCCCCAGCTGACATCTCCTCTACGCGAACGCATTACCCTACTCGCGACCGCGCTGACCTGAGCCTCTCAAATCTTCACAAACGCGATGAATAAATGACCACCAGCAGCAACAATGCTTCGCGATCGCGTCCCTTTCTTCGCGATCGCGAAAGAGAAAATCAAATGCACAAAAATCAGCAATCCAACAATGAAGGAAAATGGTCTGACGCCTATCCAGAACACACTCGAGTCCCCCGGGACCCCCTCCAATCGCACCAACCAGTCTCAAAACACAATATGATCTCGCTCGAAGCCCCAAGTCACATCAAACAACACCAAAACCACGAATCACACCCCAATTCAAGCCTAATGAACTAATGAACTTCCAACTTCTAAAACTAATGCCGAACCATATCAAATCAACTCCGAATGACCTCAAATTTGCATACAAGTCCCAAATGATACAACAGACCTATTCCAACTTCCGAAACCAAAATCTGAATCCGATATCAACAAAGTCAACTCTCGGTCAAACCTCTCAACCTTCAAAACATTCAACTTTTCAACTTTCGCCTAAAAGCCTCAAACCAACCTACGGAACTCCAAATCAACATCCGAACATACACATAAGTCCATAATCACCATATGAAGCTATCGGAACCATCAAAACTCCATTCCGCAGTCATCTACACAAAAGTCAAACTCCAGTCAACCCTTCCAACTTAAGCTTCCAACCTTGGGACTAAGTGTCCCAACTCACTCTGAAATATCTCTGAAACCAAACCAACCAACCCAGCAAATCACATAACTACAAATGAACATAGAAGAAGCAATAAATAGGAGAACGGGACTACAATACACAAAACGGTCGGGTGGGTCGTTACAGGATTGTAGCCACGATCTCAGGCGAGATCCGGGTACGGTTGAATACGTCTCCGAGAGTGTTTGACCTGCTTCGGGCGCTTGCTCCTTCAGCTGCTTTTTCTTCGAAATAGAGGGATAGTTTTGGTCACAGCTCTCCTACGCCCACATCTTGATTCCGGAATTTTACCCAGCACATGTCGTTATTTTACAGTGGCGAGGCCGAATTTCATAAACCAACCGTACCATTTCCAACAAAAACTAATTAACCTCTATGATCCAAGCTTTTACAAACAATGATCCCATGATGACTTTCGACATTCTTCACTAGTTTTTTTTTAATCATTTTTATAAAATATTTAAAAGAGTAGTTATCTATAAATTTGTTTAGAAAATAAAACAAGAAGGCTAAATTTTTGCTTATTTATGGAAATAAAGGAGTAATGTGAGTTAAATCTGGATTTCAAATTTTATGTCTTCCTTAGTTTGCATGATTAAATCAAAACAATACTAATGCTTCAATTCACTATTCTTTTTGGTAGCTTATTGGATCAGTTTAAGTTATTACTTTCATATACAGATTACAAAAGAGCATTAATAGGAAAACTTAAAAGAAAAGGAGGAGAACTGCATTACTGCAAATACCTGGTTAGATGTTTTAATTGATAATACGAAGATTTTTTGTCATTACAAATATTGTATGAACCTCTCCTTTTAAATTTTGTGGGACAATTGGTCAAAATCATATTCTATTTTCTGTAATAAAGTACCCTATTTGATTCTTTATTGTAATATATGTGTATATTTAATCCTTTTGTGTTACTCAACTTCTTTTTGAAGATATATAATAGGCCTATAGAAGCAATCATGAAATAAGAATAAATTAAAATGTAATCATTCAGAGATGAAAAACTAATAAAAATAAGGAAAAACTCCTAACTCCATCTCTAATCTTGTCTTTTCTGTTTATTTTGTAATATTTATTTGCTTATTTCTTTTTGTTTATCTTTGTGAGTGAGACGATGATTGAAGAAACGAAAGATGGTAAGATTATATTCTTTATCCATAACGACTCAAACTGATAAAATTAATGCACAAGGATGAACAAATGTTTAACTTGTAAATCTCTCTCTATATATATACTTATATACTATATTAAAAGTGAAAAATCCTTAAATAAAAAGTTAAATTGCTAAAATGCCCATCTTAGTAGCCTAAATACCATATTTAATAGAATAAGAAAAAACTAACATCTACAAAGTCTAAATACCCCTTCACAACAGTCGCACCCGTTTAGAAAAGTTGTTGCCAACATTTTAGTGTGTACCGTCGAAGTCGAGCTCAACTTCAACTTGGTAGATTAGGTTTGGAACATGGAGACCACGGACGGAATATCGACCTCAAGTTTCACCGAGCTAGAACTCGAGGTCGGAAAACCTGCCTTCGAGAAAAATTGAGTCAGATGTCGACCTTAGCCTCGAACGAACTCGAGGATAACTAATAGAAGACCGAGATATCCGCGACTGAACGGATATTACGGCGAGAATCTCGACACGTATCATTCAGGAACTGGTAATGAGCGAATCAAGAGATTTTTACCTTTTATAGAAATGTAGCTAGAATAGGACTCCTCTACTATATAAAGGGGTTATGATAATTCATTAAGCAGATTGTAACACGCATCCCTAAGCAATATACTGTTATTTCTAGTTCTTATTAGCTCATCATTCTGTTCCGGCATCGATTAAAGCATTTTTTTTACTCAGATCAACCTTCAAGGCTAAAATTGTTCAACTTGTGTGGTTTGCATTTACCTTTTCATCGATTATTTCAATATTAATCTGATTTATCATTTTGTATCAAGTTAGATCACGTATCCTTAAAACCACGTATAAATTCAATTATTATCCGATTTTGAGGGTAAACATAGTGTAGATCTATCAACTACTTTTGTTCTTTAATACACACCTTGGTGTTGCTTCACAATTCCTTGAAGTGTTTTAGAACTTAGAAAATGGGGTTTTAAAAGAACTTTTGCCATACTCCATCTGTAGTGCGCAAACTAGCTACACCTACTGGATTGATCAAGTAGGACATTTAATGTAAAGAGTACTTTTATATTTATTCATCTTTCAAAATTTGGGACAGGTTGTAATGACCCGGCCGGTCATTTTGAGAATTGTAGCCTCGTTTCCCTACTTACTGCTTGTTTTATGCTTAATAGTTTCTATGTGACTTGTCGGGGTAGTTGGTTCGGGTCCGGAGAGGTATCAGAATGAATTGAGATACATAGTCTCAAGGTTGGAAGCTTAAGTTGAAAAGGTTGACCGGATATTGAGTTGTATGAAAATGGCCCCGGAATGGCATTTTGATGGTTCCGTTAGCTCCGTTGGGTGATTTTGGACTTAGAAGCAAATCCGGATAGTGATTTAGAGGTCCGTAGTTGAATTAGCCTTGACATGGCGAAAGTTGGAAATTTAGAAGTTTGACCGATAGTAGACTTTGTGATTACCGGGCTCGGATTGGGGTTCCTGGAGTTGGAGTAGGGTCGTGGTAACATGTGTGACTTGTGTGCAAACTTTGAGGTCAATCGGACGTGATTTGATAGGTTTCGGTTAGGCTTGAATCGATGCGCAATTCATGGTTTTAGCGTTGTTTGATGTGATTTGAAGGCTCGACTAAGTTCGTATCGTATTTTAGGACTTGTTGGTATATTTTGTTGAGGTCCCGAGGGCCTCAGGTGGATTTCGGGTGGTTAACGGATGCAAAATGGGACTTAGAGCATTGCTGAAGCTGGGAGCCTTCTGGTATGATCGCACCTGCGAGGGTTTTGGCCGCAGGTGCAGCTGATGTAGCGCAGGTGCTGAGCTGGGCTGGCCTGGGATGTGACGTAGGTGCGAGGGGTCTTCCCCATCTGCGAGCCCGCAGGTGCGAGCAAGGCTCCGCAGATGCGGAGAAGTGGGGAGTAGGCTGTCTCCGCAGAAGTGGATCGAGGGTCGCAAAAGCGCTTCCGCAGGTGCAGAACTTGGAGCGCAGGTGCGGTTCCTGTGGACTTAAGTGACTTCAAATTTTGGCCACCTCAAGTTCCTTGGCCAAATTTTCTCGACCGGAGACCGCCGAGCTCATCTGAGTCTGGAGCTCCTTGATCGTTTTGGCCTATACCGATGCCTTTTCCTTTGCAGCCCGGAGCTGGACCTCAGTCGAAGCCAATTGTGCCTGGGCTGTCTCCTTTTCCGAGGCCAAGCGGTCCATGTTTCTTTTCCATTCTTCGGCCTCAACTTTCACTGTGTCCACCTCCGCCTGGAGCTGCTCGATCTGGTCAAGTTTCTTTTGAACCCGCAGGTTTGGACCGTTAGTCATTGTGTCTGACTCATCATCACTAACTTCGAATACTCTTCTTACCTGCTCTACCAGGTTGGCATGCTCCTTCTGAACCGCTTCTAGCTCGGCCTGGAGTTTCTCACTGAGAAGCTTATAAGCATCCCTCTTCTCAGTGAGCTCTCGAGTTTTGACCTTATGATGGTTTAACTCTTCTCGATATCGGAGAAAAGTCTCTTGATGAAGCACCGAGGCCTGCAAGCACAAAGAAAAGAGTTACGATTATTTGCAAATTAACCTAAGTACGTAATAAACAGGCGTTGAAAATTACCCGATTTAACACCTGTTGTGCTTCGTTGAAAAGGCAGGGTGCTTCCACCTCGTCCATCTTAGCTATATCCTCTTCGGTCACCAGATACCAAAGATAACTGGAAACCCCTATGGAGGCAGAGAGAATACGGTCATCCTCCAGAATGGACATGATAATCAACCGCTTGCGGTCAGGATCTGCACTTGGAGCTGGGAACCGGTTTACTATTCTCGGACTTATAGAAGGCCCGTCGGCTCCCGAAGACGGTCTCTTCTTTGGTATCGGTAAGTTGCCTAACCCGGTGACGTCCTCCGAGGCGGTAGAATCTAAGCCATCAAAGAAGTTGTTAAAGTCTGCTACCCATTGGGGCCCTTCGCCAAGGTGACCTTTCAGCGTTTGGGCCTTGTTGATCATAGAGTCGGTAAACGAAGGCGACTCAGAGAGATCTATCACTCTAAGTGCGTCCTTCAGGGCATTGTCCTCTGCCCAAGAAACACCAGCCGCGGCCTCATTATCGGTCTCTCTAACTTGAGGCAAAACAAACTCGCCCCTCTCTGGTTCCGAGGACTCGGCCACTGCCTCTCCATCGGCCCCCCTGGTTCAGGGTGATTCCGTGCCGCCCCTCTCTGATTCGGGAACCTTTCGTCCCTTGAACTGTGGTCGCACGTGGGCCACTAGTTTTGAAGATTCTTCTTCTTCTTCGGACTCATCCATTAACTGATGGAGTGAGTCCGATGGGATATCTCGGGCGCTGGTACTTTCGGTGGATTTGCGCACCAGCCTCCTCCTCGATTTCTTCTTCACAGAGCTTGGAGAACTCAGAACCCGTTTTATTTTCTTTTCTTTATCCTGCCTCAAAGCAGATGGTTCGGGGAGGATATCTTCATCACCAGAGGGGGGCCTCATTGAAACGTTCTTGGGAAGACTAGCAAAATAAAGAAAAGAAAGTAAAGGCTCGACAGCATGGAGGAAACATAAGTGTTGTTCAGTAGAGAGAGGAATCATACCGTGAGAACGGGCCTCCCATCAGCCCTTTGAAAGTTCGCGCCTTGCACGCTCGGAATATGGTTTCTGGGACATGATGCCCTCGACCCACTCCTTGAGTTGAGGAACTGCATCCGGCATCCGAACGATAGCTGCACCATCCGAAAAATCTTGAAGGCAAGTTTATACTTACGTTTCATGTTCCATTTCTCGGGAAATGGCATATCCTCGGCCAGGATTAAATCTGAGGTCTTCACTGGAATGAACTGGCCTAACCAGCCTCGGTCCCGATCCTCGTCAATGCTCGAGAATGGAGCCTTACTAGACCGATGGACAAGTTTATTAGTCACCCTCGGTAGAGTTGGGGACTGTACAAATGCATGAGATGATCGATGGTGAAAGGACACCTTTTGATTTTATTTACGAAGAAGCAGAGGAGAATTACTGTCCTCCAAAAATAGGGATGAATTTGACCTAGGGTCACCTCGTACCTCTTACAGAAGGAGATGATGACCGGATCCAAGAGGCCAAACGTGAAGGGATAAGTTTAAACACTTAAAAGACCCTCCACATGGGTAATAATCACTTTCTCGGGCGAAGGAACCACCACATGCTTATCAACCTAGCTGCAGTCTTCCTTGACCTTATAGAGGAGGTTGTCGGTGACCGATCATATATATCTCAAGACCAGTTCACACCGACCCGGTACCGAGTAAGTTTTCTCGACCTTGAAATCAGCACCAGTTGGGCACCCCATAGGAACGAACATCTTCAGAGGAGGTTCTGGTGTCGGTTCCTCAGTAGCAGTAGATGAAACGTTTCCTCTACAGCAGGTCGCGAGGCAGAGGGAGTTTCTTAGAATAGACTTTGAAGTCTTCGCCATTTCTTTGATAGGTGAAGGAAAGAGAGGAAATTTAAAGATGAAATTTGATGGTAAAAACAAATCTGAAGTTCTTGTGAAAAGATTTCAGAATAGCCAAAGATTTAATACTGGAAAAGTGTTAAAATTTCTAAGAAACAAGAGTAGAGAAGATTTGGATGTAAAAAGTTTGAATGAATGAAGAAGGGGATATTTATAGTTCCCAAATGATGGTTCAAAGCCGTAAGTGGCCGACCAGCGGAGGTCCACTAAACTGACTTTCGCCACTGACCTGATAATTACCCTTTTTGCATACGTCATAAACATTCCCCTTATCCTTCCTCCAGGACCACGTGATGGGATTAACAATCTCTACAACAACTCATTCTATGGACTTTTGGAATTGCCCAAATCTACCACCCCCTAACAAGCTTCTGAGCAAACTCACAACATGACACAAAATGTTCCCGCCCGCATATCGGGAAGACTGGGATGGGTGTATCCAACCTAAGGGAATTTGTTATTCTTGTGCCACCTCTTTCCACAACCATAACATATTTCATGAATCATCCAACATAAACCCAAGTGGCTCTTGTTTCATATCAAACATTATAGCTTATTGATGCCCATAATCCTCTTTCATATCTTAGGTGCTCTCACCACATAATCTAGTGGCGCAGTGACATTAATTGGAACAAGGATACTTCCCCTAGTAACTGGTTCTATCATTTCATCTTCGTTGCCTCGAACCTGTGGGTTACTCATATGGAAAATGAGACATGACGAGGAATTTAGTTTCCTATTTTGAGCTTTACGGCATGATCTGGAATACCAAAGAAGGGTGAAATTCCTAAATGTCCAAGTAGCCTCCTCATTATAGATGTGGTCGATAACACACCGATAAGAAGGACTCTACTAGACACGGCTCCGAAACATCCTAGGAAACTTTAAAACCTTAGGCACTGATACCAAGTTTGTCACGCCCCAAACTCGAGGAGCGTGACCGACGCTCAACCGAGTGAACCCGGCCGAGCAAGCCTGTTAGATTTCCTTACTTGACAAAGTTTCACAAATTTTCACTTTGATTCATATGATTTTGATGTTAAAATCTAAGATATTGATAGAATATGATTAGAAATAGATTAGAATCTATTACCCAAAGTTTGTAGGTAAAAATCTCCTCTCTAAATCGCCTTCTACCGAGTCTAGGGTTCTAAAAATGAGAGAATGTGTTGAAACTCTTGTCTCCCAGCCCTTTGTACCAGCTGCAGTTGTCCCATTTTTGACATTTGCAAACCCTCGCAATTGCAGACAAGCGCTTGCATTTGCGAACCCCAACAACCTCATTCATCATCACAATTGCAATGATAGGCTTCGCAATTGTGAAGCCGGTAATCTCGCGAAAGCGAACAAATGTTCGCAAATGTGAAGGAGAAGTCGCAATTGCGACATCTTTGCCCCCACTGTCACCTTATCAACTGTGAGGTTGGTGCTCGTAATTGCGATAACTGGGTACCAGCAACACCAGCAGTTCAATTTCAATTCAATCAATTATGAAACATATCAGAAACTCATCCGAGCCCTCGGGGCTCCAAACCAAAACATTCACACAAGTCTAAAAACATCATACAAACTCATTCGTGTGATCAAAACACAAAAATAACATTTAAAACTATGAATCGAACACTAAAACGCATAAATTTCAAAGTAAAGTTCAAGAATTTCTAGAATTAAAACTAAACGTCCAAATCCTATCAAATTAACTCCAAATGACACCAAATTTTGCAGACAAGTTCTAAATACTACAACATACCTATTCCAAGTCCCAAAATCAAATTCTGAGCTTGATAGCTAAAATTCAACCTACAATCAAACTTTTCAACTTCAAATTGCCAAATTTCGACAAATTAATATACATCAACCTACGGACTTCCAAAATCAATTCTGGGCATTCGCCCAAGTCTGAAATCACGATATGAAGCTATCGAAGCCATCAAAACATAGTTCCGGGGTCATTTTCACAAAAGTAAACGTTCGGTCAATATTTCTAACTTAAGCTTCTAAGTCAAGAATCAAAGGTCCAAATCAACTCGAAAGCTTCACGGAACGAAACTAACCAACCCCGTAAGTCATAAAACTATAAATACACATGTGTGAAGCATAAAAAGGGGGTAACAGGGCGCAATTACACAAAACGACCGGTCAGATCGTTATAAAATTACCTCAAAAAATAGGTACATCTATATTCCCTACGGCAATGGTTTTTTAAACATGAAACAAGGGAAGACAACAAAAGAATTAATACAAGAAAGCAACATTGGTAACAAAAAAATCCTAAACATAAAGGAAAGAAATATTAGTTATTATAATTACAATTATATCCAACATAGAATATACCTACAAAGAGAAAAAAAGAGGAACGATATGTCAATAGAGATTTCGTGCTTTTAATATAGTACTAGCTTCTATTTACGTGCCTCGACTTTTTCAGTACTAGCCTTGACATATGTGTTTTGAGACCTCTTGTAGATTCAGTTCATGTTTATTGATTTACGTGTGTGGTCCGTGTCGCTTTTTCGAAAAGCTTTTAAGTGAAATTTTTGAAGAAAATGAGGTTTTTAACTTAAAATGAGGTTAGAGTGGACCATGGTCAACATTCTTGGTAAACGGCCTCGGATCGGTGTTTTGACGATTCCAGTAGGTTCGTATGATATTTTTGGACTTGTATGCACATTTGGTTGGGGTCTAGGGTGATCCGAGCGCGGTTCGGCGGATTACGTGAAAGATTGTAAAAATTGAGTTTCAAGTAGAAACTTAGAGTTTTGGTGATCGATTCTTGTTATTTAATATTATTTTATTGATTTGAGGTAGCGAGCAAGTTTGTATAATGTTATTACACTTGTGTGCATGTTTGGTTTGGAGCCCGAGGGGCTCGGGTGAGTTTTATAGGTGTTATGGATGATTTTGGGACTGTTGGTGCTCAGAAATTGGTAGTGCAAGCCTACAGCTCTCGCAATTGCGAGGTTTGGCTCGCATTTACAAGCATCGCTTTTGCGGCCAAATGGTCGCATATGCAAAAGGAACTGAGATTGGGGAACTTTGCATTTGCGGAGAAGGAACTGCATTTGCGAAGGCTGGAAAATCTCAAATGCGGCTAGAGTCTCGCATTTGCAACTCTGACAGCTTTGGAGGCATCTTGACAAAAGCAAAGCGTAGTTCGCATTTCCTGAGGGAGGGACCTTCGCAAATGCGAAGGTTTTATCGCATCTGCGACTTTTGTGTATCTCATGCGCTGATCATTTTTACGATCACTGTTATGCATTTACGGACATCGCAATTGCAAATAAGAGTTCACAATTGCGAGGTTTGCAGCCCGGTAAAAGAGGGGAAAATTGGGACTTAGCTCATTTTACACCATTTCTCAACCCTAAATACTCTAGAGAAAATTTTTGAAGAACTCTTTCTCCCCAAATTCATTGGCAAGCAACTCTAATTCATTTTCCATCAATTCCCCGTTACCTTTCATGAATTTTTAACATCAAATGTATGAATTTCATGGTAGAAACTAGGGGTTTTGCGTAGGACTTAGAAATTTTATAAAATTGAGATTTAGATCTCAGTTGAGGTCGAATTTCAAAACAAATCACATAACCAGGCTCGAGGGTGAATGGGTAATCCGGTTTTGGTCCGAATGACGAGTATATATATGTTTTCATGGATTAAAGCATCCGGGTGGAATTTGTCTTATTTGTACCATATTTTTTCATTTACTATGCCTTCTATGTCTTAGTTAGATTTTTGATACTTAAATTGCTCGCTTTCGTGTTTATTGCTTATGTTGAGGTTGTTGTGATATTGAAAGTTGAAATTGCTTATTCTACCACCATGGTTGAAGTTCAAATTTTCTCCCCACCTTGCTTGAAACCTTGGATTGTTATTGTTGCTTGGTGAGAAAGAGTGAAAAGCATGAAGGGTGTTGCCGTGCCATATTTGCATTCATTGCTTGAGTGAACGTGAGGCTAAAGCATGAAGGGTAATGCCGTGCAATTGCATTTATATTATTTTGTGAGGAGGAGAGTAAAAGGACAAAGGGTGATACCGTGCACTTGCTTGCCATTATCATATCATGTGAGGATGATAGTAAAATTACTACTGATGATGTCGTGCACATGCTTTATTTATATTATATGGTGAGGGTTAACGTAGCAGCACGAAGGGTGATGCCATGCAATTTGATAATTTTATTGCTTTTACTTGATACTTGAATTGTGAATTTAACTTGGCGGTTTCGTTGCTTATTTCGGAAAGAGGCTTACTTGGTGATTCTATACTTATTGATCCGGTTGTTTCCCTTTTATATTCCCCCACCCCGTTATTACTCATAAATAATTTTATATATATATATGCACATATTATTAGTTGGTGTCTTGTCTTAGCCCCGTCACTACCTCGTCGGGGTTAGGCTCGACACTTACTGAGTACATTGGGTCGGTTGTACTCATACTACACTTCTGCACTTCTTGTGTAGATTTTGACGTTGGTACTAGCGGAGTCACGAGAGGTACTTAGCGGATACCGGACAGTGATTCGAGGTAGAATTGCATGGTGATGAGTATATATACGTTGTCATGGGTTAAAGTATGCGGGTAGAATTTATCTTATTTGTACCATGTTATTTCATTTACTATGCCTTCTATGTCTTAGTTAGATTGTTTATACTTAAATTGCTCGCTTTCGTGTTTATTTCTCATGTTGAGGTTGTTGTGATATCGAAAGTTGAAATTGCTTATTCTACCACCATGGTTGAAGTTCAAATTTCCTTCCCATCTTGCTTGAAACCTTGGATTGTTATTGTTGCTTGGTGAGAAAGAGTGAAAAGCATGAAGGATGTTGTCGTGTCATATTTGCATTCATTGCTTGAGTGAACGTGAGGCTAAAGCACGAAGGGTGATGCCGTGCAATTGCATTTATATTATCTTCTGAGAAAGAGAGTAAAAGCACAAAGGATGATGTCGTGCACTTACTTGCCATTATTATATCATGTGAGGATGAGAGTAAAAGCACGAAGGGTGATGCAGTGCACATGCTTTATTTATATTATATGGTGAGGGTGAGTGTAAAAGCACGAAGGGTGATGCCGTGCAATTTGATGATTTCATTGCTTTTACTTGATACTTGAATTATGAATTTAACTTGGCGGTTTCGTTGCTTATTTCGGAAAGAGACTTACTTGATGGTTCTATACTTATTGATTCGTTTGTTGCCCTTTTATATGCCCCACCCCGTTATTACTCATAAATAATATATATATATATATATATATATATATATATATATATATATATATATATATATATATATGCACATATTATTAGTAGGTGTCTTGTCTTAGCCCCGTTACTACCTCGTCGGGGTTAGGCTCGACACTTACTGAGTACATTGGGTCGGTTGTACTCATACTACACTTCTGCACTTCTTGTGTAGATTTTGACGTTGGTACTAGCGGAGTCACGAGAGGTACTTAGCGGATACCGGACAGTGATTCGAGGTAGAATTGCATCCCGTTCGCAAGCCTTGGAGTCACTTTCCTATTTCTTTGTATTGTTTCCTTTTATTCGAACAATATTGTATTTTGCCAGATCTAATCGCTCATGTACTTGTGACACCAAATTTTGGGGTGGTTTATGTTATGTCTTTTGATCGGTTATTAGATATGTATTGCTTTTATTTTCATATTATATGTTATGTTGGATTACCTAGTATTCGGTGTTAGGCGCCATCACGGTCCCACGATTAGGATTTTGGATCGTGACAGAATGTTAAAACGATTAACCACCATAACTTGAATCTTAATGGATAGTGTGAGGATGTTTGTTACTTGAATTTTAATACGTTATATACGTCCTAGTATCTTCTTACGACATGACTTAAAAGAAAGATTTATAAGAAAATCATCATGATAATAATTCATTCAATTTATTTTCTTAATTTAGTCGTTTGAAATTTCTTATACCACTAATGAGTTGTTTAGACTATATATTCCTTATATATTTATGTAAAGAGGATAATTGTACATTAAAATTAGAGATCTTAGGTTGAACACTCTGCCTCATCATGTTTCTTATAGAATTAGAGCAATTAGGTTGAAAAGAAATATGTTTAATATCTGTTAATGTTTTCATCAAACCTTTTAATTAATGTTAATTGTACGCCAATGTTTTGAGCTATTTTTATAGAGCTGTAATTTAGGTAGCAAATATATCCGCTGGATTCAAATTGTGGTCGGTTGTTCTCCAAAAGGATACAAACTTGTATTGAAAAAAAAGATTAAACTTCATATAGTTTCTGCTTTAAAGACTTCTAGACTAAAACGTGAGTATTTAAATAGTGCCGCTAAATAAGTATAAGTGCATAATCTACCGAAATATTATGGACGTGGTCTATATGAAACTAATATATACCAACATATAAAACTAATTGATCAAACCATTCCCTTTATAATAATAATAAAAATAAAATATCACAAGAACACTATAGGAGGTGATCTTTTTTCTATTATTGTAAATTTATGGTAAAACGCAGACCATTTCTTTTCTAATTGAGGGTTTCCCCCCTTTCATTTAAGGCTTCTTTAGCAAAAAGTTCCTTTCGCAGATAAAACATATTTATATATTACTATTGACGTAGGCTTTATTACGTCTAAAGACTCTTAAACATAATAAAGTTTTGCTTTTGCTTTTCAATCCATGCGGGAATCTGTCCGAGGTTAATAATTACTCATAAAAGTTTTCAAATACAAAATGTTAATTAAATTCAAAGTCCTCAATATTAGGAGAAGTTCTAAATATGATAATTCTATCAACAAGTAATTATTTTTAAAAAAATAAAAATAATTTACCTTTTCAAATACAATAATTTCTGCATTCTGTTCTCAAATCCACCACACACATATAGCGCTTAACTCTTCCTCTATGTTTCTTGTTAGATATTTCTCATCACAAATACAAATCAAAGTGAGTTTAGTTTGAGTATATGAAAAATACTTACACAATATGTAAGGCAAAATTAATTACAGGTAAGTGACTAAATTAAATTTAGCTGGTAACCTGAAATATATTAATTTGATGCACTTACAGGAAAATAATAATATTATATTTAAGTCTAACAGTAATACATAAAACAGTGAAATGTTTCTTGACAATATTAGGTCATTCAACAGCCAAGCACAAGTAATAAGCTTTTAACTCATAAAATTACAATATCATGCTACACAATATTAAACTCAAGTACAAAAAGGATTTATAGTGTTAAATTTAAAATATAATTTGAATAAAATTCTGAGGATAGAAAAATGAAACCATAAGTTATATACGGACAATAAGGGGGACTTTGAGTCGTTCCACTTGTAAGCGAAAGTAATTACCGTTTTCCTCCATTAATCAATCGCGTTTCTGATAGAATTGCAGCATCGAAAGTTTCATCCTTCTATGTCTGGAGTTCTAAGTGCATTTATCCAATTAATCTCTACAGTGATTAAAAGAAAATATAACTTTATGGTCTACAAATTAACATAGTCATCCTTGCCCAAAATGCATATATCAAGAATCAAAAGTAGATAGAATTAACATAATCTAACAATCGAGAATAGAAAATTCACCGTAATACTATCTTCAAGCATCCCCAACAACGAGATGATTCACAACTTTAAACTTTTGGAATACATAATTTATAAAAGGCTGGCAAAATATTACAAAAGTCAATGGCTGCTGGAATCTAAAACATGAGCCTTTTTTCATAAAAACTCTGCAAATTTGGCATTTTTTTGGTTTGTATATCATATTATTGTGTTTTTTTTTGGTTTGTATATTTTATTGTTGTAATATATTGGAGATAAGGCTGGCAAGTGGGCCGGTCCAGGTCCGGGACCGGCCCGGGACCGCGGGCCAAATGGGCTAAACGAGCCAGGATCGTTAGGCCCGATTTTAGTGGGCCTGGGCCGGTCTCGTGGGTTGGTCCTATGCTTTGGGCTTGCCAGGCCCGAGACCATTTGGCCCGCCAGGGACCGGACCGGTCCCTTAGCGGGCCAAACGGTCCCAACTGCTATATTTTTTTAAAAAAAATAATTATTTTTTTAAAAAAAATAATATAGCCGTTGGGCTGTCAAAAATAGCCGTTGGCTATTTATAAAATAGCCATTTAACCCTCCAACTTTGTTTTAACCCTAAACTTTTTATAATTATATTTTTTTCCCTATTTTCAACTATAAATACCCCTTCATTCTTTCATTTTTCTTACAAAATCATCAATCTATCACAATCTCTCTCTAATTTTCTTCTATAATTGCTACTATTGCTTACTTTATTGTTACTAAGTGTATAATATATAAGCTATATTCGATATATATATATATATATATATATATATATATATATATATATATATATATATATATATATATATATATAAACTGTAATCTGAATTGAGCTAAAACTTGATCTTCTATCATTCCATATTTATACCACCTAAGAAGTACCATACTTTGGTCCTTTCATGTTACTACTGAAAAGTATATATATACTAAGTGTATAGTATATAAGCTATATAAGATGTACATATAGTATAGTATATATACTAAATGTATAATATATAAGCTATATATATATATATATATATATATATATATATATATATATATATATATATATATCGAATATAGCTTATATATTATACACTTAGTAACAATAAAGTAAGCAATAGTAGCAATTATAGAAGAAAATTAGAGAGAGATTGTGATAGATTGATGATTTTGTAAGAAAAAATGAAAGAATGATGGGGTATTTATATTATATATATAGCTTATATATTATACATTTAGTATATATACTATACTATATGTACATCTTATATAGCTTATATACTATACACTTAGTATATATATACTTTTCAGTAGTAACATGAAAGGACCAAAGTATGGTACTTCTTAGGTGGTATAAATATGGAATGATAGAAGATCAAGTTTTAGCTCAATTCAGATTACAGTTTATATATATATATAAGTTATATTCAATATAAGATGTATATATAGTATAGTATATATATATATATATATATATATATATATATATATATATATATATATATATAAAAGCTATATTCGATATTAAATATTGAATATTAAAATTTAGGATGTTAAATAAAATTTAGGTCATAATTCTATAATAAAATTTACAAAGCATTGCTTTAGATTTTTTTTTAACATCCTTTTGTCTCTAATATCTATTTAATTTTTTTTTAAAACATTCGTTGGGCTCACTTAGCCCATTTAGCCCGCGGGCCGGGACCGTTTAGCCCAGGACCAAATGGTCTCGGTCCCGAGCCGGTCCCTACAAAAAGACCGTTTCCCGGGACCGTTTGGCCCGTTTAATTTGGGACTGGGACCGTTTGGACCAGCCTACTTGGCCCGTTTAGGCCCGAGACCGGCCCACTTGTCACCCTTAATTGGAGATGGGTAGTAGCTGCCTGGTGCGGGAGGATGAATCCAAAATTAATTCGGATAGGAGTATTCCACCTTCACTTTTTGTTTTTTGCCGGACATATGTATAGTTTAAATCAGAACAGAATTTTAGCCTTAATTATTTACAATTATATCCTTAAATTATACAAATACTTATGGTTATTAAAGTCGATCAATATTTCAAGAATATTTTAATCGTTCAATATTTAGCTAAAACTATTCATGCTTTTATAATAATATAGATAGATAGTGTAGACAATTAAAATTTTATTGAATTTAAATCCATATGAAATATGGATTTGATCTCAATTAAATATAGTTTGGTCCAAATAAATATTATGGGCTAATATAATTAAATTAATTATATAAGTCCAATATATGTGGATTAAATGAATAAATCTTAATCCATTGAGCTAGACCATTTAATTGGGCTAAAGTGATGGGCCCACTTCATTAAGCCCAAGTTATCATCTTCCTAGCACGCGTAAAATGATGTGGCGCGCCAAGTCAAACAAAAGACCCAATAGCATCGTGCCACGTGTCAGAATGACAAGGCATGCCAAGTCAAATTAAATAGCCAATGAAACTGCGCCACATGTGCAAGTGACATGTTCTGGCCAATCAAATACGGCCTTGTCACACTTCAATTTGATTCGTCGGAAAGAGTTTGTTCTTATCATAACTCTTCCCTCCCACAACTATTGGGGTCTTCATAACTCAGAAAAGACACCAGAAGTTATAACAAGAAGCAAGAAAGAGCTCGTGGATCAAACGCTGCAAATTCCTCCACAAGTTTCAAGCTTCAAGCAACCAAGTTCAAGTTCAAGAAATCAAGTTCAAGCTCAAGAACGAAGAACAAATCAAGTTCAAGGAGTACGAGTTCAAATCAAAGTTCGTGCTAGTTGAATTCAAGATCATCGTTCGTGATAACAAACATAGATTCAAGATCAAGCTCAAAGGCCCTTGAATTTACATTGAAAAAGTAGAATCACAGGATTCATAGAGATTGTACACTCATATTATTTGAAATCAAATACTATGATTGTTGCAATATCTTTCGGTCTTGATTTTATTTTCTCGACGCAATTTATAGTCTATAAATTCTGGCACGCCCAATGGGACAATCTCTACCTCTCATCTCAACTTTTCAATCACCAAAGTTCAAGAACGTCGAAACGGCTTCAAAGAAAATCAATTCCAGATCAACATCCACCAAGGCTGCTAATTCCAGGTTCTATGCTAATGTGGAAAGCATCCTCGATGTTACCTTTGGAAGCTTTAGACCAATTACGAGGAGGAAAGCAAGCTCTTTGGGACAACAAGCACTCTAAGTGTCGTCTGCATCAACCCCTGCTTTTGGATCTTCATCCTCAAAAGGATCAAGATCCTCTACGAACGTATCCGAAGGAGGAAGCGATATTGCTAAAAAGATCAAGAAAACTCTAGCTCTGCTTGACCTCTCCGGATCCAAGAACTCTATTGTGAAGGAAGATGATGATATTTCAAGTGATGGATCTTCCCCTTTTATACTGCATAGCGTGAGCCATTCAAGAATCAATCTGTGTGATAATCCATGCTACTCCCCATCATCTACAATAATCATGCAAGCCATGGTGACAAACACTTCATCTATGGAAGAGCAGTTGGCAAACTTGACGGAAGCAATCGCTGGCTTGACCAAGTGCATGCAAAATCAAGATGCTAGAATTGACAAGCTAACAGACATGGTGGGAATCTTGATGGCAGAAGAATCCACCCATGCACCTGGCAAACTCCCAGAAGTTCGAGAGATTGATCCTCCCCCGTGATAAGTTACATCCACTAAGGAAATTCCAGTCTCTTCGGAAGGGATGATTCCAATCAATCAACTAAAGGAGTTCATTGAAGGGACTATAAAAAACAAATACGAAGTTGCTTCCAAGTCCTCCTTTACCTATGCAAAGCCGTACACTTCAAGGATCGATATGTTGAAGATGCCTGCTGGCTATCAACCTCCAAAATTTCAACAATTTGATGGCAAAGGCAATCCAAAGCAACATGTGGCACACTTCGTTGAGACATGTAACAATGCTGGAACTTATGGAGATTACCTCGCCTAGCAGTTTGTGCGCTCATTAAAAGGAAATGCTTTTGATTGGTACACAGACCTCGAGGCTGGATCTGTTGATAGCTGGGATCAACTAGAGCAAGAATTCTCAATGGTTTTATAGCATGAGACGTACTGTGAGTATGATATAACTTACAAATACTCGTCAACGAAAGGGTAAACCAGTTATCGACTTTATCAATCGTTGGAGGAATGCAAGCCTCAACTGCAAATACAGGCTTAGTGAAGCTTCGGGAATAGAGATGTGCATCCAAGGCATGCATTAGGGACTCCGCTACATCTTGCAAGGTATCAAGCCTAGAACATTTGAAGAACTTACGACTCGTGCCCATGACATGGAGTTAAGCATGGCCTCCGCTGGAAATGAAAGGCTGCCTATCTATGAGCCTCGCAAAGTGAACGACAAGCAAGAAGTCAAGAAATGGAGCAAGTTTGCACCCAAGTCTGAAAACAAAGAAGCTATGAATGTCAACACATCACCTATGAAGTTCACAACGAAGGTGAGCAAGAAACAGAGTACGAAATCCACTTCTTTTCAAGATAAACTAAGTGGAAAGTTGACTCTAAAAGAAATGCAAAAGAAGGAGTACCCATTTCTAGATTCTGATGTGCCAGCAATTGTTGAAGAACTCCTCGAGTTAAATTCATTGAGCTTCCGGAGATGAAGCGGCCAAATGTAGCTGGTAAAACGAATGACTCAAATTACTACAAATACCATCAACTCATAAGCCACCCTCTTGAGAAGTACTTTGTCTTCAAGGACAAAGTTATGGACTTGGCCAGTGAAAAGAAGATCGTTCTTGAAGATGAGAAGGCAAGTGTGAACCAAGTCTCTATCACCTTTGGCTCATTCAGTCTAGATGAGCTATGCAGTTTAAAAGAAATCAAAGATGAAGAATTACTGGAGAATAAAAAAGTCGAAGTAGACGACTATGATGATGATGAAGGTTGGACGTTGGTGACTCGCCGTAGGCGCCACAAAAGGAGCCCACGGAATGAATCAATAAAACAACCAATAAGGAAAATGATGGTAAAAAGACCAAGGAGACGGAATCCAGTTAGGCATTTGAAGAAAGCAAAAGTGAAGGTGCACCATCCTCAAAAGCCACGATATTCAGTGACCTTGAAGGAGTTCTTACCAAGTTGGTTCCGTACAAAGACTTTCCATGAAGGTATTGGTGCCTCTTATTACCATATTGACAAAGGGGAAGAAAAGAGTGATGACCTAACATTGGCACCATCTTCAGAAAAGCTCATCAAGTCCATTCCTCAAGAAGTTAATGCTTGTGAGGAAAACGTTACGTTCACAAATGACGATCTTCTACTAGGTGACACTTCTCATAACCGCCTGCTGTACCTGGTTGTCTATATGCGCGATGAAAGGGTAAATCGAATTTTGGTTGATGGAGGATCCTCAGTGATCATCTTGCCAATTCGTACTGTGAAAGAACTTGGTATTCCCATGAATGAACTCTCGAAAAGTCGTGTGATGATTCAAGGATTCAACCGGGGGGGAGGGGAGAGCCATAGGTGCTATTAGGTTGGGAATCACCATTGAAGATATGCAATCAAGTGCATGGCTGCATGTGATAGATGCAAAGACTTCATACAACGTCTTGCTTGGAGGGCCTTGGATACATGAGAATAAAGTCGTTCCATCTACCTACCATAAATGTTTAAAATACTAGGAGGGTGAAGTCAAGAAGAAGATAGTTGCTGATGATGAGCCATTCACCGAGGCTGAGTCATACTTCGCCGATGCAAAGTTCTACTTGATGAACCGCATTGTGAAGGAGCTAAAATCTGATGATGTCATGAAAAGCAAGAATGACGAGCTCATAACTAAAAGAGCCGGGGTGACTTATGGTAGAGCCAAAGATGTTACTAAAGAGGTGCAACCTAACTCGAATAAAACTTATAAAGGGGATATTGCGTATTATGGCAAGAAAGTAACTCATGCACTTCAATATGTCCCTAAAAGGAAGAAAGATGAAGGTGAATCATCTAATCTCCAAACTAACATACTAAAGGAGTTAACTCTTCTGGTAAAACGAATTGAGGCAGTAAAGTTATCCTCAAAGCCACTTGCAGGGTTTGTGTCCCAAAATCGTTTGCAGAATATGGCACTCCCTACAAAGCGAACAGATGAAGGCTTTGATCCTAACGCTTACAGGCTATTTGCAAAAGCTGGATACAATCCCAATGAGCCGTCAAAGTTAGGAAAGATCCCATCAGAAGCTGCAACGAGGCAACCACGTGAAGGTATGGCATACAAGCAACCGTCACCAGTGCGCATCTCCATAAGAATGGCGAGCAGCAATTATATCACCGTAGAAGATGAATCTGCCACTTCTAACAAGCCTTCTGTCTTTGATCGACTTGGAAAATCAACAGTGAGGACTTCTGTGTTTGAGAGATTGGGTCCATTAAATGAAGGATATATGTTCCAGAGAAATTATCGAAATACAAGAACACCCGCTTCGTCCAAAATTCAAAAAATCTCTAAGGATTTCCAAAGTCTGGTTCCTTCTAGAATGATGCGACAAAAAAAAGTCATGGTTTTGTGTGATGAGATACTAAAGGTGAATACATACACTGTGGTCTACACTAAAGAATGCGATGAAGACGAAGAAAGTGTGGGTTCTTCGTATCATGTTACTGTACAAGGAGAGCACGGTGTTTCATCTCTAATAGAGGATGACGAGAAATTGGAGGATGTTTCACTATGTTATCACATATCCTTCAATGATGGGGACCCTCAAGAAGATGAATATGTGAAAGATGCTCCCCCGAAACTTAAAGAAGGGGTGAAGGCAACGATTGATGCCTTAAAAGAAGTTAACCTTGGCACAGATGAAGAACCAAGGCCCACATACCTAAGTGCTTTACTAGCAATCGATGAAGAAAGAACTTATATCGAGTTACTTAAGGAGTTCAAGGATGTCTTTGCTTGGAGTTACAAAGAGATGCCTGGCTTGGACCCTAAAGTAGCAGTTCATCACCTTGTAATCAAGAATGACATTCGTCCTGTTAAGTAAGCCCAAAGGCGCTTTAGGTCGGTCTTGGTTCCTTTGATCGAAAGTGAAGTTAACAAACTCATTGAAGCTGGCTTTATTCGCGAATTTAAATACCCAACATGGGTCTTATGTATTGTCCCTGTAAGGAAGAAGAATGGCCAAATTCGGGTGTGCGTCGACTTCAGGGACACGCATTGTCAATGTGTGTCCCAAAGATAAATTCCCGCTTCCTATTCCAGAGCTGATGATCGATGCTACTACTGGTACGAGGCAATGTCATTTATGGACGGTTCATCGGGCTATAACTAAATTTGCATGGCGCCAAAAGATGAAGAGCTTACTATATTCCGTACCCCCAAGGGTATTTATTGCTACAAGGTAATACCTTTTGGCTTGAAGTACGCTGGTGCTACTTACTAAAGGTCTATGCATAATATTTTTGATAATCTTCTCCACAAGAATGTTGAATGCTATGTTGACGACTTGGTGGTAAAATCAAGAGAGAAGAGCGACCACTTGAAAGACTTGAGAATGGTGTTTGAGTTGCTCCGGAGGTACCAACTTAGGATGAATCTATTGAAATGTTCCTTTGGTGTTACTTCTGGAAAGTTCCTTGGTTTCATTGTCTGACATCGAGGGATCGAAATTGATCAAGCTAAAGTGGATGCCATTTTGAAGATGCCCGAGCCTCGCGATATTCATGAATTGAAAAGTCTGCAAGGAAAACTAGTATACCTTAGGAGATCCATCTCAAACCTATCTGGAGGTTCCAACCATTCAGTCGCCTCATGAATAAAGGCATTCCTTTTAAGTGGGACCAAGCTTGTAGTAATGCCTTTGAAAGCATCAAAACTTACAAGATAAAGCCTCCGATTTTGGTAGCCCCTATACCTGGAAAGCCGTTGATACTATATATTTCAGCACAAGAAAGGTCTGTTGGAGCGTTGTTGGCCCAAGAAAATAGTGAAGGGAAATAAAACTCCCTTCACTACTTGAGCAGGATGATGACACCATTGAGCTGAATTATTCGCCAATCGAAAAGTTATGTTTGGCACTAGTTTTCTCAATCCAAAATTTGAAGCATTACTTTCAAGCTCATGTCGTTCGTCTTATTTCTAGAGTAAATCCCATCAAGTTTGTGATGTCAAAACCTGTCCTTAGTAATCGACTAGCAAGGTGGTACCTCCAGTTTCAACAATTTGAAATTGTGTACATCCCTCAAAAGGCTATGAAAGGACAAGCGTTCGCAGACTTCTTGGCAGATCACCCTATACTGAAGATTGGGAGCTAACTGTCGAACTACCTGATAAGAACACAATGGTCATTGAAGTTCAACCTCCATGGAAGATGTACTTTGATGGTGATGCACATCACGAAGGAGCTAGTGCTGGCGTAGTATTTGTCACCTCTCAAGGCGAAGTTCTGCCCTACTCTTTTACGCTGACACAACTCTGCTCTAACAATGTTGCTGAGTATCAAGCATTAATACTTGGGCTTGAAATGGCTATCGAAATAAAGCGGTTGCAGTTGCAAGTATTTGGTGACTCTCAATTAGTGATCAACTAGCTTTTAGGTAGTTACGAGGTCAAGAAGCCTGAACTACGCCAATATCATGATTACGCTAAAAATATAATGGGGTGGCTCGGTGACGTGACAATTCAACATGTGCATAGGAAAGAAAACAATAAGGCTGATGCTTTAGCTGCCCTAGCTTCATCGTTAACCTTGCCAGATCAAGCGCAAGTTACTATCTCCCAAAAATGGGTAGTACCGCCGCCAAGTGAGGGTGAAAGTGAAGAAAATGACCTCGAGCATCTTGTCGCTATTTCTGAAATTGAGAAGGAAGAATGGAGACATCCCATCATCGACTACTTAAGCTCTGGGATACTTCCAGAAAATCTGAGGAGAAGGACTAAAATCTATCGTCGTGCACCTTGCTTCCTTTACTAAAAAGATACTCTATACAGAAGGTCATTCGAGGGAGTACTCTTGCGATGCTTAGGGGAAGATGAAGCAGTCCAAGCTTTGCAAGAAGCATATTATAGGGTATGTGGGTCACACCAGTCTGGACCAACGCTCCACTTTTATATAAAAAGGATGGTATATTATTGGCCAGCTATGGTAAACGATTGCTTGGACTACGCTCAAAGATGCAACGCTTGTCAATTCCATGCGAATTTTATTCATCAACCTCCTGAAGTGTTGCACTCCACTGTTGCATCGTGGCCATTTGACGCTTGGGGATTGGATGTTGTTGGACCACTGCCAAAGTCCTCTGGTGGTCACCTATACATCTTGGCTGCAACTGACTACTTCTCAAAATGGGCTGAAGCTGTTGCTCTTAAGGAAGTAAAGAAGGAAAATGTTACAAGTTTCATCTGACTAAACATTATCTATCACTTTGGCATTCCTCGTTACATAATAACGGATAATGGCAAGCCGTTCGACAATAGGTTGATGAACAAGATTTGTGAACTCTTTGGCTTCAAGTAGCGTAACTCTTCTATGTACAATGTTGCCGCCAATGGTCTAACCGAGGCATTCAACAAGACACTATGCAACTTGTTAAAGAAAGTCATCTCCAAATCCAAACGGGATTGGCATGACCGTATGGAAGAGGCTCTGTGGGCATATAGGATAATTCACCGCATGCCAACACAAGCAATCCCTTATGCACTCGTATACGGAGTCAAACCGTCTTTCCACTCGAGTGTCAAATACCTTCATTACGATTAGCTATTCAAGAAGGGATCACTGATGAAGAAAATGCTCGACTTCGATTAGCAGAATTGGAAGCTCATGATGAGAAGAGGTTGGAAGCTCAACAGAGTCTTGAATGTTATCAAGCTCGATTGTCTCGCACCTTCAATAAAAGAGTTCGCCCGAGATCCTTTCAAGTAGGAGATCAAGTCCTTGCCATACGAAGACCCATTATTACTTCCCATAAACCTGTAGGGAAGTTCACTTCAAAATGGGATGGGCCATATGTCTTACAAGAAGCTTACTCAAGTGGGGCTTACAAGCCGGTTGATGCAGACGGCATGAGAATCGGCCCTATCCATGGCAAGTTTTTGAAGAAGTATTATCCTTGAAGTTGCAAAGCTCCTTGATGCATGAGCCTAAACTGCATGCTCCTACACTCCTGGCCCGCATGAGTCTAAACTGTGTACGACCCACCACCAACAAAAAACAAAGAGTCCGCTAGGTTGAAAACCTCTAAAGAGGCGGCCTAAGAAAAATTAGGACATAAATAAATAAATAAATTTTAAAAAAAAACTCACCCATTCTGAACTACGGTATGACTTGATCCTCTTCATCGAGGTACGTAGGCAGCTTAGAGTTTCATTCTGAGTTCAGTCACATAAGTTCAAAAGATACATAATCCCCTAATCGTCGTCCGAATGAAGTACGATAGAATGTAATCCATTCAATCATAACTTGAAAATCTAGCTGAGATACCATTCTTCTATTAAACTTTAGATCCCATTTGATTTAAAGGGGGCAAAACGCTATGGTAAATTGGTGTCTTCGATAAAATGATTATAGTCTTTTAGGAGACTACAAAGTATTTGAATTGAAGTCTAGGGATTCTCTACGTTTTCATGTCCGCATAACTTTCAAGTTTGTGTTCTTCATATCCGCTCAATGCCCTAAAAAAAGAAGAAAAGAAAGGGAAGAGAAGAGAGGCGTCAGAAGGGAATGCAAGTATAAGAAGGAAGATTACCTGATACGACGTTTCAAATTCAGTGAGACTTGAACCCAAGATATTTGGCGAGAATGAAGCTATTGGATTTCAATTTCTGGCAATTACAAAAGTCTTGCGATCTCGAGGTTTTCACACCAAGATACAAAAACTTTGGTGAAGTCGCGCTAATTTAGAACTGTCGGAATATCAGAAACCAAAGTCGACCTCGAACTATCATCTGAAACTATCCTTAAGGCATTAAATTTTACATTTTGGATATGTTTTAGATTTTGAAGTTTAGTTTCCAATAAATCAAAGGGTTCATGATTTCGACGTTTCTACAACAAGATACAAAAGTTTTGGTGAAGTCGTGCATATCTGAAATCGTCGCCGTGTCAACATTTAATATTGATTTCGAACTATTATCTGAAACTATCCTTAAGGCATTAAATTTTTTATTTTAAATATGTTATATATTAGTAAGTTAAGTTTCCAAAAAATCAAACGGTTCATGATTTTGGCTTTTCTACACCAAGATATGATCTCTTTTGGTGAGACTGCGCAGATCCAAAATTTTCAACGTGGTGGAATCTAAAATTGGTTTCAAAATATTATCTGGGGGGGGTTCTGAAGATGTTTGATTCTAAGTTTTGGATATGTTTTAGATATTGAAGTCTAATTTTCGAGAAATCAAACGGTTTGTTATTTGGACTCTCCCACGACAAGATATGCATCTTTTAAGCATGATGAGCTTAAAACACACACTAAAATTCGCTCGCTAGTCAAATATAGTAAATTAAAATATCGTATCCACATGGATTAGAGTTAAACAGTATTATCATAGTTTGTAGCTAGATTGCTATCCAAGATGATCAACAATTTAGGTTTATGTGATTTAAAACTAAAATTTACTAAGAATCTATAATATTGGCTAATGTCAATTAACGCAAGTATTAATCAAAGGAGGTTATCAATTGGGAGAAAATAGGGTTGATAGGATAGGTGCAAGATAAATGTTTGGGATTTAACTCTAGATAATTCACTTTTAGTGTTCAAGTGAGTCTCTCAAATTCACTGGATTATTAGTTCAATTGATTAGTAGAAACTCCTCTCGATTAAGTCTCAACCTCACAAGATGAACCAATTTTAAGCACGTGAAGATATGCAAGAATTCGTAGTGGATTGGTCTTTAGGAGAACCTCTCTCGATTATCCTCCTAACTAAGTTTAATCAATAATTCAATTAGCCTCTTCCGATTACTAAGAAGAATTAATGACTTCAACTAACAAAATATAACGCAACAATATCATAAGTTATGCCTCTCTCGTAACAAGTGAATATAGATGCAACAGTTAAAACATCCAAAATGATTCAATACATAAAACTAGAGTTAGTTATCCACAAACAAGTATCAATACACCAAATCCATCAAACTCTAAAGAGAACTACTCCATGGATATGGAGTAATTCATCATAAAAATGTTTGAGTTAAAGGAAAACATAAAACAATCCAAACCCTTGTTTTGAGTGAGGATTGAATGATGAAATCCTTGATCTTTTGCTTCTCCAACTCCTCCTTGGCTTACTTAGGTCTAAGATGTCTCAAAAGTCCATAAAATAACGTTTTTACATGTATTTATACTAACTAGGGTCGGTCCCAGACGAAAATACCTTTTCCTGCGCGAAATAGAAAAATACTCTGTAAAAATCGCACAGGCGCGCCGCATGGGGCGACGCGCCATGCAGGGCGTTAGTGGGAAAATCCAAAGAGTTGATAACTGACAGAAGGCAGGAATTTGTACAGGCGCGGTGCGCCATGCGCTGCAGTTGTACATTTTTCTCACAGTCCGGCCTTTTGCTTCGATTTTGACATCCAAACGTGGTGTTCGACCCCCAAACGCGATCCCGGCTTAATCCCTTAGGCTTTTACCAGACTTCAAAGCTCCAAATCACTCGAATTAGCTCTATAACATCTATATCACTCGGACTTACTCCTACAAGGCATAAAACACACAATGAGTGCAAAACACTAGCGATTAAAGCTCAAACTCAATTAAAGTGCAGTAAATTGAAGTGTAATAAGCGACTAAAACGCGAGTTTATAGCCTACCATCAACACCCCACACTTAAACAATTGCTCTTCCTCAAGCAATCAAACCACACTTTATATAGACACGACCTTATTTAGCAACTCCCCTAACTCATTGAACCAAGAATATTTAAAATAGACTAAGCACAGTAGACATCCTAGCCTCAAGATTTGCCTCACAAGTACCATGCATTATTTATAACTCGATCACTTACTCTAACACAGAGGTCAACGATATTACCTTCCCTTCATGAATCAAGTGCCCTCACAACAATAGAGAGTAGTTCCATACACCATCAAATTTAACAATAATTAGGAACTCAATATAGAAAGAATTCACTCACTCTCAGAAATAACACTCATATGCCACAAAAGATAAACTATAGGCTTGCCCGTAGTGTACTACTCAACTAATCGAGCTCATTCAATCAAGGATCAACTAGGACTTTAATTGGTTGTAATGTAGGTTGTGGGACGGGTATGATATATTTAGATATAAGAGTGACTACACCTCCCTAAGCACTTTAATACGTACAATTTAACATTCAAAACCCCACACTTATGTCCAACCATACTCCACCTTAACATCATTATACATTAACTCCCACTTCTTAAGCATAATTATATCAAGAGTCACCACTTATCAATGAATATTTTTCATAATAATACAATTATTTTTTCTTTCTCTTTCAATTCAAGGGGCTCTTACTTTTTCAAAACAATGCACCTTTCTCCTTATTTCATTAGTTCCACTCAAAAGCCAAACCAATCACCCCATACTTCAACTTTTACAAAGTTCATAACAAATTTAAGTGCTCATGAGAGGTACAAGGTTCAAATATATGGTCAATTCAAACAAATAGGTAGGGCTTGCACTGTGGTTGCAAAAGAAACAGGATTACAGGCTCAACGGGGTTAACTAAGATACATCACAATTAGGTGGGTAAAAATATATAATTGGCTCAACAAAGAAATGCCTATATCACTTCCAAGACTGAACAAAACTACCATTTCACGTTGCAAACACACGTGGAAAGTTCTAGACAACGAATGCAATGCACAAAATACAACAAAACCTCACACACATATGGCACATAACTCACTCAAGATTGGACTATCAAGACACTCTAGTCCAAGCAGTTAAGCGAAGTTAAAGTTATACAATTTAAAGTACATATGCAAGAGTCAAAAACTGAGCCTAAGTGTCACAACTAAAGCACTCACTATTCGCAAGGCATAACCAAGTCAAGAGATATTACTTTCCATTCAAATCATAGCACGAATATTCCTACACCTAACAAAAATAAAAACTAACTACACCCGGTTCAAACAAAACCCTTGAAAAAGAACCGTGACTCAAAGAAAAATCAAGGGGAAATTATTACACTACCTAACAAAAGAAAATCTTTTTATCTTTTTCTTTCGACTTTAATCCCTCAAGAAACCCGTTGAATGATGTCCATCGTCGGAAAAAGTCAAAAATTTTAAATTGTTCTGGTTTTTTCTCATTTTTCTATCTCTAACTACTAAAACAACAAAACTAAATTACTAACACAGATACATAAACATACAATTTTCCCTACCCCACACTTTAAGTTGTGGCATGTCCCCATGACACACAATTAAAAAGCATAAAGTAAAGGAAACTTTCCTGAATTTTTAGTCGGGGTCTGAGTCGAAGTTGGGCTCCATTCTACGCACCCGAACCAATGCACACATCCATGCAGACAGCTTCTTCTCCGCCTTCTTAGGGTATAACCCACACTTATCTTTCTCAATCACTGGGAAATTCTCATTCGCGCTTTTTACTTGCCACTCAACACTTCCAGCTGGCTTCTCCTTTTTCACTCCAGTTTCGACATTCATCTCAAACGTCACCGTATCCTCACCCACTCTAAGCATGAGTTTTCTATCATGTATATCCAGTATAGCCCTACCCGTTGCTAAAAATGGTCTTCTTAGGATGAGGGGGACCTCCTTGTTCTCCTCCATATTTACCACTATGAAATCTACAGAAAATACAAACTTATCTACCTAAACTAAGACATCTTCTACTATCCCCTCGGGTATTATAGTTGTTTGGTCTGCCAGCTGCAAAGATATTGGTGTAGACCTTATCTCTCCAAGCTCATTCTTCAGTTTCTTGTAAATAGACAAAGGCATTAAATTTATTGAGGCACCAGAATCACACAAAGAATTATCAAAATTAAGAGTGCCTAACGAGCAAGGTATAATAAAACTCCCTGGATCTCCACACTTTTGTGAGAGTTTGTTTTGCAAGATCGCGCTGCAGTGCTCTGTGAGCTTGACTACTGAGGTCTCTTCTAGCTTTCTCTTCTTTGTCAGGATTTCCTTCAAGAACTTAGCATAAGATGGCATTTGGGAGAGAACTTCAGTAAATGAAAAATTTACATTACCTTGTTTCAACATATTCAGAAATCTCTCAAATTGTTTGTCCCGCTTATCTCTTTAAAGCTTTTGGGGAAAAGGTAAAGCAGGCATGTTCTTGCTTACATCATCAGATTCTTCCCTTCTTGAAGTTTCCTCCTTTTTCTTTTTCTCAACTCCCTTCTTGCCTTTCTTCTTCTCAGTCTTCTTATCATCTTCAATTTTTAGCTCCTTCCCACTTTCTTTTTCAGGCGTAGCTTCTTTGTGAATTTGAGTAGGATCTTTCAACACTTGTCCGCTTCTCAAGGTTACAACATTTACCATTTTTTTGGGATTCTTTTCAGTATCAGCTGGCTGAGTACCTAGGATTCTCTCAAATAATATAGTTGCAATTTGTCCCACTTGTCTCTCCAAGTTATGCAAACTTGTCCCAAGTTCTTTGATAACTGCACCATGAGCATCCAATCTCTCATCAGTCTTGACAATGAATGACTTCATTAGATCTTCTAACCCAGACTGAATTGGTTGTTGAGGCTAAAATGGGGCCGGGTTGTAAAACCCCCGAAATTTGCACAGCCGCGCCGCATGGAGCGCTGCGGGGTGCGGTAGTGAAAATGTGCCTAGAAACAAAATTTTGAAGTGTTTTGGAAATCCCCACAGGCGCGTCGCATAAGGCTTTAATTGGGACGATTTTCTGGTGAGTCTAGAGAGAGGTGAGAGCATTTTAGAGAGAGAAGGAGAAAACCTAACCTCCCAATCATCCAATATTGCACCAATCTTCAAGAATCAAGGAAGTCAATCACTAGATTATCCTTCGTCCGGGTAAGTCCTACTTCTAAGCTTTCATACAAGAGGTTATGAGTTCAAATATATTGTGGGGTTTGAAATAGGCCATGCATGTAACACAATGTTGTATTATGTGGGGTTAATGAACCATTTTGTGTAGTTTCTTGTTGAAATTGGTTGAGGGATGAAAGGATCTCCATTGTAGAGCCTTGTGGTCTATTTTGCATGTTAGGTATTTGAAAGAATTCCTAAGAGAGTTACATCATGGAAATCCTTCTAAATATTAAATGATTTTCACTATCTTCCTATAGATTGTTATTGCTAGAAGTGTTGGGGCGTTGTAGTAATTTAGGGAAAGCTCAGACAAGGTATGTTGGCTAAACTACTCTCTTAGAATTGAATTCAATGATGTTCTCATAAGTTTCAAGTATGGTTGTCTCAAGTTCCTTATTCTATGTTCAGAGTTGTTCCCAATAAATTCGATTGTCCCGAATAAGCAAAGAGTCGAGAATTAAGTATTCAAAACATGTTCCGAATGTTTCTAACACAATATGTTATCCTTTGGGAATGTGTTCAAGAATGATATGTATATTAAAATGCTATGTCTTTGAGTTACGTTTCAAATGAAGGTTATGATTCCAAATTGTGTGAGAAAACTCAATATGTTTAAGACTCTTAATTGCTCAAATGTGTACCTAAAGCCTTGATTGGAAATGTCTTACTGTTGATAACCTATAAAGATCTGAAAGAAGTATGAAATATGATGATTGATATAAGTGAAAGTTATACTTGTGGCCAATGGTGCCAATGGAATTAAAAAGTGTGAAAGACATATGAAATGCGATGATTGATATAAGTGAAAGTTATATTTGTGGACAATAGAGCCAATGAAATGAAATGATATGATAAAGGTTATGAAATGTTCCTTGATTCAACTATTCCGAATTGACTTCGAAAATAGAATTGCATAAAAGCCTATAAACTCAAGTCATGCTCATATGTGATTGTTTTAACAGACGTTATAATTTGTGAATATTTTTAATGTGTTTTGCGTTCTTACATATTCGTGAGTGGAAATTATTTATTTCCCTTGTGGGAAAAAATGTGTCAAGAATAAATGGAGTGTTATTTGCTGATGATTTTAACTTGCGCATCAATTGCCAATCATTTTACTCCATTTCTCGGAAAGAAATCTATGGTGCTTAAATTGTTCATTTCTAATAAACTTAAAGTTGTTATTTCCGGAATATTATATGTATATTTATATTTATGATGATGATACATGAGAGGAAAGAAATAAAAGTATGGAATAACAAATATGACCACCGTGCCTTGAATAAAGAATCTTGTGAATGGCCAAAGGAGCCAAGGAAATATTGTTGTTGTTATTGGTTGAAAATACTAGTGGAGATTTATACAATGTGGAAGATGATGAGGTAAATACATTTGTACCTATATTACTTTTGTGAATTATTCCCCTTATTTGGGATGAGATTGATGTGATAAAAATTATTCCTCTTAATTGGGATAAGATTGATTGATATAAAAGGGTTGATGTCTCGAATAAGACAGCCTAGCCGATCGGGTTGTGATCGGACGCCATGCCGTACACATGGTGGTAATTGTGTTGAAAAATGTAATTGAAATTGTGATTATGGTTTATATCTTTAAATAAGATGGCCTAGCCGATCGGATCGTGATCAGACTCCGTGCTAGATTCACGGTGGTACATTTGCATAGTGATTGTGATTATGGTTGATGTTTTCAAATAAGACCGACTAGCTGATCGGGCCGTGATTGGACTCCGTCCAAGATTAACGGTGGTATATTTGCATAGAGATTGTGATTATGGTTGATGTCTTCAAATAAAATAGCCTAGCCGATCGGGTCATGATCGGACTCCATTCTAGATTCACGGTGGTATATTTGCATAGAGATTGTGATTGTGGTTGATGTCTTTAAATAAGACGGCCTAGCCGATCGGGTTGTGATCGGACTCCGTGCTAAAATTACGGTGGTATCGTGAGGTTGGTTACAAGGTGTATATTGTGAACAATGGTATTTTGAATAGTGGTATTGTGAACTATGATGAACCGGTACTAAAGATCTTCAAACCAAAAATATATTATCTTTGTATTTTGAAAATTGTTATGTTTCAATTAGGCTTTTGGATATTATTGATTTTGACTTGCTGTTTCTATGGTTTCTTTTTCTTATATGGTCATTCTATTTTGAAAGAGGACTTTTAGCTTTACATACTAGTTCTATTCGACAGTACTAACATCCCATTTGCCGGGGGCGCTGCATCTTTAATGGATGCAGCTGGTTCCATAGCAGGCGGTATTGATCAGTGATAGTGGTACACTCTTTTCAGCTGACTTGGTGAGCCCCACTTCATTTCGGGGTCATGTATCTTTTGTTTCTCATGTACTGTATTTTGAGGTATAGCCGGGGCCTTGTTGCCGGTATTTCCATATTACTCTTCAATTGTACTTAGAGGCTCCGTAGACAGGTTGTGGGTGGTATTTGATGTTGGGAATTGAATTAAAAATGTTGGTATTTGGCAAACATGTTTTTCAATAAATCTATAAACTTGTACTCTTTTGGAAATTATGAATGAAGTTGCTAATTGAAATGGAAATTGGGGTTGTTAATGAAAATCCCTCGATGTTTAATTAATGGGATATATTTAATATTTATTCATCGATGAGTATGGATAGAAGGAAATCTAGCAGGCTTGCTCGGTCGGGTTCACTCGGTTGAGCGCTGGTCTCACTCCCCGTGTTTGGGACGTGACAAACTTGGTATTAGAGCCTAAGGTTTTAAAGTGTCTTAGGATGTCTCGGAGCCGTGTCTAGTAGAGACCTTCTTATCGGTGTGTTGTCGACCACGTCTATAATGAGCAGGCTACTCAGATATTTAGGAAATTTCACACTTCTTTGATATTCCATATCGTGCGATTGAGACCAAGATAAAGAGCTAATATCCTCGCCATGTCTCATTTTTCCGGATGAGTAACCTACGAGTTCGAGGCAGCGAGGAGGGAATGAAAGAACCAGTTGCTAGGGGAAGTGTTCTTATTCCTATTAATTTCACCATGCCACCCGATCATGTGGTGAGAGAACCTAAGAAACGAGAGAGGGTTGTTGGTACCGATAAGCCGGAATGTTTGATTTGTAAGAACCATAACTTGGGTTTATGTTGGGTCACTCTTGAAATATGTTATGGTTATGGAAAGAGGGGGCATAATAAGAACAAATGCTCTAGGTTGAGTACACCTATCCCGATCTGCCCGATATGCGGGAAGGCACACTTTGGCATCGTGTTGTGAATATGCTCAGTAGCGAGTTAGGAGTGGAAGGCTTGGGAAATCCCAAAGGCCTACATAGAAACCGAGTATAGAGATTGTTACTCCCGAGATGAAGGCTTGGAGAAAGAATAAGGTGAGTGTTTATGCTGTATGCAAAAAGGGTAAATGTCAGGGTAGTGGGGCTAGTCAGTATAACGGACCTCATCCCCATTGCGTGAAGTGTAGGAGATGTCATTTGGGGGTATTTCAATATGGTACCAATGTACGTTATGGACGTGGATTCGAGGGGCATCGATTAAGTTATTGCCCTGTCAACCTAAATTCACCAAGTCACTCCTTAGTACCTCATTACGAACACCGCATTATTTTTATTGTTGTATATGTACATCCATATTAAAGGATCCCACATAAATATGGTCTTAACCAAAATGTTGAATCACAAAATATTGCATGTACTTACTTTCTCAACGAGACGCATTTTTTGTGAAGCCACTCTATCACAAATTCGCTTATTTACAACCTCTTGTGGAATTGAGCTCTATAATTATGTCCTTGAATTAAGTTATAACTCTAGGATTAATACTTCCCACTTGCTTTCCTAAATTCTCAACAAGAGACTATACCTGATGAATTTTTTATAGAACCTTTTGAATCGAATGGATAACATCTGCTCACTTGAGCCTATGCACGCACCATCATAATATTTACCTATGTGGTATCAAATTTAAAGTAAAGAAGCCTTGTGTTGAGATCCTTCTTAAGCCACTCTTTCTCTCTCCGATGTATGTGACTCATATGGTTTGAACAATCATTCTACTCCTTTGTGAGTATTATCATGGAACCTTTCCATTTTCTAGCAACATGAGAGCATAGTCTCACAGTAAGTAGCTCACTTTGTTCCTAGTATTGTAAGTGCCCATAAAGTGGCATGGTATTGTAGCTTGAGAATTATTATGGCAGAAACATGTCTATCTCATAGAAAAGTGTTCATTTTCTCTAACCAATACATGATTTCATCCCAAATATTCAGATGTCCCAGCTATGTGGTTTCACTCGTGAAAGGTTGAAATTAGATGCTTCAAGATTTTGGCACATATCATGAGTATATTGATTTGAAAGACAAGTTTGCCGCATCTCTAGTTCTCTCATATAGGATCAACTAACGGAAAGGGGTTAAGCTATCAGAATGATAATAATCTCACAAGTGTTCAACTTTTTTTTCATCCTCGTAGGCTTGTGCCATAGATTCCTTGTGCTAGTTACTGTTAAGAGCATAATGCAACTTCATGTATTTTGAAACCCATATCATATTCAGGGTGCCAGAATATTCTCATTTCGAATTAAATAATTTTTCCCTACACTCAAGTAGGTAACTGGTGTCACGTACTTGAATATTCCTCCTTAAGGATTTCTATTGCCGATATACTAGTTAAATCTATGCCTCATTTGTTGAATCAATGATGTCATCACTATGATTAATCTTGTCAGCTTTATCAGTAGTAAGCTTCATGTCTTTTAGGATATATAACCTCATGAAATACTCTGCTCAACCCATTAATGGAGTCTTGAATAATTCTAGCCAAACCTCGAACCCCGTTGTTCCTCCTTGTATTAAATCTATGGGGGTTAAAGGTTCAAACATATCAAAGAAGAAGCATCATCCCGTGATCAAATATATGGGATAGGAAATTTTATCGTCATATTCATGCTATCACATCTTAGAGAAATTTTTGGAGGTCGCCAAAGGTTTACTTTGGGCGTTCGGCGTAGAGATTTAGAGTTGAAGAAAGTGAACGGGTTATTCTCAATAGTTTCTCCATGGGGATGTTATGTGAATTTTTAATAAAGGTAAAGTATGTACAGTCAATTAGGCCTTATGAAATCCTGAAGGAAATATGCCAAACTATGAATATGATGTTTCCCTATTATTTTCCTCCATGTACCTCGTGTTTCATGTGACTGTGTCTAAGAAGGTAGTTGGAATTCTTTGTCTATCGTTCCGGTGAAAGCTAGTGGAGGTAAAGTAAATGGATAATTGGCCTATGAGAGGTACTTAATTTTCATCCTTGTTAGATAAGTCTGGAAGTTGAGATTGCCTCCGTGAATGTGTTATGGAAAAGCCTGTGCGTCGAGGAGCCCACCTAAAAGGCCGAAATTGTTAAGGAAAGAAAATGTTCCCCCTTGGTTGTATAGTCAAATAATTGTGGGTAGAAAGGTATTTTCTATGTGTTATAATTTAAACAGGTGCAACTCATGTCCATGTATCAATTTTGATAATATAATGCTTGTAATGTTAAGATCAGTATTGTTGATATATATATTATAATGCTTTGTTGAGATAAGAGTATATTGTTAGGGTGGTTTTGGTAATTCTATGGCAGATGGATAGGCCTAATTACAAAGGAGACTCTGCCGAAATTTCTAAAAAAATTTGGGAGTTAGTAAAATTTGGGAGATTGAGGTATGCAAAAGAAGAGATAAGCTATGTTATGTGTTTGGGGGCGGACTCTACTTCTCATTCGAGGACAAATGATCCTAAGTAGGGGAGAATGTAGCACCTCAAAAAATTTCAAAGTTCTTAAGCGCTATTAAGGAAGTTGATGTGTACTAATTATATTATTTTGTGTGCAGACGAGGGCAATTAATATGATGGATATCAATTGAATATGATAATAAGTGTACAAGTCAATTGAATATGATAATAAGTGTACAACTATTCCGATTTGACTTCAAAAATAGAATTGCATAAAAGCCTATAAACTCAAGTCATGCTAATATGTGGTTATTTTAACAGACGTTATGATTTGTGAGTATTTTCAATGTATTTTGCGTTCTTACATATTCGTGAGTGGAAATTGTGTATTGCTCTTGTGGGAAAAAATGTGTCAAGAATAAATGGTGTGTTATTTGCTGATGATTTTAACTTGCGCATCAATTGCCAATCATTTTACTCCATTTCTCAGAAAGAAATCTATGGTGCTTAAATTGTTTATTTCTAATAAACTTAAAGTTGTGATTTCCGAAATATTATATGTATATTGATATTTATGATGATGATACATGAGAGGGAAGAAATAAAAGTGTGGAATAAAAAATATGGCCACCGTGTCTTGAATAAAGAATCTTGTGAATGGCCAAAGGAACCAAGGAAATATTATTATTGTTATTGGTAGAAAATACTAGTGGAGATTTATACAATGTGGAAGATGATGAGGTAAATACATTTGCACCTATGTTATTTTGTGAATTATTCCCCTTATTTGGGATGATATTGATGTGATAAAAATTATTCCTCTTAATTGGGATAAGATTGATTGATATAAAAGGGTTGATGCCTCGAATAAGACAGCCTAGCCGATTGGGTCGTGATCGGACGCCATGCCGCACATATGGTGGTGATTGTGTTGGAAAATGTAATTGAAATTGAGATTATGGTTGATGTCTTTAAATAAGATAGCCTAGCCGATCGGGTCGTGATCGGACTCGTGCTAGATTCACGGTGGTACATTTGCATAGAGATTGTGATTATGGTTGATGTTTTCAAATAAGACAACCTATCCGATCGGGTCATGATCGGACTCCGTGCTAGATTCACGGTGGTATATTTGCATAGTGATTGTGATTATGGTTGATGTCTTCAAATAAGACAGCCTAGCCAATCGGGTCATGATCGGACTCCGTGCTAGATTCACGGTGGTATATCTGCATAGAGATTGTGATTGTGGTTGATGTCTTTAAATAAGACGGCCTAGCCGATCGAGTCGGGATCGGACTCCGTGCTAAAATCACGTTGGTATCGTGAGGTTGGTTACGAGGTGTATATTGTGAATAATAGTATTGTGAACTGTGGTGAATCGGCACTAAATATCTTCAAACCAAAAATATATTATCTTTGTATTTTGAAAATTATTATGTTTCAATTGGGATTTTGGATATTATTGATTTTGACTTGCTGTTTCTATGGTTTCTTTTTCTTATATGGTCATTCTATTTTGAAAGAGGACTTTTAGCTTTACATACTAGTGCTATTCGATAGTACTAACGTCGCACTTGCCGGGGACACTGCATCTTTAATGGATGCAGGTGGTTCCATAGCAGGCGGTATTGATCAGTGATAGCGGTACACTCTTTCCAGCTGACTTGGTGAGCCCCACTTCATTTCGGGGTCATATATCTTTTGTTTCTCATGTACTGTATTTTGAGGTATAGCCGGGGCCTTGTTGCCAGTATTTCCATATTACTCTTGAGTTATACTTAGAGGCTCCGTAGACAGGTTGTGGGTGGTATTTGATGTTGGGAATTGAATTAGAAATGGTTGTATTGGCAAACATGTTTTTCAATAAATCTATAAACTCGTACTATTTTGGAAATTATGAATGAAACTGCTAATGGAAATGGAAATTGGGGTTGTTAATGAAAACCCCTCAATGTTTAATTAGTGAGATATATTTTCTATTTATTCATCGATGGGTTTGGGTAGAAGGAAATCTAGCAGGCTTGCTCGGCTGGGTTCACTCGGTTGAGCGCCGGTTGCGCTCCCCGTGTTTGGGGCGTGACATATTCCACACATATCACTTACTGCATGAGGCTCATTATGTATCGAAGCTAAGGTCGGATTCCTTATCTCCTTCACCATGGCATCAAGCTGTACCTGCACAGATGTGTTAGCATCAACCTGGTGAAGACCATTCGACATTCTTCTTTCAGCAATTTCAGAGGGCCACTGATTTGCATCTTCAGACAATTCATCAAGAATTATTACTATCTCCTCTGGTGTCTTCTTCATCAATGGACCTCCAGCTGCGTTGCTCAATGTTCTGCATGAAGCCGGTGTCAATCCATCCCAAAAATCCTAGAGTTGCTTCCAGAGTTCAATTTTGCTATGTTGACATTTTCGCACAATCTCCTTAAACCTCTCCCAAGCTTCAAACACAGTTTCAGTCTCATTCTAACAGAAGTTATGGATTTCTCTTCTAAACTTGCCCATTTTAGCTGAGGAGAAATATTTAGCAAGAATATTTGGATCATCTCCTCCCATGTTCTAATCGATCCATGGGGCAAGCTTTGAAGCTAGTGCTTTGCATCATCTTTAAGTGTGAAGGGGAATGCCTTTAGGTAAACTGCATCTTGTGACACACCATTGTATTGAAAAGTGTTCATTATCTCCTCGAAGTCCATCAGATGATTGTTTGGATCGTCGTTCATCTTTCCTCTGAAAACACAGCTATTTTGAAGCATTTGGAGCAACCATTGCTTCAATTCGAAATTGTTCGTTGCAACTGGAGGTGGTCTCACACTTGATAAGACTTGGTTGTAGACCGGTCTAGCATAATCACCAAGTGGTCTCCCTTGGCCGGGAGCTATGTTTCCGAACTGGTCTGCACCCACAGGCTGATTCTGAGCCATTCTTCGAGCCCTCTCCTCCTCATAAGCAATTTGTGCATCTCTAAGTGCTGCTTATTCAGCATCCCTTGCAACTTTCTCTCTGAGTTGTGCTGCCTCTCTCACAGCCAAATCAACATTATCATCATCTCCAGCCATGTCCTCCTTGGTTAAGGATTGCCCAACCTTATCTACTTTCTCGGCAAGATTTCTTTCCTTCAACAAATGTCGTAGTTGTTTCTCGATTTCTGGTTCGTATGGCTGCAATTCCTTACCAGAAGATCGAGTCATGCACCAATCTAACCTGTAGCCTGCGCACAGTCAAAGAACACCAAAGATAAAAAGGGGAAAACAAAATAACATAAAAAAGAAAAATTCGTGAATTAGCACTACAAACTGTATCAAACACTATTGATTGCCAATTCCCCGGCGACGACGCCAAAATTTGATGAGCTTAAAACACACACTAAAATATTCTCGCTAGTCGAATATGGTAAATTAAAATATCGTATCCATAGGGATTGAAGTTAAACAGTATTATCTTAGTTTGTAGCTGGATTGCTATCCGAGATGATCAACAATTTAGGTTTATGTGATTTAAAACTAAAATTTACTAAGAATCTATACTATTGGCTAATGACAATCAACGCAAGTATTAAGCAAAGGAAGTTATCAATTGGGAGAAAATAGGGTTGATAGGATAGGTGCAAGATAAATGTTTGGGATTTAACTCTAGATAATTCACTTTTAGTGTTCAAGTGAGTCTCTCGAATTCACTTGATTATTAGTTCAATTGATTAGTAGAAACTCCTCTCTCGATTAAGTTTCAACCTCACAAGATGAACCAATTTTAAGCACGTGAAGATATGCAAGAATTCGTAGTGGATTGGTCTTTAGGAGAACCTCTCTCGATTATCCTCCTAACTAAGTTTAATCAATAATTCAACTAGCCTCTTCCGATTACTAAGAAGAATTAATGACTTCAACTAACAAAATATAATGCAACAATATCATAAGTTATGCCTCTCTCGTAACAAGTGAATATATATTCAACAGTTAAAATATCCAAAACGATTCAATACATAAAACTAGAGTTAGTTATCCACAAACAAGTATCAATACACCAAATCCATCAAACTCTAAAGAGAACTACTCCATGGATATGGAGTAATTCATCATAAAAATGTTTAAGTTAAAGGAAAACATAAAACAATCCAAACCCTTGTCTTGAGTGAGGATTGAATGATGAAATCCTTGATATTTTGCTTCTCCACCTCCTCCTTGGTTTACTTAGGTCTAAGATGTCTCAAAAGTCCATAAAATAACGTTTTTACATGTATTTATACTAAGTAGGGTCGGGCCCAAACGAAAATAACTTTTCCTGCGCGAAATAGGAAAATACTCTGTAAAAGTTGCACAGGCGCGCCGCATGGGACGACGCGCCATGCGGGGCATTAGTGGAAAAATCCAGAGAGTTGATAACTGACAGAAGGCATGAATTTGTACAGGCATGGTGCGCCTCGTGCCGCGGTTGTACATTTTTCTCAGAGTCCATCTTTTTGCTTCGATTTTGACATCCAGACGTGGTGTTCGACCCCCGAACGCGATCTCGGCTTAATCCCTTAGGTTTTTACTCAGATTTCAAAGCTCCAAATCACTCGAATTATCTCCATAACATCTACATCACTCGAAGTCACTCCTACAAGGCATAAAACACACAATGAGTGCAAAATACTAGCGATTAAAGCTCAAACTCAATTAAAGTGCAGTAAATTAAAGTGTAATAAGCGACTAAAATATGAGATTATAGCCTACCATCAAAGCGCATAAAGCTGAAAATTATGCGACTAAGATAAAAGTCGGACAATGTAAAGCAAAAGAGAAGCAATCTTATTTAAGATTAAATATATATCCACTAGGTCAATCTAACATAAAGGTAAAAGGAGAGATAATGCTGATAGCCTAATCTAAACATAACTTGTAGTTGATCAATTCTTGATAGCTAGTCTCCAGGTTCTTCTTCTTCTCCTCCAGATTGGCCGAATCATCAACAGTCAGCAAATTTACATTGTCATATGAAGAGATCTCAGTCTCGGCAACTGAAACTATTTCTTGAATATCCTCAACCTCCTTTTGAGTCGCTTTTATAACACCTTCAAGATTCTCTCTCTCTTGTTGTAATGTGTGCAACTTCGTCACAACTCTCTTCAGTTTCTTTTCACTAGAGGAAACTTTCTTGACCTTCTCACTTGCTTCAAGTTTGAACGATTCAAGACACTCCTTAGCTTTGGAAATCTACTCTTGATTCTCATCTTATCAGCCAAATTGGATCACTCTAGGTCATATGAAGTGGCAAGATCGAAAAGAGAATCCAGTAAACACTCTAATGGAGAAAGATCCAAAATATTCGCCTTTTTCATATCCTCGAAAATCTCAGTGATCTGCTCCCTATAAGATGAGAGCAATTCTACACGAGTTTTGGAGAGTCTATTATCCTCCCAAAGTCCCAAGATGAATTCCTTTTTGCGATTAAAGACAATGCTATTTCCTTCAAAAATAGATACTATTGCATTTGTCATTGGTGGAATGCGAGTTATCCCATTTTGAGTTTGTCTTTTTAGAGCTTTGTCATGAGGAAGAGATGATGCCTTTGAAGACGACTTCACCTTAGACGTAGGCCCTCTAAGAGATTCATCACTCACTTGCAGCTTGTCATGTGGGGAGACCATTAGATGCCCAATGGCATTTAACTGCATAAGGAAAAGGCAAAGAAAGTAAGTAATTTTTAGTGAAGCTACTCGTTCAAAAAAAGGGAAAAGGGTGAGGTGATTGTATTTTACCTCTTTGTTACAAGCTGTATACGTTATTGAGGGACTATCAACACTTGGAACCTCTACCTTCTCTACTGGGTTAGGCCGTTTCCTTTTCCAATTTTGATCTTCATTGGTACTCTGGCTTGTATCTTGAGGAACTCGCGTGCTAAATGGAAGAACTGGAGGGTGTTTCTCTATATCTGTTGAAGTGCACACCACCTCTTTCAAACCTGCCTTTGAGGATTTAAGCTTCCTTTTCTAATGTTGGGTAACTACTTTTGGGATTGGAGTAGGTGGCTCTTTGACTTTTGAGAGCGTCTTTCCAACACCTTGATCTTCATCTCCTAAAGGAATAGTAAATTTTAGCCCAACATTGTCTACCAGAGCTTGAAAATTTTTCTGCAGAAACTTCCCATGCGCCTTCTCCCATCAAGACATATAATTGGTGGAGAAAAGCTTCTCCACAAGATCTCCCGTTAGGGGAAAAGCCGCACGTGACAAAGACTGATACAGTGTGCAAATCCTCCAAAATCTGAGTCCTTCACTAGAGAGGCGCTACTGATATCATTCTCTAAAAAACCGGGGACAATCTGGTAAAACCCAAATTGACGACCAAATCGATGCAGGCTATATGGCTCGATGATGAATGAGTTATCATACCTCAAAGGGAGGTAGTTAAAATGTAAGCTCATGAAGTAATTTGACTCCAACTCTTGAGGGGCCTCGTTATCCACATAATAATAAGGATGAGAATTAGTTAATATTGTTGGTGTCCAAACTATATCCTATCCATTGTGGATGTGCTTTCTTGCATCCTTCTTGTCAAAGTACCTCACGGCTCCCTCTCCTGAGTATGCCACCATCAAAGGGACAGACGGGCCCTTAACAAGTGGATAATGGGTTTTGAGGTAATGTGCAAGCCAACCGTAAACATAATGGATGGAAAAACAAAATTTGACCTGATCAAGTTGGAAAGAACACGAAATCTTAACCATGATAAATACTCGCCAAAACTAGGACAGCAAGGCTAGTCTTTCGCCTTCTTGCCATCATGCTTGCCATCTTAAAAGTCTCGGGACAGATGAAGTTTTTTTCCTTATAGGGAAACACAAAAGCACATATCCAGCATGATAAGAAGGCTGCTATATATGTTTCATCTTTCTTGTCAGACCTCACCCTAAGCTTGGAGAATATAGCTTCTTGATCACTCGACCGCCTAGTTGTCTCGGAAATAACTCTGTTAGGATTATGTGTCGACTTTAGGTGCGCGGATTTCTTTTCCTTTCGCAGTGGAGCATATTTATATATTAAAGCTTTCTTATACCAAATACTTTTCCACTTGCTCAAGGAGACCTTTTGGTTAACACACGTACCTTCTTTAAGGTGATAGAAGGCAGTAAATAAATACTCGCAAGATCGGGGAATAAATCTCATCTATTTTTTATCCAAACTGATGAGTTCTCTTGTCTCAGGTACCACTTCTTCATACGGAAAACCCGCAATGGGCAGACCTCCAAGGATATGTAAGTCCCAAAGAGAGATAGATAGTTCCCCAGCTGATGTAAGAAGCGTGTTCGTCTTGGGGCACCAAGCCTCACACAATGCTTGCAAAATGTTCGAGTTTTGATCATTAGTGAAAAGTAAGGCATAGACAGCATCATAAATCTTTGTTGTACTCAGGGTTTTATTGGCTTCCACCAAGTATATCTTCAGCCCATTCCCAATATTCTGGAATATGACGATACTCGCTCTCGATTGTTGTTGTGTTTCCCCCAACGTACTTCTCCTTGAATTATATGACGCCCGTTTGAAAGGGTTCTAGCAATGTTTATGTAGCGATGGATTGGCGCTTGGAGAGATCACATCTTGGAAAATGGATTAGAAGTAGACTTGTGCTCCAAGGTTCAGTTTTCTACATGAAGCGAGTTCCTCAAAGAAGGCCATGAGGCTGCATACCGGCCAACTTGTGGGGTGTGAACCAAATGCTTGGTTTGTTATATGCCATCTTCAATATCGATTACGAGATATCTAAGTTTGGAGTAAGGTGAGTTATAGTCTCTAAAATTTTCCATCTCTTCGGGTTGCAAAGGACAAAAAACAAGTCATCAAAGTCCCAATCAAGAATATTAGAATGGGCACAAAGGTCTAAATGGATGAAATGGTCTCTGGTTTTCGGGCGGGGATGAATATCCATCCCTTCACACCCTGAGAGTAATCTCTCTGATAGTTGGGCCACCTTTAGATTAATCTCTATGATAGTCGAGCCACCTTGAGAGTAATCTCTCTGATAGTCGGGTCATCTTGAGAGTAATCTCTCCGATAGTCGGGCCACCTTAAGAGTAATCTCTCCGATAATTGGGCCACCTTGAGAGTAATATCTATGATAGTCGGGTCATCATGAGAGTAATCTCTCCGATAGTCAGGCCACATTAAGAGTAATCTCTCTAATAGTCGGGCCACCTTGAGAGTAATCTCTCCTATAGTCGGGTCATATTGAGCGTAATCTCTCCGATAGTCAGGCCATATTGAGAGTAATCTCTCCGATAGTCGGGTCATCTTGAGAGTAATCTCTCCAAAGTCGGGCCACATTGAGAGTAATCTCTCTGATATTCAGCCGGGTATTGTCGCGCCCCATTTTCTCGCAAAAGTGGGTTTCGACGTATGACAACTCTTTTAAAGAAAGGTAATTACAAGAGAAGAGTTGCCACCTAACGATATTTATGGTGCGTTAGGGCACCTATTTTAGAATAACTCTGTTTTAACTAGTCCGCGTCACCAAAGATAGGGTAAGGGCTCAAATTACCTTAAATAGGAGGTGTTAGGCACTCCTCAAGGTCCACAGCTATGGGTCCCGGTCGAACTTTAAACTATGTGGATTATGTAATTAGACTAGGTGATCAAATAAATAAAGGGAAATTTAGAAGTCGATGAGTCTTATTAGGGCACGTGAGAATCATCACAAATCTTTATGACTACAGAGAGACAACTACATTGATCTATGTTAAATGACTAAGTGTAAATAAAAAATACATAAATAAAGGGGGGGAGTCCTATATTTTTTAGCCTAAAGGATCACCCCGTGCAATATAAATAATACTTCGCAACTTCTTGGAGGTAGGGGTTGCTCATATTATTCAGCGAGTACAAACTATCATCTCCTGCTACCTGATTATTATGTTAATGTTGTTTACCTAAAGGTGCTTTAATTCAATTCTAGGTCGTACCCTATGCATGCACTACCCGTCCCATACCTATGGTCCAAGAGGCTTTGGACCTCTATTCGGGTGGTTTTAGACTTCACTTAGGATGCTCAAAATGATAAAACTAGCGCACATTCAAAAACATGTAGGACTACACATAAGTACAATTAAAGGCTCAAGTTAACCTCCCCACATAAACAACAAACGCACGCGGGCAGTTAGGCAGTAGACAATTTCAGATGCATTAGAGTCATTAAGTCCTATAGGCATAGTTTCTATTAGATTCTGATTTACAGTGTTGCACAGGGATCGTTGCAGCTTTAAACTAACAAATTTGTAGATTAAAGGTATTACAAACCTATAGGCATGGCATCTACATTGTTCGTGTGATGAGGCAGTAAGGCTGTTCGAAAACTCAGGGTTTATGACAATGATTTTATAAACTTGTTTCTTAGGTAGGTGGTAGTATCCTATAGGCAGGATTTCTAACGATTGACAATCGAAATTAATTTTATAATGCTTTATCCCTAGAGGCATGTCATCTAAGGCAGGGCAGTGTGGTGAGAGTAACAGAAGTAGTTGGTTGATTGATTAAGGTCCTATAGTCATGATATCTAGACGAGAAGTATACTAAAAGCAATAGACATGAATGATTGATTGATTAGTTGGATTCTTACAAACATGGTATATAGACTAGCCAAGCACATTCTATTGCATCCTATAGGCATGCTGTCTAAACGTGCACAATGAGAAACAAGTACATTAAATGCTTAACTAACATGCTTTGAATGGTATACAAGTATTAGACAAGTTAAGTGAAGTGTGTGATTTTATATAGGCATGCTTTCTATTAGTGTACAACACACTAAACTAAATAACATATAAGGCATGCTGAATGAAATAGAAAATAGAACACATAGACCCTATACGCATGTTTTCTACCCTTTTATGCAAGAATTAGAATACCTCAGCCCCTTTCATTAACTTCCCCACCATTCCTTATCACAAGTAATTATAGCCTGAATAAAATACTACAAATTAACCCAGTGCTTTTCCTAGGCCTTCGACAGCTCCAGTAGACTCAAAACCCAGCTCATAAGGCCAGCAGTAAGTCTGAATCCAACAGCCAAGCCCAACATCACATAGAATAGACACCAAGCCCAAACGAAGGATTCGCACATGATTACAAGCAACATACTATATGTTGAACTAACTAAACAAGGAAGGAAGTCCACACATCTATTTCTTAGGACTGTAAAGCTAATTATCACCAAGACGTATAGTCAAATTCATATGACATGTTGGTAGGACACACACAAGACGAGTTTATGCTTGCATTTTCAAAGTTTATGGGACATGATTGATTATCACAGGATAACAGACTACTTCTGAAGAAATTTCAAACATTAATATGGTCAAAAAGAGCTCAAGGCAATTTCAAGCAATAGATCTAATTATGAAAGCTGAAGGATTAACAGAGAACAGCCTTAATAGAGTCATTTTAGTATAAAGACTGACAATATAGGTTCATACCAAGCGAAAATATAGGTTCATACCAGGCGAAAGGGTATAGCGTGTGCAACATTAGCGGATTTGAGGAGGCATATTACTTAGGTCAACATAGTAAGCATACATGCTTAGTTTTCAGAACAACAAGATTATAGTAAAGCATGAATTAGCCTAAATGAGACTCAAAACTAGGAATTTAAGGCATGAAGGTCTAACACAATCATAGTCAAAGAATGGCAAGTAAACAAGCAAGTAGGCATGGTCTATAGCAACTAATAAGAATTTTAATTGTGCTGAGTGTAATATAGAGGTTCCTAAGTTCAAAAATATCATGGTAGAAGGTATTGCCAACTTAAGTTCAAGCAGAGGAGACAGATTTCAGAACTTAAACCAGTCAACCAGGCGCAATACAGAAAAACAAGTGTACTAGGATTCAACTGGGAACCTAGACAATACTAAAGAGCACAGAGTTTGCTAAACACCACATTACAATTCTTAAAGCCACATGTTTGGTTAAATATTGCGACAACAATTATGGTTCATATAAGCAGATATAAAAACAAAGTTCCCATAAAGGAGTTATCAATAGAAATTGATTAAGGCAAATTTTGGGTAAGAGAAGATCCCCTAGGAATCTCAATGCGAGAATCCAAAACAAGGCATGAGAAACACTCATAATAAACAGCAAAGCAACAAACAAACTTAAAGGGATGCTTGGTTTGGGTTGTGGGAGTATTGGGCTAGCTTTGGTTTGAAAATTGGCCTAGTTTTGGGCCAAATTTTAAATAAAAGAAATTACCTAATTTCTTTTTAATAAAATAACTAAATAAATATAAAAAAGTACTATTGTGAGACTTAATCTTTTAAAATAATAGTTAAAGATTACAAAAATATAAAAATTATTTTTTGACCCTGAACAAAATGATAAATGCAATTAATTGTAAAGTCTAGGCTATTATTGCAAAATTATATAAAATAGCTTTAAAATACAACTATAATTATATAAAAACAAAGTAAAATATTATGAGACATATTTGTGGATGCAAATGAAAGCTTTGGATGATTAAGTCATCACAAAATAATTTAAGGGGTAATTAATGCATATTCAAGTAATTTAAATGTAAGATAATCAATTTTAAAGCCTAAAGGAATTATAAAAATACCTGTGTAACTCTTGTAGATTAAGTAATGATGCAAATATCATATTTTGAAAGTATATATACTATTTAAAAAATATGAGGGCAAAATTGGGTATCAACAGCTGCCCCTCTTTACCCGAAAATGATGAAAGAGTTGTCGGATAAAGAAAATAATGACTAATTTTGCCCGGATTGAGTGAGGAATGATTTTTTTTTTTAAAAATATCGAGGTCGAACCTTGGTTCTTGAGTTGCCTACATATCCCTGGTGTTACAATAATCAGGCCGTATGTAGTTCTGGATCTAACGGCGAACGAAACTGATAGAGTTGTTATAAGAATGGTCATATGCTCCGAAAAGGATCTTTTGGGTAGGATAGTGTCGTAAGTAACGGATGCGAATTTGAATGTTACGGATGTATCAGGAAAATATTTGAACGGTTATAGAACAAAGGGTAATCAATTGTTGATCATCAGTTACATTTGAGGTGATCGAAGGATGTGGACGTTGTGAACGAAAATCGGAGCGAGAATTGCTCCTATTGTAGAACGGTTACTTCTCGAGTTACCTGTAAAATTTAAAACACGGTGCAGGAAAATATATATGGGTTATTGCAACAATTTAAACATGATGCAAATTCCCTTTGGACCATAAAGGTCTCCTTCGAACGATGAGGATGATGTCCTTAGACCATGACGTCCTGGGCCATGAAGTGTATGATAAGGGATTCGCCGGCCATGGAATGGTGTCCTCGGGCCATGAATATGGTGCCTCTGGACTATGATGCCTTTGAATAATGATATGCAATTTCGAGAGTTCCTCTGTCCATGGTATGATGTCTTCGGGCTATGAGGATGATGCCCTCAGACTATGACACCTTCGGAAAATATGGCGATGTTTCAGCCCATGAGATGCAAAGATGTGACGATATCGATCGTTTGAGAGAGGAAACAGATAATGTTTAGTCATATGCTAGAACGAGACGAGACAGGGTTTAGTCTTGTGTGAAATGAGGGCAGTGCTTAGTCCGATGCGAAGAGCGGAGACAATGTTTAGTCTCATACAAGGAAAGGCAATTCCTAGCCTTATGCAATAATAGAGGCAATGCTTAGCCTCATACAAGGAATAGAGACAATGTTTAGTCTCATGCAAAGAAATGTAGTGCTTAGCCTTATGCAATAGTGGAGACAGTGCTTAAAGAATGGAGATATCGCTTAGTCTCATGCAAGGAAAGGCAGTGCTTAGCCTTATGCAATAATGGAAGTAATGCTTAGCCTCATACAAGGAATGGAGACAGTGTTTAGTCTTTGGCAAGGAAAGACAATGCTTAGCCTTTTGCGCTGTTTGTCGATGTGAAGATAGTGATCATGTTGTGTGTATGTATTTGCGAACGTTCCTGTTATGTTCATTGTGCCTGCATTCAAAGAAAAGTTGTGAGTTTTGCGGGAAAAAGGTTGGTTCGTGCTCTCGATTCCTTGCTTCGCCTTTGCTTTTATCTGGAGGCCCTTCTTGAGTTACCCTGGGTAACGTCTGGCTGCTATAGAAACAATATTTTCGAAAAATATGCATTTGATAAATTGTTTATAAAAATGTAGTTGTTTGAAATATGTGATAATACACGAGAGCAAATAATTTTGTTGAATTGATGATTGTGACATGCTTTTTAGACTTCGCAACCTCCTTAACTCGGAATTTTAAGGATCCTCCTCAAAATTCTGCCCAAGTTTAAATGCGTACTTCTGGCGATACCTTCCTTGGAGGTTCCAAACATGATGAGATCGGGAAAACTCGAGTTCTTGCCCCTGTTTCTAGCCATAGGGGAAATGAAGATTTTATTATGATGTTACTGAACCCATAGGGCTGCCTACGTATCCCCTCTTAAACGGGAATCAGGTCAAGCGTAGTTTAGTTTTCCTTTGCTTGTATAACCTTAGTATTGATCAGCATCTGAATCTTATCTTTCAACGTGCGACACTCCTCAATGGTATGACCTTTCACACCTGAATGATAAGCACATGTTTTGTTGGGGTTGATCCATTGGGATAGATTTTTCACAACAACAACAGGAATGGGGGTGACATAGCCGGTGACCTTCAGTCTCTCATACATTTGAGCTATGGGTTCAGAAATTGGGGTGTACTGTCTAGGTGGTCTGCGGTCGAAATTTGGACGTGGCTTTGGGTAGTTTTGGCGGGCGGGTGGAGGTAAATAGTAATAAGCAGGTTGAGTGTTGTAGGTATGGTAGGTGGTGGCAGGGTATTGGTATTTTGATGGCAAGGGTTGATATGTGGGTGGAGGTATTTGGTATGTGAGGGGAGACTTAGGGTCCTGGGCTACCATCACGGCACCCACTTCTTTATTCTTTGATATACCTCCGGATTGCAAGGCTTTATTCATGGCTTGCAACACCTAAAAATTTGTTACTATCCCGCTCTTGATTCCTTCTTCTATTATTTCCCCTAATTTGATGATGTCAGAGAACTTGTGATTTTCGATGACCATCAACCTTTTGTAATACTGCGGATCTTGAGACCTAACAAAGAACTTGTTCATTTGTTCTTCTTCAAGTGCTGGCCTTACCTTTGCAGCCTCTGATCTCCAACGAGTAGCATACTCGCGGAAGGTTTCTGTCGGCTTTTTCTTGAGGTTCTGAATGTAGAAAACATCCGGTGCATTTTCTATGTTGAACCTGAATCTATCCATGAAATCTTATGCCATATTCACCCAATTAACCCACTTCTTTGGGGTTTGACTGATATACCAAGATAAAGCGTCTCATGTAAGGCTTCGCATGAATAGTTCATGCGGATTTGTTCATTCTTATCCACTCTTACAAGCTTGTTGCATTATGTTCTCATATGAACCTTTGGATCACCAGTACCATCGAACATTTAGAACTTGGGAGGTTTGTAACCCTCCGACAGTGCCATATCCATATGAATACACAAGTCCTCAAAGTTTAGACCTTCAATGCCTTTCCCACCTTCAACACTCTGGACACTCCCTGCGAGTTTCTTGAGTTCCTCTGCCATGTTTCTAATAAGTAGGTCCTTCTCTGTTGGTTCGGGTATGTATAGGATTTGTTGCGGGGTATGGGGGTAAGGTTTCCACATATATCGGATTACTTTGATGAGCTCCTGGAACTTGGGTATACAGGTGGTTGTTGGTCGAGTTTTGGGGATTGAGAGTAGGTTGTGGTGCATTTTGGGGAGTGTGATAAGTGGTGATTTGTGGGTATTGAGTTGGATGGTGGTGGTGGTGTTGGGAGGTTGGCACTGGTGGCGGGTTAAGGTTCCGGGGAGGGGAGGGATTATGATACTGGTGTTGTGCGGGAGGGTTCGGAACTATGGGTGGTGGATTCTGACTTTGTGTGTTTTGTGGTGGTGTTTGGTTTTGGGTAGTCGGGTTTTATTGGTTGATGTCGGGAACATTGAGGGTAAGGGAGAGGTTTGCCAGATTTCGAACCTGCTAAAGCTCGCCCTATAGTTCCAAGATTTTCTAATCCAAACGTAAGACCAACTCATTCCGCCCCGGAATACTTCTGCCATCTGAAGTTTCAACGTTTCCCGCCACAACAACATTGTCTTTCCTGAAACCGCTTAGATCATCCATTTTCCCTTTGCCCTTGCTTTTACTTTTTGGGTCGCTAGGTGGAGGAGGAGGTGGAGGACCTCTGGATCTGGTGTGGTATGCTGGTGATGCCAGTATACACTAACCAACCTTTGGGAATGGGAGTAATCAAAAAGAAAGAAAAACCAAGTCAGTAAGGTAAAATAAAAGAGTGTTCGCAATATTTAAACATGTTTCACAAAGTCATGCAATAATTAGTGTCCTAATTTGGGGACCTCATTGTGCCTGAGATAGGCCTAAGCAACGCATAGACTTGGAAAAAATTGGTGCCAACATTTGCTTCATTTCATTAATGCGAAAATGAGCCAAAACAAACTTTTACTAAATAGATAATAATATAATAAAGTTACTAATGGCATTTAGCCTTATTACATCGAAATCTAATCTAAGCTAGAAAGCAGTAAAGACCATCATCTCCTAATCTACTAGGTCCCTGAAGGACCTATTCCATGCTTGGCTCTTTTGACCCTATCGATCAGATTTCCCAGATCGCGCATGTCCAACAGTAAGTAAGCTTTTTCCATATTTCCTCCTTCATCGTCGTCCATGCCTTGACAATCCGAGAGTCTCTTTCTCATCTTCCCTTCTAGCTCCATCAGTCCTTGTTCCAGGTATTCCAATCTTTCTGTTGACTTAGTGGCAATCTCCTTCCATTCCCTTATTGGTTCCATGTTTACTTGGTGTTGCTCCAGATGTTTAGCTTCGAACTCGAACATCCTTTTGCGTAGCCTCTTGTACTTAACATGTGTCTCAGCCACTTCATCTATGATCCTACCCTTCAGATTGACTCCTGGCTTGATGCCCCCTGCTACATCGTCTTCTAGCCATGACAGATAGTAATACATATGACCATCGTGATACTTGTTTGGCTCAATAATTTCCCCTTCTACAATGATCTTTTGGTTCCACATGTGTTGCGCTTTGAACTTGAACGGAATGGCATCTCCCTTGAAATCTGCCTTGTACTGGACCATATTGGAAACCTGAGGTATGACTTGTTTTCTAACAGCTTGTCTTATTACCCTTATTGGAGCGTAAGGGTAGATACCTCGCAGCCCGATCAGCACCAAGTGAGTAGTCCCCTTCAATCTGATGATTAACTCACTACTAGAAAACTATTCAAACATCCAAAGTACCTGCTCGTCTGTCAGATTGCTGAAGAAACGCACCCAACTTACAGTATTTCCAGGCTTTGCAAACTTGTTTGGAATAAACGTCATTTTATTTGGGTGATGGTTGGCTATGTAGTCATTCAATGGCCTTCGCAGAAGCTCTTGACGATACCCTCCTCTCTGAAAGTGTTCCAGCAGCCAGACTTTTAGCAATAGATTATAACCCTCAAAGTGTTTGAATCCCTGCTTGCACCGATCTAGAGTGCGGTACATCACAGCTAAGATCATAGGGATGATAGTGTAAGTTTGTCCCTCGATGCCATCCATTAAGGTCCTGGCAACCATGACTAAGCGAGTATGAATCCTTCCTCCTTTTATTGGAAATATCAACAACCCCAAAAAGAAGACAATGAACACATAAACCCGGCGGTGCACCCATACTAAGGAAGTAATGGCTAGTTCATCATGGTGAAGACGATATGACTTGCTATGCCCATAACGCTCGTAGAAAAATTCAAAAGGGATGTATGGTTTCTTTAGACAGAGCAATTTGTCATTCTTCTTAAAACCCAACATTTTTAGAAAACCGCGGGGAGTACGATTCTCTGGTACCAGTAATCCCAGACTATCCCATGGCAACTTGGTGAAACCTCATATTTCTTCTAGTAGAGGAGTAATTTCTATATTGCCAAATCGAAAAACAGCTCTTTTCTTGTCCCAGAACATGGTGGCAGCCTCGATCAGCTCCATATTTGGTTGAATGTTCAACAAAGAGAGCAGGTCACCAAGTACTCTCCTCACATGATTCTTTTCACAAGGCGCAAGGTCTTTCCACCAATCAAGTAGCAAATGCGGGATATTCTAGACCATACCGAACCTGGGAATTTCGTGCTTCATTTTCTGCAAACAAACAAAGGTTAGCCATTTATCCCTCCAGATTTGACTACTTACGCAATAATGATCAACACATTGGTACATTTTCTCCAAGTAATGCACATAATATGATAGTGTCCACTGGGATTGTGGAAATCCCGTCGGACTTTGGACAAGGCTCATCTTAGCGGGTTGTTACGTTAACAACACTTCAACTCGTACTAGGTTTAGTGTGATGCATGTATATTTCAAATTAGAGTAGGGTTTCTAGAAAGGTCTAGACTGGTACTCCCAAGTAGACAACTTGAGAGGGAAAGGCACGGGACCGTCGACTGCATCGCTGATCCACTAGTCTACCGCAAATAAGCCTTTCAGATTTAAGAAGGGTGATTACAGGAAAGCGCAGACACTCATCAAGCACCGCTATGTTGATAATTGGCACGAGTGGAGTATGATGCAGAGCATGCTTTATGCAAAAATAATAACACATTGCCAAGTATTTGCATGATAAAAGTACGTAAAAGCAGTAAATAGTAAAAGTGAACATGAGGAGAAAAGAAAAGAAATACAAAAGAGAGAAGTCAGTTTAGCTCATGAAAAAATATGCGATAACATAATAAAGCAGGTGGGGAAATAGGGATGGGAGAGTCATAATATAGCAGTCTTAGACAAGATGAAGGAGATGGAGAGAGATCATATATGTCATAGCAAATAAAGGAGAATAAGGGAAGGGATGTGCATATAATAGAGTTTTAAAATAAATAAAGGTGAATAGGGAAAGTGATGTGCATGTAATAGCAGTTTAAGACAAAGAAAGTAATCCACATAAGTCGAGTTCATTATGGTAAGAGCCTAAGTAATCCCCAGAAGAGTCGTCATGCTGCCACGCCCCGTTTTCTCACGAAAGCGGGTTTCGACGTGTGATAACTCTTTTAAAGGAAGGTAATTAAAAGAGAAGAGTCGCCACCTAACGATTTTTAAGGTACGTTAGGGAACCTCTTTGCGAATAACTCTATTTTAACTAGTCCGTGTCACCAAAGATCGGGTATGGGCTCTAATTATCTCAAAGAGAAGGTGTTAGGCACTCCTTGAGGTCCACAACTGTGGGTCCCGGCCGAACTTTAAACTATGTGGATTATGTAATTAGACTATGTGATCAAATAAATAAAGGGAAATTTAGAAGTCGAAGAGTCTTATTAGGGCATATGAGAATCGGCACAAATCTTAATGACTACATAGATACAACTATATTGATCTATATTAAATGACTAAGTGTAAATAATAAATACATAAAGAAAGGGGGGTCCTAAGTTTTTTAGCCTAATGGATCACCCCGTGCAACATAAATAATACTTCATAACTCCTTTGAGGTAGGGGTTGCTCAAATTATTCAGCGGACACAGAATATCATCTCCTGCTACCCGATTACTATGTTAAAGTTGTTTACCTAAAGGTGCTCTAATTCAATTCTAGGTCATACCCTATGTGTGCACTCCCCGTCCCATATTTATTGTCTAGGAGGCTTTGGACCTCTGTTCGAGTAGTTCTAGACTTCACTTAGGATGCTCAAAATGATAAAACTAACGCACATTCAAAAACATGTAGGACTACACATAAGTACAATTAAAGGCTCAAGTTAACCTCCCCACATAAACAACAAATGCATGCGGGTAGTTAGGTAGTAGACAATTTGAGAAGCATTAGAGTCATTAAGTCCTATAGGCATAGTTTCTATGAGATTCTGATTTTCAGCATTGCACAGGTAGTGTTGTAGCTTTAAACTAACGAATTTGCAGATTAAAGGTATTACAAATCTATAGGCATGAGATCTACATTGTTCGTGCGATGAGGCAGTAAGGCTGTTCGAAAACTCAGGGTTTTACGACATTGATTTGATAAACATGTTTCTTAGGTAGATGACAGTATCCTATAGGCAGGATTTCTAACGATTGACAATTGAAATTGATTTTATAATGCTTTATCCCTAGAGGCATGTCATCTAAGGCGGGGCAGTTTGGTGAGAGTAACAGAAGTAGTTGATTGATTGATTAAGGTGCTAGAGTCATGATATCTAGTCGAGCAGTATACTAAAAGCAATAGAGGTGACTGATTGATTGATTAGTTGGATCCTTACAAACATGGTATATAGAATAGCCAAGTACATTCTATTGCATCCTATAGGCATGCTGTCTAAACGTGTACAATAAGAAACAAGTACAACAAATGCTTAAACTAACATGCTTTGAATGGTGTACAAGTATTAGACAAGTTAAGTGAAGTGTGTGATTTCCTATAGGCATGCTTTCTATTAGAGTACAACATACTAAACTAAATAACATATAAGGCTTACTGAACGAAATAGCAAATAGAATACATAGATCGTATAGGCATGTTTTCTACCCTTTTATGCAAGCATTAGAATATCTCGGCCCCTTTCATTAACTTCCCCATCATTCATTATCACAAGTTATTACAGTCCCAATGAAATAATACAAATTAAATATGAATAGTTGCAGAAGAAGACAACTATAGGCCCAATGATAGGCCTAGTACAGATAACCCAGTGCTTTTCCTAGGCCTTCGACTGCTCCAGTAGACTCAAAACCCATCTCATAAGGCTAGCAGTAAGTCTGAATCCAACAGCCAAGCCCAACATCACATAGAACGGACACCAAGCCCAAACAAAGTATTCACACATGATTACAAGCAACAGACTATATGTTGAACTAACTAAACAAGGAAGGAAGTCCGCACACCTATTTCTTAGGACTGTAAAGCTAATTATCACCAAGACGTATAGACAAATTCATGTGACATGTTGGCAGGACACACACAAGACGAGTTCATGCTTGCATTTTCCAAGTTTAGGGGACATGATTGATTATCACAGTATAACAGACTACTTCTAAAGAAGTTTCAAACATTAATATGGTCAAAAATAGCTCAAGGCAATTTCAAGCAGTAGATCTAATTATGAAAGTAAAGGATCAACAGAGAACAACCTTAATAGAGTCGTTTTAGCTTAAAGATTGACAATATAGGTTCATAATAGGCGAAAGGGTAGAGCATGTGCAACATTAGAAGAGTTTAGGAGGTATATTACTTAGGTCAACATATTAAGCATACATGCTTAGTTTTCATAACAACAAGAATATAGTAAACCATGAATTAGCCTAAAAGAGACTCAAAACTAGAAATTTAAGGCATGAAGGTCTAACACAATCATAGTCAAAGAATGGCAAGTAAACAAGCAAGTAGACATGGTCTATAGCAACTAATAAGAATTTAAATTGTGCTGAGTGTAACAAAGAGGTTCCCAAGTTCAAAAATATCATGGTAGAAGGTATTGCCAACTTAAGGTCAAGCAGAGGAGACAGATTTCAGAACTTAAACCAGTCAACCAGGCACAATACAGAAAACAAGTGTATTAGGATTCAACTGGGAACCTAGACAATACCAAAGAGCACAGAGTTTGCTAAACACCACATTACAATTCTTAAAGCCATATGTTTGGTTAAACATTGCGACAACAATTATGGTTCATGTAAGCAGATATAAAAATAAAGTTCACATAAATGAGTTATCAATAGAAGTTCATTAAGGCAAATTATGGGTAAGAGACGATTCCCTAGGAATCTCAATGCGAGAATCCAAAACAAGGAGTGAGAAAAACTCATAATAAACAGCAGAACAACAAAAAAACTTAAAGATACAAAGTCATTCAAGCTGAACATATATGAGTTTAAAGAATTAGGCAGGTTGTGACTCTAGGAGATTCAGAACTGTAGAATAGCTATAATGCAGGTAAAACTGCCAATGATTACAACACAATATTGGAGTCATATTGGTTTGAACAACATGGATATGCGAAGCACTAGAAACAAGCAAAAGAGGATAGAATTGCAAAAGTCAAGACACTCACCAGTTTGCATATTCAACAAACAAATAGAAGAGAAGGCTAAGTGTCAGAAACAGCTCGAATATCACTAGCAAAGAGAACATCCAGAAGACCCAAATCCAAGTGCGTCAGAGTTCACAGGAGCCTCAAATGAGCTCCGAGCAGTGCTCGCACTAGGGAGGTCACTAGAGAGGGTATCGACGGCCTTGGCTTTCAGCCGGTCAAGAGTAGTAAATTTAGAATAGTATCGAGTGAGTAAGAGTATGAGAGAACAACAGTGATTCCAAAGTCCGTCAAAGGGGATTAGGGGAGGGATTTATATAGTAGTAAAATTGAACGAACAAATAAGGAAACACGGTCGATCAAACATAATAAAGGAAATAATAGCATGCAGAATCGATTTAGAATCGGATTAAGAAAAAAATTAGGTAAACCCTTGTTCAAGATGGAGAACTAAATAGGTAAAAAAAACTCACTGAATTAGACCCATATAACCTGGTGGTGAATGTATCAAGTCGAGAACATGGAGATAATGCAGAATCAGAGTCGAATGAACATTTGTTGATGAACTTCCATAAATAAATCAGTACCAAACACATTGTAATATTTAAGAGATGGTAAGAATCTCCGTGTATGCAAGAAAGGAAAGGAAAGGAAACATGGAAGATTTCCATGTGATATCGGATTGGGGCTGTGATTTGAGTGAGGCAGCTAGGGTCTGTGAAGTAAGGGGAGGGTTTGAGAGAGTATAGAGGCGGCTGCTGAGGGGAAAATGGGATTAGGGCTTGAGTGAGGGCATATAAGGAAAGGGGTTGGTTTATTATGGGTCGTTGATCATTTGCGATCAACGGCCATGATCAAAGGGGAAGGGGTCTGACCGGGTTGTCTTAAAGGGACGCTTGGTTTGGGTTGTGGGAGTATTGATCTAGCTTTTGGTTCGAAAATTAGTCTAGTTTTGAGCCATATTTTAAATAAAAGAAATTAGGGAAAAATAATTTAATAAAATAACTAAATAAATATAAAAAGTACTATTTATGAGATATATTTTAAAATAATAGTTGAAAATTACAAAAAATATAAAAATTATTTTTTGACCATGAACAAAATGATAAATGCAAGTAATTGTAAAGTCTAGGTTATTATTGAAAAATTGTATAAAATAGCTTTAAAATACAACTATAATTATATAAAAATAAAGTAAAATATTATGAGACATATTTGTGGATGCAAATGAAAGCTTTGGATGATTAAGTCATCACAAAACAATTTTAGGGGTAATTAATGCATATTCAAGTAATTTAAATGTAAGAGAATTAATTATAAAGCCTAAAACAATTATAAAAATACTTGTATAACTTTTGTAGAGTAAGTAATGATGCAAAAATGATATATATATATATATATATATATATATATATATATATATATATATATATATATATATATATATATATATATATATTTAAAAAATATGAGGGCAAAATTGGGTATCAACATGTATGAGTATCCATCCCTTCACACCCTATGATTGTCTTCTTCATACATGGATCATCTTGTTAAACAAGAACACATCCTTCTCGTTTGACCTACAAAAAAATACAAAAAAAATAAGAAGAAATTACCTTCGAGTCAATGCCTCCAAGTCGTCAGAAGTACACTCAAAGCAATTTGCAAACGCTAAAATTGGCACTGAAATTGGTACTATTGAAATGAAGGGTGTATGGTATTTATAGATATCAGAAGGCATCAGTAAAGAATTCATCATCGATGTGGGATCATGTGTATAAGCGGCAAATATTCCTTCCCTATATCTAAGGCTGGCAAGTGGGCCGGTCCCAGGACTAAACGAGCCAAGTGAGCCGGTCCAAATGGTCCCGGACCCGGGCCGGTCCCAAATTAAACGGGTCAAACGGTCCCGGGTCAAATAATCTTTTTATAGGGACTGGTCCGGGACCGGGATCGGGACTGTTTGGTCCCGCGCTAAACGGTCCTGGCCCGCGGGCTAAATGGGCTTAGTGGGCCCAATAATTTTTTTTATATAAATTAAATAGAAATTAGAGATAAAAAGATGTTAAAAACAATATCTAAGGCAATGTCTTGTAAATTTTATTATAGAATTGTGACCTAAATATTTTAATTCAAATTTAAAGTCTAAAGACAAAAATATTGTAAAGAGATATTCAAATCAATGCCTTGTAATTTTATTATAGCAGTAAAGAAACATGGCAATATCTTTCTTAGTCTTCATCCTTCTATGGAATGAGCACAACAATGTACTAATACCACCATTGAGAAGAAAAAAAAACTAATCAAGATGTGCCAAAATACAAGTTACATAATACATACTAATTTTTGTTCATGCAAGTTACATGGTATCTCTTACAAATTTCATAAATCCATCAAGGTCCGGAGAAACTTCATAAAAGCTACTTTTTTAAGCCAATCCAAACGGGCTCTTATAGTTGAAAATAGGAAAAAGGTATAATTATAAAACGTTTGGGTTAAAACAAAGTTGGGAGGGTTAAATGGCTATTTTATAAATAGCCAACGGCTATTTTTGACAGCACAACGGCTTTTTTTTAAAAGTTGATCATTGGGACCGTTTGGCCCGCGACGGGACCGGCCTTGGCGGGCCCAAAGCATAGGATCGGCCCACGAGACCGGCTCAGGCCTACTAAAATCGGTCCTAACGGTCCTGGCCCATTGACCCGCGATCCCGAGCCGATCCTGGTCCTGGACCAGCCCACTTGCCAGCCTTACCTATATCTACAGGGAATGGCACTAGCAATCCAATTTGAAGTCAAATATACTTCCCGAAGCATTTCAATTTGAAATAATGTCCCGAATGTATCCGATTTGGGAGTCTAAGGATTTGCGTAAAAAGGGGGAAAATATTCCCTATTAAAGAACGTGATTGGGAAAAATAAGTGGAGAAAGTAATATGATTAGTGATTGTCCATGTCATGACAAATATGACAATTTAAAAATCCAAAAGTAGTAACATTTGTCTCACGTGAGACACATGCACCGAAAATCATGGTTTGAATAAGATTAAATGAACTAAAATATGGATTTGATTTTTAATTAAATATATTTTGATCCAAATAAATATTATGGGCTAATATAATTAAATTAATAATAAAAGTCCAATATATATGAATTATAATAAATAAGTCTTAATCAATTAGGCTAAAGTGATGAGCCCACTTCAATTTGATTGGTCAGAAAGAGTTTATTCTTATCATAACTCTTTCCTTCCACAACTATAAATAGGGGTCTTCATAACTCAGAAAAGACACCAGAAGTTATAACAAGAAGCAAGAAAGAGCTCGTGGATTAATCGCTGCAAATTCCTCCACAACAGAGTTGATGGTTTTCGTAAGTTATAAAAAAAAAACCTCAGTACAACCTGAATGAACTCGGAGCAGTTTAAGACTAAGAGCATTTAGAAAAGACGGAATGTTGCCCTGGTAGTAGAATAATGGTGTAATTGTGATAAATGATAAGTGGATGACATTTAGGCCTTCGATTAAGTAATGATTTAGAGAAAAAAGGATTACATGAATTGCACAGGATTAGAATGCCCCCATAAGATGAACCATGTTGGGATGCTATAAAATACGGTTAATGAAGAATTGTATCGTCCCTAGGTGGATTAGGCAAATAACTTTAGATGTTCCCCGATGAGACGTGAGCCCTAACGACAATGTATTACGTAAAAGGTATCAAGTTATCAGTGGTAGGTTGTAGATCAACATTAAGGTGAATCAACAATAGGCGGATAAAAGTTCCAAAGTATGAGATGAGATTAGGCTGTCATTCTTAAGATGAACAGTAATGAGGAAGAACTAAAGGACTTAGATTTATACATATAGGATAAGCAGCGAGAGAGTAACCTGGAGTTGGACAGCAAACCTCGGTAATAATAAACTGAAATAAGTATTATAGTATAGTATAACCTACCTAGATATAGTAAATTCTTAAGGTTAGATAACCGAGGCTATGAAACAAGATATAGCAATAGTCGTAAGTTCGACAAAGTACCAAGTGAAGGACTTCAGTACACCTATAGATGCCTAAAGGGACAGCTTGTCATAGTTCTGTATATGTTCACAAAGTGAGGCTTAGAGATTAGATAATAGCTGGAGGAAAAAGGAGAGAAGAGTCGCATAGACGCACATACAGGGATAGAGTCATACAGGCTGCACGACAGAGGTAGAAATAGTAACGAGATTGGAAGAATTCCGACCACAAGTCGTGGTGCGAGAAAGAGGCCTAAATGGGGGAATGCTCTGGGCTTTGGATTTATTGATAGAATAGTTGCCTAGATGTCAAGGACAGTACAAAAATTATTCGTAAGAGCTATAGGTTATGAGACTGATAAGTGCATCAGTCAACATTCGAGAACGAATGTTCCAAAGGAGGGAATGATGTTACACCCCATATTTTCGTACGTGAGAGTACGTCGTAAGTCAATTGGTGTAAGATCTGAAATAAGATCATCTTTGAAAGTAAATAAAGTAATTTAATCATGTTAACTTAGAGGTTACAAATATTTAAGATCATGGACTGCAAGTACCAAGAGGTTTGGAAGGTTTAGAAGCTAAACCAATTGAATAAAATAAGTTTCGTTGAAAGTCGACAAGTTGGGAATATTATAACATGTAATTATGGGGTGAGACTAGGGTGCTCAAAATGATAAGGCAGTTATGTTATGAGTTATTTTTGTCTTATTATAGTCATGTATTATATTTTGAAGTCAAGCGAGTTGTGGAACAAAAGTTGGCAAAGATCATCACAAGTTACATTCATAAATATGCTGAACATTAGGTCAAATATAGCTGAGCATTTCTCCCAATGTACTTGGAATTACGAGATGATCCATATGTCAAATTTACGATCTACGAGTCTAGTTTCTAACGCATTAAACCTTTCTTCAATACGATATCGGAGTAGATAGATATGTGCCGTTTTACGAGACTGCGCAGACTGCACACGTGACAAGTAGGTGTGTCACTGAAGCTTTTTGAGTAATACATTTCATGTATTATATGGGGTCTTTTTGGGACATATTATATATCAAATTTAGGGTCTTATAATGTAGTTTCTAATTCTCAAAATCGTTTGTTCATATGACATACGGATAAAAAGATATAAGCGTCGGAAGAAGGGCCAATGCTAGGGTGCCAAGCTAGCACCTCTTTGACTTTTCAAAAGCTAATATATATAGGGTTTTAAATCGTCTTTCTCTTCATTTTTCATAGAACACGATGAGAGAATCCCCAAAAACTTACCCTTAAGCTCTCTACAAGGGTTCCAAAGAATATTAACATCCCGGGTACGAAATCAAGAAGCGATAACATTAGAACGATCCCTACGACGTAAGTATCGCTATATCGCGTCTTTTTCTTTTTGTAGCTTGAGTTTTGGAAGGTGCTTCATATATAAGAAAATGCCTACTTTATGTATTTAAGCTTTTAAATATCAAGGAATATTGATAAATTTGTTTCCTAATAGTTAGAACTCACGGTCGCTCGTCGTTACAATTTCAGGCAAATTAATAACTTGTTGATTAGGTGTGTTATGATATGCTTTGGTTTTTGTTGTATTAAAGGTCCCGAATTATAGTTAGGTTATTTTTGAGTTGCTAGTTGTATTGTGTTATTGTCTTTCCTATAGTAGGCTTGAGGGAGCAGTAAAATCATGGGAAATGCTGTCCGTTTTATTTTAGAATCGAGTTATCGTTTGAGATACGTGATATACTAGCGCCATCTAACTTGTACATGTATCTCTTTGTTATAGGGTTGGCACTCTAGTTGTCGTAAGCTTGTTGTTGAGTTGCATTTATGACTTGAGGTATTTTAAGGATAAATTTTTCCTTCATATTGGCATGATCTTGTAATTACTTGTGTTTGATAACGAGATATATAGAGAAGTTTGTATTCCTGAATTTAATCAGATTATCCTAGTCTCAGAAGTTACTGTATTCTTCCTTATTGGGACTTTATATTCAGTTAAGTATTGTTTTTTTCTAGTCAAGAGAGCAGATGGTCTATATATATAGAGATATAGTATTACAGTACTTTCACCACCATCGAGCTATAATCAATGAGCAGGCCCCTACTGGGCAACCTCTGATCAGATGGTAAGTTATATACCGAGCCTACTGTGGCCGAGCGCCTATGAGCGATCCCAGAATGGCCAAGATACAGAGCCTAGTATGGCCGAGCGCCTATGAGCGAGCCTACTACGGCAGTGCAGTTACATATACCGAGCCTTATAGGGCCGGACAACTATTTTACATACTATATGGAGAGAGTTGAGTCAGTATCAGCAGGTAAGCATATCTTCATATTATTTTTGACTCCTAGTTACATTCAATTATTATGTTATCAGTTTAGTTTTAGCTTTCAGTTATTTTGTTGCCTTATATACTCAGTATATTATTTCGTACTGACGTCCCTTTTTTGGGGACGCTGCATTTCATGCGTGTAGGTTCAGATAGACAGACGGGTAGACATCCTCAGTAGGTATTTCCAGAGTTCAGCCTGATCGGTAAGCTCCATGTCCTTCAGAGTTATCGGGTATAGGTTTTTGTGTACATCTTCGGTATGTATGTATATATGTTATGGGTAGGTCGGGGCCCTGTTCCGATCACAATACATCCATTAGTAGAGGCTTGTAGACATATCCTATCAGTTAGTGTAGTATGTTGGGCTTGTAGGCCTAGTATGTATATTTTGGTGGTTTGTCAGTTGTAGTAGTTATGATGGCCTTGTCGGCCCAACTTTATATTGATGTTTAGTCAGCGCTAGTTTCCATTCAGTTTTATATTTTGCTTCGCAAATTAGCTTGCAATGTGGCCCCATGGCCAAATTATGACATTATATGTTCAGAGTCCCTTAGTCGCAATTTGGTACGCTAGATTAGGTGAGGCACCAGGTGCCGGTCTCGTCCCTAGGTTCTAGGCGTGACATATAAATAGGGGTATGCATAACTCAGAAAAGATACTAGAAGTTATAACAAGAAGCAAGAAAGAGTTCGTGGATCAATCGCTGCAAATTCCTCCACGAGCTTCAAACTTCAAGCAATCAAGTTCAAGTTCAAGAAATCAAGTTCAAGCTCAAGAACGAAGAACAAATCAAGTTCAAGCTCAAGTTCAAGAACAAAGAACAAATCAAGGTTCAAGGAGTACGAGTTCAAATAAAAATTCGTGCTAGTTGAATTCAAGATCATCATTCGTGACAATAAATATAGATTCAAGATCAAGCTCAAAGGCCCTTGAATTTACATTGAAAAAGTAGAATCATAGGATTCATAGAAATTATACACTCATATTATTTGAAATCAAATACTACGATTGTTGTAATATCTTCCGATCTTGATTTTATTTTTTCGACGTAATTTATTGTCTACAGATAGATATAGATATAGATATAGATATAGATATAGGTAGATAGATATAAATACATTAATACACAAAAACTGTAAATGTTTCGGCTATTATTTTGGGGGACGACAACATTGTGTAGATTTACCCCCAATAAATAGTCTATATTGTCTATTATTTGTATATTTTTTAGCTGGTATACATAGATTTATACATTAATCTTAGGCAAAACATATCGACATCCCCTTAAAGTTATCCACACTTTTTACTTAGATACTTCATCTTGAGTTCGTTCCATTTGAACACTACAATCACAGCTCAATTGTGTCATTTAGACACAAAATTCGTAAGCAACCAAAACAAAAGGTGCGTGAAATTCACACGCAAGACTAACGAATAAGACGAGGACATGTAGACTAAAATTAAACAAATTTTTAAAAAATTGAAAAAATATTAAGTGGGCGTTTGGACATAAGAGTTGTAAAATTTCAGAAAAAAATAAAAAAATATTTAAATAAAAATTATATTTGAAAATTAGAGTTGTGTTTGGATATGAATACAATTAGGAGCTATTTTTGAATTTTTGTGAGTGATTTAAAGTGAAAATTTTGAAAATCTACTTTTTGGAGTTTTTTTAATTTCGAAAAATTCTGAAATTCAACTTCAAGTGAAATTTAAAATTTTCATAGATAAATAATGATTCCGGAAAAAAGTAAAAAATTTCTTATGGCCAACCAGACCCTAGATATAAAAACGAGAACCCTACCTTACCCGTTGTCATCTTCCCTAATGACCCATCCTTGCCGGCAAAATTAATTTCCGGCCATGTCTTTTCCAACTGTCTTCTTCTTAGAAATTTGATATGGTTTTTCTTCTTTTTCTTCACATTGGAGGTTTAGTCGAAATTTGTTTGAAAGTTCCAAATCTGGTTTCTTCTTTTTTAGATTCACGAAATTTCGTCCGAAAAAATGAAGCTTTGCCGAAATTTTTGGGATGTAAATCTGACTTTTATCATATTTAAGTCAAAAAGTTTAATTTCGTTACTGTTGAGAAAAAAACGAACCTTTGCCGGGAAAAATAAAGTTTCGCCGGCAAGGTTACAGTTCAGTTTGTTTTTTTCTGGGAATGTTAACTGTTCATATTTTTCTTCTTAATGTTAAATATTGTTGCTTTTGAAAGATCCAAATATTGTTCAAGAGGAAATGGAGGTAACAAGGTTTTTCTCTCTTTTTCATATTAATTACTTTTGGACAAACTAACAAGATTTTTATTATTTTTGGGTTGAGGAGATAGCAATGGGTGCAACTGCTGTGGTATTTTTTTGCTTCTTTGCACGAGTTGTTATTTGGGGTTGCTCATTTTTGGACTTAAAAGGGCTGCTAGACGTGACTGTTTTCGGTGTTAGAGTGAAACTTGGTAAAGCTCACATGGTGAAAGACTAATGGAGAAGATAAGCTAGTTGCGCTGCTGCTTTCTTTTTCTGCTTTGCTCATATTCTTAGCTCTACTCTATCTAAATGTGAGGAGGAAAAATAGAGGTGTGTGAAGAAAAGATGGTTAGGTGAAAGAAAAAAAGTTACTTTGATTTTTATTTTTATTATTGACACTTATTCTTTGGGACCCACAACAATACCATTATACATGCATGTCACGCTCTCTAAAGAAGTGGGCGACACGTATAATGCCACGTCACCAAATTGGTTGGGATGTTCAAATGGAACGAACTTAATATGGATTGTTTAAGTGAAAAGTGTGGATAATTTTAAGGGGTTGTTGATGTATTTTGCCTTAATTATATGAATTATACATATATTATATATACACAAACTATTTTTGGTGAGCGTTTGGACATACAAACTGTAAAACTCAGGAAAAAAGTTTTAAAAAAATTCATGTGACAATGGTATTTGAAAGTTAGAGTTGTGTTTGGATTGAATAAATTTTGGGTTGTTTTTGAAATTTTGTGAGTGATTTGAAATGAAAATTTGAAAAACAGCCTTTTGAAGTTTTTCAAATTTCGAAATTCAACTTCAAGTGAAAATTGAAAATTTCATAACCAAACACTGATTTCGAAAATAAGTGAATTGTTTTTGAAAAAAGGTAAACAATTTTGTATGGCCAAACGGCCCCTTGGTTAAAGCGATTAGATGAAGGACTATTTGGAGTCCGGAACCAAAATATGATCTTTTTTTGACTCAAACGACCGAAATATGTGGAAAACAAACTTAGTGACCAAAATACATATAGGCGCTATACCTTAATGTCTGTTTTGATCGTTAAGGTATAGCGCCTTTTAAAAGGGCGCTATATGTATAAAGCCTTTTATACATATTGCGCAGGAAAAGCAGATAAATAGAATTTAATGTACCAAAAGTAGAGCAGACTGCTAGGTGGTGCAATGGTTAAAGGCTTGAAAATAAGTTTGTTTTGTCCTTGAGATCCAAGTTTCGATACCCTCTTGCAACATTATTTTGTTTTCCTATTTCTTTTTTATTTTTCATTTCTTTTCTTTATTTGGTTTAAGTATTTAGATATAAATACTTTAATATTTATAATTACTTTTCAATATAATTAAAATAATTTAATATTTATTAAAAAAATATAATTTTTGAATTCATTTAAAGTAAAAAAAAAAAAAGAAGAAGAGAAGCCTTTTATTATTTCGTTAAAAAGTCTACCGACATTTTTAATAGTTTATTTTATGAAAATTTAGTATAGAAAAATTAATTAAATGGTTTTTCTTAAATTAAATGGTTATATTTAATTTAATTTAGGATAATTCTTATTAGAAAATATTTAATCTATGAGCAACCATTTAATTAGTTTTCCTAATAAGAATATAAGAATTGTATTCCATTACTTAGCTAATAATAATCCCAATGGATTATAAGAACAAGCATATTCTTATTTAAATTATTTAAATGGATAATACAATTACAATAGCCAAGGAATAAAAGGAGAAATAAAAAATATATTTCAAGAAAAATATAAAATATATAATTAAAATTTTGATTAACAACTAAAATTTTAATAACTAAATTTAAAAAGAAAGATATCAAAAAATAAAAAAATTCAAGCAATAGATTAAATTATATTCAAAAAATAATTTTATTTTACGTATAATACAAAATAACAACTATTAAAAATGTCGGTAGATTTTTTAACGAAATAATAAAAGGCTTCTCTTTTTCTTTTTTTACTTTAAATGAATTCAAAAATCATAATTTTTTAATAAATATTAAATTATTTTAATTACATTGAAAAATAATTATAAATATTAAAGTATTTATATCTAAATACTTAAACCAAATAATGAAAAGAAATGAAAAATCAAAAAGAAATAGGAAAACAAAACAATGTTGCTAGAGGAAATCGAACCTTGGATCTCAAGTAGAAAATCAACAAATTATCTAGCATTTAACCATTGCACCACCCAGCACTCTAATCTTCATTTAGCACATTAAATTCTATTTATTCGCTTTCCCTGGGCCATGTGTATAAAAGGCTTTATACATATAGCGCCCTTCTTAACATTTAAAACGGACGTTAAGGTATAGCGCCCTTTAAAAGAACGCTATATGTATTTTGGTAATTAAGTTATTTTTCACGCATTTCGGTCGTTTGAGTAAAAAAAGACCACATTTTGGGCCGGACTCGACTATTTGGGTTATATTGAGTGTTATATTGTTGATAACGTACAACGTCCAGCCCAGGAAATACATGGGCCAGTCCGAAAGGCACTGTCACAAACTGACAAAAGCATAGTTCAGGATCTCAGAAAGACGTTACACAAAAGAACAAATCCTCTTTTTCTGAGTTTGAAATCCACCATTTTCAATTGATAAAAAAACCAACCATTTTCGCAGTACACAAAACCTCAATCTTATGCCCTAGCTACTGTTTCTCCAACTAAGTTAACACTGATCTAAAAATTCCCAATTAGACAGACCATTACTGTCATCACAAAATCAAAAAATGGAGAAAGATTCCAAAAGAGACAAGAAGAAAAAGCAGAAGAAATGGAGTTGTGAAAAGAGAAGCCCTTTGCAAGATCTCAATGTTATTCCAAAATGTAAAAGCAAGAGTAGTTCAACTTCCTCTTCCATGTCCATCTCTTCAAATTCCTTTTCTTCCTCATCATCTTCTTCTTCTTACACAACTCCTCTCCATAAAAAGCCCAAAATTTCTTCAGGAACTTCAAATCCAGTGCCTAAATCTTCACGTTTGAGATCTAAATCCACCAATGAGAATGATTTACCAAGACCCTTTTCACAAAACCCCAAAAAGATCCCACCTTTCCTATCTGGGAAAAAACCCACCTCCCAAAAATTAAATCTTTATTCTCAGTCTGTGAAGAAATCAGCATTTGAGGTTAAAGGGAAGAGTTTGAAGCAAAAGGAGGGAGGAAATGGTTCAGGTGAGCATATTCAGCTTTTGGATTTAGATAGTAATTTAACTACTTATGAAAATTGTACTCCTCTTGGTAAATTAGCAAATCATACTAATATAGGAGAGAACTCAAATACAACTAGCAGTAATACTACGAAAACACCTCCAATTGAGGCCTCAGTGTCTCCTGAGATACAATGTGGGATATCAAATGTGTTGGTTTCAGCTGCAACACCTTGTTATGCTGCTGGCCATGTTCTCTCTGGTGTCACTGATAAAAGAAAGTGTAAGCCTAGAGGTATTCTTACTATAGGAACTTTAGTTGACTGCAAAAAAGCCGGTGGCTCAAAGGATAGTAAGTGTAGTAGGGATTCTTTGATTCCTTTGCCTGCTGAGGCTTCTATGCATTGGCTTTTGTCTCCACACCGCGAGAATTGTGAGGGCGATTCTGAAAGCGAATTTAGAATGTTGACGGGATCTGCCACGTCTCAAATGCCGCATTCAACTTCAACATGTTCTGGGAGTTCTTTTGGTCTACTACATCGCAGAGGGAAGTACAGTGATAGTGTGAATCAGGATATGGCACGAAGTGGTGGAAAAGCTCGGATTATTTTGCTCTCTCCTAGAAGTCCTGAACTTAAAGATTTGTCATATGACAAGCAGGAGAGGAATTTGTTTCCCCAGGCTATATCTTGTTGTAATGATGTAAAAGTCCCGGATGAGTGGAAATGTTCATGCAGTCTTGTTAGAGAGAATTCTCCTTGCTCTACGGCTTCTTTAAGCAGTGGGAATGTTATTCAAACCCCCAAATCAGAATCGAGCTCAGGCAAGAGTGGTGGCTTCTCATGGTTACGTTCAGGTGATCGTGGAAAGAACTTTAGGTCTGAACTTGATTCAGTGGCAGAATGTCTTCAGAAAACAAGCTTATCACCTAGGACTCAGACAACATCATCTTGGGATCAGCCTAATCTGCATTTTAAGTTTACCAGTACCTCCTGGGTTTCTGATTCTACGTTAGATAATGTATCACAATCTCAAATGAGGATATCATGGAGGGATGGAGTAGTGAGTCATATTTTTGAGATGGATGATTTAGATTGCTGCAGATGCTTATCAGATGATGAGAACGGGGGTTATTGTCATGCTAATGCAAAAACAAATCTTGTTGAAGAAAATGATCTTTTACCAGAGAGTGGTTTACAGTCTCCTGAATTTCTAGAGCACAAACACGAGCATTGTCGGAATGGAAAGTCAAAGGCTCCTCCCCCAGAAGCTAATTTGTGTGCCGAGTCCATATGGACTGAAGGTGGTGAATTAGTTTCTTCTGCAGATTCTGACTGGACCCTTAGTTATAAAAACCAGTTGTATCAAGTTTGATTCTTCATCTTCATTTATTTGCATCTATTCTTTGGAACCCCAAAATGTTGTTTTACTATGTTGGAATTCAGTTTGTTGTGGCACTAATTACTCCAATTACTACTCATTTTCTGAAATTTTTGGAAAGTTCATTGTCCCTCAGAGCTGGTTTGGGTGCTAAATTTGTTTTTGGTTCTATCGTTCCTTCACATTGTCTAAGTGCAAACTCATTGGGTGCTCTAAGGAAGCATATCTGTGAGGCCAGGCAAGTCATGACAAAGTTACAGTTCTTTTGTCGTGTATTTAGAACTTCTGATGAGCATTGGCATGTCTTGTAGGTAAAACCATTAGTGCATAATTGCAAGATGATACATATTTGCAGGGAATGTTGTGTTGAACTGATCAGGCCATACAGGTCAAGGCACACTAACTACAGGAAAGCATTGGGCCGGTGTGTCAAGATGTTATGCTTTCAAATAGAATATGAAATTTGATACCAGGGTATATTATGTCTAATCTGCTACTATTAAACATACAAGCTTCATTTCTGTATAGTACCATCGAATTATTACGTATAGGAACACCGATAAGCTGGTAAAAGATATCATTTTCAAGTGTCACAAGATGCTTGTCTTTTGGGTGCAATTTTGACGGTAAAATGGCATCATCTAGTGGAACTTGAAATGAATTGCATGTAAAGAAGGTTCACTGGGTGATAGCATAATTAAACTCTTGGAGCAATTGGTATGTTTATGGAACTGGTAGCTGGATTGTTTTGGAAAAGCTGGTTATACTATAGTAGAATAAAATTTGCGACATGAATACCTTTTAAGAGCATGCATACTGATGGAACACTAAAGAATACTAGTACTAAATAGTTGATCTTATAATACTTTCTTAGTTACCACTCTAAGGGGCAGTGGTATCTGGCCACTGAGCTTTACTTGGAGTGCCATATTAAAGCCTGTGGATTTATGCTGCTCTGTGACTTCGTGTGGTGAAATGAAATGTTGCAGCCCTCTTTGTCGCTGCACAAGGTAGTTCATACTGAGCTTGGTTTATATGCTAATTGTCACCATCGAAAGTTGAAAGGGTCAAGCCCTGTGAATGAGAACCATTCAGCAGGGAATACTTTACTCCCTTAATGGACTTACTAGGCACGAATCCGGATTAGTGAGCTTCAGAAATCTGAGGGTTAGAAGAAAAAAAAGTTGAAAGGGTGGACGGGACATTTCAATCCCATGTAAAGGGCAAAGAAAGCAAGAGACACCTTTTGTTTCCAGACCAATAGAAATGATCACCTACAAGTTAAGGCAGATGAGTTCTACGTGTAAGCTTATAAGCTGCTATTACTTGCAAGTTTTGATTTCTTGAATATGCTTTTTATTCCTTTAAAGCCAAGGAAAATTGCAGTTTTAACTTGAATGATGAAAAGGCAAGTGAGTTGCTGAAATGGCTCTTTAATCTCCACTCTCACTAGTTCTGAAAAACATGTTGTGCTCAATGATCCAAATAATGACTTATTAAAGCTGTGATTTCACCTTAACTTCTTATTATGACATTTTCCCAAGGAATCTTATTATGAATATAAGATTTCATATTTGATTCTTTATTATTATTATTATTATTATCTGCAAGGAAAATAAATGACTATCAGAATGAAAAGCAAGTATCTGCATTGTTTATAATTAGATCTTGACGTGCCAACTAACTTCTCCATGTTTTGGTACAAAATATTGTACAGTTTCCTATTAGGTGTATGTTTTTCATGAAATTTGCTCTTAAGTATTTGCTGTTTGCTCTTAAGTTGGTTAGTTGACTTATTCTTTTTACCACTCGCTTTATCCCAAAATATCAAGTTGTAGATTATATTAATTTATACACACGCGCATGTGTGTTCTATTATTTAGGAAATGACACTTTAATCTTATGGTCATTGCTAAATTTGGATTTTAGTTTGTAATACCTAAATAAACACATTTAGCTCATTAAAGTTTGCTTAGCCTAGATGACTCATTTATTACATCTCTTTGAATCATGTGACTAACATGTACTAGGCCAAGCGAGGCTGTTTTTGTAACTTCTACTACATATGTTGAGGAAAAAACTCACCAATAATAAGTTGTACCTGTTATGGAATAATATGAAATAAATTAAAACAAGAGTAATTTAGAGAGATAACACTAGATCTTTTTTTGATGATTTTCTACAAATGAGTAGAGAAGACTCCTATTTATAAGAAAGTTGTTTGGTGACCAAGTAACAAATCTCGGTGACCAAGTAACAAATCTTAGTGGCCAAGTAACTAGACTAGTTTATGTCTAACTAACTTGTTCCCAAGTAATTTCATAATACATGGACATTCACTCTTAATATTATTTATAACACTCCCCCTTGAATGTCCATCAGTAGATAATGTGACTATACTAGGAAAAACTCAGTGGGAAAAAATTCTAGTGAAGGAAAAATAGTACACATGTTTAATAATACGTCTTTTCGTTGCTTCGTTATAAACCTTGCAAGGAAAACCCAGTGGGATAAAATCTTGTAAGGAAAAAAGAGTACAACACATATTAACTCCCCGTGATGAGAGCATTAATTCATATCTTTGAGTCTTCGCATCCCAATCTTGTACACTAGTTTCTTGAAGGTTGACGTTGGTAGAGATTTGGTGAACAAATCAGCCATATTATCACTTGAAAGAATCTGTTGCACATTGATAATACCATTCTTTTGAAGATCATGTGTAAAAAATAACTTTGGTGAAATGTGTTTTGTCCTATCTCTTTTTATGAATCCTTCCTTCAATTGGGCTATGCATGCTGCATTGTCTTTATACAAAATTGTGGGTATTTTGTCACACTTTAAACCATATTTTTCTCGAATAAGATGTATTATAGACCTCAACCATACACATTCTCGACTTGTTTCATGAATAGTAATTATCTCAGTATGATTAGATGAAGTAGCCATGATTGATTGCTTAGTCGATCGCCAAGATATGACAGTGCCTCCACATCTAAACACATAGCCTGTTTGAGATCGAGCCTTATGTGGGTTAGATAAATATCCAGGATCGGATAACCAACAAGATCGGGACTGCAATCATTGCCATAAAATAAACCCATATCGGTAGTCCCTTTTAGATACTGCAATATGTGTTTGATTTTATTCCAATGTCTCATTGTAAGAGCAAACCTATATCTTGCTAAGACATTAACGGAAAAAGTTATGTCAGGCCTTGTAGTATTAGCAAGATACATTAGTACACCAATTGCACTAAGATATGGTACTTCAGGACCAAGAAGCTCTTCATTCTACTATTAGGGTTATATCTTATATGAAGGCTCGGCGTATGATCGAGAAGGGATTTCTAGCATATTTGGCCTATATTCGTGATCCTAGTGCGAAGGTTCCTTCTATGGATTCAGTACCAATTGTGTGTGAGTTTCCAGAGGTGTTTCTTACTGATTTCTCGAGGATGTCACCCGAAGGAGATATTGACTTCTGCATTGATCTGGTTCCGGGCACTGAGCCCATTCTTACCATACCGTACCATATGACCCCAGTTGAGTTAAAGGAATTGAAGGAGCAGTTGCAGTATTTTCTTGATTAATGATTCATTAGACCTAATGTCTCGCCTTAGGGTGCACCGATGTTGTTTGTGAAGAAGAAGGATGGAACAATGAGGATGTGTATTCATCTATCGGTAGTTGAATAAGGTCACTATCAACAAGTATTCGTTACCGAGGATTGATGACTTATTTGATCAACTTCAGGGTGCCAAAGTATTTTTGAAGATTGATTTGAGATCTGGCTACCATCAGTTGAAGATTAGGGCATCGGATGTCCCTAAGATAGCTTTTCGAACTCGGTATGGTCACTGTGAGTTCTTAGTGATGTCATTTGGTTTGACTAATGCCCCAGCAACATTTATGGATTTGATGAACCGGATGTTCAAGCCCTATTTGGATTCTTTTATGATCGTCTTCATTGGTGATATTTTGGTTTACTCCCGCAGTCGAGATGAGCATGGGAAGCATCTTCGGATCATACTTCAGACTTTAAGGGATAGTTAGTTATATGCCAAGTTTTCAAAGTGTGAGTTCTGGTTAGACTGGTTGCCTTTTTGGGCTATGTTGTATCTTCCGAGGGCATTAAAGTGGATCCTAAAAAGATTGAGGTAGTTCAGAACTGGCCTAGACCTACTTCAGCTACAGAGATTCGGAGCTTCCTGGGCTTAGCGGGTTATTATCGCCAGTTTGTGGAGAAATTTTCATCAATCTCAGCCACATTGACCAAGTTGACCTAGAAGGGTACTCTTTTCAGGTGGTCTGATGAATGTGAGTTGAGCTTTCAGAAGTTCAAGACTGCATTGACTACAACCCAGTATTGGTATTGCCTACAGGTTCAGGATCTTACACCATGTATTGTGATGCATCGCGTATTGGGCTTGGCGCGGTATTGATGAAAGATAGTATAGTGATTGCCTATGCGTCTCGACAGTTTAAGGTTCATGAGAAGAATTATCATGTTCATGATCTAAAGCCGGCAGCTATTTTTCACGCACTAAAGATTTGGAGGCACTATCTATGCGACGTATATTGTGAGGTCTATACTGACCATCAGAGTCTCCAGCACCTATTCAAGCAGAAAGACCTTAGTTTGTGGCAGGGGAGATGGTTAGAGTTGTTGAAATACTATGATATCAGCATACTATATCATCTGGGGAAGGCCAATATAGTGGCCGATGCATTGAATAGGAAAGCAGAGAGCATGGGCAGTTTGGCATATTTACTTGTAGCTGAGAGGCCAGTAGCAATGGATGTTTAGGATTTAGCCAACCGGTTTGTGAGAGTGGATGTTTCGGAGCCCAGTCAGGTTCTTTCTTGTGTTATGACACCGTCTTTGTTGTTGGAGCGTATCAATGCTCGCTAGTTTGATGATCCTCACTTGTCGGTGTTGTAGGATACAGTGCAGCGGGGTGGTGCCAAGGAGGTTGTGTTTGGAGATGATGGTGTTATGCGGCTTCAAGGCCAAATTTGTGTTCCAAATGTCGAGGAGGTTGCCTACAGACTTGCATTGCCTCATAGCATATCATGAGTACATTCGGTATTCCATGTTTCCATGCTTCGGAAGTGCCATGAGGACAAATCGCATGTTTTCAAAAGTTTTGGTCTAAGAGTTTTCCTTCAGTGAAAGTGTAATGGAGAGGTCAACCGATCGAGGCAACTTCGTGGGAGTCCGAGTCTAATAGGCGGAGTAGATATCCACACCTTTTCACCAGTCCAGATACTTTTCTATGTCCGTTCGAGGACGAACGTTTCTTTTAGAGGTGGAGAATGTGACGATCCGATAGGTCGTTTTGAGTACTAGACCTTATTTTTGTGTTTCGAGACCTTTATTAGCTTCATACCATATTTCTTGATTTTCGTATTCAGTCTGTGTTTTTTTCGAAAAGTTTTTACGTAAAAATTTGAAGAAAATGTGAATTTTTGGCTTTAAAAATAACTTGAGTTGACTACGATCAACATTTTAGGTAAACGACACCGGATCGATGTTTTGACTATTCCGGTAGGTCTGTATTATGATTTTGGACTTGGCCGTATGCCCGAAATTTAATTCGGAGGTCCTTCGGTTGATTTGACTTATTTTATCGAAAGTTAGCAATTTGAATGTTTGGAAATTTCCTAGGGTTGACCATAGGTTGACTTTATGGTATTTGGATTTTGGTTTTGGGACTTAGAATAGGTCCTTTTTTCTATTTAAAACGTATCTGGAAAATTTGATACAATTCGGAGCTGGTTTGATAGGATTCGGACGCTTGGTTGATTCTAGAGGTTCTTAAGTTTTATTTTGAATTTCATGCGTTTTGATGTCTGATTCGTGGTTCTAGATAATATTTTGGTATTTTGACCGCACGAGCAAGTTTTTATGATGTTATTGCACTTGTGTGCATGTTTGGTTTGGATCCCGAGGGGTTCGGGTGTATTTAGGACAGGCTTTGGACCATTAATGAACTGTGCAACTACTAGTTTTCTGCTGCTGGTGTTCAGTGCTTCGTGATCCCGAAGATTCTCTCATGATCGCGAAAGTTTGGGGCTAGGGCTGGTTGTTCTTCGCGAACGCAAGGACCAGATCGCGAACGCAAAGCGAAGGGGGGCTTAGCCTTCGTGAACGTGACAGTCGTCTCGCGAACGCGATGCATTGGAGTGACCTGGGGGAGGTAGTTGTGGTCTTCATCGTGAACGTGGAACTAGGGACGCAAACGCGAAGGCAAGTTGGGGAATAAGCCTTTGCGAACGCGATGCAGACCTCGCAAACGCGAAGGCCAATTGGCCAAGTGCATCGCGAACGGTTCAGGTGCTTCACGAATGCGAAGAACACTTGACGCCCAGATATTTAAAGTGCTGAAAGTCGGGATTTGACCATTTTCCACTAGTTTTGAAAGCTAGAGCTCGGTCTAGAGGCGATTTTGAAGAGATTTTTCATCCCTACTTCATTGGTTAGTGAATTTTAACTTGTTTTGTTATATTTTTGTAACCACTCATTGATTTTAACCTTTAATCTATGAATTTCATTGTAGAAATTAGGGATTTTACAAAATTGAGATTTAGACCTCAAATTGAGGTCAGATTTTGAAACAAATGACATAACTGGGCTCGGGAGTGAATGTATAATCGGGTTTTGGTCCGAATCTCAAATTTTGACCAAGCAGGCTCGGGGTTAACTTTTGTTGACTTTTTCCAATTTCATCAAAGATTGAATCTTTTTACTCGTGGGTAGTTTCTAAAATTTATTTTGAATTAGTTATTGTCACGACCCAAAATCCATTAAAGGTCGTGATGGCGCCGGACACCGCTGTCAGATAAGCCAACAATAAATACTCAATTTGTTTCTCGTTTTTAATATTTTGAAATCACATTTTTTTCCTTCAATTAAATAATAAGAGATGGAATTTACAAGATAAATAATAATGTTTTCAACAAATTTCAATACGGGACAACCCACAATCACCCCAAAATTCGGTGTCACAAGTGCATGAGCATCAACTAGGAAGTAAAATAAAATATAACATCTGTCCGGAATACAAATTTGGATAGGAGAAATATAAATACTTTGAAGGAGACTCTGCTGGCTGCGGATCATAGTAGAGAGTGCAAGCTCACCTAAGTCCCCGCAATAACCGCGCCTCTGCGCCCACAAGGCCTCTAGACATATATATACCTGCACAAAAAAAGTGCAGCAAGTGTAGTATGAATACATAAATCAACGCGTACCCAGTAAGTATCCCGCCTAACCTCGAAGAAGTAGTGACGAGGGGTCGACTCGAACACTTACTATGGGCTATAATTAATATACCAATGATATAATTAAGCATGGATCACGTAGAACGACTATAAGCCCAATATCATGAAATAAGCAAACAATTCTTTTGTTGATAAAAAATTTCTCCAAATTCGTTTTTCATCATTTAACAATTTATATATCAGGCCAATGAAGCAGTATCAATTATTATAATTTCCAAAGTAATTAATACAATCATATGCAAGTCATGCCGAGGTCGTACGACCCGATTCAACATATAAATATAAGCTGTGCACTGCCGAGGGTCGAACGGTACGAACCATAGATGCAACTATTACCCCGCTCGCGGATCATACATGCGACGCGGTCAAATATAAATTTATCAATAAATCATAACCCTTTCTTAATTTCTTTCAAAATAAAGACAATTCGACTAGAAGCTTTTACCCCGCTCGCGGATCATACATGCGACGCGGTCAAATATAAATTTCTTAAGTTATTATAATATTCCTCAATTTCTTTTCGAAAATACGAAGTACAAATGAAAACTTTTTAAAAATTTAATTTCCTCAATTTCAATTATTCTCAAGACAATTAATACGCAAACCTCGATCTTGCTTCTTCTCAAGGCAATCAATAACCATAAATCAAATAACAATATCAACAAGGCATGATGTAAACCTAAAACTACCCGATTATAGGCATAGCTAGTAGCTACGTACAGACTCTCGTCACCTTGTGCGTACGTAGTCCCCGCAAGTAGAAGCACATATTTAATGAATTTTACCTATGGGGTTAATTTCCTCTTACAAGGTTAGAAAGGAGACTTACCTCGCTCCGCAATTCCATAACCGGCTCCAAAGCCGCTCCAACAACTCAAACCGATGCCCGTCGCTCCAAAACTAGTCAAATAAGACCCAATCAAAATATGCTCTAATACTCATAATTAATCAATTTACAACAATTTTCAACTCCGCTCGAAAAGTCGATAAAAGCACCCTTGGGCCCAGGTGCCCGGATTACGAAAATTTTCGAAGATAACCATTACTCATAGACTCACGAACTCAAATATATAATTCGTTTCTAATTCCATACCCAAATTCGTGGTCAAAATCCAAAAATACCAAATTCTATGTTTTTGTCACGACCCCAAATTTCCCTCCGTAGGGTGTCGTGATGGCACCTAGTCTCCAAGACTAGGTAAGCCTATCAATGCGGAATAATCATAAATATCTGAAAATAAATAATCTACAATTCAAATGATTACAACTCCCAAAATCCGGTAGAAATAAGTCACAAGCTTCTAAGAATTTATTTTCAATGTCTCTATAAGTCAAGGTCTAAATAAAATATAAGGAAGTAACATAAAATGATAGAAGGGGACTCCGGAGTCTGCGGACGCTGGCATATATACCTCGAAGTCTCGGTGCACAGGTAACTCACTGACGTCTAGGCTGGTAAAATATACCTGGATCTGCACAAAAAGATGTGCAGAAGCATAGTATGAGTGCACCATAACGGTACCTAGTAAGTGCCAAGCCTAACCTCGGTAGAGTAGTGACGAGGTCAGGTCAGGCCCTACTGGAGAATAAATAATGGCATGATAAAATGTTTAAACAATATTATAAGATAAAATAACAATGGAAATAAATCAAGTAGTATGTCACATTTAATTACATCAAATAATGGCAAATAAATACCTCATGGAAACAAAACAGAATTCTTTTCAACTTGAAGAAAATCACAACAATAATCAAAGGCAACTGCAGCCATAAATCAATATCAACAAGGGCACTCCCAAGGTACCGCCTCGTAGTCCTAAATCATAAACAAATTCACAATATCTCATTTTCTTATATCACCGCGGGAGCCTTCACAATTTATTTAAAGAAAATATTTTTTTTCCGAAATAGCATCCAGCGTTTTAGCTACCCTTATCACACCGCATGACTTCTAGTAGTCACCCCTACTAGCCACGCGTATCAAGCCACCCTTATCTCACCGCATGCGTTTCAACACCCAGACCTTATACCACAGCATGCGTATCAATATCACAATTTATCACAATTTGCACCTCAAGTGCCCAATATTTTAATTTTTCCACAAAAGAATCAACAACAATATTTTTCAATAATAAAGAGCTCACGACTCATGCCAGAATAATCCAAAAAAAATCTTACGAAAATATTCAAGAATAAATAATTCAGAAAAATAATATTTCAAATTTTTAATACGTTGCTTTAATATCAAATTTAAAAATGTCAAATACTTCATATTAATAATATTTAATTTAAAGAAAATCAACCTTCAAATAATGTACAGTATAAAAGAAACCAAGTTTCAATTAAACAGGTAAAATAATTAGCAGAAAAAGGCAAATAAATTTAAAATATATATATCACAGATCAATGATGAAGAATATAACAAGATAAAATAATTTAATAAATGCACAACAATGATCTACACAATTTAAAAATATAATCTTTCACATTTAGCCCGTGTACACACTCGTCACCACGTGTATACGACTTTTAACACATTTTAATAATCACATTAATATCAATTCTAGGGGAAAGTTCCCCCACACAAGGTTAGACAAGTCACTTACCTCGACTTGCTCCAATTTAACCAAATATTATGCTTTTTCCTCGATTTTTGACTCCGGTCGACTCGTATCTAGTCATAATTAATTCAATACAGTCAACAAAATTTATATTAATCAATTTCATAAGAAAATATTACATTTTCATTAAAATCCGAAATTGGCTCAAAATTTGTCCGTGGGGCCCACATATCGGAATCTGGCGAAACTTACAAAATCTGACAACCCATTCAATTACGAGTCCATCCATACCAATTTTACCAAAATCCGATAACAACTTGACCTCCAAATCTTAAATTTTCGTTTTTGGAAGATTTTACAAAAATCTTGATTTTTCTTCCATAAATTCACGGATTCATGATGTAAATGAGCATGGAATCATGAAATATAATCAATATAGGATAAGGAACACTTACCCCAATATTTTTCCGTAAAAATCGCCCAAAAGTCGCCCAAGAACCGTGCTCCAAAAATCCAAAACGAAATGAATGAAACGACCATTTTTGGTCCTTAAATTTCTGCAAATTTCTGGCGAAATTTCTGCAAATTTCCAGTAACCTTCTTTGTCCGAAATCCATTCCGTTTAACTTCTGAATTCCACCCGAGATCTTCGGGACCTTAACCAATTATTCCAACATATCCCAAAATACAATACGAACTTAGTCGAGGCTTCAAACCACATCAAACAACATCAAAACGACTAATCGCACCTCAAATCAAAATCTATGAACTTTGAACTTTCAATTTCTACAAACAACACCGGAACCTATCAAATCCAGTCCAATTGACCTCAAATTTTGCACGCACGTCATAAATGACATAACAGAGCTATGAAAATTTTCAGAATCGGATTTTGACCCCGATATATAAAAGTCAACCCCTCGGTCAAACTTTCCAAAAATTCAACTTTCGGCATTTCAAGCCTAATTCCACTACGGACTTCCAAATAAAATTTCAATTATGCTCCTAAGTCCAAAATCACTATACGGAGCTGATGGAATCATCAAAATTCTATTCCGGGGTCATTTGCACATAATTCGACATCCGGTCACTATTTGAACTTAAACTTTAAATTTTTCATCAAAATTCCATATCTCGGGCTAGGGACCTCGGAATTTGATTCCGGGCATACGCCCAAGTCCCAATTCACGATACGGACCTACCAGAACTGTCAACACACTGATCCGAGTCCGTTTGCTCAAAATGTTGACCAAAGTCAACTCAGTTGTGTTTTAAACATCTAATTCACATTTTAATCCATTTTTCACCTGAAAACTTTCCGGAAAATTTTTACGGACTACACACGCAAGTCGAGTAATGGTAAATAGTGCTTATATCACATAATTAATCATTAAGTTTAAAGATGACATTTTGGGTCATCACATTCTCCACCTCTAAAACAAACGTTCGTCCTCGAACGGAGTTAGAAAAAGTACCTGAGCTGGTAAATAAGTGTGGATAACAGCTGCGTAAATCATGCTCGACCTCCCAAGTCGCCTCTTCGACCAGATGACCCCTCCACTGAACCTTTACGTAAGCAATGTTCTTTGACCTCAGCTTTCGAACCTGTCTATCTAAAATAGTCACTGGTTCCTCAACATAAGATAGACCCTTGTCCAACTGAACCGAACTGAAGTCTAACACATGAGACGGATCGACGTGATATTTTCGAAGCATAGAAACATGGAATATCGGATGAACCACAGAAAGACTAGGTGGTAGTGCAAGTCTGTAAGCCACCTCTCCAACTCTCTCAAGAATCTCAAAAGGCCCAATATACCTAGGGCTCAACTTGCCCTTCTTCCCGAACCTCATCACACCCTTCATAGGCGAAACCCGGAGCAATACCCGCTCACCAACCATGAATGCAACATCACGAACCTTCCGATCCGCATAACTCTTATGTCTAGATTGGGCTGTACGAAGTCAATCCTGAATCAACTTAACCTTTTCCAGGGAATCCTGAACCAAGTCTGTACCCAAAAGTCTAGCCTCGCCTGGTTCGAACCAACCCACTGGAGACCGGTACTGCCTACCATATAAGGCCTCATACGGAGCCATCTGAATGCTTGATTGGTAACTGTTGTTGTAAGCAAACTCCGCAAGTGGTAAGAACTGATCCCAAGCACCCCCAAAATCTATCACACACGCACGAAGCATATCCTCCAGTATCTGAATAGTGCCTTCTAACTGCCCGTCCGTCTGAGGGTGAAATGTTGTACTCAACTCCACAAAAGTACCCAACTCTCGATGTACAACCCTCCAAAGCAGTGAGGTAAATTGTGTACCCCGATCAGAGATGATAGATACCGGTACACCATGAAGTCTGACAATCTCACGAATATATACCGGAACCAGCTGCTCTGAAGAGTAAGTAGTAATCACATGAACGAAATGAGCTAACTTGGTCAATCTATCCACAATCACCCAAACTGCATCGAACTTCCTCCGAGTCCGTGGGAGCACAACAATGAAATCCATAGTGATCCGCTCCCATTTCCATTCTGGAATTGCCAACTTCTGAAGCAATCCACCCGGTCGTTGATGCTCATATTTCACCTGTTGACAATTTAGGCACCGAGCTACATATTCCACTATGTCTTTCTTCATCCGCCTCCACCAATAGTGTTGTCTCAAGTCTTGATATATCTTTGCAGCACCCGGATGAATAGAGTACCATGAACTGTGAGCCTTCTGGAAAATCAAGTCGCGCAAACCATCTACATTTGGCACACATAGCCTGCCCTGCATCCGTAATAGTGACTTCCTTGGCATCGCCGTGCTGAACTGTGTCCTTAAGGACAAGCAAATGGGGGTCATCATACTGACGTTCCCTGATACGGTCATTAAGAGAAGACTGAGAAACCACGCAAGCTAAAACTCGACTCGGCTCAGAAAGATCCAATCTAACAAACTGGTTGGCCAAGGCCTGAACATCCAAGGCCAAAGGCCTCTCTACTACTGGTAAATATGCTAAGCTGCCCAAACTCTCCGCCTTATGACTCAAGGCATCGACCACCACATTGGCCTTCCCAGGATGATAGAGAATGGTGATATCATAATCCTTACGCAACTCCAAACATCTCAGCTGCCGCAAATTAAGATCCTTCTGTTTAAACAGATATTGTAGACTTCGGTGATCGGTGTAGATCTCGTAATGGACACCGTACAAATAATGCCGCCAAATATTTAAGGCATGAACAATAGCTGCTAACTCAAGGTTCTGTACAAGATAATTCTTCTCATGCACCTTTAATTATCTGGACGCGTAGGCAATCACTCTACCGTCTTGCATCAACACTGCGCCGAGGTCAATACGCGACGCATCACAATACACAATATAAGACCCTGAACCTGTAGGTAATACCAACATTTGGGCTGTAGTCAAAGCTGTCTTGAGCTTTTGGAAGCTCTCCTCACATTCCTCAGCCCATATGAACGGAGCATCCTTGTGGGTCAATCTGGTCTTAATAGTTGTTCATAATCAATTACAAAATCGTCAATTAACTTCATGTTAACAAGAATATCGTTTTAAACCTTCACAATACTGATAACGAGATACAAGGCATGAAGACCTCATAATTATTTACCCGAATTAACGAGTCACAATTAACGCCACCTAGGCGGGCACCTACCACGTAGGTTAAAAATTAATAATTACAACACGAAATTGGCAAGTATGCACAGAGAATTTCATATAGAATTTTCAAATAAGCCTAACAGGCATGACTCCCTATTAGTATTATAATACAAATTTAATTTCACAAGGGAGAACTTAAACACAAAAATTTTCCTCACAAGGATCTCGTCCTTATATAACTTCCACCGCAGCTCGTTACCCGATTTAAACATATCAATTTATATAAAAATGTGAGGATCTCTTCCTCAGTTCTGAATCACAAGTACTATGCACATCGTGCCAATTGAAAATTTTCATTTTCTCCCTTTAAATAATTTCGGTTACACCAAATCACAACACATAATGAACCTCACACCGGTAGGGCATATAATTCACAATTTGCAATTAATTATTTGGAATTTACATCAAAATTTACCGAACTGAGTAACAGAAAGCCACATTTAGCCTTGCAGCTCTTATTAGTGACCAACACAAAATGATAGGCGTAGTTATCTCCATAAAATCTCCCAACAGGGGTAAACACATAAGTAGATTATAGAATTATGAAACTCACTCATAAGTGGAGCACAATAGGAGGACTCGTCTCGATACTCAGAACCGAATCAAGTTAAGGAAATTATTCCTTTATATTATATCAAGGTCGTACCTGTAACGACGCCAAATGATTTAGCGACCTCCGCCATACCATAAAACAAATATAACAATGGTTGGGTCTCCACCTCTAGGATGCTTTCTACCCGTCTGCCCTCTACCCCTAACTGGTCGTGTGGGTGGTGTAGTAATTGCAATGGGGCACGTAGCCTGAGTGCTTTGATGAAATAAGTCTCTCCCAAGTTTGGGACAATTTTCTCATGATGTGCCTAGTATCACCGTATTCATAACAACCCTTTTACGGGTTAGGATGCTCATATTGAGTCTGTGCCAGATAACTGGAATAACCATTGTAGGAACTCATGTCGGTAGTGCATTAAAAGAACTTACTGGAGCACCCCGAGTAATCCGATGTGCGGACTGAGCTGGCCGACTGCCCGAGCCCCCTCCATAATGATTTATACTTGTAGAGTAGAATCCACTGAATCCCTCAGAACCTCGAGACATCTTGGTCTCCTTAGTTTCCTTTTTCCTCACCCCGAACACATTCTAATATCTTGGTAATTTGTATAACTAGCAGAAATGAAGTATCAGCTTGTAGCTCCCGAGTCGTACAAAATTTTACGATCATAATTGAGTCCTTTAATGAGTCTGTGGACTCGCCCTCTGGTTGTAGGAAGCAAAGTAGGAGTATGACGGGCTAACTTATTGAACTAGATGGAATATTCTGACACCGTCAATAGTGACCCGACGCAACTGTTCAAACCCTATGAGCCACGCATTATGGAGAGTCCGGGAAACAAACTCTTTCAAAGGCGTTTCTGAGAACTGAGCCAAGTGGGCGGTGTTGCATTGGCTGGTCTTCCCTCTTCATAGGCTTGCCACGAACACTAGTGGAGAATTATCTCTCCCAAGGCAAATTTCTTCTTTTGTTATGCTGACTCAACACTGTTGAGCTGATCAATTTCTTAACATACTCTTCGATTCTTCCTTGGGGTAACCCTTACCCCTATTTATACACAACGATCACAAAAGTAGAGCTCCATACAGACAAATCTTATCACGAACCACATAGTCTAGACTCTCGTCAACAAGTGTACTTCCTCCGAAGCACCCCAAAATCCACAACAGTGACGTCCACGCTAAGTAGACCTTCTACAAATTTAGAGTTGTTTCTATAACTCCTTTGGTATTGAAGTATAGGATTATTAAGGAGTCGGACATACCGCAAGTCCCAACCTTATCCTCTACAAAATCTCAGGTCTTAAACATGTGTAAATTTTAGGGAACCTTTCACTACCACATATATACATTTTAGGCCAAAACTGATATAACACATGACCTCGCAATCCATCCATTGGTAGTGGACTCCCCCACTCGGCGCGAAGTCATAGGTCACAACGTCCGATGATCCACAGTAATAAACTTTACAGCTTGTATAAATCAACCAGTCGCCAACGTCTGTTGTACCCCCGCATGATTCACTAGGTGATCTCTCAATACGCCCGCATCTTCTGTCGGAACCACGCGTTGAGGCAATGTTGGAGCATCTCTGGCTCCCTCATAGTCCATCTACGACATCACAAACCGTCGACGCACAACTGATACTGGCAATCTTTCCAAAGTACATCAGCTAAAATTTCCACTGACCGAGCCCGTAGTGTACCTCATGACCAATTAAGCCTTTCTTAAACTCTCGTAATACTGCCATGACAGAGGAGATGTGTAGAACTCATAGCCACCTACCGAATTACAATTTATGGAATCTCTCCTCCCGACAAGAACCATTACCTCATTCTGGACTGAATAACAATATTTACTCTTTAGTATGCTTCATATAAATTTGATCGCACTGATCCCAGGTCCAATAATCACGTCTCACCCCATTACAAGCTGCTCAGGCAATAAGCCACCTCAGACACTACAAAAGCCTCATATGATGCAACAATTTGCTAACAAGCTACGGACTCGAATGAGATACATAAGGAAACAAACTCTGGAAAGAACTACTTAACCACGTAACTAATTTAAACAACCAAAAGGGTGTTATGAACCTTCCTCAGAAAATGAGAAGCAAAACACACGATAATAGATATGGGAAACTATTCTCAATAACATACTATTGCGGCGTGCAACCCGATCCAACCATGATACCCGTGGCGGCATGCCACCCGATCCAGACAACATATCCGTGGCGGCGTGCCACCCGATCCAACCATATACCCGTGACGGCGTGCCACCCGATCCAAACAACATAATAATCTAAAGAAAACACACATCGATCCGTAATTCTTATACTCACGAAATGCCCGAATATCAACCATAGCACGCCAAGTGCATAATACAAATCCCGGGGAGATGGGTAGCGTCATATTCTATAAAACTCAAGCACAACTAAGGTGCGATATATGATATGCATCTCGAGATCCATCCTGCTCACATAATACCACAAACTATACGGGATCTCAATACGAGTGTGAATAATCAAACCACCTCACAACCCACCTGGTATAATATAGATTACACGGAATAATTGACGACAGAAATAACGTCCAAGGCCCAAAGACCCTTCTGAAAACAACGCTATGCTGAGATGAGCACATCTGGCCTAATATAAAGCCCACATTCACATTTAGATCCATCCACGGACCTCAAACCGATTCTGATCATACCATGCTTTGCTAAATAGCCTCTCAAGGATCCACAATGACCTATTCACGACACATAAGAATAGTTGTCAAATCCGGATAAAACTTCCACAGTCCACAATCAAATGAACCGAGCGCCCTTCAGGCATAAATTTTCACATTAGCGATAGTACCACAATCTTCATACTTGGTTTTAAATCTTTAATCAACCAGGTGACTACATGTCACACTTATACCATCTTCCCGTGGGACGCACTCCCACGACCTTCCGTACCAGGTAACAAATCTGCACCTCCATACTGCCGGCCACTCTAATGCTATAAAGCAAATCAAGAATCCGCAACTCGGTACACAGAGACTCTTACACAGGACACCGATCTCAGGTGACGCTAAAAAAAATAATGCCATCTTACTCTAAACATCTGAATTCTTCCCTGCTCATCCGAGCCCTTGACATTCTTGTTGACCTCAACTGCAACCTTGATCCTCAGCCTCCAATTTCCCATGCCGCTCACTGCACCTAACATGCCAATACGTGAGAATACCAGAACTTCATAATAACCCCTGATCCACTAATAGAATAAACACTTCATCATATAGAAACCTTCTGTCATGCCCCGAACCTGGGGGGGAGGGGGTGAGACCGGCACCCGGTGCCTTACCTATCCTTGCGTACCAACTTGCGACTAAGGGACTCTGAACATATAATGTCATACTTTGGCCATAGGCCATATTGCAAGACAATTGAATGCTGAATAACATCAATATAAAGCTGGGCCGACAAGGCCGTCATAACTACTATGGCTAACAAACCAACAAAATATACATAAAAGGCCTACAAGCCCAACATACTGCACTAACTGACAGGATATGTCTACAAGCCTCTACTGATGGATATACTGTGATCGGAACAGGGCCCCGACCTACTCATAACATATATACATATATACATAAGATGTACATAAATAAGATGTACATAAAGCTCTAGACTCGGTAACTCCGAAGGGCATGGAGCTTACCGATCAAGCTGAACTCGGGCAACACCTAATGAGGAGGTCTACCCATCTGTCTATTTGAACCTGCACGCATGAAATGCAGCGCCCCAAGAAAAGAGACGTCAATACAAAATAATATACCAAGTATGTAAGGCAATATACGGAAAGCTGAAACTGAACTTATAATATAATAGCTGAAGGTAACTGGGAGTCAAAGATAATATGAAGATATGCTTACCTGCTGATACTCACTCAACTCTCTCAATATATTAAGTAAAATAGCTGTCCGACTTTATAAGGTTCGGTATATGTATATATCTGCTCTGCCGTAGTAGGCTCGCTCATAGGCACTCGGCCATACTAGGCTCTGTATCTCGGCCAACTGGGCTCGCTCATAGGTGCTCGACCATAGTAGGATCGGTATATAACTTACCATCTGATCAGAGGTTGCCCAATAGGGGCCTACCCATCGATTATAGTTCGATGGTAATGAATATACTATAATACTACATATATAGGCTCTCTGCTCTCTTGACTAGAACAAGACAATGCGCAATTGAATATGAAGTCCCGATAAGGAGAATATTATAACTTACGAGACTAGAAAAATATACATAAATTTCGGAATATGAATTTCTCTTTATGTCTCGTTATCAAACGCATGTAATTATGTGATCATGCCAAAATGAAGGAAGGGCTTAGCCTTAACATACCCGGAGTAGGGAAAAATCCGTACGATATTCTTGAGAAAGGTTGCACCGTACTCCCTTAGAATCGTAAAATCTCACGTTGCTTAAGATGATAAGAAATCTCGTTGAATTGCCATGAAATCATGTTGAATTTGTTGAAGATGCTAAAGTTCCCATGTTACCAGGATAGAGAAATCTTATAAGTGAGTTGAATTTTGAATATTAACGTTACTGTTGAATGACTTCTTAAGTTTAAAGAAGTCTTATGATGTGGGCCCCACTTTAGGAATGATTTGGCCACCAAATTCCTTAATGTGACACCTATTTTAAATGACTAAAGAGTCATTGCTTGGGTTGCCACGTTAGGCACCTCAAGCTTATCCAAAATTATTTTTTAATTAATCACTAATCTCTTGATTAACTTAATAATCTCCCACTAACCAATAATTAACCAATTACCCCACATAATTAAGAATTATCTCAACTTACTTATAATACCACTGACTTTTAACATACTTTATACACCTTACTATCATGGTCATGTGGTACCTTGTATGACACTAGTTCATAAATACTGGGTATTATAGCTTGGACCGTATTTTAACCCCAAATTGCCAAACTTCGACAGAACTCATTTTCTTCGATTCGCTTAGCCTCTCACCTTCACGAATTTACTTATCATTTGTTTTGAAATAGCATAAATGCTTATAACCTCAAAATAATCCCATTCCCGAGCGTGCGTCGATCAACTTACGACGAAACTTCAACATTCGAAAATGTAGGATATAACATCTCATTTCCGAGCATATATCCATTTACTTATGGCATACTTTTATGTACGAAAATGTGGGGTGTAACATCATTCCTCCCTTTGGAACATTCGTCCTCGAATGTTGACTGGTGCACTTATCACTGTCATAACCTATGTCTTCCGAATACTTTAGTACTTTTCTTGCCTTCTGGGCAACTGTTCTGTGAATAAATCCAAATTCCAGGGCATTCCCCCCTTTAGGCCTCTTTCTCATACCATGGTCTATGGTCAGAATACTTCCAATCTCGTAACTCTTGCTACCTTCTGCCCTGCAGTCTGTATGACTCTGACCTTGTAAGTGCGCCTATGCGACTCCTCTCTCCTTTTTCCCTCCAGCTTTTAGCAAATATCTAGGCCTCAATTTGTAAATATATACAGAGCTTGACAAGATGTCCCTCTGGGCATCTATAGGTATACTTGAAGTTCGTTGCTCGGTACTTTGTTGAACTTACGAATATTGCTATATCTTATTTCATAGACCCGGTTATCCATTTGTATGACTTTACTGCATCTAGGTAGGTCATACTATACCATAACTCTTACTTCGATTTATCGTTACTGAGGTCTGCTACCGAACTTCAGGTTACTTTCGTTGCTTATCCCATATGTATAAATCTAAGTCCTTTAATGCTTCCTCATTAATGTTCATCTTAAGAATGACGGCCTAATCTCATCTCATACTTTGTGAATTTTGTCCATCCATTGTTAATTCACCTCAATATTGATCTACAATATACCACTGATAACTTGAAACTTCTTACGTAATACCTTGCCATAGTATCCCAATATGATTTATCTTACGAGGGTATTTTAATCCTGTACAATTCATCAAGACGTCACTCAATCGAAGGCCCAAATGTCATCCTTTATCTATCACAATTACTCCCTTATTCTATTACCAGGGCAGCATTCCATCTCTTTTAAATTCTACTAGTCTTAGACTCCCTTGAGTATATTCAGGCTATACTGAGCTTTCTATAATTCTTGTTCTCATGGGCTTAATCCCGATGACTTATCCCTTCTCGTCACCTTCTCACTTGCCGTTTCTTATCTTTACTCATGTCTTCCTAAAACCTTGTCGCTTTACCATACTTTAGCTTGCGACCTACATATATCTGTTTATATTACTCGCAACCTTCCTTCGACTTGCTTGCACCATAGACCACTCGATATTTAGAAACCATAGGTTGGAAGATATGCCACTGACGATGCCGTTATCATTCCTGGATACTGAATCCCAGCGCTTCTAGCCTTCTATATGAAGTATGGATTATTCACAATCTTCTTCACCTGAGTACCTCGTACATTGTTCACCTTTACCTCTTCTATCTCTTTTATGACCTCCCTTCCTCATAGGTATATTTCACATTTACAACTTGAAGTTCTATATTAACACTTGCACCTCTGGTGCATACACAATCAAGTGAGAGCTTCATACTGACTTTTTATAAGGCTGGTACTCTTCTAACTGGATTTATCGTAGAGTCGTTATAGAATATAGCTGTTGTACTACCTCTCTTGTACCTCTGAAATTAAGAGTGATTTTGCAATATTCTCAATCACAATTTCTTCAGACTCCTGATTTACTTGGTTGATGTAACTCTTTAGTTTCTTCTTCCTTCTGATCAGCCTTCATGCAGACTTAAGCTATCTTCCGATCTGCGGCTCCTAGTATTAGTTATTACTTTAGCCTTTCATGGGCGCTATGGAATATCCATGATACAATCTTCTAGCAATTCAATCCTTTATCTATGCCCTGGGCTCAATTCTTTCTTTTAACTTATACCGGAGTCTTCTACGGCTATATGATTGTCAACTTATATGCTGCATGGATAACACTCCGATATCTTAAGTGCGTTCGTAACTAGCTATAGATCACTAATCGAATAATTCATTTTGTTCCATCTCAGCTTTCTTCAAACGTAAGCAATTACTTTTCCAGATCTTTTTGCCCCATTTTTGCATGCATATTTAGCTTATCTTAGTTCCCATGCATGCCAAAATTTTTGTGCAACTCATATGGTCTCGAATATTACTTTTGGTTTTACTCCCCGTTCATTAGCCATGGTAGGTGCCACTTTCTTTTGGAGTGCGTACGATTTTGTAGTGAGACTGTTTTTACATGACAATTCCTTCTTCAAGTTACTATGCTTAGGTTGAAGCCTTCTTCATTATTTCCTCAGCCAATCTTTCATTATAGTACCTAGGGAGGACCCTCTGACTCTTGCAAGGCCGCGAGCTTATTACATTGTGTCATGACCCAAAACCTATCCCGCTGTGATGGCACCTATCTCAATACTAGGCAAGCCGACAATCTCAATAAACCACATATCTTTTAAATACAAAAACATAATGATTAATTTCAGCAGAAGGAAATCTCACAAGTACAAATATAAATACTCCCAAAACCTAGTGTCACTGAGTACATGAGTATCTAATATGAATACAAGTCTAGAAAATATGGTCTATAATAGTCTGAGACCTAATACAGTAAACAAAGAGATAGAGAAGGAGAGACAAGGTCTGCGGAACACGGCAGCTACCTCAAAATCTCCTGAAAATCAACTGCGCGAAAGAATCAACACCCGATATGTCCGGGAACACCTGGATCTGCACACGAAGTGTAAGGTGTAGTATGAGTACAACCAACACAGCAAGTAACAATAATAAATAAGGAACTGAAGATAGAAACGAGCTACACAGTTATGGTTCATTTCCAGTAATTTCAGCAAAGAATAGACATGCTATCAAATTTGGTAGTTTAATGTCAAATCAATTTCTATACAGTTCCTATTCATGTAATCCGTAGATAAAAATCTTTCAGAGATTTCACAGCAATGACACATAGCAACTAAGTGCGACAATAAATGGAAATCAAGTACAACCTCTGAGGACAACAATACCTCACTAGGCTCCCAGCCCTAATCACTCACTCTCAATGGGTACCCGCGCTCACTGAGGGTGTACAGACTCCAGAGGGGCTCCTACAACCCAAGCGCTACAATCTGCATGGACAACTCACGTGCTGCATGGACAACTCACGTGCCATAATATAACTATCTGGATCCGCACGACCAACTCACGTGCTGCACGGCCAACTTACGTGCTATAGTATAATATAAGGATCCGCACAGCCAACTCACGTGCTGCACGGCCAACTCACATGCTATAGTATAATATAAGAATCTGCACGGCCAACTCACGTGATGCATAGAAAACTCACTTGCTATAGTATCAATATCTCACAATTAGGCCCTCGGTCTCACTTAGTGATAAATCTCTCCAGTCTCTCGGGCTCTTAATATACATGAAATCGGCCAAACAACAATGATATGATGTATCAATAATAACAACAGAGACTGAGATAAAATGTGCAAATAAAAGCTGAGGATGAGTACATATAGCATATAGCAGGTAATTCAACAAGTACGCGACCTCTGTGGGTCCCAACAGTACTATCACATAGCCTAAGAATGATTTCTAACATGATTTACAGTCAAATTTTTATCAACACATAGAGAGCATATAGCTAACAACAAATTATTCGACTTTACAGTTTCCTAGGACGGACCAAGTCACAATCCCCTTGGTGCACGCCCACACGCCCGTCACCTAGCATGTGCGTCACCTCCAAAATAATCACATGATATCAAAATTCGGGGTTTAATACCCTCAGGACCAGATTTAAAACTATTACTTACCTCAGAGCGTGAAATTCTTTACTTTGCTATGCCTTTGCCTCACAAATCGGCCTCCGAATGCCTCGAATCTAGTCACAAATAATTTGTTTCAGTCAATAAAATTTATTGGAATTAATTTCATAAGAAAATGCTAATTTCCATAAAATTCGAATTTTAGCTCAAAAATCGCTCGTGGGGCCCACGTCTCGGAACTCGACAAAAGTTATAAAATCTGAAAGTCCATTCAACCACGAGTCTACCTATACCAATTATACCAAATTCTGACCTCAACTCGACCCTCAAATCTACAAAACTTATTTCCAAATTTCTAAGTTCCAATCTCTGATTTATACCTCAAAATCATGTAATCTAGTCGGATTATTCGATGATAATTCAATATTATGGAGTAGAAATGATCACAAGGGACTTACCTCAAGTTTTCCTTGAAAATATATCACAAATCGCCTCTCCTCAAGATCCAATTTGTCAAAAATGGTGAATGGGACGAAGTCCCTGTTTTTATAATTCTACCTCGATTTTAGCCTTCGATCGAGGTCCTCGATCCTAGGCCTCGATCCTGGCCCTCGATCCTGGGCCTCGATCGTGGCTTCGACCGTGGCCCTCGACCCTAGGCTCGATCATGGCTTTGATCATGGCCCTCGTCCCTGGGCTTGATTCTGGCAGGTTTTGGGCTCGATTCTGAGAGATTTCTGGGCTCGAATCTGGCAGAAGAAATTTCCAACAGAAGGAAATTGCAGTAGCTGTTGTAGTTCAATTTTTTAATCCGTTAATCATCCAAAACTCACCCGAGGCCCTCGAGACCTCAACCAAATATACCAACAAGTCCTAAAATATCATACGAACTTAGTCGAATCCTCAAATCACCTCAAACAACGCTAAAACCATGAATTACGCCCCATTTCAAGCCTATTGAACTTTGAAATTTCTAATTTCTACAAATAACGCCGAAACCTATCAAATCACGCCCGATTGACCTCAAATTTTGCACACAATTCATAAATGACATAACATACCTATTAATATTTTCAGAATCGGATTTCGACCCCGATATCAAAAAGTCAACCCCTTGGTCAAACTTCTCAAAAATTTAACTTTCGGCATTTCAAGTCTAATCCCTCTATGAACCTCCAAATAATTCTTCCGGACACGCTCCTAAGTCCAAAATCACCATACAGAGCTATTGAAATTATCAGAATTCGAATCCAAGGTCGTTTACACATAGGTCCATATTCGGTCCACTTTTCTAACTTAATTTTTCAATTATGAGACTAAGTGTCTCATTTCACTCCGAATTCCTTCTGGACCCGAACCAACTAACCCGGTAAGTCTTAAAATGACTGTGAAGCATAAATTAAGCAGTAAATGGGGGAACAAGGCTGTAATACTCAAAACGACTAGTCGGGTCGTTACATTCTCCCCCACTTAAACATACGTTCGTCCTCGAACGTGCCAAGAGTTATTCTTAACCTTCAAATCTCTATTCCACCTTACTACGCACATACCCGGGGGTGATCTCACGTCCCCTATTCTATATAGTCCTGACCATACAACATAACTGAAAATTATTAATTTAACCTTAGCCCAAAAACCATGGAGCCAAATTTCTAACATCCAGAATTATTTTCAAGACCCGAACCTCACATCTACTCACTGTATAAGCCTGAACAAGTTGTATCCAGCCATAACCATAATCCTCTCTTAAGCCGACTTTCAATATTATCCTCCCGAATATACCATAATCAAGCCTGATAGTACCCATTCTAGGTCCAATGACCTTATATTATTAAACACAACTATCCCATAGGCACGCCACATCAATATAACTCAAGCCACAACTGCGCAATCTGTGTACCCAAATATGGGAGATGTCTCAAGGAAGAGAACTGCATTTCAAGTTCAACAAGCACCACCACAACTGCAATGTTACAACCAACTCCTCAAATTTTGTGAAGAGGATAACCGTAGGTACATGTGCACAATTGTAGAGGAAGGAAATTAATAGATTAGATAAATTATTATAGAAATAGAATTCCCACACACGACACGGACAACTCACGTGCCAATAATATGAATTGCCCGGCATGGTCACAGGCCTCCAGTCCCAGCATATCATACAGGAGCAATTAAACAAGTACACTTATATATGATAATGAAATAAGATTCCCATGCTCCTGGATTGGTAGAAATAATACGCCATAGTGTAAGCACGTGCAAAGTCTGCTATCACACTTCAAATCAGATTTTTTTATCCCGTTTATTTAGGGAATCATCTTCTTTGTAACCTCAAGTATAGCCCAGATAGTTCTCAACAAAGGTACGAATACACGAAACGTTATAACTTTACGCTTAACAGTCAACTCTAGGCATATAATAGCCTCAGCATTCTTCCGAGTATGAATACTTGCTCTATTGACCGCACATTGGCTCAAACCTCACATATATGCGCACTCATAGCGCATAGCTATCACAAATAATTAACGCAACTAGTGTCTCTACTGAGTTTTAAATAAAATAGTCACCTTAAATAGGGTTGCAACCCCGAAACAATATACTTCTGAGAACTCCCAGTCTCCAAATTCATCGAACACATGAATCACCGTAACTGATCCCAACTCCAGCACTAAAATGACTAACACATCTTCCATTCACGATAATCCCATGAGGAATACTTTCATAATTCTTCTGTGCCACATAACAATAATTTGAATATCAGCTGTCTATCAACCAGGTGAGTACTGCAATACTGATGAACATCCATAAGTCAAAACACAACGCGCCTTCTGAAATGCGCACTCTTATCAGGAATTACCGAGTAGTTATAACATTCATCGAAATATTTCAAACTGACCATGTTGTCCGACATTCGTTACCTTCTCTTCAAGACTGAACTGTTACCTTGTACATGCAAATCCTAATCCTGCACAACACACCACATCTATTATGCCATCATGCGACAAGCACAAGAATCCCATTATCAACTCTAAGTCACCAGCAAATTACATACCTGGTTAATTAGAAACCTTCATCGTGCTTCCTTCCAAGAGGAAATTATAATACACAACACGTTTTCCACACCAGTAGAAAATATCCGGTTCAAACCATGGTAGAAACCATCAAGAACACTTTGAAATCCATCTTCACATAACCAAGCTATTAGAACTAAATTTCTCTAACTTGACCAAACCACGTAGGTCACCAAACCCAAGAATATTACCACCAAAACATCTGTAGAGTCTCACCACATCATAATTACCCCTATAAATACCACAACCGAAACACCCACTCTGAAAATACCTTATGCGAATTTAAAAATTGTTCCTTTTTCCTTTCTTATACTGAAATATAGAATCCATAGTCAAACAGAATTACCACACGTCCCGATACCATCCAATGTAAGTAACCGATTCTAGTGATATACAAAATCGAAAAAATTTCAATTTCCACATATACATTTTGAATCCATTAGAACCCTCTCGATAGTCATCCATTCTGCTCAAATCTAATTTACTCCGCCCCAAACGGGCCGAAATATATGTGCTCCTTTAACAAAGTCAACACTCAAATAAGTAACCCTGCCTTAACACGACCAATCAGATTCATACTTCGTATGCACTACATCCTTCAAAATAATAACTTAATCATTCCAAACTTTTCATATTCCTATAAAGTGCCTTATAACCCATATTCAGGAATTTCCTTACTCGGGGTCATCCTCGATCTCCCTCTCTGCGAGTCATAACTGATCTACAAGTATGCCTCCGACCAAAACAAAAATTTAACACATAACCATGAAATCAAATTGTCAATAGCAGGCTCCCCCATTTAGCCTTAAGCTGCAATTATATAAAATTAGAACCCGCAAGGATTTCTCCTTCTCAATTACCAAGATCTCGCACCGTTAACCCGCCAAACTTCTCAAAGTCTTTTGTTAACCTTTTCATGAACATTCTGAATCACCAGCTACCATTACACACTAGACCTCTTACTAGGTAGCAAGTAATATTCCTCGTAAAAGTTTCATCAACATCACGCCACCGCTAACCACTCACAGGAGATAACCCACCTGTGGAATTTCTTACCGTCATCTTCCAACGATGCTGCACTGGGTGCAACAACTACGTAATCAACAAATTCTCCTAAGCTAATGCTCACCCACCATTTGTATAAGTCAGCACTTTCCCTTTTGACATCAACTGAAAGTTCAATAATACCTTCCGAACTCAAGTCATATTGCGCCTGAAACGATAATTAGATCTTCACATCCCTTTTTATTTCAAACAAAATCCTTTCTGCCATATTCAATCTTTCTTCGTATAGTAACCCTCACTCCAAATAAAGTCCGTAAACCAAATCACATTCTATCACGATTCCAAATCATTCTACACTTTCTCAAGGCACGCAACTACCCTACCACATAATTCATATGCTAATCTGCCACTCTTACTTCGGTTAAACCATCTCCTTTAAACAACGTCTCAACCTCTACTTCTCCTACTTGACCTGTTAGTACTTCAACCACTGTGAAACACTTCCAGTCATGTATTCCCTCACACTTTGCTGCCCAACTGTTGCATCAAATCAAAATGCATCTCTATCGCACCTGAACCAATAAATTGTTACCGACTCTAAGCCTCTACGAAGATAATCTTTATCGAGCCATCAATATTAGAAATACCCATTCGATTCTGAACCTCTGCACACAGCTATCTCTGGCAACCGCCCCTCCTGCATCATTTCATAACACCCTACCTCGAAGGCAAAATCCAGGAAGACCGTAACACCGGAGGACCATAATGCGTTCAAAAAAGGATGGCGATACAGCATCACAATGAAAATTCGACCATGCTCGCAAATACCAAGTCTTATAACTTTAACAACCAACTTGGACATCTATAGTCCGACTGCCTTTCCTCCGCTTGAATTAATTGCTGAACCCCTTAATCATGTACTGATAAATCCTCTCTTCGAGCCATTCACCGCCTCAACACATAACGAGTACCTTACCATTACACCAATATTGTACGATAACAATGCATAGCCATCGTAACAACCCGTGCACAGTCTCGAAATCATATACTGAGCTGGAATAAAAGAAGATTCAAATCACAAAGCCATTCTACCGCTCATCGAGCTACAAATTCCACTCGTAGGGATATTATCTGACATATGAGTCCAAATGTACAGGTTTCAACTGAAGCTACCGAGCCTAAGCTGTGGTCTAAACCTGGGCTCAAGTCTTCCAGACTGGCCCATCACCAAAACATAGAATATACATCTCAAACATCATTCGTAGAATCACAACCTGGCGATGCACAACTGATACAGAGCGCTCATGTGCGCATATGAAATGCGTGAAAGGAATTCAAAGAGTTATGTTTCTAGCTGAATCGATTCCGCACGATAGAATACAAGAAGGGAAATTTTCCTAAGTATTCTGCAGCCTCTCGAAGATAAGTACAGACGTCTCCGTACCGATCCGCAAGACTCTAATAAACCTGCGCATGACTCGTGAGACCTACGTAACCTAGGCTCTAATACCAACTTATCACGACCAAAAACCTAGCCCGTCGTGATGGCGCCTATCTCAGTACTAGGCAAGCCGACAATCTAAGTAAACCACATATCTTTTAAATACGAAAACATAATGATTAATTTCAGCGGAAGAAAATCTCACAAGTACAAATATAAATACTCCCAAAACCCGGTGTCACTAAGTACATGAGCATCTAATATGAATAAAAGTATGAAAAATATGGTCTATAATAGTCTGAGACCAAATACAGTAAACAAGGAGATAGAGAAGGAGAGACAAGGTCTGCGAAACACGACAGCTACCTCAAAATCTCCTGAAAATCAACTGCGTGAAAGGATCAACACCGGCTATGTCCGGGAACATCTGGATCTGCACACAAAGTGCAGGGTGTAGTATGAGTACAACCAACTCAGCAAGTAACAATAATAAATAAGGAACTGAAGATAGAAACGAGCTACACAGTTATGGTTCATTTTCAGTAATTCCAGCAAAGAATAGACATGGTATCAAATCTGGCAGTTTAATGTAAAATCAATTTCTATACAGTTCCTGTTCATATAATTCGTAGATATAAATCTTTCAGAGATTTCACAGCAATGACAGATAGAAACTAAGTGCAACAACAAATGGAAATCAAGTACAACCTCTGAGGACAACAATCACTTACTGGGCTCCCAGCCCTCATCACTCACTAGGCTCCCAGACCTCATCACTCACTCTCAATGGGTACCCGCGCTCACTGGGGGTGTACAGACTCCGGATCGGCTCCTATAACCCAAGCACTATAATCTGCACGGACATCTCACGTGCTGCACGAACAACTCACGTGCCAGAATATAACTATCTGGATCCACACGGCCAACTCACATGCTATAGTATAATATAAGGATCCGCACGGCCAACTCACATGCTGCACGGCCAACTCACGTGCTATAGTATAATATAAGAATCTGCACGGCCAACTCACGTGCTATAGTATAATATAAGAATCTGCACGGCCAACTCACGTGCTGCACGGACAACTAACGTGCTATAGTATCAATATCTCACAATCAAGCCCTCGGCCTCACTCAGTCATAAATATCTCCAGTCTCTCGGGCTCTTAATAATCATGAAATCAGCCCAAACAACAATGATATGATGTATTAATAATAACAACAGAGACTGAGATAAAATGTGCAAGTAAAAGATGAAGCTGAGTACATATAGCATTTAGTAGGTAATTCAACAAGTACGCGACCTATGTGAGTCCCAACATTACTATCACATAGCCTAAGCATGATTTCTAACATGATTTACAGTCAAATTTTTATCAACACATAGAGAGAATATAACTAACAACAAATTATTCGACTTTACAGTTTCCCGGGACAGACCAAGTCACAATCCCCTCGGTGCACGCCCACACGCCCGTTACCTAGCATGTGCGTCACCTCCAAAATAATCACATGATACCAAAATCCGGGGTTTAATACTCTCAGGACCAGATTTAAAACTGTTACTTACCTCAAAGCGTGAAATTCTTTACTATGCTATGCCTTTGCCTCGCAAATCGGCCTCCGAATGCCTCGAATCTAGTCACAAATAATTTGTTTCAGTCAATAAAATTTATTGGAATTAATTTCATAAGAAAATACTAATTTCCATAAAAATCCGAATTTTAGCTCAAAAATCGCCCATGGAGCCCACGTCTCGGAACTCGACAAAAGTTATAAAATCCGAAAGTTCATTCAACCACGAGTCTATATATACCAATTTTACCAAATTCTGACCTCAACTCGACCCTCAAATCTACAAATCTTATTTCCAAATTTCTAAGTTCCAATCTCCGATTTACACCTTAAAATCATGTAATCTAGTCGGATTATTCGATGATAATTCAATATTATAGAGTAGAAATGATCACAAGGGACTTACCTCAAGTTTTCCTTGAAAATATATCAAAAACCGCCTCTTCTCAAGCTCCAATTTGTCAAAAATGGTGAATGGGACGAAGTCCCTGTTTTTATAATTCTGCCCAGACTACCTCGGTTCTGCCTCGATCTTAGCCTACGATCGAGGTCCTCGATCCTGGCCCTCGATCTTAGGCCTCGATCCCGGCCCTCGATCCTGGGCCTCGATTGTGGCTTCGACCCTGCCTTCGACTGTGGCCCTCGACCATGGGCTCGATCATAGCTTCGATCGTGACCCTTGTCCCTGGGCTCGATTCTGGCAAGTTCTGGTCTTGATTCTGAGAGATTTCTGGGCTCGAATCTCGCAGAAGAAATTTCCAACAGAAGGAAATTGCAGGAGTTGTTGTAGTTCAATATTTTGATCCGTTAACCATTCGAAACTCACCCGAGGCCCTCGAGACCTCAACCAAATATACAAACAAGTCCTAAAACATCATACGAACTTAGTCAAATCCTCAAATCACTTCAAACAATGCTAAAACCAGGAATTATGCCCCAATTCAAGCCTATTGAACTTTGAAATATCTAATTTCTACAAATAACGCCGAAACCTATCAAATCATCTCCGATTGACCTCAAATTTTGTACACAAGTCATAAATGACATAACATACCTATTAAAATTTTCAGAATTAGATTTCGACCCTGACATCAAAAAGTCAACCTCTCGGTCAAACTTCCCAAAAATTCAACATTCGGCATTTCAAGTCTAATACCTCTATGGACCTCCAAAAATTCTTCCGGACACGCTCCTAAGTCCAAAATCACCATACGGAGCTATTGGAATTATCAGAATTCGAATCCGAGGTCATTTACACATAGTTCCATATCCAGTCCACTTTTCTAACTTAATTTTTTAATTATGAGACTAAGTGTCTCATTTCACTCCGAATTGCTTCTGGGTCGTTACACATTGTTTACCCGACAGAATTGTTGATGTTTTTTTTTCTTACTTGTAATTTTCCTTACTTACCTCCATGCCCTTGTGCTCGTAGGGTTGCTTCTGAACTTAAATTTTGACTGTTTCCCAGTGTCACTCTCTTTTATTTCCGTAACACTTATACTGCACCTTTTAACTACCCAACTCCTATCTGAATATTTCTCAAGGATCACGATGTCATAACTGTGAGGCTAAATTTCCCATGTTGGGGTTCCCTATGTTTATCTTGAACGATCTGTTGATTTGTCTGTATCCTCTTGTCTATCCATAACTAGGCTCTTCTTGAATCAACTGCTAACTATTCGTTGGCCCATCCTCATATCAATATTCCGTGTAATATTTCTTGGATTATTTCCTTTGTCTTAACTTGCCTCTCGCACTGGCTCCTTATCTATCAATGACATCTCGGGCAGAAACTCTTACTTCCTCTTCTTGACATCGTTTTTGCATAATGTTCTGGAATCGTAGCATATTGGTAGGCTTTGAATAAGTGCAATCTCATCTCTTTTTCATTTTTTATCGCATTTTCCTTTACCATTCCATAATTACTAGAAATACTTAATTCTGACTTAATGCCATATCACTCCATATTCCCCCCTTTAGGGGAGTACTAAGAGTTGGAGCTACGAAGACCTACCTATATATGTTTTATCTCTTCATCTTTGGCGTCTTTTCACATCATCGATGACCCTTATTAGCCTTGCGTTAATCATACTATACCAAGGATAACGAAATTCCTTAATCACGAGGGTGACACTTAGTGTAACTGGCACACAGTCCTTTAAGCTTAACTTTGCTCGCATTGCTTTCTTTAGGAAAGCGTCTTCCTGAACGACCATTCTCTGAATTCCTCATGAATCTTCTTCTGTTGTTCATTCTATTATTGCCAGAACGCAATCTGAAATTCTCATGATGTCGACCATTATCAAATCATTTAGTCCCTAATTCATGTTTAGTTTATCTTGTTCACCATTCCATATTGATTTCTATTACTCTGGGGTTTAACTCTCCTTTCTGGTAGTCACGTTGGACTCATGAACTTATTTCTCGAAATGAGGATATGATTTTATGGCCTATACTCTTTTGGTGTCTCAAGGCCTGTCACCTCTCGTCTTTTGCTTCACTTGACTATAGACTCTGTAATACTGTCATCTTTTGATATACCGTTGTCATCCGTGTATCATATCTTACTCATAATGCTTCATTAACTATTTTCTTATTTCCCACTAACATTTCTGTCTATCACTTTATTTTGAAAACTCGAACAAGACATTCTTTTGCTTTTAGCGCCCCTTGCTCCATCCATTGGCTCTTCAGGTTGCCTAACATTCTTTCTCTACTAGGGACGGGAGCCATACTAAGTTAATATTTATTCCTTCCAAGAATCCAGTCCCTATCTTTGAACATTCTAGTATTCATATCTAGCTGTACTATTCTAGAGTGCACCATCTGAGCGTCTCACAAGGAGATCCATTAGTACATTTGCAATATCCATCGGAAATGTCAACTAACGCAAACAACCCATCCATCATTTTGGGTTATTCTAAACCCAACGTGATCCTGATAGCCCATCCTTCTCTTAAACCATATTTGTCAACTCCCATAGGGCATAACTAAGATGGGTGTGGCCAATCGTACATACCTCTATTACCGTTGAAGGTAACTCAAAATGCTTATTTTTCTATGCCTGAGTTTCAAATACCGATAATCTTCATTAACTGGGTGCCTCGTACCCTTCTTCACCTTGATTCTTTTACTTGTTGAAACTTGTATCTAGCGTCTAAATCTCTTATTCCTTGTTACCGTAAGAGTGGATAGATATTCATGCCTTAGGGATCCTTATCAAGAAGCTTACACGTCTTTGTATCCACATGTTCTGCTGGAGACCTTACATTTACTCATCATAAGCATGGTGCAAAATCGAGTCCCTCTGACTCAATTCTTCCATAGCCATATTCAATCCCTTACCAACCGTCTTTCTAAATGTCGGTGTCATTGTATTATGAATATAATGGAATTTAGGAATCTGAATTCTTACAAGTGAGCTCTACCACGCGATCTAGAATAAGAAGAAAGAGTGACAGTCCTAAATTCCGTGTAGCCTCCTGCTTATAAGTGTGGTGCACGACACACCCAAAAACAAGACTCTAATAGACACGGCTTATAGACTCCCTAGGACAGAACTGCTCTAATACCACTTTTGTCACGCCCCGACCCTGGGGAGGGGGGGGGAGAGACCGACACCCGGTGCCTTACCTATCCTTGCGTACCAACTTGCGACTAACGTACTCTGAACATATAATGTCATACTTTGGCCATAGGACACATTGCAAGACAATTGAATGCTGACTAAACATCAATATAAAGGTGGGCCGACAAGGCCGTCATAACTACTATGGCTGGCAAACCAACAAAATATACATAAAAGTCCTACAAGCCCAACATACTGCACTAACTGACATGATATGTCTGCAAGCCTCTACTGATGGATATACTGTGATTAGAACAGGGCCTCGACCTACTCATAACATATATACATATATATATATACATATATATATATATATATATATATATACAAGATGTACATAAAGCTCTAGAACCGGCAACTCTGAAGGGCATGGAGCTTACCGAGCAAGTTGAACTCGGGCAACACCTAATGAGGAGGTCTACCCATCTGTTTGTCTGAACCTGCACGCATGAAATGCAGCGCCCCTAGAAAAGGGACGTCAGTACGAAATAATGTACCGAGTATGCAAGGCAATATACTGAAAGCTGAAACTGAACTGATAATATAATAGCTGAAGGTAACTGGGAGTCAAAGATAATCTGAAGATATGCTTACCTGCTGATACTGACTCAACTCTCTCAATATAGTAAGTAAAATAGCTGCCCGGCTTTATAAGTCTCGGTATATGCATATATCTGCTCTACCTTAGTAGGCTCACTCATAGGAATTCGGCCATACTAGGCTCTGTATCTTGGCCAACTAGGCTCACTCATAGGCGCTCGGCCATAGTAGGCTCGGTATATAACTTACCATCTGATCAAAGGTTGCCCAATAGGGGCCTGCCCATCGATTATAGCTTGATGGTAATGAAAATACTGTAATACTACATATATAGGCTCTCTGCTCTCTTGACTAGAACAAGACAATACGCAATTGAATATGAAGTCCCGATAAGGAAAATATTATAACTTACGAGACTAGGAAAATATACATAAATTCTGGAATATGAATTTCTCTTTATGTCTCGTTATCAAACGCATGTAATTACGTGATCATGCTAAAATGAAGGAAGGTCTTAGCCTTAACATACCTGGAGTAGAAAAAAATTCGTACTCCCTTAGAATTGCAAAATCTCACGTTGCTTAAGATGCTAAGAAATCTCGTTGAATTACCATGAAATCATGTTGAATTTGTTGAAGATGCTAAAGTTCCCATGTTACAAGGATAGAGAAATCTTACAAGTGAGTTGAATTTTGAAGATTAACGTTACTGTTGAATGACTTCTTAAGTTTTAAGAAGTCTTATGATGTGGGCCCCACTTTAGGAATGATTTGGCCACCAAATTCCTTAATGTGACACCTATTTTAAATGACTAAAGAGTCATTGCTTGGGCTGCCACGTTAGGCACCTCAAGATTATCCAAAATTTTTCTTTAATTAACCACTAATCTCTTTATTAACTTAATAATTTCTTCCTAACCAATAATTAATCAATTACTCACATAATTAAGAATTATCTCAAATTACTTATAATACCACCCACTTTTAACATACTTTATACACCTTACTATCATGGTCATGTGGTAACTTGTATGACACTAGTCCATAAATACCAGGTATTATAGCTTGGACCATATTTTATCCCCAAATTGCCAAACTTCGACGAAACTCATTTTCTTCGATTCGCTTAGCCTCTCACCTTCACGAATTTACTTATCACTAGTTTTGAAATAGCATAAATGCTTATAACCTCAAAATAATCCCAGTCTCGAGCGTGCGTCGATCAACTTACGACGAATCTTCAACGTCCGAAAATGCAGGATATAACATCTAATTTCCGAGCATATATCGATTTACTTATGGCATACTTTTATGTACAAAAACGTGGGGTGTAACACCTTCTACTTAGCTCATTCCAGAAGAACCAATGCAACACGCAACTAAATTCTCAAACCGTAGCAAAATACAAACCTCGAGTAGTGGTCTAAACCATCATAATTCTTCCAAGTTCCATCTACACATAACATGCCATAATACTCGAATGCCCCCAAATAAAATCAATTATGGCGGTCGTCAAGCCTCACACGTACCGCCACAAATCACATGTACAACTCAACACGCTGAAGGTACTGATCATTGCCACCATAATGCCAGTGCAACCATTGCTAACCGAACTGAATTCTTCTAATTCACTCGAGACTCCCCCTAGAAATAATAATAATAATAATAGCTCCATTAACAACATCATGAACCCAATTCCGCACTCATCCCGAGTGACCTTATTTCACGAGACCACGTTGTCCCCAAAACCCGCGAACCATCACATACTATCCTTGTGCGCATATTCGCATCTTCAACGGGTACACCCATTTTGAAAATTCTTCTATGAATCCAAAGTTATTTTTCTCTCATTCCTCCAATGCCACACCGCAGACCAAAGATAACGTAGAACACTCCAAGACACTTTTCATAATCTGCTACAAAAGCTCAATACTTAACCATACTACTAGGACCATTGTTGAGAGTCACTCACTCTGACCTGCCCCCAAATATAATCAAACTCCAAGGCCCTATTAGCCCATGAACACCCTCCTCGAAGAAGCAACCGACTGAATTTCTTTTCTTATACACCACTTCCACACGAATCCTAGACTCTGAGTCTTCCCCAAACCTGAACACGAATCGATAAGGCCAAATATAGCACACATTCCTCAAATCCTTTTCTCGAACTACCTCTGATGCTTTCTTACCTTAGTAATGGCGACCCATCAATACGCTGATAACCAGAAACCGCACTAGTTGACAACTACACAATCCAATCATAGACGGTGGGGCTCTCCCACTTAGCCTAAAGCTACCATTGCATAACCCTGGAACCCACCAAGATTCCTTATCTCCTATTGACATGATCTTGTACAATCAACCCGCCAAATTTCCTCAAAATCCTTAGGTTAAACATTTCATGAACATTCTAAATCACTAGCCATATTCACATATTCGACCTCTTACTGGATAACCAGTAAAATTATTCGTAGAAGCTTTATCAACACTACGCAACCGCTAACCTGCTCACAGGAGATATCCCACGTGTGGAAATTTCATGCCGACATCCTCCAACAATGCTGCACCGAGTACAATTACCACGAAGACAACAAACCATCCTAATCCCGTGTTCATTCACCAGCTGTACAGGTTCGTTCACTCCTCGTGGACATCAACTAAGGGTGCGACAATACATTCCAATCCAAAGTCATATTGTATCCTGCTTCATGTTAAGCAACTCCCTCCTATCACACCCAATATTCCTCAATGTAGCATCCCATATTCCAAATTAAGCCCGTAGACCTAGTCACTGTCCACCATAAATCCCAAATCACTCTATCTTCCCCCAAGGTGTGTGGCTCTCCTACCACAAAACCTGTATGATACTCTGCCACTCTCCCACTTTGGTCAAACCCTCTCTTCTAAGTGACTACTCGACTTCTGTTTCCTTATACTTGGCTTTCTAGAAGTTTAACTACCACAAGATACCTCTCACATGTCCTTCCTTATCCTTTGTTGCCCAGTTGTTGCCTTAACTCAAAATTCATCTCTGTAGAACCCGAACCAACAGATCACCGCCAACTCTAAACCTCCCTGAAGATCATCTTCCTTGAGCTATCAACATTAGGATTACCGATTTGATTCTGAACCACAGCACACTGTGACATCTGACTGCCGCTTCCCCGGCACCATTCACAATACTCTGCCCCAAAGGCGATTTGAAGAAGGCCATAACACCGGCGAACTCAACACATTCAATCAAGGACAACGACACCACATCTCGGATGAAGATTCCACCACACTTGAAAATACCAAGTCTCGTTACTCCATCAATCCAACTTGAACATTCTTAGTCCAATTGTCTTTCCCTCCGCTGTAAATAAAACACTGAACCTCTGAATCACGCATTGAGAAAAACCTCCTTTCAATTCATTCACTGCCCCTACACGTAGACAAGTATCCTACCATTACTTTAATACTGTGTGATAACAACTCATGAACATCATAGCAATTGGCGCATAGCCCCAAAACCATCAGAAATACAGCTACTGAGCTGAGATGACTGAACATCCTTCCACAAGGCGACGACGTTAGCCCAATCGAATACGTAGGGAGAAACATCCAGCTCTACATCAGTAGTGCCATTAAAATTCCTCGATTCCAATTTATAATAAGCGCTTCGCGTCGCGTAAGATTGAATAGGAAGGAAATGAAGGCATAAGCCTCAAATGAATCGAATTGCACGATGAGGAATCAAGAAGGGAAGTGCTCCTATCAGCATGGTAGCCACTCGAAGATAAGTGCAGACGTCTCTGTACCGATCTGCAAGACTCTACTAGACTCGCTCATGACTCGTGAGACCTAAGTGAACCTAGTGCTCTGATACCATGTTGTCACGACCTAAAATCCATTAAAGGCTGTGATGGCACCGAACACCGCGGTCAGGCAAGCCAAGAATAAATACTCAATTTGGTTCTCGTTTTTAATATTTTGAAATCACATTTTTTTCCTTCAATTAAATAATAAAATATGGAATTTACAAGATAAATAATAATATTTTTCAACAAATTTCAATACGAGACAACTCATAATCACCCCAAAATCCGGTGTCACAAGTGCATGAGCATCAGCTAGGAAGTAAAATAAGATACAATATCTGTCCGGAATACAAATTTGGACAGGAGAAAGATAAATACTCTGAAGGAGACTCTGCTGGCTGCGGATCGTAGTAGAGAGTGCAGTTCACCTAAGTCCCCACAGTAACTGTGCCTCTGCACCCACAAGGCCTCTAGACATATATATACCTGCACAAAATATTGTGCAGCAAGTGTAGTATGAGTATGCAAATCAACGCGTACCCAGTAAGTATCCCGCCTAACCTCGAAGAAGTAGTGATGAGGGGTCGACTCGGACACTTACTATGGGCTATAATTAATATACCAATGATATAATTAAGCACGGATCACGTAGAATGACTGTAAGCCCAATATCATGAAATAAGCAAACAATTCTTTTGTTAATAGGAAATTTCTCCAAATTCATTTTTCATCATTTAACAATTTATATCTCAGGCCAATGAAGCAGTATCAATTATTATAATTTCACAAAGCAATTAATACAATCATGCGCAAGTCATGCCGAGGTCGTACGGCCCGATCCAACATATAAATATAAATTGTGCACTGCCGAGGGTCGAACGACACGAACCATAGATGCATCTATTACCCCACTCGCGGATCATACATGCGACGTAGTCAAATATAAATTTATCAATAAATCATAACCCTTTCTTAATTCCTTTCAAAATAAAGATAATTCGACTTGAAGATTTTACCCCGCTCGCGGGTCATACATGCGACGCGGTCAAATATAAATTTCTTAAGTTATTATAATATTCCTCAATTTCTTTTCGAAAATACGAAGTCCAAATGAAAACTATTTAAAAACTTAATTTCCTCAATTTCAATTCTTCTCAAGAAAATTAATACGCAAACCTCGATCTTGCTGCTTCTCAAGGCAAACAATAACCACAAATCAAATAACAATATCAACAATGCATGATGTAAACCTAAAACTACCCGGACATAGGCATAGCTAGTAGCTACGTACGGACTCTCGTCACCTCGTGCGTACGTAGCTCCTGCAAGTAGAAGAACATATTTAATCAATTCACCTATGGGATTAATTCCCTCTTACAAAGTTAGAAAAGAGACTTACCTCGCTCCGCAATTCCATAAGCGGCTCCAAAGCCGCTCCAACAACTCAAACCGATGCTCGTCGCTCCAAAACTAGTCAAATAAGATGCAACCCAATCAAAATATGCTCTAATACTCATAATTAATTAATTTACAATAATTTTCAACTCCGCTCGAAAAGTCGATAAAAGTACCCTCGGGCCCACGTGCCCGGATTCCGAAAATTTTCGAAGATAACCATTACCCATAGCCTCACGGACTCAAATATATAATTCGTTTCCAATTCCATACCCAAATTCGTGGTCAAAATCTAAAAATACCAAATTCTAAGTCTTCCTCTTAAAACCCCATATTTCTACAAATGTTCATGTCTAAATCCTTATATAATCCAAGTATGTAACTTGCAATAGGTGGGAATTATTTATCTTGACATAGATGACGAAAATCTCCCTTCCAAGAGCTCCGAAAAATCCCCCAACCAAATGAAAAATGGAGGAAAATGGCCAAATCCCGTCTTTAAAACAATCTGCCCAGGCCAGGCCCTTTTCCGCGTTTGCGATCAAAGTCTCGCGTTCGCGAAGGCTGCAGACACCACTGCTTCGCATTCACGGCTAGAGCTCCACGTTCATGAAGGTCAAACTACTCCAGGCCCACTCTGCTTTTCTTCTTCGCGTTCGCGACCCCTGTGTCGCGTTCGCCTAAGCTTCCTTAGGCAACCCTCCGCGTTCGCGACCTCGGCCTCAAACTTCTCAAAAGCCTTCAAATTTCTAACTTTTGCCAAATGACCCCAAAATGACCTACGGACCCCCAAATCTACATCCGGACGCGCTCCCAACACCAAATCACCATACAGAGCTATTCCTAAGCTCGGAATCCCAAACAGACATTGATAATATTGAAATGCACTTCAACTCAAATTTATGAAATTTTTTCAAAATGCCATCTTCCATAATAGGCGTCAAAACGCTCCCGTGTCATCCAAAACTAGATCCGGACATATGCCCAGGTCCAAAATTATCATACGAACCTGTTGAAATCTTCAAATCCCAATTCCGGGGTCATTTACTCAAAAATCACACTTTAGTCAATTCCTCCAACTTAAGGCTTCCGAAATTAGAATTTTCTTTTCAAATCAACTCCGAACTTCCCGAAATTAAATTCCGACCATGCGTACAAGTCCTAATACCTGAAGTAAAGCTACGCGTGGCCCCAAACTGCTTAGTGACATGCTAGGGCTCAATGCGACCGGTCGGGTCATTACAGTTATACTATATTTGGCTAGATTTGACCGGTTTGGAGGCTAATTCTAAAGGAAAGGATGTGGTTGAGTGTTTTGATTTGAATGCGAAAAGAGGTAAGTACTGTGTCTAACTTTGACTTGAGGGAATTAGTACTTATTGGACTATTTTCTATGTGAACCATGTGGGGAATCAGCTTATATGCGAGGTGACGAGTGTATATGCGCCGTCATGGGATGTAGCAAGCGGGGTTGGACTATTTATTTTCATGTCTTCATTTATTTTATATTATCTCTTGTATATGCTTTAATCATTACATGTTCTTACCTGACATCTATGCTTTACTAGTAATTAATATTTAATTCTTGCTTTCTTTGATTTGTACATTTCTCACCCAATATCTGCTTACCTGCTACATGCTTCTAATTGTATAACTTGTATATTTTCGTTGTCTCATGTTCTACTTGCTTTTACCGTTCTTATATTACTTGAGGTACTTTATTATGCTATTCCATTTAGGTGGGTCATTTAGCTATTTTGGTATTATTGTTTTGCCAAGGTTTGGGTTTTTGATGTATTGGTTATTCTTCCCTTGTTTTGGTAGTTTCTTATTGTTCCGCATGTTTTATTTCTCTTTGTAATGATATTATAACAATATTGGTGTTAAGTTGTTTATGTTAATAAATTAAAATTGTTGGGATCGGATTGCTTTCCGCAACGGTTTTGAAATGATATGAAGAAATAAGGACGGAATATGATATGAGCAGATGATGATATGGTGGGATCGGGTTGCGCGCCGTAACTGATTTGATGTGTTGTAAGTTGTTTATAGTTGTAGAGATTGTTCTCGGTATTATGATATGATATTTGAGCTTTTGTTATTGTGGGGCCCTTTTGGTAGTTGACATACGGGTCCGGTTATTTGACTTCACAGTTTTATTTTTATTCCTATTTCTGTTATTGTTAATCCGTAAAGGTTTATTGTGAGTGTCATATCATAGCCTCGTCACTACTTCGTCGATATTAGGCTTGGCACTGACAGAGTACATGGGGTCGGTTGTACTCATGCTACACTTCTACACTTTTTTTGTAGACACCGGAGTTGGTCCCAGTGGCGTGTAGAGGAAATCTTGCCCGGACCGGCTATCGGCAGAAGACTTGAGGTAGATTTTTTGGCGTCGCAGTACCTGGAGTCCCCTTCCATTCTATTTTTACTATTTACCTTATTTCAAACAGTTATATTTTTGTTCAGACTTTATCTGTAGTACTCTAGATTCTCATGTATTCGTGACTCTAGATTTCTGGGATATGTTTAGTCTACGCTACATGGTATTTATCATATCTATTTCAGACTATCACAGTTTATTATTATTAATATTTTAATTTAAATTGTTAAAACTGGTTAAGTAATTAACTAACGATGGCTTGTCTAGCTAGTGAAATATTATGCGTCATCACGACCCCGAGGTTGGGATTTCGGGTCATGCTACTGACCCTGAACCACTTGTGAGGGGATAATGTAATATAATTTCATATATAATGTATATCAAACTGATATAGATAACTTTGTTCTCATAAGCAATAGTTTAGCTATTAAGTGAAGGTACTCAATAAATCATTTTGCTAAACCAACTGTGATATAAACCAACTTATCAAGATGGACTATCTTGAATAGAAAATCTGAAAATTGTACTCTAAATTTAATTATTGAGCAACAAACCTGGCATTCATGTTGCGGGTTGATAATAAATGCACATGTAACCATCCCATAGATGCATCTTTATAAGGTTTACAAGGCAGGTGAATGGGCCCATATTCACCTTTGATAAATTTCGGAATTCAAGGGATTCAATCCCAATTTTAGTTGGTATAATAATTGCGAGAACAAGCAACACAAGAGAATTCATGAAGAATCTTCTTCAACACTTACCCATGTGAATTCTCGTTTATTTTGCACATCATACTTAAATCAATATTGCTCAATAGGCCATGCCTGATAAAACTGTCTGTATCAGTAAACTTCAGGTTTACATCATGACATGTGCAGTTGTTAATTAAACTCCCAGTTTACTATGACATGGGTTTTATGTTAATAATCATTAGTTTACTGTGTCATCTAATTTCACCATATTTTTTACTTGTGTTGTACAAATCAGGCAATAAAGCGGGTAGTTTTCATATACATATTACCCCGCTACAGTGTAGTAATATAAAGATATTAGATATTCTTATCATTTATAGTCTCAATATAACCCACTACTTTCGCGAATACTTTAGAAACTAAATAGGTTTCTTTGAGACTTACTACAACACAATACCTTATTGATAATCAATTTCATTCCTCCAAAATAGTAATAATTAACTCTTCCAGAGCTATCAAATAATTTTATACTACCACATATTCAGCAACATCCATATGGTGAATATCTCTTTTTAAGAGAAAGTTATACCATTATGGTCATGGTCAAAATTATATGCAAGATATGTTTCTTGCATTACTATTGTCCTTTATTAATCACATTGCCAAAATATTTTGACGTACAATAGGTACGTGACCAATGACCATTCAAGCCATAATAATGATATTATTTTCTTATTTCATCTCAAACCTCCTTCTAGAGGTGAATGTGGTATATTCACTATCACTAGCACATTCATATTCTTTCAAGAATGAATATGTATTCATAATGATTATCATATTATTTCCACATTCACTTCAAGAATGGAACATAATAATCTATGCGTGCTTTATAAAATCTCATGCCAAATCAATGACAAATATTACTTTCACAAAGTGAAGGATTATTTTGAGAATCATTTACCACAATGATGACAATTATAATTTTTTTCATTACCACGTCCACATCCATTCATACCTCCATGGTAACATCATGTCTTATTTTAGACTTATGGGACAGGTTTCCATTATTGGTGGTCATAATTATACATGAATCTGGTCATAACAAGACCTAAAGGTTTTACCACTTCGTGTGGTTTTAATTTATTGCAAACTCTACTAGAGTAGGAGTATATCTTTTAATATAATAGAAAATAAATTATACATATTGATAAAATATAATCAAAATTGCATTAGCATTAAGATATTACGTGAAACGGTAAAGAGGAGAAAAGGAAAATCATACTTCAACCACCTCTATTAATATCAACCTTATGTTGATTTTGTCACATGTCACCGTGGCAGGGCATGTATCTTTTTCATCATGTTCTAGTCAGGGACAACCAAGGTTAAGATTTGGGGTGAGACTTCAATATTAAATCGCAACCTCAAGATCCTTGGTATGCATTCTTCAGGAACGTACTAAATTATATCTACATACTCATAACTCAAAAAGCGAAGCAAGTATATGAGTATATAAAACGAAAGCCAAAACAAACGAATGAGAATGAACGAGTAAAAATACATCCCTACTCAAGAAAATAGATCGAAGTAGACAATATCCATGGATTAGAGCTTCGTATTGATAACGTGTTATGGAATAATATGAAATAAATTAAAGCAAGAGGAATTTAGAGAGAGATAATATGTATACGGGTGAACTCAGGGTCAGCACACACCCCGAGTTCTCGGTGAATCAAACGAAGTATGAATGTATGAAATAGAGACCGAATCTGAGAACTCTTTGGTTCAAGGCTAGAATGGGGTGCTCGTCACCAGGCCCGACAAGACAACGCCCACCAACCCGGAATGAGCTCCAAGACCTCGAAAAGCACTACAAACAGTTGTACACGACCAACAGAAGGTCGTGATATCCGCACTCAACCGGATATCATGGCGCGAATCTCTCCTGATGTTGGTAGCGTATCAGTGATTGATGTACAAGGAGGACTTTTACCTTTTTTAGAATTGTACTAGGGGTAAAACTCCCCTACTATATAAAGAGGAAGTTTCTTATTCAATAGACACATTGTAACATGCATATCAAGGCAATACAAACTTATTTCTCTGATTTCTAGCCATTGATAGGTCCTTATTTTAATCATAGTTCTCCATACACATTTGGCTTCGAATCGAGGGTCCAGTCAAGGGTAAAACTACTATTAAGCTTGATTCCGAGCCCGAACTCAACGTCATAACTGGTTTGATTATTTGTTTCATCTTTAATTCGTTTATCTAACATTTTTGATTACTTATATTGAATCAATCCACATATCCTTAAAACCGCACACAAATTTAATTGTTATCCGTTTTAGGGGTAAACAGTTTGGCACCCACTGTGGGACTGAGGATAATAGTGGTGGTTTGATACAAATCTCCATAACACACTCTATTTTACACTTATTCTTTAAGGTCTCAATTTCAGGTCAATTTAAAAATGTCAAATTCTCAGTCTACTCACTTGAACGTTGAGGCTGAGTCTGGCCATCATGGCAAAAATAACAATCTGGTGCCTAGCAAAGATGTGCCCCTTGCTGATCCCAGTGGAGTCCCAGTTGTAGACCCAGTCGATGCTAACTTGCACGTGTCCATCGATGCCAACCTACATACCGACCCCTAGAATAGCGTTCGCGGAGGAGCCCAACCAACGGCTCGAGGAGCGCCCAAAGGCGAAGGCGAAGGCGAATGGGTCAGTCTACGAGTGATCTTCAAAATGTTGCAGGCCCAACAGGCGATGATAGCGCAACTACAAAATCAAAGCCGCGCCCCCAGGAAGGTCGAGCCCGAAGGTCACCGAAAGGTCGGGTGAAACTAAGACCGGTGTCAGCCTCGAAGTAATAAAAATGCTTGAAGCATTAACAAAACGGGTGGAGTCAGGTGAAAAGAGAATTGAGGCAAACGACAAGAAGGAAGAGACATATAATTCCCGGGTCGATCAAATCCGAGGAGCGCCTCCAATATTGAAAGGCCAGGACTCCAAAAAATTTGTCCAAAAGCCTTTTCCTCTGAGCGCGGCACCGAAGCCAATCCCAAAGAGGTTTCGTATGCCAGATATTCCAAAATATTACGGAACCACAGATCCAAATGAGCATGTGACCTTCTACACATGCCCCATAAAAGGTAACGACTTGGAAGATGACGAAATCAAGTTAGTTTTATTAAAGAAGTTTGAAAAAACTCTATCAAAATGAGTAATGATATGGTACCACAACTTGCCCCCAAATTCCATTGATTCGTTTGCTATGCTCGAGGATGCTTTTGTAAAGGCTCATGCCGGGGCCATCAAGGTCGAGACCATAAAATCGAATCTTTTCAAGGTTAAGCAAAGGGACAACGAAATTCTCAGGGAGTTCGTGTCAAGATTTCAAATGGAACGGATGGACTTACCTCCGGTTGCAGACAATTGGGCCGTTCAGGCATTTACTTAGGGACTTAACCCCCGAAGCTCCTTGGCTTCGGAGCAGCTGAAACAAAACTTGGTAGAGTACCCAATAGTAACTTGGGCCGATATCCACAACAGGTAGCAGTCGAAAATCAGAGTCGAGGACGACCAACTCAAAGCCTCTTCTGGGTCCGTTTATCCCATCAGAATCGACGACAGACCTAAGAGAGTCGTTTATCATGAATCAAGGCCAGTCCAAGATCGGTACCAACCATACATTGTAGATCAAAGGGAAACGAGTATGGTCGCAACTCTACAAGGAATGAAATGAGAAGCGATCGAGGGCCCAATAGCTGAGGTCTGATGAGCAAAAATGGTTTTGACAGGCCGCTCGGGGGAAGGAAAGCACCATGATTATCAGAGTATAACTTCAACATTGATGCAACCAACATTGTATCAGCCATTAGGCGCATCAAAGAAACCAAGTGGCCTCGACCATTGCAGTCCGACCCTACCCAGAGAGATCCTAACATGATGTGTAAGTATCATGGCCATAGGACCGAGGATTGTAGACAATTGAGAGAAGAAGTTTCCTGGTTGTTCAATAATGGGCATCTCCGAGGATTTCTGAGTGATCGAGCAAAAAACCACTTCAGGAACAGGGACTCCAACAAATAGACCGAATAAGAAGAACCTCAGCACGTCATCAACATGATCATTAGAGGGGTCGATATCCCCCAGGGACCGATGATAAAGCACACTAAAGTATCCATCATGAGGGAAAAGCGCACCCGAGATTACATCCCGGAGGGAAGCATTTTGTTCAGCGAAGAGGATGCCAAAGGCATCGTGCAGCCTCATAATGATGCACTGGTAATATCCGTTCTTATCAACAAATCTCGAGTTAAACGTGTGTTGATTGATCCAGGCAGCTCTGCCAATATCATTAGATCAAGGGTCGTAGAGCTGTTGGGGTTACAAGATCAAATAGTACCAGCGGTTCGGGAGTTGAACGGATTTAACATGGCATGTGAAACTACTAAAGGAGAAATAACCTTGCTAGTGAATACCGTCGGGACAATTCAAGATACAAAATTCTACGTGATCGAAGGGGACATGAGGTATAACGCCTTATTCAGAAGGCCATGGGTTGACAACATGAGAGCAGTACTCTCAACACTACACCAGGCACTGAAGTCCCTATGCCGGGAGGAATCAATACGGTCTACGGAGAGAAGCCGACCGCAAAAGAAATGTTCGCAGTCGACGAGGTGATCCTAGTGCCCGTAATCTCGACATCAAAGAACATAGAGCCGACCGGGAAGGAAGAAATTAAATAGCAATCACTGATATCGGCCACGACCGAACCAGAAGAGCGCGGAGTAGACAAGGAGGATGATTATGAAGTTCCTAGGTCGTTCATTGCTCTCGACGATTCCAATGCCACCAAATCGACAGTCGAGGAGTTGGAGCAAGTCATATTGATCGAACACTTACCCGATCGGAAGGTATACCTGGGCACGGGGTTAACTCCTGAGCTCAGCAAAAACCTCATTAAATTTTTTGTAGCTAACATAGATTATTTCGCTTGGTCCCATCTTGACATGACAGGAATCTCACCGGAGGTAACCACTCATAAGCTGAGTTTGGACCCGAATTTCCATCCAGTTAAGCAGAAAAGGAGACCGCAATCCGAGGTCAAGCACACATTCATCAAGGATGAGGAATCTAAACCCTTTAAAATAGGATCCATTCGGGAAGTTAAGTACCCGTACTGATTAGCCAACGTAGTGGTAGTACCTAAGAAAGGAAATAAGCTAAGAATGTGTGTAGATTATAAAGATCTGAACAAGGCATGCCCTAAGGATTCTTTTCCTTTGCCTACCATCGATAGGATGATCGACGCAGCGGCCGGACACGAGATACTCAATTTTTTCAAAGCCTATTTTGGGTATAACCAAATTCGGATGGACCTGGGCGATCAAGAAAAAACTTCCTTTATCACTAAACTCGGCACCTATTGTTATAACATAATGCTGTTGGATTAAAGAATGTCAGTGCCACTTATCAACGCCTAGTAAACCGGATGTTCGAATAACATATAGGAACATCAATGGAAGTTTATATTGACGACATGTTAGTCAAATCCCTGCGAGCAGAGGACCATTTGAAACATTTGCAGGAAACCTTCAACATATTAAAGATATACAATATGAAGCTGAACCCGAAAAAGTGCGCATTCGAAGTTGGATCCGGAAAATTCCTTAGGTTCATGGTATCCAATCGAGGGATCGAGATCAATCCCGACAAAATCAAATCCATAGAAGACATAATCATGGTGGACAATGTCAAGGCCGTTCAAAGGCTGACCGGGTGTATAGCTGCCCTGGTCTGATTCATATCGAGGTCCTCAGACAAAAGCCATCAGTTCTTCTCACTGTTGAAGAAGAAGAAGAGTAACTTTTTGTGGATCTCGGAATGCCAACAAGCTTTGGAAGAACTCAAACGGTACCTCTCGAGTCCACCCCTGCTCCACATCTGAAGGCGGATGAATAGCTGTACCTTTACTTGGTGGTTTCCGTTGGTGGCGGTAAGTGGACTCTTAGTTCGAGAAGAGGAAGGTACGCAATTCCCTATTTACTATGTTAGTAGAACTCTAGGCAAGGCCGAAACAAGATATCCTCACCTGGATAAATTGGCGCTCGCTTTGCTAAGCGCCTCCAGAAAGTTAAAACCACACTTTCAATGTCACCCCATATGTGTTGTAACCTCTTACCCACTAAAGAACATCATGCACAAGCCCAAGCTCTCGGGCCAGTTGGCCAAAGAGGCCGTCAAAATTAGCGGGTACGATATCGAGTATCGACCCCGAACCGCCATAAAATCTCAAATGTTGGCCGACTTTATGCCGGACTTAATGCCCGAAGTCTAAAGAGAATTATTGTTAGCCTTGGGGACTACCTCTCGAATTTGGACCCTTTTATGGATAGTGCCTCAAACGCAAAGGGTTCCGAGCTCGGCATCTTGCTGAAACCTCCTACGGGGAATGTAGTTAGGTAGTCTATTAGAACTATGAAATTGACTAACAATGAGGCCGAGTACGAGGCCATGATTGCAGGTCTCGAATTGGCTAAAAGCCTTGGGGCCGAGGTGGTCGAAGCTAAGTGTGATTCCCTCCTCGTGGTAAATCAAGTCAATGGGACTTTTGAAGTGAAAGAGGAACAAATGCAAAGGTATTTAGACAAGTTACTAGTAACATTGCATCAATTCAAGGAATGGACCCTACAGCATATGCCCTGAGATCAAAACAACGAGGCTGATGCTCTAGCTAACTTGGGGTCATCGGTTGATGATGATGAATTCAGTTCGGGAACAATCATACAACTCATGAAGTCGGTGATAAAAGAAGGCCACGCCGAAGTAAACTCAACGAGTTTAACCTGGGATTGGAGGAACAAGTACATAGACTACTTGAAAACTAGGAAATTGCCCTTGGATCCCAAAGAATCGAGAGCCCTACGTACCAAGGCTGGTCGATTTAGCTTGATCGAAGGGTCATTGTTTAGGAGAATGTTCGACGACCCGTTAGCTAGATGCTTGGGGCCGGAAAATACCGAGTACGCCTTGAGAGAAGTTCACCAAGGTACTTGCAATAAACATTCGGGGGCAAAGTCTTTGGTTCGGAAATTAATCAGTGTTGGCTATTATTGGACCAAAATGGAGAAGGATGAGAAGGACTTCGTACGAAAATGTGATGGCTACTAGAGACACACACCGATGATCCATCAACTGAAAAAGCTACTACACTCAGTCCTGTCCCCTTGGTTGTTGATGAAATGGGGGATGGACATCGTCAGTTCCCTGCCATGGGCACCCGGTAAAGCCCAATTCATACTATTCATGACTGACTATTTTTCCTAATGGGTCGAGGCTCAAGCATTCGAAAAGGTCCGAGAGAAAGAAGTCATTGACTTCATCTGGGGCCACATAATATGTCGATTTGGGATACCGTCCGAAGTCGTGTGCAATAACGGGAAGAAATTCATCGGCAGTAAGGTAAACAAATTTTTCGAAGATCACAAGATTAAAAAAATATTGTCAACACCTTACCACCCTAGTGGGAACGGATAGGCGGAGTCAACAAATAAGACCATACTTCAAAACCTTAAAAGGAGATTGATTGATGCCAAAGGGAAATGGAAGGAAATCTTGCCCGAAGTCCTATGGGCATATCATACAACCTCGAAATCTAGTACCGGGGCCACTCCATTTTTGTTGGTCTACGGGACCAAAGCCTTAATACCAGTCGAGCTGGGAGAGCCGAGCCTTAGATTCCAATATGCGACCGAAGATTTAAATGCCAAGGCCATGGTCACGAGCCTAGCACTATTGGATAAAAGGCATGAGGCAGCTTTAGTTCGGTTGGACGCCCAGAAATAGCTGATAGAAAGATACTACAATCAAAGAACCAGCCTCCGACATTTCATGATCGAGGACTTGGTGTTGAGTAAAGTAACATTACACACCCAGAACCCAATCAAGGGAAAGCTAGGACCGAACTGGGAAGGACCGTATCGAGTTATCAGAATTACCGGCAAAGGCTCATACAAACTCGAAGCGGGAAACGGTGTGCAATTACAGAATAACTAGAACGTAACACACTTAAAGCAGTACTACTGCTAAGGCATGATCTTAAATACTCTTTAATCATGTTATGAATCGGAATAACTTGCAGGCAATGATCAAGGATAGATGTGGCTATTAGGTTAGAAATCACGAGTTGCACTCTTTTTCTCTTGAAACTGTTTTGTCCCAAAATGGGTTTTTCGGTAAGGTTTTTAACGAGGCAATAGTAAAATGTGCTAACTTAGATTTATAGGCCAGTATCAAACCTGTTACAACCCAAATTCGCGTACCTTAGATCATGTCGTAAGTTAGTCGACGTAAATCCGAGAAGAGATTATCTTTGAGATGATAAGAAGTTAATCTTATTGGTCTTAAACGATACAAGGGTGTATAAGAGTGGTTAACAAGTATTAGAAGTTAAACGAATCAAGGATGTTGTAACCCATATTTTTGGGTAAAACTAGAGGTGATTAATTGTCCCAAGAGGTCATGTTTTAATGTATTTGAATCATATAATATCCTTATCATAAGTGTTGAAGTCAAGCGAGTTATAAAACAAAAGTCGACAAAAGTTGTCGCAACTTACGTTTATAATTTTACTTACACTTCAGGTAAAATGTTACTATGTTTTTCTCCCAATGTACTTAGAATTACGAGGTGATATACCACAAAATTGAATATCTATGAGTCTAATTTCCAGCACATTAAACCGTTCATCGATACGATCTCGAAATAGAGAGATATTCGCGTTTTCGCGAGACTGCGCCAAGCAGCTCTCTATGGGGCCCACATAGGCGGTTTAAGACATATGGATATATATAAGATGCCTCAACCCAGTTTTAAGTCATTCTTTTTCAGTATATTCAGACCTTAGAAACCTAAAAATAATCTCTCAAGGTTCCCTCATGATTCAAGACCCAAACAAAGGGCAAACAACACAAATCAAGTGTCGGGAATCCCGTGGAGCTAGTAAGTTTCTTGCTCTTCTTGTTGTTTCTGATTTTTATGTTGTTACAGCTGGTGTGGGAGGTTGTTTTTAAATGTTTTCTGTTCTGTAAATACTCCCTCAAGTTTTTAATATCAACCCTAGGTGATTTCAAGCCTTCTAAAGTAATTCTAGTGCCGAAAAATCCGAATTGATTGCAAGTTTCGCTTCCTTGTTCTTGTGGCAGCATTGGAGGGATATTTCGTGGACAATTAAGGTCAAATTGGAGTTGTTCTTTCCGTTTAAAGGTAAGGAACCTCTTACTCTATATGTATTTAAGATTTTTCAAGTTGCGGCTAAGTCGTTCAAGCTAGAACTTGTGAAATATATATCGAAAGGCTTGGTAGTAATGTTGTCAGTTGGTGGACTATTTTGGGACGCTCAATATGATTATTGTTGATGTTGTTTGGTCTATTTGGTGATTGTATTGACTTGTGGGAAGTCATATAAATAGGGGAGGTGTTGTCTATTTCATCGTAAAATAGATTGCGGTCGATACATAATAGTTACGATGCTTAAACGATAACGATAGTGTCATTTCTCTTATTGTAGACTAAGGAGTCGTGACATTTGCATAGCTTGAGGTTAGGAAGTATATACAAGGTATGTAAGTCTATCCCTTTCATTCTTTTAGATGACTCCGATTGTACATAATGTAATGAACGAGCTTCCAAAGATACTCTACTCCTAGAAGCTAACAGTACTTACATTGTTGCCCTTCTTATAGAACGATTGATGTTGATGTTACTTCTCTTATTCTTATGTTATCAATGTTGTCGATACTTCCTGATTCTTATAAGATTCTTGATGAAGAGTTAATCCTAATAACGTGTACGGAGGATACCAACCTTACGTCACTCCGAAAGGTTCAAAATGTGATTCCAATGAGTCCAGCACACATCATATATATGTATATATTTTATTCTTACGAGCCGCGCTATAGTCATCCGGGTACGACACCTATTTTGAAACCACTGATTAGTTGAGTTTTACCGAGCTCCACGTGGCCGGTTACTATTCTACCGAGCCTTGTGATGGCCGGGTACGTTTTACCGAGCCTATTACAGCCGGGTACGATATGATGATGATGATTCCCACAAAGGTGTATATTTTAAAAGTTTATGTATATATATGTATGTATCATGTATTTCATGTCAGTAGCCCTCAGAGGTACCCAGATGTCACAGGTTGTATATTCTCTATCCCTGTTTACATTGTTGTTATTACTTATGTTTTCCTGCCTTACATACTCAATACTTTATTCGTACTGATGTCCTTTTTATTTGTGGACACTACATGTCATGATGTAGGTCATGATAGACGGGTAGACGCAGCTCCCCCACCACAATAGGCTGCCCAGTTCAATGGTTATTGGCGAGAACCCTTCTCCGGACTTGCCGTAGTCTTGGTATGCATTTTTGTTATAGACATTATGGGTATGTCGGGGCCCTGTTCTGGAAATATTGCAGCACTTATGTTCCTTTAGAGGCTCATAGACAGGTGTCGACTCATGTATGGTTTGGAATGCCTTGTCGGCTGATTTTTGTTGTATAGTCTTTCATGGCAGCGTGGTAGCTCGTACCTTATATATAGTTTTTTGACAGCCTTGTCGTCCCATGTTATGTATGTTCATGCCATTATCTTTCATTGTTGGCTGTTCATGATCCACGTCTACCATTTATAATGATCTCGTCGGCCCTTAAATATAATAAGGAAGGTTAGATAAAATGTACGTTGGTGCTCTGCAAGTATGGCCTGGGTGCTAGTCATGACTCTCTAGTTGGTTCGTGACAAAATCGGAGTCAATAGGCGTTCGTTTCGTATCAACAGTATCTGAGCCCTCTCAAGCTCGTCCTCGAATACTGGGGGCCACTACCCTCGAATTAAGGTTTTCAGCTACGGAAAATTTAGCAAGGGAAAAAGAAACCTTGTATGCTAGAAGCTAACGCTCAGTGGTTAGGATTCATTGTAAGGTCTAAACGGTCGTGTAATTTGTGCCCACATAGTCCACTTTAGCCATGACACAAGCTTTTACGCGTTTTCGATCATGTACTTTATACATAGAAATTAAAGAAAGCTCTGCCTTGCTATTACACATTCTCTTGCCTCATAGAATCTGGATCCTAAGAGCCCACGGGCTACCCCTATTCGGGGTCTTTCGAGCCCAAGGGTTACCCCACTCGGGGACTGTTGTCCGAAAAACTTTTGTACAACTCAGGCTACTAAATCCCCGAGGCACGAAACCTATTAGGAGGTTCCTAAATACAAAAGGCTATGGCCGCCCTTAAAATGGCTCAGAGACGTCTGAATCTCATAATCAGAAAGTAAGGCCTTTATAAAAATTTGAAACCTGCTAAAAGGTTACCCTCGGCAAAAGCATCGTCTAAAATCACTTAGGCATCTTGAAAAAGCTTTCGGTCACACGGAGTTTTCAAAGCCTCGAGCAAACAAAGTTGTATCGAAGTCAGGCTCCGTTTGGACCTTTGAAAAATGAACGCCGTACAACTACATTTGATTGTATGCTTAGGCATTAGAAACATTGCAAGAATAGAAATTATGAAAAGATGCTGAAAAAGTAAAGACTCGAAATAGCGAAAAAGCGAAAATTTTATATTTTTTCCGGAATATACTTACAAAGGCTCTATAAAAATTGCCTAAAAATAAACAAAAAAATGTACATATAATAAAAACTAAAAAAGTACTAAGGCATATATGCCTAGTCTTCACCTGGGCCCGACTCGTCGCCAGAGCCCTCGGAGCCTTCGGATCCCTCCGAGCCCACAGAAGCAACAGAACCTTCGGCACCTTCAGGCTCATAAAGCTTCTTCACCTCGGCCTCGGATTTTTTGGCTTCCTCGTTCTCAGCCGACAGGTCAAAAACCTTGGGCATGTATATCTTCAAGGTTATCTCTTCAGGATAGCCGCTTCATATGTTTGGCCTTTGCCTTCGGGCGGACCCCGGCTGCCTCCACATCTTCCTTGTATTGGGCACCATTTCTTCGGCATCGGCGGAGGTTGTATCCAACTTGGACTTCACTTCCTCATATTCTCTACCAAGGGCATCCCACTCTGTGACAGCCGAGTTCAGCTGTGCTCAAAGATCGTCATTCAGCTGAGACCACTTGTTAGCTTTCTCCTTCGCCGCCAGGAGTTGGACCTCTACCGATGCTAGCTTTGCCTTGGCGGTTTCCTTCTCCGAAGCCAGCAAGTTCATTTTGCTTTTCCACCCGTCAGCCATGGCTTGGTCGATCCAGTTGATCTTCTGTTGGACCTGTGAGGTTATGTTATTAGTCATAACAGCTAGATCCTCATTTTTAGCTTCAAAGACCTTTACCTTTTCAACCAGGCTGGCATGTTCCCGCCTCAGGGTCGAAGCTCCCTTCTGAGCCCTGTCCAGCTCGACCTGAAGGTCCTTGATGGCCCCGTCCTGTTGCTCACTGAGGAGCTTGAACATGTCCTTTTTTGGGGCCTACTCCTTAAGCTCAAACTAGAGCTGGCTGATTTCGAAGCGGTACCGATGGAAGCTCTCATGGTGAAGCACCAAGTCATGCAAAACAACAAAAATAGTAAGAGATATTGAAACTTAAGTGGAATTCAAGAGGGAGTACTGATGCCTTACCCGGTTAAGCGCCTGATGCACCTCGTTGAAGATACACGACGTGCCCACCTTGTTCATCTTTGCCTGGTCCTCCTCGGTCACCGGGTATCGAAGGTAGCTGGCTATGCCCACGGGAGTAGATAGAACCCGATCATCCTCCTAGATCGTAAGAATGACTGTTCTCTTTCGGCCGGGGTCCACACTCAGAGCAGGAAATTGTTTCACCAGTTTTGGGCTCGAACGCGGCCCGCCAGTTTTTGAAGGCACGTCCTTCTTCGGGATCTCCAGGTCACCCAGCCCGAAAACATCTTCCAAAGTGGACATGTCCACGCTAACGAAGAAGGAGTGAAGAGGGTCATCCGCACCGTAAACTCCCTCACTTGACTTCTCCTTTCCTGCTTGGGCCTCCTCAAGCATGGACTCGGTGTAGTAAGGCATCTCTATGATATCTATTACACTGGTCGCCTCCTTCAGAACAGAAGCGGCTTCTCGGGAGGTCTCAGCCCCCGTCTCCATTTCAGCCTCTCGAGTCGGAGGGAGATCGGCCTTATGGCTCTCTCCCTCGGATGCTGCCTGTTCCCCGGTAAGGGTCGATTCGTGAGCGACAAAAATATCATCTTCCTCAAACTCATCTTTGAGCCGACGAAGTGAGTCAGAATCCAGTACCCGGGATTTGGTGCTCTTCTTGGGCTTACGAGGAGCTCGAAGACTTTCTCTTCATCTTCTTCTTCTCCCCCACGGTAGCCCCGAGCTTGTCCCGTAATGGAGGTATTAACGGATAGGGATGCATCCTCGTCCCCTTTCAGCGGCCTAAGTTCAGTGGTGTTAGGCAAACCTGCAAAGGGAAGAGAAAAGGTCAGTGTTATGTAAGTTTGGGGTGTAATAGCAACTATTCTGAGAAGAGCCTTACCATGAGAACGGGCCTCCCATCGGCCCTTCGAAAGGTAGCGCCACGAGCGCTCAAAGTACGACATCTGCTTGCAGATGCCTTAAATCTACTCCTTGAGTCGGGGGACCACATTGGGAACCCGAGCAATAGCTGCACGATCACAAATACTGATGGTGAGAAAGGGAACAAAGGAGACTCGACACATAAGGAAAGACTACACTTACCAGATGCATTCTACTTTTTGGGAAATGGCAGGAACTCGGGAGGGATCAAATCTTCAGTCTTCACCTGAACGAAGCACCCCTTCCAGTTGCTGTCTCGATCCTCATCGATGCTCGAAAAGGGGCCTTGCTGGCCCGGCAAGTGAGCTTGATTAATCCCCTTCGGAAAATTTAGAGACTGTATAGACGGAGTAGGTGGTCGAGGATGAACCGAGGAGACTCGGTGTTGTTCACAAAATAACGTAGGAGGATCACGATCCTCCAAAGAGACGGGTGGATTTGACCAAGGCACACCTCATATCTCTTGCAAAAGGCTAAAACTATTGTGTCTACCAGGCCCAGTGTGAAGGGATAAGTGTAAACACTTAAATACCCATCCACATGAGTAGTAATATCGTCCTCAGGCCCAGGTACTACCATGTCCTTACCTCCTAATTTACAGTCCTCTCGGACTATGGGAAGGATATCTTCGGTAACAGAGCATATAAATCTCGATGCCCCTTCACCTCGGTCTTGTTTGGATGAGGCCTTCTCAACTTTGAATTCTGACGAGCGCAAAACACACACTAAAATATGCTCGCTAGTCGAATATAGTATAATATAATATCGTATCCATAGAGATTGGAGTTAAACAGTATTTTCATAGTTTATAGCTTGGTTGCTATCCAAGATGATCAACAATTGAGAATTATGTGATTAAAAACTAAAATTAACTAAGAATCTCGAGCTAATTGACTATGACAATCGCAACAAAAGTAAGCAAGGAAGATATCAATGGGAGAAAATAGGGGTTGATTGGATAGGCGCAAAATAAATGTCTGGGATTTAACTCTAGTTAATTCACTTCTAATATTCAAGTGAGTCTCTCGAATTTACTCAATTATTAGTTCAAACATTTAGTAGAAACTCCTCTCTCGATTAAGTCTCAACCTCACAATATGAACCAATTTAAGCTCGGTAAAGATATGCAAGAGTTCGTAGTGGATTGATCTTTAGGAGAACCTCTCTCGATTATCCTCCTAACTAGGCCTAAACAATAATTCAAATAGCCTATTTCGATAACTAAGAAGAATAAATGAATTTAACCAACAAGATAATGCAAAGATATCACAAGTATGCCTCTCTCAATTACATGAACATGTGAATATAGATGCAACAATTAAAACACCCAAAACGATCCAATGCATAAAAACTAGTGTTAATATCCATAAAAAAATATCAACACACCAAATCTTTCAACAAATATCAATACACTGAATCCACCAATCCCTAAAGAGAACTACTCCATAGATATGGAGTAATTCAGCACAAATATAAAGAAAAACATAAAACGATCCAAACTCTTGTCTTGAGTGAGGATTAAATGATGAATCCCTTGTGGTTTCGCTTCTCCACCTTCTCTCTAGCCTCCTTAGGTCTGAGAAGTGTCAAAAGTCCATAAAATAATGTTTTTACATGTATTTATACTAAGTAGGGTCGGGCCCAGACGAAAATACCTTTTCTTGCGCGAACTGGATAATAACTCTGTAAAAGTTGCATAGGTGTGCCACATGGGGTGACGTGCCACGCGGGGCGGTTGTGGGAAACTTCAGAGAGCTTGTTCTGACAGGCTTCAGGAAAATTGGGCAGCCGCGGCATGCCACGCGCCGCCTCATGCGCCGCGGCTGTGGGACTTTCTCTGAGTACGGATATTTCTTGCTTTTTAGCTATCCCGACGTGGTTCTCAACCCCCAAACGCGATCTTGGCGTATTCCCTTGGGCTTTTACTCATACTTCAAAGCTCCAAATCACTCAAATTCATTCCATAACATCTACATAGCTCGGAATCACTCCTACAAGGCACAAAACACACAATTAGTACAAAACACTAGCGATTAAAGCTCAAACTCAATTAAAGTACAGTAAATTGGAGTGTAATAAGCAACTAAAACACGAGAGTATAGCCTACCATCAACACCTCATACTTAAACCATTGCTCGTGCTCGAGCAATCAAACCATACTTTATAAAGACACGACCTTTTTAAACAACTCTCCTAACTCATCATACCAAGAATATTTAAAATAGTCTAAGCACAGTAGCGTAACATCATCGCCTCAAGATTTGACTCAAAAGTACCACGCATTATTCACAACTCACTCACTTACTCAACATAGAGGTCAAGCATTACATATCCTTCATGAATTTAGTGCCCTCATACAACAATAGAGAGTAGTTCCACACACGATCAAATTTAAGAACAATTAGGAACTTAAGATATAAAGAATTCACTCACTCTCAGAAACAACATTCATATGCCACAAATGATGCACCATAGGCTTGCCCATAGTGTACTACTCTACTAACTGAGTTCATTCAGTCAAGAATCAAGTAGGACTTTAACTGATTGTAATGTAGGCTGTGGGACAAGTAGGATATATTTAGATATAAGAGTGACTACACACCTCCCAAAGAATTTTAATACATACAATTTAACATTCAAAACCCCACACTTATGTCAAACTATACTCCACCTTAACATCATTATACATTAACTCCCACTTCTTTAAGCACAATTACAGCAAGAGTTACCACTTATCAAAGAATATTTTGCACAACAATACTACTATTTTTTTTCTCTTTCTTTGTCAATTCAAGTGGCTCTTACTTTTTCAAAACATTGCACCTTTCTCCTTATTTTATTAGTTCTACTCAAAAGCCAAACCAACCACCCCACACTTCAACTTTTACAAAGTTCATAACAAATTCAAGTACTTAAGAGAGGTACACGGTTCAAATAGATGGTCAATTCAAAATAATGGGTAGGGCTTGCAATGTGGTTGCCAAAGAAACAGGATTACAGGCTCAACGGGGTTAACTAAGATACATAACAATTAGGTGGGTAATAACATATAATTGGCTCAACAAAGAAATGCCTATATCACTTCCAAGACTGAATAAAACTTACTATTTCGCTTTGCAAACACACGGGGCAAGTTCTAGATATCAAATGCAATGCACAGAATAACACAAACCTCACACACACATGGTATATAACTCACTCAGGATCGGACTATCAAGACACTCTAGTCAAAGCAGTTAAGCAAAGTTAAGATCATACAATTTAAGGTACTTATACAAGAGTCAAAAACTAAGCCTAAGCATCACAACTAAATCACTCATTGTTCTCAAAGCATAACCAAGTCAAGAGATATTGCCTTCAACTCAAAACATAGCACAAGGTTTTCTACACCTAACAAAAATAAAAACTAACTACACCCGGTTCAAACATAACCCTTAGAAAAGAACTGCGGCACAAAGAAAACCAAGGGGAAATTATTACACTACCTAACAAACTAAAATCTTTTTGTCTTTTTATTTCGACTTTAATCCCTCAAAAAACCCATCGAATGATATCCGTCGTCGGGAAAAGTCAAAAAATTTAAATTTTTATGGTTTGTCTCATTTTTCTATCTCTCACTACTAAAACAACAAAACTAAATTACTAACACAGATACATACAACATACAATTTTCCCCACCCCATACTTCAAGTTATAGCATGTCCCCATGACACACAATTAAAAAGCATAAGATAAAGGAAACTTCCCTAAATTTTCAGTCGGAATCTGAGTCGAAGTCGGGCTCCATTCCATGCGCCCGAACCAATGCACACATCCATGCATACAACTTCTTCTCGGCATTCTTGGAGTACACCCCACACTTATCTTTTCCACTCGTTGCAACCTTTTCTTTCGAACCCTTCACCTTCCACTCAACACTTGCAGTTGGCTTCTCCTTTATCACCCCCGTATCCATATTCATCTCGAACGTCACAGTCTCTTCACCCACTCTAAGCATGAGTTTTTTATCATGTATATCTAAAATTGATCTACCCGTTGCTAAGAATGGTCTTTCCAAGATTAGGGGTTTCTCCTTGTTCTCCTCCATCTTCACTACTATAAAGTCTACTGGAAATACAAACTTATTTACCCGAACTAAGACATCTTCCACTATCCCCTTGAGTATTATAGTTGTTTGGCCTGCCAGTTGCAAAGATATTGGTACAGACCGTATCTCTCCAAGCTCAATCTTCAATTTCCTGTAAATAGACAAAGGCATTAAATTAATTGAGGCACCAGAATCACACAAAGACTTATCAAAATTCAGAGTGCCTAAAGAGCAAGGTATAGTAAAACTCCCTGGATCTTCACACTTTTATGGGAGTTTGTTTTGCAATATTGCGTTGCAATGCTTTGTGAGCTTAATTACTGATGTATCTTCTATCGTTATCTTCTTTATCAAGATTTCCTTCAAGAACTTAGCATAAGCTGGCATTTGGGAGAGCAACTCTGTGAATGGAAAATTTACATTAACTTGTTTCAGCATATCCAGAAATCTCTCAAATTGCTTGTCCAGCTTCTCTCTATAAAGATTTTGGGGAAAAGGTAAAGCTGGCATATGCTCGCTCTCATTAGATTCCTCCCTTATTGAAGTTTTCTCTTCCTTCTTTTTCTCAGCTCCCTTCTTGCCTTTCTTCTTCTTATCAACTTCAATTTTCAGCTGCTCCCCACTTTCTTTTTCAGGTACCACCTCTTTTTAGATAGGGGTGGGCTCTTTCACTACTTTTCCACTTCTCAGAGTTTCAGCATTTACCGTCTCCTTGGGGTTTCTTTCAGTATCAGCTGGCAAAGTACCTTGGATCCTTTCAGACAATATGGTGGCAATTTGTCCCACTTGTTTCTCCAAGTTCCGCAGCCCTGTGCTAAGTTCTTTGATAACTGCACCATGAGCATCTAGCCTCTCATTTGTCTTGAAAATAAAGGACTTCATCGGATCTTCTAGCCCAGGATGATTGGATTGTTGAGGTTGAAACTATTGCCTTTGCTGATTTTGGAAGCCTGGAGCTCCTTGTCCCTGGAATCTGGAGTTATTTTGTTGCCATGCATTTGCAGTACTCCCAGGTGAACTCCATGAAATCCCGGGGGTACTTCTGACCCATTGCATTGAAGTTATAATTTTCCACAGCATTTACTTCCTCAGTTGAGGCCTGGAACTTATGAGTAGGATATCCTCTTCCACATATATCACAAGTTGCGTGATTCTCACTTTGTATAGAATCTAAGGTCAGCTTCCTTATCCCTTTCGCCATGGCATCAAGTTGTACCTGCATGGATGTGTTAGCATCAACTGGTGAACACCATTCGCCCGTCTTCTTTCAGCACTTTCAGAGGGCCACTGATTTGCATCTTTAGATAATTCATCGAGAATAGTGACTATCTCCTTTGGTGTCTTTTTCATCGAAGGGCCTCCAGCTGCATTACTCAATGTTCTACGTGAGGCCGGTGTCAAACCATTCCAAAAATCCCGTAGTTGCATTCAGAGTTCAATTCCGCTATGTTGACACTTTAGAACTAATTCCTTGAACCTCTCCCACGCTTCAAACACAGTTTCAGTCTCTTTCTGGCAGAATTTATGGATTTCTCTTCTAAACTTGCCCGTCTTAGCTAAAGAGAAATATTTATCAAGAAATTTTCTGGTCATCTCCTCCCATGTTCTAATTGATCCCTGGGGCAAGCTTCGAAGCCACTGCTTTGCATCGTCTTTGAGAGTGAAGGGGAATGCCCTTAAGTAAACTGCATCTTGTGAAACACAATTGTATTGGAAGGTGTTCATAATCTCCTTGAAGTCCATTAGATGTGTATTTGGATCTTCGTTTGGCTTCTCTCTAAAGACACAACAATTCTAAAGAGTTTGGAGCAACCCTTGCTTCAATTCAAAATTGTTTGTAGCCACTGGCGGTGGTCTAACACTTGATAAGACTTGGTTGTAGACCGGTCTAGCATAATCGCCAAGTGGTCTCCCAGTATCCAAAGGTTGATTCTGAACAATTCTCTGATCCCTCTCCTCTTCATAGACAAGTTGTGCATTCCGAAGAGCTGTTTTCTCGGCATCCCTTGCAGATTTTTCTCTTTGCTGGGTTGCCTCCCTCGCAGCCAAATAAACATTATTATCATCCCCCCACCATAATTTCTTTGGTTGAGGATTGCCCAACCTTCTCTATGTTCTCGGGGAGATTTCTTTCCTTCCTCAGTTGTCGCAGTTATTTTTCTATTTTCGGTTCGAATCGTAGCACTTCCTCCCCAGACGATCGAGTCATGCACCAATCTAACCCATAGCCTGCGCATAGTCAAAGAATACCAAACATAAAAAGGGAAAAATAAAATAAAAGAAAAAGAAAAATTTCTGAATTAGCACTACGAACTATTTCAAACACACACTAAAATATGCTCGCTAGTCGAATATAGTATAATATAATATCGTATCCACAGGGATTGAAGTTAAACAATATTTTCATAGTTTATAGCTTGGTTGCTATCCAAGATGATCAACAGTTGAGAATTATGTGATTAAAAACTAAAATTAACTAAGAATCTAGAGCTAATTGACTATGACAATCGCAACAAAAGTAAGCAAGAAAGATATCAATGGGAGAAAATAGGGGTTGATTGGATAGGTGCAAAATAAATGTCTGGGATTTAACTCTAGTTAATTTACTTCTAATGTTCAAGTGAGTCTCTCGAATTCACTCAATTATTAGTTCAAATGTTTAGTAGAAACTCCTCTCTCGATTAAGTCTCAACCTCACTATATGAACCAATTTAAGCTCGGTGAAGAAATGCAAGAGTTCGTAGTGGATTGGTCTTTAGGAGAACCTCTCTCGATTATCCTCCTAACTAGGTCTAAACAATAATTCAACTAGCCTCTTTCGATTACTAAGAAGAATTAATGAATTCAACAAACAAGATAATGTAAAGATATCACAAGTATGCCTCTCTAGATTACATGAACATGTGAATATAGATGCAACAATTTAGACACCCAAAATGATTTAATGCATGAAAACTAGAGTTAATATCCATAAACAAATATCAATACACCAAATCCATCAATCCCTAAAGAAAACTACTCCATAGATATGGAGTAATTCATCACATATATAAAGAAAAACATAAAACGATCCAAACTTTTGTCTTGAGTGAGGACTGAATGATGAATCCCTTGTGCTTTCGCTTTTCCACCTTCTCTCTAGCCTCCTTAGGTCTTAGAAGTGTCAAAATTCCATAATATAACATTTTTACATGTATTTATACTAAGTAGGGTCGGGCCCAGACGTAAACACATTTTTCCTGCGCGAACTGGGATAATAACTCTGTAAAAGTTGCACAGGCGCGCCGCATGGGGCGACACGCCATGCGGGGATGTTGTGGGAAATTTCAGAGGGCTTATTCTGACAGGCTTCTAGAAAATTGGGCAGCCGCGGCGCGCCACGTGCCGTGGCTGTGGGACTTTCTCTGAGTACGGATTTTTCTTGCTTTTTAGCTATCCCGACGTGGTTCTCGACCCGCGAACGCAATCCCAGCTTATTCCCTTAGGCTTTTACTCAAACTTCAAAGCTCCAAATTACTCACATTCATTCCATAACATCTACATAGCACGGAATCACTCCTACAAGGCATAAAATATACAATTAGTGCAAAACACTAGCGATTAAAGCTCAAATTCAATTAAAGTGCAGTAAATTGGAGTGTAATAAGCAACTAAAATACGAGATTATAGCCTACCATCAAAGTCTTCTGTGATTGAACAACCCCTAGGAATAAAGCTTTTCATGGGGGGATCTGGGGCCGCTTCGGTAGCATCCTTTTCAGGAGCAACCACCTTGGGAGCAGTCGTCCCGAGAACAACCACCTTGGGAACGGCTGCCTCGGTACCTGTGGCCTGGTGGGAAAATAAAGAGGCAGCCTGCTGAGGAACTGATTTGGAAGTCTTGGTCTGGAGAATAAGAAGATTTGAAGGGAAGATATGAAGATTTGAAGGAAAGATATGAAGGTTTGAAGGAAAGGGTATGAAGGTTTGAAGGTAGGATGAAGATCTGGGTAGAAACCTAAGAACAATTATGAAGATTTGAAGATCAAAGGTAAAGAGATGAAGATTTAAAAGAGTTGATAGCAGCTAAAGGATTCGAAGATAAAAGCTAGGATCGAAAAGTGGAAGAAGTACAAAAGGTCGAAGCTTTTATAGGAGAAAATGTAATCATTATGCGAGGTTTCACATTCAGAGGCAACCAGCCGATGGTTGACACGTGTCCGAAGTCAGAACGATATGACTGATGGGACGTTTTGGCTTATTCATCGTCTCGGTTGTAATGTACGAAGGAAGGAACCGGGGTTCATCTATCGTTTCCCATCATTTCGGCAAACCTACTCTCTGAGAAACGAGAGGACTATCTGTATACGTGTGAACTCGGGGTCACCACACACCCTGAGTTCTCGGTGAATCAAATGAAGTATGAATATATGAGATAGAGACCGAATCTGAGAACTCTTTGGTTCGAGGCTGGAACGGGGTGCTCGTCACCGGGCCCGATAAGACAACGCCCCCCGAACGCAGAACAAGCTCCAAAACCTCGGAAAGCATTACAAATTGTTGCACACGACCAACAGAAGGTCGTGATATCCGCACTCAACCGGATATCACGGTGCGGATCTCGCCCAATGCTGGTAGCGTATCAGTGATTGATGTACAAGGAGAATTTTTACCTTTTTTAGAATTGTACTAGAGGTAAAACTCCCCCGCTATATAAAGGATAATTTTCTTATTCAATAGACACATTGTAACACGCATATCAAGGCAATATAAACTTATTTCTCTGCTTTCTAGACATTGATAGGTTCTTATTTTAATCATAGTTCTCCATACACATATGGCTTCGAACCGAGGGTCCGGTCGAGGATAAAACTACTGTTAAGCTTGATTCCAAGCCCGAACTCAACGTCACTACTAGTTTGATTGTTTGTTTCATCTTTAATTCGTTTATCTAATATTTTTGATTACTTGTGTTGAATCAATCCACATATCCTTAAACCCGCGTACAAATTTAATTGTTATCCGTTTTAAGGGTAAACATAATATTAGATCTTTTCTTGATGATTTTATACAAATGAGTAGAGAAGTCTCCTATTTATAAGAAAGTTGCTTTGCAACCAAGTAACAAATCTTGGTGACCAAGTAATCAATCTTAATGACCAAGTAACTAGACTAGTTTATGACTAGCTAACTTGCTCCCAAGCAATTTCATAATATATAGACATTTACTCTTAATATTATTTATAACACTACTGACGTTAAGACAATTTTGGGAATGTATTACGGTGTCACCCATGGGCGGATTTATAGGCATAAATATGGGGCACGTGAACCCATGGTCTCTCCGTAAAATTAGATATTTTATGTATATATTTTCTAAAATTGGTATAATATTGACTATTGGCACTCATGCTCCAAGAAGGTTGAGTGGTGCACTTAGTTGAAGGTTGAGTTAGTTACTAGGAGGAATAGGGATCAATTCCCACTTAATATATTATTTCCTTCTTTTTCTTTAGCAGTGCACCCATATACTAAAAATCCTAGATCCGCCTCTGGTGTCACCATCGTACGAATAGAATATACCAAAACTGAGCCACGATCGTTATTTAACATCATCAGCAACAGCAGCGCATTTGATTAATAAGTGCCATTTAGTGGATTATGTATGGGGATGGTTAGCTAAGGATGAGATTGGCTAACAACACCGAGTCATTATAACTTCTACTAAAGCCAATACTGTATATTTATTCAGACATCAAATTTACTTAAATTATTGATATATGAAATTTCTAGAAAAATTGCAAGAATTGTAATAAAACATCAAATTTTGTGTCAGAAATGGAGAAAATACAGCTTGTGAGAGCAAGAAATTGGGTTGTTGCAATCAAGTAAGACTCAGGGTGGCACTTCTTAAATTTGGTAAACAAGGGCTGCTAAGCTCAAATGTTTTTGTTGCTGAGTAAAACAAAGCCCTTTTTAGAATAAAGTTCACAAACTTCTGTTGACAAATTGATAGGGCAACTAATACGCACCAATGCAGAACCACGTCAATAGAAGAAAGATATTTTTTTTATTTCTCCTTATAAAATGCAAGGAAGATTAATAAATCAACAAGTAATGTTAAATAAATCTAATATGTAATAGTATAACTCCTGGTAGTTAAGCTTTAGTTATCTGTTTCTAATTAAAGAAAGATTACTACGAAGTTAAACTTGCCATGTAAAATGCTATTCTTCGACTAGTCAGTTACCTATTTTATTTATTCGCTATTTGAGTTTCGCTGTCACATGACAGAAACTAGTAGGACAAAAATCTCCCGAGTAATGTGCTTTTATTGACTGACTAATCTTCTTTAGAAGAAAGAGTCCAGAATACATTAACACAAACTACTGATATTTTTTCGGAATAAATAATAATATATTAAATTAAAATCTGAGCCCTTTTTCATTCCTACCTACATATCTAGGATATTCCTTTTTTTCTTCCTACAAACATCATTGTTCCAATAAAATAGCACTTTTAGTGTAATAAATTCTTTCAGTACTATTTAACTTGCTACAAGTGTAATTTTTCTTTTGCCTTATTTTTCAAGCTTTTAATCTTACTTAGTTATGAGCAATATTATCTATAGCTATATATCTTGCAAATAACTTGATAGTATAATGTTTTTAGATATATATATATATATATATATATATATATATATATATATATATATATATATATATCTTTCTTTCTTGTAAGTCAAACAAACATTACGCGTGCCAAACAATATCAGTTGAAAAATATGCCAAAAAGAGAAGACAATATTTATATATTTAAAGAAACCAAAGATGCGAGACTCTCCAATCCATTTCTTCTCTCTGCTAAATTAGCTCAAGTACCAAACGAAGAAAAAAGAAATTAAGAAACAGAAGCAGCTTCGGCATGGAAGGTCTAATTCCATTGGTGTACAAGAGCATCAAAAGGAACAAAACTCTTCGAAAATACGAATCCCTCTCCTCTGGCGCTAACACCTATAACATCGAAGACTTTTATCCAAATGAAAGTTACCTCGTGGCGGCTGATGGTGGCGGTACAGAGAACTACGGGCACCGGCACCGGCGGACTCAGTCATTTCACGTCAAATACGACGGCGGCTTGAACAGTGTTTCTACTCCTAAGGATAAACAACTTGTGAGGTTCACAAGTCACAGAATGTTCTCATGTGTAACTGGTGGTGTATGAAGATAAAATTAAAGTATTTCTCTTCTTGAATTTTGTGATTTATTTACTTATTATCTTTGTTTTGATTGGATGATTTAATGCTTGAAATGGTGTACAAATTGTGCTGAAATTTCTGATATGTAAATAGTCGCAAAAGAAGTGAGTCAATTGTGACTAGCTCAAATATTGCAAGTTTAAATTATTACTCAAACTTTGTTTTGTTAAGCTAAAAAATTTTCTATAATTTCTTTTCATTACAAATTTACAATAGGGGAATCGGGGATAGGGATGGCAAAGAGGCTACTGAGAATGAACTCACACCTATTGTGTTCTTAAGATGCCCACTGTTACTACTGAGAGATGAATTGATATATTTATTGAATCCGTCGGGATTGACGGGCTCGAACCCGTAGCTTCCGCCTTGACAGGGCGGTACTCTGACCGATTGAACTACAATTCTAAAAAAATTAGGTGTACAGCTTAAAATCAATTTAGATTCGAACTATTTAGAAGAAATTCATCTTCTCTATAAATTCCAAGTATATTTCTATTCGGAAATTATTAGATTTTCCAACAAAAATGAAAAAAAGAAGACCAAAAGACCGTAACGACTATATTGAATATGGACCAACTCCAATATATCTCAAGCGTCAACAGATGGAGTGGGTGGGGGTGGGTTTCATTCGACTATAGTTTGTGGACCAAATTAGAACAATTGTGGAAATGACCGAGGGGTTCACTTTAATGATTTTCCTTTACTTTTCATTCATCTCTTTAATTATGTTTTTAGACTCGTTCACTCTTGCTCTCTATTTTCTTTAAGATTCTGTCACCATTTACCAAAGGTCCTTGAAGCAGGGTAGATTTAGGATTTTTAAGATATGAATGCACCACTAAAAAAAAGGAGAAAAAAAGTATTAAGTGGGAATTGATTTCTATTCCTTTAAGTAAATAATTTAGTATTCAACCAAGTATAATATCATTCAACTTTGTGAAGCATGAGTGTCAACAAATAATATTAGACTAATTCTAAAAATACATACATAAAATACTAATTTGACGTAAAGACCATGGGTTCACGTGCCCTATAAACTACCCTATAAATCCGCCACTTCCTTGAAGCAAATAATCAAAGGGGAAAATGTCAACATTGGCGGTGTTCCTAAAGTAGGATCACCTAGCAAAATATTTGTTACGCGGCGCCTTCCTGAGATGTCTTGGAAGGGCGACGTAAGGCTAAGAAAGCGATGTCCGTGCGGTTACTATCCGCCAACTGAGGTCCCCTCCGTATGCTAGACGAGGTTGTCAATGCCGTATGGAAAAATCACTGTCAAGAGCAATTGAAAGAACAGAAAAGAGAATGAGAATGAAAGAAAGCTTGATTGCATTAGTGAAAGCTATTACAGAAAGGCAACGCGGTGTCGATGGGGAGAGACACCAATACAAAGAATTATTTACTTGCTTGAAAGTTTGACTACTTGATTCTCCTAATAATGCTTAAAAAATAAATCAAAGTTACATGGCTTGACATAACTAAGCTAGAGAGACATAATAGAAATACAGGAAGTAAAACTACTCTATATTTACAATAAAAAAGATTTAGATTCCTACAAGGTAGAAGCAGGTCCGTTGGCGGCAACCTTGTCTTTAGCATCAGAGTCTGCGCTCGCGGCGCTGTTGGCATCTGCCTGCGGCTGGGCGCTGGCGAGGGCTATCGATGGGGCGACATAGGCACAGGCATGCTTGTCACTTGGCGCGGCCAAGACCATTGGGCCGTCCATGGCGCTAGGCGTTGGGAAGCTTGCCAGGACGCCATGGGGCGCGTCTAAGAGGTCATGGGGCATGGCTGGAAAGCCACCTATGACATTCTCCACCACCTAAGTTGGCGACGTCCTCGGTGCGTTACTAGCAAGATAAGCATCGATCAGGCTTTTTGTAGGCTTTGAGGTTTGTTCCCTACTCCCATGTATTCTCCTCTGTATCACGACCCTGCTATTTCACCAAGTACTCTTGGTGATATTTCCTTGAAGCATTAATCACTCGATCATCGAGAATAGCTTTTGCACACCTTTTTTCGGTTGAATTAGGGCCTCGAATACTTGGTATTGTGAGTTGGATCCGTGAAGGATCCTTCATGTCTTCTCGAAAAGGCTTCAGAAGGGTGACATGGAAGATTGGATGAATCTTCCACCAAGCTGGGGTATTCACTTGGTGTGCAACTTTCCCAATACGCTTCTCAATGGACAAAGGTCCAATGTACTTTTTGCAATAGGCGAGGGTCATGGACCCCTGCAAATAAGTATTGCCTTGAGATTTTCACCATCATTTTGTCTCCTACTTGGTATTCAACAAAACGACGATTTGGATCAATATGCTTTTTTATCTTCTTTTGGGCTTTGATAAGATAGTTCCGCACTATCTCCAAATTTCACTTTCCATTCCTTCGAGAAGCTAGCAACTCAAGGATATTTCGACATGTTTGGGGCATTCACCGTGTGTGGGAGTAGCGGTTGTTGTCTGATAACAATTTTAAAATTATTTCTGTTTGTACTAGAGCTCTTTTGTGAATTAAAACACAATTGAGCAGCATCCAGAAGCTTTGCCCAATTCTTCTACGATTCGATAACAAAATGGCGGAGGTATTCCTCCAGCATTCCATTGAACCGCTCCTTCTGGCCATCAGATTACAGATGGAAACTTGAACTGTGGCTCCACTTGGACCCGAGGTGCTTAAAGAGCTTAGTCCAAAAGTTGCTAGTGAAGCGAGAGTCGCGATCACTAACGATGTATTTAGGCATGCCCCAATATTTGACAACATGAGAGAAGAACAATTGAGCTGTATCTTCTGCTGATATATATATTTTGGGGCTGCTTAGAAAACCGATCTACCACAACCAAGATAGTTGTAAGATCTCCTACCTTGGGCAATCCGGTGATGAAATCCAGTGACACGCTTTCCCAAGGTCTCTTTGGAACAGGCAATGGATCCAAAAGTCTCGCTTGTGTCAAACGGTCCAACTTGTCTTTCTGGCATACTAGGCAAGTCTTCACATACATACCAACATCATCAGCTATTTGAGGCCAATAATAAGCACGACACAACAACACTATGGTGCGTTCTTCACTTGGGTGGCCGGCCCATAAAGTATTATGGCATTCCATCAGAAGAGTCCTTCGCAGATTCCCTCCTTTAGGAACATAAAGTCGGTTCCCTTTCACCTTCAGGAACCTATCTTCCATGTAGAACTGGCGAGTCTTGCTGAACTTTTATAGTGGTGGCCATTTCTATCCCCCTTAGGGTGGCGAGGAGCCACACCGATGCTAGGTCAGCCATTCGACTAAGCACATCGGCAACTTGGTTGGTCTTCCAACTTCGGTATTCCAGGTTGAAGTGAAATTACGCTAGGAGTTCCTGCCACCTGGCCTGTCGGCCATTCAGCTTTGGCTGGGTCATGAAATGAATAACAGTCGTGTTGTTTGTCTTGACCACGAACGGGGTTCCCAGCAGATAGTGCCTCCAAAGGCGTAAGCAGTGGACAACAACAAATAATTCTTTTTTGTGGGTAGCGTAGCATCGTTCTGCATCCTTCAACTTCCGACTCTCATACGCAATTGGATGCCCCTCTTGTAGCAAGGCTCCGCCTAGATCATAGTCGGAGGCATCCGTTTGTACTTCGAATGGCTTGGCCAAATCAGGAAGGGCCAAGACGGGGCTATTGGACATAGCCGCTTTCAATGCATTGAAGGTTTCCGCTCGCCCGGGACTCCAATCCCAAGGCGTTACTTTCTTTAGGAGTTTTGTCAACAACACTGCAATGAGAGAGTAATTTTTCACAAACCGCTGATAAAAGTTGCATAGGCCAAGGAACGCCCTCAAGGAATGGATATCCTTAGGCGGCGACCAATCTGTGACAGCCTGAATCTTCTGTTGGTCTATCTTCCATATTAAGGATGGAGTTGGAGAGGAGAAGGGAGGCGGCTTCTAGGGTTTTATGAAGAGAGGAGGGAAATCGAGAGAATGCAGAGGCGGCCGGTTGGGGGAAATGAGGATTAGGGTTAGGGGCTTTGATAAAATAAAAGGGGGTGTGGATTGTGAGTCGTTGATCTCTAAGATCAACAGCTGGGATTAGACATGGCACTGGGTCGGGTATGGGGTGTTTGGTTTGACCTGGGGCATTGGGTTTGGGTTGCTGATGGGTCAACTGGGATGGGCTTGCTCATTTGGACCTTATTGGTCCGAAAATTAGCCCCATATTGGGCTATAATTTAAAATGCATGAAATTTATAAAAATAAATTATAAAATAGGTATTAAATAAACAAAATTATTACTTAAGACGTTAAAATACTTAAAAATAATAACTCAGGGTTATAAAATATAAAGATGCTATTTTGACATAAATAAAATATAATTATTATGAGAATATAGGCTATTATTGTAAAATATTGTAAAATAGTAGAAAGAGGCAAATATAATTAGGTAAAAATGGAATAAAATTTATAAAATGCATGTGGGTACAAATAATGAATTCGGATGATTAAATCACCCTGAAATAATTTGAAGGTATAATAAATAAATATTGGATTAATTTAAATGCAAGAAAATCAATTTTAAAGCTTTAATAATTATAAAAATACTTATATAATCCCTATAAATTGGGTAATAGTGCAAAATGATATTTTGAAAGTATATGGGATACTTTATAAAATATGAGGGAAAAATTAGGTATCAATAATCGTCTGTGTCATCATCCGTCCCATCATCAAAAGTTTTATGGGCGTTCATTTGTGCCTGTGGGCATTCATTGTTCCAATGCGGCCCGCCACAATGATGACAACCTGAAGGGGGCTTTCTCCCCCGATTGTTGTTGTGAGACACAATACTATTGCTGACTCAGGAAGGAATCTTAGATTTGGTTGCACTCCGTTCTCCTCCACTTCTGTTAGGTCCAGCATTGTTAGGCTGGCCCCCTTTGTATCCTCCTCGGATAGGCGTTTGAGACCTATCCTTTCGAGCTTCCATTTGGTAGTCCCCAAGGCATTCCGCTGCTTGGATCGCCTTGGGTAAAGTGTCTACCCTTGGTCTTTGTAGCGCCATACTGGAAAAAAGTTTCAAACCTTCCAGGAATGTGAAGAGTTTGTCTTTGTCCCCCATATCCCGTATGTTCAGCATGAGTACGGAGAATTCCCGCACGTAATCCCGGACTGACTTGGTCTGGCGGAGCTCCCGGAGCTTTCTCCGCACATTGTACTCAACATTTTCGGGAAGAACTGTAGGCGTATGGCTGTCTTCAATTCTCCCCATGTCTCAAGAGTATCTTCACCGGACCTGATGGCTTCGTATTTCTCCCGCCACCAGAGTTTAGCATCACCCTGAAGATATATGGCAGCAGTTGCTACCTTTTTTACTTCTTCTAACTCCCGCACGGCATCAAAGTACTGTTTGACTACTTGATACCCCCTAATGATAATTTAAAAAAATAAACCAAAGTTACAGGACTTCACAAAACTAAGCTAGAGAGATAGAATGGAAATACAGGAAGTAAAATTACTCTATATTTATAATAAAAAGGACTTAGATTGCAACAAGGTAGAAGGAGGTCCGTTGGCGGCAACCTTGTCTTAGAATCAGACTTTGCGTGCGTGGCGCTGTTGGGATCTGCCTGCGGCTGGGCACTGGTGAGGGCTATCGATAGGGCGACATAGGCACATGCGCACTTGTCGCTTGGCGTGATTAACTCCACGGGGCCGTCCATGGTGCTAGGCATTGGGAGGCTTTCCAGGACGCCATGAGCACGTCCAAGGGGTCATGGGGTATGGCTGGAAAGCCGCCCATGGCATATCAAATGTATGGGTTTGCAAGTTATATATAATACCCTCTCATCAGATATGAACCTTCGTATGTGCAGTGTAAAGCATCAGCCTAAATATTACGAAAACAGAAGAATTTTTCTCTATTAATATCACACAATATAAATTTATATATATAATAAAGCTGGAAAAATGAAAGATGATAGTGGCATGTTTCTTTGGCCAAGGATCACATTTATCTTTTTTCTTAGATTTTACACATTTTTCCTTATTTTTGCATTTAAAATTTGCTAACAATTAAGTATTCCTTATTTATTTATTTCATCATTAATATACTATTCATCTCTTTTCTTAAAACGTTTCTATACTTTTTTTTTCCGTTACATTTTTTCCTTCACTTAAACCTCATCATTATTGCTATTTATTTCTTTCCTTTAAATCTTTCTATTTTATTTCTATGCATTAGTTTTTTTCCAATAACTCAAAAATATTTCCAATACTCAAGGACTGTTCCAATAGAAAGAATTTTGCTCGCCAGACAACCAATCCTAATCCTATATTATTTTGTAACTTTATTTGTTTTACTTGATATCATCCGAAATTATAGTTTGTGTAACATTTTTATTCATGTTTGATTTTCTCAATTGCACTTGAATTTGGAAGTAGTAGCTTCGACCTTTCTTTGTTTTCCTGCCCTCCCCATGAGTGAAAATAAAAATGGAGAACAAGGGACTGTGGTTAGCCAGAAATTGGTAGAAGAATTCCAGGTATGTCACTGTTTTATTTATTAAAAAAATATGCCATCCTGTTAAAATGGAGTCATAACTATGCACCAATAAATTGACTTCTTTACTGTTCTCCTATTCTGATTTTTGATTCTCACTTCTCCCAAATTCTTTTCATATAATCCTTGAAGTTTATTGAAAGGATTAAGAGTTTAACAACACTTTATTTTTGTCTTTCTTTCTTTTGATTTACTTTTGATTGTTATACTGTAAGAAAATTATTACATTGATATGATTTACAGATTGCCTGGATGAAAATTTTGTCAATGTCTAATCTTCAAAGGAGATTTGGAGCAGCATCAAGTAATTGACTTTACAGTTGTGGCAAGTAATTCGGTAATTCCTTTTGAATTTCTCCATGGGAAGGGAGAAGCAAAAAAGATGTTGTACCTGTTTAGTAACGTAAAAGAGTAATTGCATGTACTTCTCTGCTTTTTCTAACCAGTGCAATAGGTTTCTCAAATTTTATAAATGCCTAATTTAGTGAAATGTAGTAAAACTAAAGAATTCACATTTCTTTAAAAATTTAGCTGATTATTTATAGATGTAAATGTTATATAAAAAATTTGGGTAGCAAAATACTGCTAGTTGATTATCTATAAATGTAAATAGAATGGTTGTTATGGTTTCAACCTTTCATATTCCATATTTATAAACCGTTACAATCTTTCATCATACTCCATATTTATAAAGAATAAAGAATTCCTACCGTTGCAGTGGCTTTTTTACCTGGAAGTTTCTTCCTTTTTCTTCTAGCCATTCATATTGCTTCTTCAATTCTCATTTTCATTAAGAATATGTAGAGTTAAGCTTTTGCATTGGCTATGTTTCGGAACTTGTACTCATTTTTCTTTTGGGAATTACTATTTTTTTTGACTATTTTATAATTTATATTCTTGAAAAGAAAATTAATTTAGGCCTCGATATATGTGTTAACATAAAGCACCAACAGTAATTGTTAAAATAAGATTATGAGAATTTGGAAACAAATTAATGATACTACTAGGTATTAGTTGTGTGGCAAGATGTATGAAGTCAGATAAGATGACTTCTAATTCGATGAGTTGCTCAAGGTTAACGAGCAATATTGTGAGGTTGGATATGTTTTTTGAAAAGCATAAGAAATACATATTACATACATACAGGTATATTATATGATTATGAATATTTTGTGTTAGATATTACACATTAAAATCTAAAAAAAGAGATTTAAATATTTGAGAAAGAAAAAGCAATCTTGAGAAATTATTTATTTCGAGGCTTATCGAAAAATATACAAACAATAAAGTTGGTCAAAGAGTACCACCTCCGGCATCACTAATTGGAGGTCTTAGAGATATGCGACCATATAAACTTTTGTATATTTAATTTTTTATAAACTTTTGTATATTTTAATTTTGTATTGTATTGGGGTTTAATATTTTTAGAAATTTAGATGGTATACATATGTAACTAAATTATGACTTTAATGATATTATATCACCGCGCGAAGCGCTGATAGATTCACAGGTGATTTAATAGTTTTGGATGTTTTTCTCTCAAAGAAATAACGGAAAAGGTTTATTGTCTTAAAGATTTTTCAGCTCCAATGCAAGTCTTGAATACTACCCATAGAAAAATTAGGTGCAATCGGAATTCCTTTGAGAGCAGTCAACTACCAACAAAATATTGTTTACTAAAACCTCTGTTAGGTTTGATTAGTTGCATTTTGAAAATACCTAATGGGGGAAAAATTAACATTATTATCAGAAACCGATATCAAACTAAATCCAACTAAGCCACTGACAAGATATAATTTGGATTTATTTGACCACTCATCGAAATTGACTTTCATTGACACCCTGTCCAATGGTTTGGCTCGTTCATTTGATTTGACTCTGACTCGGTTAAAGTTCAACTTGGTCAAGCTTAAGCTCTACTAGGGCAGTTCGATTGGCTCACTTGCATCAGGTGGTGATACTTTAAAACGACAATTCATTGGTTAAGCTTAATAATTAAGTAAACCGATAATATCTTAAGTTAATTATTCAATATGCTCCTATTTATGTGGCAGCATAATTATTTGGAGAGTCAAAAATATTCTTCTTTGATCATGCTTTTTTAAACACTAACTTCAGTGTAGGCAGGGGCGGATGCAGGAAGGCTGAAGCAGTATCACGTGTCACCGCTTTGTCCGAAATTTTTACTAAATGCCATTGTGACAGATGATATGCGAAAGTGAATGACATATAATTAGGGGTGTACATAGATCAGGTTGGTTCGATTTTATCAAAACCAAACCAAACTAACTATATCGGTTTGGATTGATTCGGTTTTATCAGATTTTTCGGATTTTTTTTATTATGTGAATATTATTTCAATCTTACTTTGTTAAAGTTATAGATAAAGTTTTGATAAGTGAATATATGTTTAGTAAAAGTTGAAAAAAATGACAAACATATGATCTATTAAAATATTATAATGGGAGAATCTTTTAGTAACACATGATAGTTATTTTTTTAATCGTCTAACAATAATTTTCATTAATATTGTACGCTTTCAAGGTTAACCGAATTTAATAATTAAATATAAAAATCAACATGAAACCTAAATAATGATATGTTCTATTTAATTTTAAATTATCGAAATACCATTTCAAATTCGAAAAAGATATAAGAAATCTTGACACATGAATATGGAAAAACAAAGAGATGATTGACACATTTCAATAACACTTGATAAGAAAATAATCCATTATCTTTTTCAAATTCGAAAAAGATATAAGAAATCTTGACACATGAATATGGAAGAACAAAGAGATGAGTGACACATTTCAACAACCCATTATTTAAAGTAAATAATAGTGAATGCACTACTTTATAGTTCTATTAAATATTACATCCCATGAGAGAATCCCAAATATTTTTACATTTTTAAAGAAAATTGAATATAAAGTCTTAAAAGTATATATAAAAATTATATATTATATCTATTGGTTTGGTTCGAATTTTTTTATTCAATACCAAATCAAATCAAACTAAACCTAAAAAGTTTAACTTTTCGTTTTTATTCGATTTTCCGGTTCGGTTTGAACATCCCTAAGTATAACATAATACAATTGACACTGCTTACCACAATTCGCTTATTAGTTCAGTGGTCAAGCGTCTCATTTACCTAACGAAGGTTGGGGGTTTGAACCCACTTGCACGCTCGTTTTCTCCTTTTTGGAGCCTGCTCCTGCTCTCCAAAAATGAGAGGCGGAAAGTTTGCTAGGATTAGAACGGGCGACCTCCCTGTAGAATAAAGCTAACAAACCAATATGCCAAAGATTGTTTTGCGTATTTTAAGAGGCAACAATTTTAATTTTTACTATGTCAACGCTCAATTCAGAAAGCTACTCTTTATTTCTCGTTAGAAAAGTCCTTTGACATTTGCAATTTTTGGGTGTGTTGGCTTGCTGTACTTTAATTGGCTTTTCATTCCTCTATCGTCACCTTCCCAAACTCCTATGATTATTGGCCATCGATTAATTGTGACGCCACTTACGAAAAAAATCTGTCACTACCCAATTTCATCTATAGACCGTGATGGCGCCAACGTCATCGCTAGGTAACCCAACGGAGAACTAGCCATATATTTATGCCTTTAACAATTTCGAAATAGTTGACTTTTATTTATTAAGTAAGTAAAAGATAAAAAATTTAATATAATAAAGTGTAAACAAATATGAGAACAAGTGTGGTGCAATAAATCCTCAAAAACTTTCAAACGTCTATTAGTAAAATTCCAAGACCTGGTGTCACAAGTGTAAGAGATACTAGTACAATATACAAAAATAAGAAACTACTGTCTGAAATAAAGTAGATAGAAAGTAATGCAAAGAGAGACTTTAGGTGCTGCAGAACGGCTCAGGAAGCAGCTCACCACTAGGCCTCGGGGTAACGGGGGTGCGCGCCAATATGGCCGCCAGATGCACCTGCCTCAGATCCTGCACGATTACTGCAGAAGTATAGCGTGAGTACATAAACAACATGTACCCAGTTAGTATCTGGTCTATCCTCGAAGAAGTAGTGACGAGGGATCGATATCGACACTTACTATGGGCTAACAATAGAATACAGAAATTCTAAATAAGCATGAGTTATGTAAATAGTAATAATAACTCAATAACAAGCAGTGAATAAATTATTCTTTCACTAATAGTAAATCCCAAGTCAATTTCTATCATTAAATAATTATAACCTCTCAAGCCATAAAATAATATCAAGTATAATTAGGCTCCGAGTATTATCACGTGCGATTTATGCCGAGGTTGTACAGCCCGATCCAGAATAATGTGTACACTGTCGAGGGTCGAGCGGCACGAACCATAGATGCATCTATTCTACTGTCGAGGTGTTCAGTCCGCTCCACAAGAAGAGAGGATACCTTATGAACATCCGATTTAAAAGCTATTACAATGCTAATATACAAAGAAGCACAATTTCTATTAACGGTCAAGTAACCTGCCAAACTCAAGTAAGCGAAATTCTGTCTTTTACTCTTCCTCTATCAAGTTCTAATATAATTTAGGCACTTTATTTAACAAGTAGAGTGTAAATATTACAAGTATTTCATGATTTGGGGTCCTAAACTACCCGGACATAAATATAATTAGTAGCTACGCACGGGCTCTCGTCACCTCGTGCGTACGTAGCCCCCACAATTAGAAGCAAGTAGTAATTTAAATCACCTATGAGGCAAATCCCTCTTACAAGGTTAGGCAAGAGACTTACCTCGTCTCAAAGCTCACTTTCCGACCCACAATTCGTTCTAAAGCCTCAACTCGGTGCCGAAAAATCAAAAACTAGTCAAATGTTATATAAATTAATCAATACATATTCAAAAGTTCATAATTTAAATATTAGAGTAATTACCCAACTCAAATTGAAAGATTCCTAAAATTCACCCCCGGGCCCACTTGCTCGTATTCCGGAAATTTTTGAAGATAAATGTCACCCATAACATCACGAACTCAAATATATAATTTTCGCCCAATTCCATAATTATTTTCGTGGTTAAACCCTATTTTTATCAAAACCTAGGTTTTTCAACTAAATCCATAATTTTTATAATTTTTCATGTTAAAATCTATCCATATTCTATGTATTTAACTTACATTGGATAGAAATTACTTACCTTCAATAACTAGGTAAAACCCCTCTCTAAGAAGCTCCAACTATCACCCAAGAAGTGAAATAAATGAGCCAAAACGGCCTAAATCCCGTATTAAATGAACCCTTCTGCCTCCAGCGATTTTCGCTTCTGCGGAGGATCGGCCGCTTTTGCGGCTCCGCATCTGCAGAAAAAGAATCGCAGATGCGGCTCTCCCCCGGCTGGCATACTTCCGCATCTGCAGACAATGGACCGCACCTGCGGCCTTTCCCGCTTCTGCGCTTGCCTTCTTCGCACCTGCGCTTTCGCAGGTGCGGTCTTTGCTCCGCTTCTGCGATCCCTTGGCAGCCCATGCCAGGATGCTTATGCGGTCGTTGGCTCGCTTCTGCGAGCTCGCACCTGCGGCTAGCTCCGTGCAGGTGCGATTGCACCAGAAGCTCTCCTGCTTCTGCCATTTTCTCTAAGTCCAAACGACTTCCGCGCATCGCCCGAACGACATACAGGGCCCCCGAGGCCTCGTCCAAACATACCAACGAGTTCAAAATCATAAAATGGACCTGCTCGACCTCACGAAACATGAAAAATAACACCAAAACTAAGAGTCACAAGCCAAACCTAATCAAATCAACTTATGAACTTCAAGTTCTTCCAAATTGCCTCGAATGCGCCGAATCATACTTAAACTACTCGGAATGATACCAATTTTTGCGTGTAAGTATTAAATCACCATACGGAACTATTCCCAGGCTCGAAATCCCAAACGAACCTCGATAACACCAAAACCTACTCCAAACCAAATTTAATGAACTTGTAAACCTCCAATGCTCCAACTTTAAATATTAAGCGCTGAAACGCTCCCAGGTTATCCGAAACCTGATCCGAACACACGCCCAAGTCCAAAATCATCATACAAACCTATTGGGACCATCGAATCCCGATTTTGAGGTCGTTTACTAGGAATGTTGACCCAAGTCAAACTTATCCCTTTAAAAATCAATATTAAGGAACTAAGTATTCCGATTTTTACCCTAACCCTTCCAAACCTGAACTAATCATTCCCGAAAGTCATGAAACAGTAAAGGAACATACGAGGGGTCTTATTTAGGGGAACGGGGATCTAGAAAGCAAAACGACCGGTCGGGTCGTTACATTCTCCACCTCTTAAACAAACATTCGTCCTTAAACGAGTCTAGAATCATACTTGGAGTGCCGAATAAGTGTGGGTATCTGCTCCGCATGTCCTTCTCGGCCTTCTAAGTTTCCTCCTCGACCGGTTGGCCCCTACACTGAACTTTTATCGCAGAAATCTTCTTGGATCTCAACTGGCAAACCTGTCTGTCAACAATGGCAACTGGCTCCTCCTCATAACCCAGGCTCTTATCTAACTGAACCGTGCTATAGTCTAACACATGCGACCTGGCGGCATGATACTTCTGGAGCATAGACATGTGGAAGACCGGATGAACTCCCGATAGATTGGGAGGCAAAGCAAGCTCATAAACAACCTCCCCAACTCGTCTCAACACCTCAAATGGACCTATAAACCTTGGGCTCAACTTGACCTTCTTCCCGAACCTCAAGATTCCCTTCATTGGTGAGACTTTTAAGAGAACCTTCTCGCCCACCATAAATGATAAATCACGTGCCTTCTAATTTGCGTAACTCTTCTGTCTAGATTGTGCTGTGCGAAGTCGCTCCTAAATCAACTTTACCTTTTCCAAGGTATCCTTCACCAAATCAGTACCGTATAACTTAGCCTCGCCGGTCTCAAACCATCCGATCGCTGACCATATAAAGCCTCAAATGGAGCCATCTCAATGCTAGACTGATCACTGTTGTTGTAAGCAAACTCGGCCAAAGGCAAATCGATCCCACTGCCCTCCGAAGTCAATCACACATGCTCTGAGCATATCCTCCAAGATCTGAACCGTCTGCTCTGACTGCCCATCGGTCTGCGGATGAAAGGCTGTGTTGAGCTCTACCTGGGTCCCCAACTCACTTTGTACTGCCCTCCAGAAATGCGAAGTAAATTGAGGGCCTCTATCTGATATAATGGAGACAGGCACACCATGCAACCGAATAATCTCCTGAATGTAAATCTGGGCCAATCTCTCTGAAGAATACATGGTCACCACCAGAATGAAGTGTGCCGACTTGGTCAACCTGTCGACAATAACCCAAACTGCATCAAACTTCTGCAAGGTCCGCGGCAACCCAACTACAAAATCCATGGTAATGCGCTCCCATTTCCACTCAGGTATAACAATCTGCTGGAGTAGGCCACCTAGCCTCTGATGGTCGTACTTAACTTGCTGGCAATTAAGGCACCTCGCTCCATACTCAAATATGTCCTTCTCCATCCGCCACCACCAATAATGCTGCCTCAGGTCGTGATACATCTTCGTAGCACCTGGATGAATAGAATACCGAGAATTGTGTGCCTTCTCTAAAATTATTTCCCTCAATCCATCAACATTAGGGATACATAGACGACCGTGGAGTCGCAGAACACCATACTAACTGATAGTAACCTCTTTGGCACCACCCTGTAGTACCGTCTCTCTGAGGACTAATAAGTGCGGATCATCATACTAGCGAGCCTTGATCTGCTTGAATAGTGAAGACTGGGCGACGACGCAGGCAATAACTCGGCCGGGCTCTGAAATATCCAGCCTCACAAGTCTGTTAGCCAAGGACTGAATATCCAAAGCTAATGGCCTCTACTCTGCTGAAATGAATGCCAAACTACAAATACTCTTCGCCTTTCTACTCAAGGCATCCGCAACCACATTCGCCTTGCCTGGATGATAAAGGATGGTAATATCATAATCTTTAGTAACTCAAGCCACCTGCGCTGCCTCAAATTGAGATCTCTCTGCTTGACCAAATGCTTCAAGTTACGATGGTCAGTGTAAACCTCACAGGACATCCCATAAAGATAATGCCACCAGATCTTGAGAGCATGAACAATCGCGGCCAACTCCAAATCATGTACGGGGTAATTCTTCTCGTGGGGCTTCAGCTGACGTGAAGCATATGCAATAATTCACCCCTCCTGCATCAATACACAACCCAGGACAACGCGGGAAGCGTCATAGTGCACAATATACATCCCTGAACCAGAAGGCAACACTAATACCGATGCTGAAGTCAAGGCAGTCTTGAGCTTCTGAAAGCTCGCCTCACAATCATCGGACCATCGGACCATCGGAATGGAGCACCCTTCTGGGTCAATCTAGTCAAAGGTGTTGTAATAGATGAGAAGCCCTTGTTATTTGTTCATTGCATTATGGTAAGGGAGAGTGTTAATGCACGAAGGGTAATGCCGTGCCATATTGTGAGTGTTAATGCACAAAGGGTGATGTCGTGCCATATTGTGAGTGATAATGCACGAAGGGTGATGCCATACCATATTATGAGTGTTAATGCACGAAGGGTGATGCCGTGCCATGTTATGAGAGTTAATGCACGAAGGGTGATGTCGTGCCGTATCTATTGATTTATATTGTGAGGCTGAGAGTAAAAGCACGAAGGGTGATGCTTCACTGATTAAAAGCATGTTGACTGTTCTAGTTATCATTTTCGCTATATCTCCTATATCTTGTGCCCATTTAGCATGTTCCCCCTCCCAATAGTACATGTTTAGCTGTTACTGTTATTTTCTTGTACATATATTGTTATCTACATAGGTTTATTATGTGGGTGTCTTGTCATAGCCTCATCACTACTTCGTCGAGGTTAGGCTTGACACTTACCAGTACATGGGATCGGTTGTACTGATACTGCACTCTGCACTTGTTGTGCAGATTTTGGTACCGGTCCTAGCTGATCGTGAGGCTTAACAGCTTGGATTTGCTGTCGGGAGACCCAAGGTAGATTTGCTTGCGTCCGCAGACCCTGGAGTCTTTTCCTAGTTTTATCATTTACTCTTTCCTTACTCCAAAACAGTGTATTTTTCCTTTTCAGACTCTGTTTGTAGTAAATCATAGTAGCTCGTGAGTTGTATTATTCCGCACTCTCTACATTTCATCTTAGCTAATTTGCTGTTATTTACTGAATGGAAAAGGATTGGTTTAATGATTCTCTAACGTTGGCTTGCCTAGCAAGTGAAATGTTAGGCGCCATCATGATCCCGACGGTGGGAATTCCGGGTCGGGACACGGTCAAACTTATGAACATTCCAAAACTCCAAATTGCCAACTTTTGCCAATTAACCCTAGAACCTTCAAGAAACATCCAAATGCAAATCCGGGCATACGCCCAAATACAAAATCACCGTCCGAACCTAACGAAACCATCAAAACTCTGATCCGGGGTCAAATACACAAAAGTCAAACTTAGTCAACTCTTCCAACTTAAAGCTTCAATCATAAAGTTCATTCTTCCAAATCGATTCTGAACAACCTGAAAACCAAAATCGACGATTCACACAAGTCATAATACATCATGAGGAGATACGCGTACCCTCAAACTACTGAGCGAAGTGAGAATTCTCAAAACGACCGCTCGGGTCGTTACAAAAATCCTACTCAGTACTCTCTCTCTCTCTCTTTTGATCTATAGACTTGTATCGTTAATAATTTATCAAAATTATGAACTGAAATTATCCCATTTTATATACTTTTTTTTTTAGTTTTTCACTTTGTTCATCTCTTCTCTCCAACCTTTTAATGATCTAGATCTTTTCTTAACACCTCTTTCTTTAACCTCACCCTGGCCTTAGTTAAACATATTTGCCCATTTTAACAACTTTCTGACAATATTTTGGGCTCATCTTAACTGGTCTTTCCTAGGAATTTACAGGTTAATCCATCAAAGTTATTAAGAAGTTAGAAAGATAACCATATACTTAGTGTGATTTTTAGTTATTTACAAACTAACAACTAAGAAATTAAATATATAAGACATAGTATAAAGCTATAAATAAATCGGGGTAATAAACAAAAACATAATTTTGAGATAAAAAATAGTAACTTACATGTTTATCGGAGAGATATTTCCCTTTTGGTAAACCCGAAAAAGTTTACTGGACTTGAAAATAGAAAACCTGCAAACTAAAGCATAAAGCTTTATTTATTTTACAGGTTTGAGATAGAAAGTACTAAAGCATACATAGGAAAATATTTTACCAAGGGAGTTATGGATGGAGGATAGTTTTTTGGTTTAAGTGAAGGGAATGGTGAAGGGAAGAGATTATGTTTTTCTTCAGATGGTTGTTGTAGTTGTTGTGTCTTCTGTCTTCATAGAACACTCAATTTATAGGTGTTGCAGACTTCACTTCCGGACTTCATTTTGTTTGAAGAATCTTTCTTTTTTCTTATTCACGTGAAGTCTTCAGAGTCTGTCTTGTATCATTGTCCTTGATTTACTGTAGGTCTAGCATTATTGTCCTTTTGATTTACTGTAGAAGATGCCTTTCCATTGTATTTTCTCTTTATTGAATTATTGTGTCTGTGCCAGAGTCTTTCTTTTGATTCCTCACTATTTTTGTCTTTTTCTTTGTTTTATTCTTGCTATTATGACGATTGTCTGCTTCTACGTGTCAAGATTATGTAAAGCTATTGAATAAAAACTCATTCCTGAATCATCATTTGGGTCTTGAGCATCTTGATAATTTATTCCTAAGTCATCATTTGTGTCTTGAGCATCTTGATAATTTAAATTATTATCTTCTCCCGAGCTCTGAAATATTTCTGGACTGGGATTTCTGATCATATGTTTGTCTTGCTTCTCCTTGTCTTGAAATTCTTTTTCTATTGTTTGTTTAACTATATCTTGTATTTTTTCATTTTTTTTCTTTTTTGAGATTACTACTTTCTTTTTTAATTCTTCTCCTTGTACCAATGTTCTAGATAGTCTTCTTCTTATTTGGCTTGATGAACCTTCATATTCACTTTTTGGTAAAGTGGCAGCCATAAACAGATTTGATAAGTCTTTACCTGCTACCGTTTGAACCGGACTAACTGTATCTCTATCCGATACAGTTGATTTAATTGTATCTATTGGAGAATGCACACCCTTCTCATCCATTTTATTTTGAAATTGAGATGTAGAACTCAATTGTTTTGGACTACACCTTTGCTGAGAGATAACTTGAGTCTGGGATTGCGCTAACTCAAACTTTACTGCTTGGAGTTTATGTTCTAATACTTTCACCTGCTCCACTAGTCTTGCTTTTTCTTGTATTAAAGACTCGTTCTTTTGGTTGAGTCTCTTGAAGGCTTCAGTCATTGATGAACAATGATCACAGAAAATTATCTTATCTGTGTCTTTTTGAATATTATATTGTAGAATGTTTTCTGGGTTTTGTCTGAGTACTGGAGAGATATAGTAATTTGGTCCTAATATACCCCTTGCTTAGTCTAATGCTTCAGTGAAATCATTAAAACCTTTAAAAAGAGGTTTATCTAAATCTTTTATAGAGTCTAAAACTTCTAACCAAGTCTGAAAAATACTATTTGTCTTACCATCTATTACCACATAATATTTAAATTTTCTTTCTTGGCTCTTGTCTGTAAAATATTGGCATAGAGCATTTAGAAATGCTATAAAATATTTAGTATCTTTTTTATTATATGTTATCCATAAATTGTCTATCAGGCATCTCTTTTGTCTATCTATTATACATTATGCTAAAAATTCTAAATGACATATTTGACGGCGGAAAGAATATTAAATTATGTTTTCCGAACCATATTCTACCCATACTAGTATGTTCTACTATGCTTGTGGCTTAAATTGAATATTACCTAACATTGTCTGAAAATAGGTGTCTGAAGGTGAGGCTTTGATGCCCTTTACCTTATCTTCAGTCTTGGGGGTTGTTGGTCTCATGCTGTCAATGCAAAACATGTCTATTATTAACAGTAATTTTTAACCTACTTAACTGGTCTGCTAAGTTATTATCTTTTCCTTTAATATATTCAAATATTAAGTTATAGATTGATATAGTATCAACGAAGTTCAACCATCTTCTTCTACTGCTATTCTTTTTATTTATCTTTTGGTGAAACTTTAGTATAACTTCACAGTCAGTTCTAATTAATACATCTGGTTTGTTTAATATATAGAGTCTGAAGTTGTTTAGTCCATAGATTACAACTAATATTTCTGCATCTATACTGCTCATATTTCCTTTTCCTTTATATTTACCATTATGGTAAGCACATATTTTTTTCTTCCCTTTTATCACTATATTTATTGGGTTTTGTTCTTAGGACTGCTCCCCATCCTTCAAAACTTCCATCTGTTTCTATAATTAAATAGTCTGTTTCTAAGGACATATTTAAGTCAGGAATATTTTTTATTTTGTCTTTAATTTTTTGTACCAATTTGATATCTTCTGTATTAAAATATTTTTGTCTCGTAGGATCTGTCTTAGCATATAAGGGTCCTGCTATTTTGCCTAGATCTTTTATGAAATTTTTGGCATAATTTACTATTCCTAGAAACCTTTATAATTCTTTAGTATTGTCTAATTTGTCTATCATATAATTTATTATCATTCTTGCCCTTCCTCTTATTATTTCACTATGATTCCTTACCATGAAAGCAGCTGACCTATGTGTAATGATTCGGCCAGTCGTTTTTCTTTCTAGATCCCCGCATGCCTAAATAAGACTCCCCGTATATGCTTTTACTACTTTATTACTTATGGGGATGGTTAGATCGGGTTTGGAAAGGTTCGGGTTAAAATCAGAACACTAAGTTCCTTAATATTGGCTTTAAAGGGTTAATTTTGACTTGGGTCAATATTTCTAGTAAACGACCTCGGAACCGGGATTTGACGGTCCCAATATATTTGTACGATAAATTTGGACTTGGGCATGTGTTTGGATCGGGTTTCGGATGACCCGGGAGCGTTTCAGTGCCTAAAGTTGAAAGTTGACTTATTGAAGGTTTTAAAGTTCTTTAAATTTGTGTTGGAGTAGGTTTTGGTGTTATCGTGGTCCCTTTGGGATTCTAAGCTTGGGAATAGTTCTGTATGGTTTAAGTATGATTTGGTGGCATTCCAAGTAGTTTAAGTATGATTCGGCGCGTTCGGAGCAAGTTGGAAGAACTTGAAGTTCATAAGTTGATTCGATTTGGTTTGGAGTGTGATTCTTAGTTTTGGCGATGTTTTTCGTATTTCGTGAGGTCTAGCAGGTCCATTTTATGATTCCGAACTTGTTGGTATGTTTAGGCGAGGCCTCGGAGGCCTCAGATGCCATTCAGACGATGCTCGAAAGTCATTTGGACTTGGAGAAAATGGCAGAAGCAGTATAGCTTCTGGTGCAATCGTACCTGCGAGGAGCTAGCCGTAGATGTGAGCTCGCAGAACCGAGCGAACGACCGCAGAAGTGGCCTGGTGTGGGCTTCACAGGGATCACAGAAGTGGACCAAGGACCGCACCCGCGAAAGCGCAGGTGTGAAAAAGGCAAGCGCAGAAGCGGGCCACTGTCCGTAGATGCGAAAGTAGGCCAGCTGGGGGAGAGCCGCATCTGCGATGCTTTTTCCGCAGATGCGGAAATTGCTGGAGGAAGAAGGGTCCATTTAATACGGGACTTAGGCCATTTTGGCTCATTTATTTCACTTCTTAGGCGATTTTGGAGTTTATTAGAGAGGGGTTTTTACCTAGCTATTGAAGGTAAGTAATTTATATCCAATGTAAGTTAAATACATAGATTATGGGTAGATGTTAACATGAAAAATTGTGAAAATTATGGGATTAGTTGAAAAATATAGGTTTTGATAAAAATGAGATTTAACAACGAAAACTTTTATGAAACTGGGTGAAAATGATATATTTGAGTTCGTGAGGTTATGGGAAACAATTATCTTCGAATATTTTCGGAATCCGGGCACGTGGGCTTGGGGTCACTTTTAGGAATCTTCCAATTTGGGTTGGGTAATTACTCTAATAGTTAAATTATGAACTTTTGAACATGCATAGATTAATTTATACAACATTTGACTAGTTTCGGGTTATTTGGCACCGAGTTGTGGCTTTAAAGAATATTTGTGGATCCTAAGTGAGCTTGAGAACGAGGTTAAGTTTCTTGCCTAACCTTGTAAGAGGGAACTCATCCCCTTAGGTGTATTCTTGTTGCGAATTACTTGTGTGGGGAGCTACGTACGCACTAGGTGACGAGAGTCCGTGCGTAGCTATATTCCATGAGATGTTCGGCTAGTCTTTGATTTACATCATGTCTTGATTGCACAGTTATATTTATTATGCATATTAATTGTCTTAAATAAATATGAGAAATGTAAGGTTGAAACTTTCAAATTTAGATTTCTTATTTTGGAAAGAATTGAGGAATATTTAATAACTCTGAGAAATCCATGTCCACTCGTGTCGCAAGTACTTCCGCGAGCGAGGTAAACTTATCTACTCTTATGGAGCGGGTCGTTCGCCTCGGCAGGTTAATAGATGCATCTATGGTTCATGCCGTTCGACCCTCGGCAGTGCACACATTATATTTTTGGATCGGGCCGTACGACCTCGACATAACTCGTGCGTAATAATACTCAGAGCCTGATTACACTTGATATTACTTTATGGCTCAAGAGGTTATAAATTTATTAAATTATAGAAATTGATTCAGTGTTAATAGATATTGGTTGGAGACTTTGAAATCTATTATCAGTTAATGGGTCATTTATTCCCTGCTTGACATTGTTATATTATTATCATTCCCATGTCTCATACTGTTAAGAATTTCTATATTTTTTTATTATTGGCCCATAGCAAGTGTCGAAGTCGTTTCCTCATCACTATTTCTTCGAGGTTAGACTGGATACTTATTGGGTACATGTTGTTTATGTACTCACGCTACACTTTTGCACTAATCATGCAGGATTTGAGGCAGGTGCATCTGGCAGTCATCCCAACGCGCACCCTTGATACTTTGAGACTTAGTAGTGAGCTGCCTTACAAGTCCGTTCTGCAGCACCCAAAGTCTCTTTTTTGAATTTATTTTTGTAATGACCCGGCCGGTTGTTTTGGGAGTATTAGCCCTAAACCCCTATTTATTTCTGCCTCTATTTCATTTTTGGGTTTTGTGACTTGCAGGGGTGCTTGGTGTCGGATTCGTGAGAGTTTCGGAGTGGAATGGGACCCATAGTCCCTAAATTGGAAGTTTAAGTTCTAGGAATTTAACGTAGTTTGAATTGTGTGAAGATGACTCTGTAATGGAGTTTCAATTGTCCCAATAGCTTCGTAGGGTGATTTTGGTCATAGGAGTGTATCTGTATGTTGATTTGGAGGTCCGTAGGTCATTTCAGCGTTAATTGGCAAAAGTTGGAAAATTTTATAATTTTTGAAAAGTTTGACCGGGAGTGGACTTTTTGATATCGAGGTCAGATTCCGATTCCGGAAGTTGGAGTAGGTCTATAATGTCAATTATGACTTGTGTGAAAAATTTGAGGTCAATTGGACTTGATTTGATATGTTTCAGCGTCGGATGTAGAAGTTTGAAGTTCTAAAGTTCATTAGGCTTGAATCGATGTGCAATTCATGTTTTAGCATTGTTTGATGTGATTTAAAGCCTCGACTATGTCCGTATAATGTTTTAGTACTTGTTGGTATACTCAGACGGGGTCCCGGGGGCCTCGGGTGTGATTCAAACTTGAATCCGAAACAAAATTGGACTCGGTGCATAGCTGAAGTATTGGTGTGTCTGGTGCAATCGCACCTGCGCATTTTGGGCCGCAGGTGTGGCATCGCAGAAGCGGCCATCGAGCCGAAGAAGCAGATTTGGGACTGCCTAGCTGAGACCGCAGATGCAGTCATGGCCCCGCAAAAGCGAGAAGTGGAGCGCAGAAGCGGCCTAGTACGAGTTATGCAGTGGTCGTAGGTACGAGGTAATTTATGTTCCTGCGTGGTCGCAGATGCGGCGAGCTGGGCGCAGAAGCAAAATTTGGTCGGTGGGGAAGTTTTGCAGGTGCGATGAGAGTCCTACACTTGCACGAGAGCACATGCGGATGAAGGATCGCAGAAGCAAATGGGGGGCCTTGAGGCCTGTCCGGAGAAGAGGTATTGTTTCCGCAGAAGTGGAACCGCAGATGCGGTTAAGTTTCCCCAGATGCGGTTTAACTGGGCAGTGTTTAAAATCAAAGGGTTTCGTAATTTCTCATTTTGGACTTTGCAAACTCGGTTTAAGGCGATTTGTGAGAGGATTTTCGAGGGGTTTCTTGAGATAAGCCACTTGTGAACATTTTTATTCAATAATCTTGTTTCCCCATTGAGTTTCCCACTTAGTTTGTGTGTATTGAAGGTGGAATTTGGGAGATTGAGGCTAGGGATTTGGAGAGTTTAATTTTGAGATTTGAGTGGCGATTTGGTGTCGGATTTGAGTAATTTTGGTATGGGTGAACTCAATATCGAATGGGTGTTCGTATTTCTTGACTTTTACCCGATTCCGAGACGTGGGCTCGGGTCGGCATTTTGGGGCGATTTTTCAATTCTTTGTTAAAGTCGTAGATTTATTATTTAAATTAGTTTCTTATAGTTGTATTTATTGTATGTAATTGCTTTTGTCTAGATTTGGGCCGTTAGGAGTAGGAAAATCGAGGGAAAGACATTCTTATTGATTGATTGAGCGAGATTTGAGGTAAGTGACTTGTCTAACCTTGTGGGGGGGGGGGGGGGGGGAACTCCCCTTAGGTTTTGGTAATATTATGGTATTTGCAATATATGAAGGCCGTGTACACGAGTGCGTACTCTCGTTAAATATTGAAAAATCTGGTTCTTGCTGAGCAGTTTTCTTTTTTATTCCTTAACTGAGTTACTCTATCATGTGTAGTCATCATATTTAGCCTAATGTCGCATGTCTATGTGTCTTAACTCTTACTTGCAATTTTTGCAACATGCTTAGTTGAATTACCTGCTTCCTTGATTTTGTATTCAGTCTTTAACTGTAGGACTCCTTGCTGTAAATTCATTGTTCCATAGGTTATGAGTTCTGTATTTACTTTTGGGACTACGAGGCGGTACCTCGGGAGCTCCCCTGTTGTGTATTTACTTTTGGGACTACGAGGCGGTACCTCGGGAGCTCCCCTGTTGTGTATTTACTTTTAGGACTACGAGGCGATACCTCGGGAGCTCCCTTTTTGTGTATTTACTTTTGGGACTACGAGGCGGTACCTCGGGAGTGCCTCTATTGCATATTTACTTTTGGGACTACGAGGTGATACCTCGGGAGCGCCCCTGTTGTTTACCTCTATTTGCTGTGTTGTTATCTTTCTATGAATTCTCCTTGTTCACTTCTCCGTCATTTCATTACATTACTATACCTTCTGCCTTGTTTCCTATTATTTTCAGTAGGGCCCTGACCTGATCTCGTCACTACTCTACTGAGGTTAGGCTTGGCACTTACTGGGTACCATTGTGGTGTACTCATACTACACTTCTACACATCTTTTTGTGCAGATTCAGGTACTGCTTACCAGACCAGGTACCAGTGAGCTAGCCCATACGTGGAGACTTCAAGGTACATCTGCCAGCATCCGCAGACCTCGGAGTCCCCCTCTATCTCTATGATGTTGCTTTTTTATTTTCATTTGACTATGATGTATAGAGACACTTAGCATTTTCTCTTTAGAGCTTGTGACTTATATCTCACCAGGTTTTGGGATTTTATGTATTGAGTTTTGGTAGATTCCTTTTATGAAATTGTTGGGATGTTCAAGATTTAATCTCTTGTTTAATGTTTCTGCGTATTGTTTAGGCTTACCAAGTCTTAGAGACTAGGTGCCATCACGATATCCCACGGAGGGAAATTGGGGTCGTGACAGTTTTCTATCTACTATATTTCAGACAATAGTTTAGTGTTTTGTATATTCAACTAGTAGCTTATACACTTGTGACACCAGGTCTTGGAAAATATGCTTAGTGGACATTCAATGGCTTTTGAGTATTTATTTCACCACACTTGTTCTTATAGTTGTTTATGCTTTGTTTTATTAAATCTTTCGCCTCTTACTTACTTAATAAATAAAGAAAATAACTATTTCGAAATTGTTAAAAAGAATAAAGACATGGCTAGTTCATAGTTGGCTTGCCTAGCGGCGACGTTAGGCGCCATCACGGCCTATAAGTGAAATTGGGTGGTGACAACATCTTATCAGAGACCTAGGTTTACGTAGGTCTCACAAGTTATGAGCAGGCCTAATAGAGTCTTGCGGATCGGTGCAGAGACGTCTGTACTTATCTTCGAGAGGCTATAGGGTGTTAGGAAACTACTCTATCTTCATCTCCTATCGTTCAGTTGATGTTGTGCTAAGTATCTTTCTCTTATTCTCTCATAGATGGTGAGAACACACGCGACAGATGTACCCAATCATGGAGGAGCTGCTCCCCATGTTGCTAGAGGCCGAGGCAGAGGCCAAAGGAGGGCTCCAGCTCATGGTAGAGGACGAGGATGTCCCAGAGTTGCTCCAGTTGTGACACCAGTGGGACCTATGGAGGATCCTGCTATTGAGGAGCAGGGCAAGGTGCCTGCAGTAGAGCCATCCCCAGCGGATTTAATCTTTGCACCAGGATTTTAGGAGATCATGGGCCGTATGTTGCGGTTCATGGATTCTATGGCTCAGGCTGGTTTATTTCCAGCAGACCCAGCCACATCTCAGGTGGGAGGGGGAGCACAGACCCCTACCGCTCAGGCTCAAGGGCATGCAGCTGCCGTATATCAGACTTCAGGCACACTACCTGTGGGCGGAGCTCAGCCAGTTGCGGCAGCTATACCTGAGCGCAGACAAGTTGCGGACGACGAACCGCAGAAGCTATTGGACAGATGGACCAGGCTACATCCTCCTGTCTTTGTAGGTGAGTGAAATGAGGATCCCCAGGACTTTATTGATTGGTGCAGGAACAGACTGCACAACATAAGGATATTGGAGTCCCACATGGTGGACTTTACCACCTTTCAGCTGGAGGGCAGGGCCCGTAGATGGTGGCAGTCCTATCTTCTCGGTAGACCAGCAGGTTCTCCTCCCATGACTTGGGACCAGTTCACACGCCTCTTCCTGGACAGATATATTCCACCATCTCAGAGGGAATAGTTGCGATTTCAGTTCGAGCAGCTTCAGTAGGGTTAGATGTCAGTGACCGACTACAAGGCGAGTTTCTCTGAGTTGTCTCGCCATGAAGTTATGATACTTCCCACTGATGCAGAGAGAGTGCAGAGGTTTGTTGCCGGTCTGCACTCTGGTATCCAGGCCACTATGGCCCGAGAGGCTGAGATGAGGACTTCGTACGAGCTAGTTATGGAGATAGCTCGGAGGATCGAGGGTGTTCGTCAGTGGAGCCGAGAGCAGGCGATGAAGGATAAGCGGTTTTGATATTCTGGAGAGTTCAGTAGTGCCCCGGCTGCGGGCAGAGGTTAGTTTTTGAGGGGTCAGCCTAGCAGACCCATATATCCAGCACCGTCGCCTCCTCGGGGTGCTCCAGTGCAACCCTATTTCAGTGCCATGCCAGAGAGTTCCTACCGGCTACCAGCTATTAAGGGTACCTCTAACAGGTATTCAGGCTATCAGGGTCAGACTTCATGTCAGCAGTCAACCGTTTCAAGGGGTTGTTATGAGTGTGGGGATCCTGGCCACATGAAGAGGTTTTGTCCCAGACCCCGGGGCAAGGCAGTACAGCAGGGTCATCAGCCTATGATTACAGCACCAGCTGCCGCACCAGCCGTCCGGCTGCCCAGAGACAGAGGGCAGGTGGGTAGGGGTCGTCCTAGAGGCGGAGGTTAGACAGACGGAGGCCAGTCAGGTGGCGCTCCAGCTAGATTCTATGCTTTTCTAGCCAGACCAGATGTAGTAGCCTTAGATGTCGTGATCACAGGTACTATCTCTATTTACAGTAGGGATGCTATGGTACTATTTGATCTAGGGTTTACATATTCATATGTTTCATATCTGTTTGCTCATTTCTTAGGTGTTCCTCGTGAGTCCTTAGGTACTCTTATTTATGTGTCCATACTGGTGAGCGATTCTGTTGTTGTGGATCGGAACTATTGGTCCTGCATTGTTACATTATATGGTTATGAGACTAGAGCAGATCTTCTGTTTCTCTATGTGACCGACTTTGAGATCATCCTGGGCATGGACTGGTTATCTCCACATCATTCCATTCTTGATTGCCATGCCAAGACTATTACTTTGGTGATGCCAGAGTTGCCTAGATTGGAGTGGAAGGGTTCGTCTGTTAGTGCATCTAGTCGGGTTATCTCTTTTCTGAAGGCTCGACATATGGTCAAGAAGGGTTGTTTGGCTTATCTAGCCTATGTTCGGGATACTACCGTAGAGACTCTGGCGATTGATTCAGTGCCCGTGGTCCGGGAGTTCCCCGATATGTTTCCTTCTGATCTTCAAGGTACCCAGCCTATCTCTATTCCACCGTACTGCATGTCTCCAAAAGAGTTGAAGGAGTTGAAAGAACAGCTTGAGAAGTTGCTAGCAAAGGCATTCGTCAAACCGAGTATGTATCCTTGGGGTACACCGGTGTTATTCGTGAAGAAAAAAGATGGGACTATGCAAATGTGCATTGATTACCGCCAGCTGAACAAAGTTACAATTAATAACAATTACCCGTTGTCGCATATTGATGACTTGTTTGACCAGTTGCAGGGTGCTAGGGTGTTATCTAAGATTGACTTGAGATCGGGGTACCATCAGTTTAAGATTCGTAATTCAGATGTTCCGCAGACGGCTTTCCGGACTAGATATGTCCATTATGAGTTTCTAGAGATGTCCTTCGGTTTGACTAACACCCCGGTGATGTTTATGGATTTGATGAACCGGGTGTTCAGGACATATATTGATTCTTTTGTCATTGTCTTCATTGATGACATTTTAATCTACTTGCGTAGCATGGAGGAGCACGAGCAGCATTTGAGTGTGGTGCTTCAGACCTTGCGGGAAGAGAAGCTATACGCTAAGTTCTACAAATGTCAGTTTTGGTTAGATTATGTAGCATTCTTGGGGCATGCTGTATCAGGCGAGGGTATTAAGGTAGATCCCAAGAAGATCGAGGAAGTTCAGAGTTGGCCTCGTCCTACCACAGCGACCGAGATTAGGAGCTTCTTGGGGTTAGCAGGTTATTATTGTCTGTTTGTAGAGCGCTTCTCATCTATTGTATCACCTTTGACTAGATTGACCTAGAAGGGTGCTCCGTTCCGACGGTCCAATGATTGCGAGGTGAGCTTTCAGAGGCTCAAAAATGCCTTGACTTCAGCACCAATATTAGTGTTGCCTTCCGGTTCGGGGATGTATACTATGTATTGTGACGCTTCGCGCGCTGGCCTGGGTTGCGTATTGATGCAGGAGGGGTGAGTTATTGCATATACTTCACGTCAGATGAAGCCCCACGAGAAGAATTACCCCATGCATGATTTGGAGTTGGCCTCGATAGTTCATGCTCTTAAGATCTGGCGGCATTATCTTTATGGGGTGTCCTATGAGGTTTACACCGATATCACAGCTTGCGGCATTTGTTCAAGCAGAGGGATCTCAATTTAAGGCAGTGTAGGTGGCTTGAGCTACTAAAATATTATGATATTACCATCCTTTATCATCCTGGCAAGGCGAATGTTATTGCGGATGCCTTGAGTAGAAAGGCAGAGAGTATAGGTAGTTTGGCATTCATTTCAGAAGAGAAGAGGCCATTAGCTTTGGACATTTATTCCTTGGCTAACAGACTTATGAGATTGGATATTTTAGAGCCCAGCCGAGTTCTTGCATGCATCGTCGCCCAGTCTTCACTATTCGAGCAGATCAAGGCTCACCAGTACGACTATCCGCACTTATTGGTTCTCAGAGAGACGGTACTACAGGGTGGTGCCAAGGAGGTTACTATCGGTGAGGATGGTGTTTTGAGACTCCAGGTCATCTATGTGTCCCTAATGTTGATGGATTGAGGGAAAGGATTCTATAAGAGGCACACAGTTCTCGGTATTCTATTCATCCAGGTGCTACGAAGATGTATCGTAACCTGAGGCAGTACTATTGGTGGCAGCGGATGAAGGACATAGTTGAGTATGTAGCAAGGTGCCTTAATTTCCAGCAGGTTAAATACGAGCATCAGAGGCTAGGTGGCATACTCCAGCAGATGGTTATACGTGAATGGAAATGGGAGCGCATTACTATGGATTTCGTAGTTGGGTTGTCGCAGACCTTGCGGAAGTTTGACACTGTTTGGGTCATTGTCGATAGATTGACCAAGTCGGTGCATTTCATTTCGGTGGTGACCACGTATTCTTCAGAGAGATTGGCCCATATTTACATTCAGGAGATTGTTTAGTTGCATGGTATGCCTATCTCCATTATATCAGATAGAGGCCCTCGGTTTACTTCGCATTTCTGGAGGGCAGTACAGAGTGAGTTAGGGATCCGGGTAGAGCTCAACACAGCCTTTCATCCGTAGATCGATGGGCAGTCGGAGAGAACGGTTCAGATCTTGGAAAATATGCTCAGAGCATGTGTGATTGACTTCAGAGGGTAGTGGGATCGATTCCTACCTTTGGCCGAGTTTACTTACAACAATAGTTATTAGTCCATCATCGAGATGGCTCTATTTGAGGCTTTATATGGTCGGTGATGTCGTTCTCCCATCGGATGGTTTGAGCCCGGCGAGACTAAGTTATATGGTACTGATTTGGTGAAGGATGCCTTGGAAAAGGTAAAGTTGATTTAGGAGCGACTTCGCACAGCACAGTCCAGACAAAAAAGTTACGCAGATCACAAGGCGCGTGATTTATCATTTATGGTGGGAGAGAAGGTTCTCTTGAAAGTCTCGCCGATGAAGGAAATCATGAGGTTCGAGAAGAAGGGCAAGTTGAGCCCAAGATTTATAGGTCCATTTGAGGTGTTGAGATGAGTTAGGGAGGTTGCTTATGAGCTTGCTTTGCCTCCCAGTCTATCAGGAGTTCATCCAGTCTTCCACGTGTCTATACTCCGGAAGTATCATGCCGACAAGTCGCATATGTTAGACTACAGCACGGTTCAGTTATATGAGAGCATGGGTTATGAGGAGGAGCCAGTTGCCATTGTTCACAGGCAGGTTTGCAAGTTGAGGTCCAAGAAGATTTTTACGATAAAAGTTTAGTGGAGGGGTCAACCAGTTGAGGAGGTGACTTGGGAGACCGAGGAGGAAATGCTGAGCAGATATCCACACTTATTCGGCACTCCAGGTACGATATTAGACCCATTCGAGGACGAACGTTTGTTTAAGAGATAGAGAATATAACGATCCGACTGGTCATTTTTCTTTCTAGATCCCCGTTCCCCTAAATAAGACTCCCCATATGTGCTTTTTATTTTTTATTACTTAGGGGGATGGTTAGATTGAGTTTGGAAGGGTTCGGATTGAAATCGGAACACTAAGTTCCTTAATATTGGCTTTAAAGGGTTAAGTTTGACTTGGATCAACATTTCTAGTAAACGACCTCGGAACTGGGATTTGACGGTCCCAACAGGTTCGTATGATGATTTTTGACTTGGGCGTGTGTTTGGATCGGGTTTCGGATGACCCAGGAGCGTTTCAGCGCCTAAAGTTGAAAGTTGGCTTATTGAAGTTTTTAAAGTTCTTTAAATTTGGGTTGGAGTAGGTTTTGGCGTTATCGAGGTCCATTTGGGATTACGAGCCCGAGAATAATTTTGTACAGTGATTTAAGACTTGCACACAAAATTTGGTGCCATTCCGAGTAGTTTAAATATGATTCGGCATGTTCGGAGCAAGTTGGAAGAACTTGAAGTTCATAAGTTGATTCGATTTGGTTTGGAGTGTGATTCTTAGTTTTGGTGTTATTTTTCGTGTTTCGTGAGGTTGAGCAGTTCCATTTTATGATTTTGAACTTGTTGGTATGTTTGGGCGAGGCCTCGGGGACCCCGGATGCCATTCGGATGATGTGCGGAAGTCGTTAGGACTTGAAATAAATGGCAGAAGCAGCAGAGCTTCTAGTGCAATCACACCTGCATGGAGCTAGCCGCAGGTGCGAGCTCGCAGAAGCGAGCCAACGACCATAAAAGCGGCCTGGTGTGAGCTTCCCAAGGATCACAGAAGCGGAGCAAGGACCGTACCTGCGAAAGCGCATGTGCGAAGAAGGCAAGCGCAGAAGCGGGCCAGGCCGCAGGTGAGGCACATGCGCCGCAAACGAAGGCTCGTAGAAGCGGGCCACTGTGCGCAGATGCGGAAGAAGGTCAGCTTGGGTGATCCGCATCTATGATACTTTTTCCGCTGATGCGGAGCCGCAGAAGCGAATATCGCTGGAGGCAGAAGGGTCCATTTAATACGGGACTTGGGTCATTTTGGATCATTTATTTCACTTCTTGGGCGATTTTGGAGCTTCTTATGGAGGGGTTTTCACCTAGCTATTGAAGGTAAGTAATTTATATCCAATGTAAGATAAATACATAGATTATGGGTAGATTTTAACATGAAAAATTGTGAAAATTATGTATTTAGTTGAAAAAACTAGATTTTGATAAAAATGGGATTTAACCACGAAAATAATTATGCAATTGGGTGAAAATGATATATTTGAGTTTGTGAGGTTATGGGTAACAATTATATTCGAACATTTTCGGAATCCGGGCACGTGGGCCGGGGGGTCACTTATAGGAATCTTCCAATTTGGGTTGGGTAATTACTCTAATAGTAAAACTGCGATGACCCAAAATGTCATCTCTAAATTTAATAATTAATTTTGTGTTCTAAGACCTCAAAAAGAACTATCTATCATTACTCGACTTGCGTGCGCGGTCCATAAAATTTTCTGGAAAGTTTTTATGTGAAATATAGATTAAAATGTGAATTAGAGCTTTAAAACTCAACTGAGTTGACTTTGGTCAACATTTTGAGTAAACGGACTCGGATCAGTTTTTTGACAGTTTTTGTAGGTCCGCATCGTGACTTGGAACTTGGGCGTATGCCCGGAATCAAATTTCGAGGTCCCTAGGCCGAGATATGGAATTTTGATGAAACATTAAAGGTTTTAAAAGCTTAAGTCAAATAGTGATCGGATGTCGAATTATGTGCAAATGACCCCAGAATAGAATTTTGATGATTCCAACAGCTCCGTATGGTGATTTTGGACTTAGGAGCATGATCGGAATTTTATTTGGAAGTCCGTAGTGAAATTAGGCTTGAAATGGCTAAAATAGGAATTTAAGTTTGGAAGTTTGACCGGGGAGTTCACTTTTTGATATCGGGATCGGAATACAGTTCTGAAAATTTTCACAGCTCCGTTATGTCATTTATGACTTGTGTTCAAAATTTGAGGTCAATCGGGATTGATTTGATAGGTTTCGACATCGAATGTAGAAGTTGGAAATTCTAAGTTTCATTAAGCTTGAATTGGAGCATGATTCGTGATTTTAGCGTCGTTTTATGTGATTTGAGGTTTCAAATAAGTTCGTATGATATTTTAGGACTTGTTGGTATATTTGGTTTAGGTCCCGAAGGCCTGGGGTGAGTTTCGGATGGTTAACGGATCACAAATTGAACTTAAAAAGCTGCTGCAATTTTTCTCTTCTACTAGATATTCTGGGCTGTGATCGAGCCAAGATCGAGCCCAGATATCGAGCCCAGGGTCGACGGCCAGGGTCGAAGCCAGAGACGAGGCTCAGGATCGATGCCATGATCGAGGCCATGATTGAAGGCCCAGGCTCGGTGCCATGATCGAGGCCATGATCAAAGGCCCAGGCTCGATGCCATGATCGAGGCCATGCTCGAAGGCCCAGGCTTGATGCCAGGATCGAGGCCATGATCGAAGGACCAGGCTCGATGGAATAATCGAGGCCATGACCGAGCCTGTGATCTAAGCCGTGATCGAGGCCTAGGCTCGAGGGCCATGATCGAAGTCACGTTCGAGGCCCAGTTTTGAAGGCTGCATGGGCAGATTTATAAAAGAGGGCATTCGTCCCATTCGCCATTTTTAACAAACTGGAGCTTGAGCGGAGGCGAGTTTTGATAGAATTTTAAGGAAAGACATTGGGGTAAGTGATTCTACCTCGGATTTGGTCTATATACACAAATATATCATTGTTTTCACTATTTAATTAGTGTTTTGAGATTGAAATTTGGGAAAGATTTGAAATCTCATAGAAACGTATTTTTGAGATTTCGGTATCGATTCGGAGTCAGATTTGAGTGAAACTGGTATGGTTGGACTCAGATTTTGTGAGTTTAGTCGGATTCCGAGACGTGGGCCCCACGAGCAATTTTTGAGCTAATTTCGGATTTTATTGAAAAATGTAGTATTTTCTTATGAAATTGATTCGTATAATTTTTGTTGACTGTATCGAGATAATTATGACTAGATACGAGTCGATCAGAGTCGAAAAATCGAGAAAAAAATATACTACTTGGTTAAATTGGAGCAAGTCGAGGTAAGTGACTTGTCTAACCTTATGTGGGGAAAATTTCTCCTAGGATTGGTATTAATTGTAATGTGATGAAAGTCGTATACACGAGGGGTCGAGTGTGTACACGGACTAAATGTAAAGGATTATGTTTTTAAATTGTGAAAATCACTGTCGCTATTAATTAAATTATTAAATCTTGTTATATTTTCCATCATTGATTTGATTTATATACTTTAAATTTTCTTGACCTTTTCCTGTTGATTGTTTTATCTGTTTAGTTGGAACTTGGTTTCTTTTATTCTGTGCATTATTTGAAGTTGATTTTCTTTAAATTAAATATTATTAATATAAAGTATTTGACTTTTTAAAATTTGGTATTGAAGCAACGTATTAAAGACTTTAAAATATTATTTTGCTGAATTATTTATTCATGAATATTTTGTAAGATTTTTGTACTCATTGTAATGGAGCCGTGAGCTTTTTATTGTGAAAAAATATTATTAACGATTATTTTGACATGAGCCGTGAGCTCTTTATTGTGAAAAAAATAGTGTTGCTGAATTATTTTGGCAAGTTAAATTACTTGAATACTTGAGGTGCAAATTATGATATATTGTGATATTGATATACATGCGCTGGTATAAGGTCTGGGTATTGAAACACATGCAGTGAGATAAGGGTGGCTTGATATACGTGGCTAGTAGGGGAAACTACTAGAAGTCATGCGGTGTGATAAGGATGGCTAAAACGCGGGATGCTATTTCGGAAAAAATATTTTCTTTAAAAATAAATTGTGAAGGCTCCCGCGGTCAGATAAGAAAATGAGATATTGTGAATTTATTTATGATTTGGGACTACGAGTCGGTACCTCGGGAGTGCCCTTGTTGATATTGATTTATGGCCGCAGTTGCCTTTGATTATTTGTTGTGATTTTCTTAAAGTTGAAAGGAAATTTTGTTTGTTTCCACGAGACACTAATTGCCATTATTTTTTGTAATTAAATGGTGACCTACTACTTGATTCATTTCCATTTTCATTTATTTTATTATATTATTAACATTTTACCATGCTATTATTATTTTCCAGTAGGGCCTGACCTGACCTCGTCACTACTCTACCGAGGTTAGGCTTGGCACTTACTGGGTACCGCTGTGGTGTACTCACACTCTGCTTCTGCACATCTTTTTGTGCAGATCCAGGTACACCTAATCAGACCAGGCATCAGTAACCTAGCTGTACGAGGAGACTTCGAGGTATATTTGCTAGCGACAACAGACTCCGGAGTCCCCTTCTATCTTACTATGTTGTCTTCCTTATTTGCTTTAGACTCTGATGTATAGAGACATAGAGAATAAATTCTTAGAAGCTTGTGACTTATTTCTACCGGGTTTTGGTAGTTGAAATTGTTTGAATTGTAATTTATTTATTTCAGATTTAAATTTTTATTCCGCATTGATAGGCTTACCTAGTCTTACAGACTAGGTGACATCACGACATCCTGCGGAGGAAATTTGGGGTCGTGATAAGTTGGTATCACAACCCTATGTTCATAGGTGTTATGAGTCACAAGCAGGTTTAGTAGAGTCTTGAGGATCGGTAAGGAGACATCTGTACTTATCTTCAGAAGGCTATGGAACTGTTAGGAAAATATTCACTTCTTTGATTTCCTTATCATGCGCCTTTGTTGATTTCAAATTTCTAAATAATTGTCTTTTTATTCTCTCACAGATGGTGAGAACACGCATAACTGGATCTGATGATCAGACACCCTTGCCCCTTGTTGGAGCCGCAAGAGGCTGGGGTCGGGGCAGAGGCCGAGCCAGAGGCCGAGGAAGACCACGTGGTGCATCTAGAGCACCTGCACGAGCTGCTGCGCCAGAGCCACCAGTAGCTCCAGTTGGAGAGCAGGCAACTGAGATGCTTGTTACTACTCTTGCACTTCAGGAGACTCTTGCCCAGTTTTTGAGCATGTTTGACACTTTAGTTCAGGCAGGTTTAATTCCACTTGCTCCTGCGACATCTCAGGCCGGGGGAGGAGCGCAGACTCCCGCCGCCCGTACTCCAGAGCTACGGGCCCAAGTTGACCATGCCCCAGAGTTGTTACCAGTGCAGCCAGTTGCCCTAGTTCGGCCTGAGATTAGGACAGCAGTTTCAGAGGGGGAGAAGCTCTGGCTCGAAAGGTACAAGAAGTACCACCCTCCCACTTTCAGCTGTTTAGCTTCAAAGGATGCTCAGGGTTTTCTGGAGGAATGTCACTGTATCCTTCATACTATGGGTATTGTGGATTCCAGTAGGGTTTCTTTCATGGCATTCCAGTTTAGAGGAGCAGCCTACCAGTTGTGGCGAACATATGAGTTGGATAGTCCCGATGAGGTATCTTCACTCACTTGGACTTAATTTTCAGATATGTTCTTAAGGGAGTATGTCCCTCAGAGTCTTAGAGATGCATGGCGCGCAGAGTTTGAGCAGTTGCGCCAGGGTTCTATGACTGTGTCAGAGTATGCGTTCCGATTTAGTGATTTGGCGAGGCATGCACCAGCCTTAGTTGCTACTGTTCGAGAGCGGGTTCGCTGATTTATTGAGGGTCTCCACCCTAATATCAGATACAGTATGGCCCGATAGTTAGAGATGGACATCACATACCAATAGGTGGTGTCAATTGCTAGGAGATTGGAAGGTATGCGGGGAGAGGGAAGAGAGGGAAGCTAAGAGACCCCGAGATTCTGGCACATATAATAATTCTCGTGCCCCGGTTGCAGCCTGTTATGGTAGAGGTTATGTGAGTTATCTTATTCATTCAGCACTTCCAGCTTCCAGTGGTATTCTGGCTACTCCCAGACCTCAGGTTCCATATTATGCACCGCTAGTGTCTACTGTACCTCCTGTACGGGGTGCTTTCAGTGGGCAGTTTAGTCGATCAGGCCCGAGCCAGTCCCAACAGCCATGTCCTCCGAGGGCTTGTTTTGTCTAGGGTGACACTCGTCATATCATGATGGATTGACCCAGATTTAGGAGGGGTGCACCTCCATAGATTTCTCAGGCCCCACCTATTCCACAGGGCCCTCAGGCTTCTCAGGCCATGATTACTGCACCAGTTGCCACTCCACCTGCACAGCCAGCTAGAGGTGGAGGTCGGACAGGTAGAGGTCGCCCTAGAAGGAGAGGCCAGGCCAGATATTATGCCCTTCCTGCTAGGACAGAGGTCGTTGCATCCGATTCTGTTATCACAAGTATTATTCCGGCCTGTCATAGAGATGCATCAGTCTTATTCGATCCAAGCTCCACTTATTCTTATGTGTCATCTTATTTTGCCCTGTATTTGGGCGTATCACGTGATTCCTTGAGTTCTTCTATTTATGTATCTACACCCGTGGGTGAATCTATTATTGTGGACCATGTGTATCGGTCGTGCTTAATTATTATCAGTGGTTTTGAGACCAGGGCTGATTTATTATTGCTCAGTATGGTGGATTTTGATATTATTTTGGGCATGGACTGGTTGTCACCCTATCATGCTATTCTTGATTGTAACGCCAAGATGGTGACGTTGGCTATGCCAGGTCTACCGCGGCTAGAGTAGAGGGGTACCTCGGATCATGTTCCTAGCAGGGTTGTTTCATTTCTTAAAGCTCAACGAATGGTTTAGAAGGGGTGTGATGCGTATCTGGCCTATGTGAGAGATGTTAGTATTGATACTCCTACTATGGAGTCAGTTCCTGTAGTAAGGGATTTTTCTGATGTATTTCTAGCAGATCTTCCGGGTATTCCACCTGACAGGGATATTGACTTTGGCATTGATTTATTACCTGGTACTCAGCCCATTTCTATTCCACCATATCATATGGCCTCAGCAGAGTTGAAAGAATTAAAAGAATAGTTATAGGAGTTGCTTGATAAGGGTTTCATTCGTCCCAGTGTATCACCTTGGGGTGCTCCTGTCTTATTTATGAAGAAGAAGGATGGTTCTATGCGGATGTGCATTGATTACTGCTAGCTGAACAAGACTACAGTGAAGAACATGTATCCATTGCCACATATTGATGATCTATTTGATCAGCTTTAGGATGCCAGAGTGTTCTCTAAGATCGACTTACGTTCAGGCTATCATCAGTTGAAGATTCAGGAGCCAAATATCCCGAAGACTACTTTCAGGACTCGGTACGGTCATTACGAGTTCCTTGTGATGTCTTTTGGGCTGACCAATGCCCCATCACCATTTATGCACTTAATGAATAGTGTATTCCAACCCTATCTTAATTCTTTCGTCATTGTGTTTATTGATGACATTCTGGTGTATTCCCGAAATCGAGAAGATCATGAACAGCACCCGAGGACTGTGCTTCATATTTTGAGAGGAAAGAAGTTATATGCAAAATTTTCAAAGTGTGAATTCTGGCTTGATTCAGTGGAATATTTGGGTCATATAGTTTCGTGCGAGGGAATCAAGGTAGATCCAAAGAAGATTGAAGCAGTGCAAAGTTGGTCCAGACCGTCCTCAGCTACGGAAATCCGGAGTTTCCTTGGTTTGGTAGGGTATTATCGCCGTTTTGTAGAGGGTTTCTCTTCTATTGCTGCATCTATGACCAAATTGACCCAAAAGGGTGCTCCGTTCATGTGGACCGAGGAATATGAGGAGAGCTTCTAAAAGCTCAAGACAACTTTGACTACAGCCTCAATATTGGTATTACCTACAGGTTCAGGGTCTTATACTGTTTATTGTGATGCATCGCGTATTGGTCTCGACGCAGTGTTGATGTAAGATAGTAGGGGAATTGCCTACGCGTCCAGACATGTAAAGGTGCATGAGAAGAATTATCTTGTATATGACCTTGAGTTAGCAGCTATTGTTCATGCCTTGAAGATTTGGCGGCGTTATTTGTACGGTGTCCATTGCGAGGTCTACACCGATCACCGAAGTCTACAGCATTTGTTTAAACAAAAAGATCTTAATTCGCGGTAGCATAGATGATTGGAGTTGCTTAAGGATTATGATATCACTATTCTCTATCATCCTGCGAAGGCCAATGTAGTAGCCGATGCCTTGAGTCATAAGGAAGAAAGTTTGGGCAGCTTAGCATATTTACCGGTAGTAGAGATACCTTTATCCTTGGATGTTCAGGCCTTGTCCAACCAATTTGTCAGATTGGATGTTTCCGAGCCTAGTCGAGTTTTGGCTTATATGGTTTATCAGTCTTCTCTTTATGATCGTATCAGGGAGCATCAGTATGATGACCCCCTTTTGCTTGTCCTTAAGGATACAGTTCAGCACGGTGATGCCAAGGAAGTCATTATTGGAGATGACGGTGTATTACGGATGCAGGGCAGGCTATATGTACCCAATGTAAATGGCTTGCGTGAGTTGATTCTCCAGGAGGCTTACAGTTCGTGGTACTCCATTCATCCAGGTGCTGCAAAGATGTATCAGGACTTGAGACAGCACTATGGGTGGAGGCGGATGAAGAAAGACATAGTGGAGTATGTAGCTCGGTGTCTAAATTGTCAACAAGTGAAATATGAGCATCATCGACCAGGTGGATTGCTTCAAAAGTTAGAGATTCCAGAATGGAAATGGGGGCGGATCACTATGGATTTCGTTGTTGGGCTCCCACGGACTCAGAGGAAGTTCGATGCAGTTTGGGTGATTGTGGATAGATTGACCAAGTCAGCTCATTTCATTCAGGTTATTACTACTTACTCTTCAGAGCAGCTGGCTCAGGTATATATTCGCGAGATTGTCAGACTTCACGGCGTACCGGTATCTATCATCTCTGACCGGGGTATGCAGTTTACATCACGGTTCTGGAGGGTAGTACAGTGTGAGTTGGGTACTCGGGTAGAGTTGAGTACAGCATTTCACCCTCAGACGGACGGGCAGTCCAAACGTACTATTCAAATACTGAAAGATATGCTTCGTGCGTGTGTGATAGATTTTAGGGGTGCTTGGGATCAGTTCTTACCACTTGCGAAGTTTGCTTACAACAACAGTTACCAGTCAATCATTTAGATGGCTCCATATGAGTCCTTGTATGGTAGGCGGTGCCGGTCTCCAGTAGGTTAGTTCGAACCAGGCGAGGCTAGACTATTGGGTACAAACTTGGTTCAGGATGCCTTGGAAAATGTTAAGTTGATTCAGGATTGACTTCGTACAGCCCAATCTAGACAAAAGAGTTATGCAGATTGGAAGGTTCATGATGTTGCATTCATGGTTGGTGAGCGGGTATTGCTCCGGGTTTCGCCTATGAAGGGTGTGATGAGGTTCAGGAAGAAGGGCAAGTTGAGCCCTAGGTATATTGGGCCTTTTGAGATTCTTGAGAGAGTTGGAAAGGTGGCTTACAGACTTACACTACCACCTAGCCTCTCTGCAGTTCATCCGATATTCCATGTTTCTATGCTTCAGAAATATCATGGCGATCCGTCTTATGTGTTAGATTTAAGTTTGATTCAGTTGGACAATGATCTATTTTATGTTGAGGAACCAGTGGCTATTTTAGATAGGCAGGTTCGAAAGCTGAGGTCAAAGAACATTACTTCTGTGAAGGTTCAGTGGAGGGGTCATCCGGTTTAGGAGGCGACTTGGGAGACCGAGCATGATATGCGCAGATGTTATCCATACTTATTCACCAGCTCAGGTACTTTTTCTAACTCCGTTCGAGGACGAACGTTTGTTTTAGAGGTGGAGAATGTGATAACCCAAAATGTCATCTCTAAATTTAATAATTAATTCTGTATTCTAAGACCTCGAAAAGTACTATCAATCATTACTCGACTTGCGTGCGCAATCTGTAAAAATTTTCGGAAAGTTTTTATGTGAAAAATGGATTAAAATGTGAATTAGAGATTTAAAACTCAACTGAGTTGACGTTGGTTAACATTTTGAGCAAACGGACTTGGATCAGTGTTTTGACAGTTTCTGTAGGTCCGTATCGTGATTTGGGATTTGGGCGTATGCCCTGAATCAAATTCCGAGGTCCATAGCCCGAGAAATGGAATTTTGATGAAAAATTAAAGGTTTTAAAAGCTTAAGTCAAATAGTGATCGGATATCAAATTATGTGCAAACAACCCCGGAATAGAATTTTGATGATTTCAACAGCTCCGTATAGTGATTTTGGACTTAGGAGCTATCGGAATTTTATTTGGAAGTCCGTAGTGAAATTAGGCTTGAAATGGCTAAAATGGGAATTTAAGTTTGGAAGTTTGACCGGAGAGTTGACTTTTTGATATCGGGGTCGGAATCCAGTTCTGAAAATTTTCACAGCTCCATTATGTCATTTATGACTTGTGTGCAAAATTTGAGGTCAATCAGACTTGATTTGATAGGTTTCGACATCGAATGTAGAAGTTGGCAATTCTAAGTTTCATTAAGCTTGAATTGGAGCATGATTCGTGATTTTAGCGTCGTTTTATGTGATTTGAGGTTTCAAATAAGTTCGTATGATGTTTTAGGACTTGTTGGTATATTTGGTTGGGGTCCCGAGGGCCTCGGGTGAGTTTCGGATGGTTAACGGATCAAAAATTGGACTTAAAAAGCTACTGCAATTTTTCTCTTCTACTGGATATTCTCGGCTGTGATCGAGCCAAGATCGAGCCCAGATATCGAGCCCAGGGTCTACGGCCAGGGTCGAAGCTAGAGACGAGGCTCAGGATCGATGCCATGATTGAATACCCAGGCTCGATGCCATGATCGAAGGCCCAGGCTCGATGCCATGATCGAGGCCATGATCGAAGGCCCGGGCTTGATGCCAGGATCAAGGCCATGATCGAAGGACCAGGCTCGATGCCATAATCGAGGCCATGACCGAGGTCCAGGCTCGAGTTTGTGATCGAAGCCATGATCGAGGCCTAGGCTCGAGGTCCATGATCGAAGTCACGATCGAGGCCCAGTTCCGAAGGCTGCCTGGGCAGATTTATAAAAGAGGGCATTCGTCTCATTCGCCATTTTTAACAAACTGGAGCTTGATCAGAGGCGATGTTTGATAGATTTTCAAAGAAAGACATTGGGGTAAGTGATTCTAACTCGGATTTGGTCTATATACACAAATATATCAATATTTTCACCATTTAATTAGTGTTTTGAGATTGAAATTTGGAAAAAAATTGAAATCTCATAGAAACGAATTTTCGAGATTTCGATATCGATTCGGAGTCGGATTTGAGTGAAACTGGTATGGTTGGACTCATAATTAAACGAGTTGTCGGATTTTGTGAGTTTCGCCGGATTCCGAGATGTGGGCCCCACGGGCGATTTTTGAGCCAATTTCGGATTTTATTGAAAAATATAGTATTTTCTTATGAAATTGATTCCTATAATTTTGTTTGACCGTATCGAATTATATATGACTAGATAGGAGTCGATCGGAGTTGGAAAATTGAGGAAAAATCATATTACTTGGTTAAATTGGAGCAAATCGAGGTAAGTGACTTGTCTAACCTTGTGTGGGGAAAATTTTCCCTAGGACTGGTATTAATTGTAATGTGATGAAAGTCGTGTACACGAGGTGACGAGTGTGTATACGGACTAAATGTGAAGGATTATGTTTTTAAATTGTGAAGATCACTATTGCATATTAATTAAATTATTAAATGTTGTTATATTTTCATTCAATGATTTGATTTATATACTTTAAATTTGCTTGACCTTTTCCTGCTGATTGTTTTATCTGTTTAGTTGGAACATGGTTTCTTTTATTCTGTGCATTATTTGAAGTTGATTTTCTTTAAATTAAATATTATTAATATAAAGTATTTGACATTTTTAAATTTGGTATTGAAGCAACGTATTAAAGACTTTGAAATATTATTTTGCTGAATTATTTATTCCTGAATATTTTTGTAAGATTTTTGTACTCTTTGTGATGGATCCGTGAGCTCTTTATTGTAGAAAAATATTATTGACGATTTATTTTGGCATGAGCCGTGAGCTCTTTATTGTGAAAAAAATATTATTGTTGAATTATTTGAATACTTGAGGTGCAAATTGTGATATACTGTGATATTGATACGCATGAGATGGTATAAGGTCTGGGTATTGAAACGCATGTGGTGAGATATGGATGGCTTGATACGTGTGGCTAGTAGGGGAAACTACTAGAAGTCATGCGGTGTGATAAGGATGGCTAAAACGCGGGATGCTATTTCGGAAAAAATATTTTCTTTAAAAATAAATTGTGAAGGCTCCCGCGGTGAGATAAGGAAATGAGATATTGTGAATTTATTTATGATTTGAGAGTACGAGGCGGTACTTCGGGAGTGCCCTTGTTGATATTGATTTATGGCCGCAGTTGCCTTTGATTATTTATTGTGATTTTCTTAAAGTTGAAAGGAAATTTTGTTTGTTTCCACGAGATACTAATTGCCATTATTTTGTGTAATTAAATGGTGACGTGCGACTTGATTCATTTCCATTGTCATTTATTTTATTATATTATTAACATTTTACCATGCTATTATTATTTTCCAGTAGGGTCTGACCTGACCTCGTCACTACTCTACCGAGGTTAGGCTTGGCACTTACTGGGTACCACTGTGGTGTACTCATACTACGCTTCTGCACATCTTTTTGTGCAGATCCAGGTATACCTTATCAGACCAGGCATTAGTAAACTAGCTGTACCAGGAGACTTCAAGGTATATCTGCCAGCGACCGCAGACTCCGCAGTCCCCTTCTATCTTACTATATTTTCTTCCGTATTTGCTTTGGACTCTGATGTATAGAGACATAGAGAATAAATTCTTAGAAGCTTGTAACTTATTTCTACCCGGTTTTGAGAGTTGAAATTATTTTAATTGTAATTTATTTATTTCAGATTTAAATTTTTATTCCGCATTGATAGGCTTACCTAGTCTTAGAGACTAGGTGCCATCGCGATATCCTACGGAGGGAATTTGGGGTCGTGATAAAAATTATGAACTTTTCAACATGTATTGATTAATTTATATAATATTTGACTAGTTTCGGGTTGTTTGGCACTGAGTTGTTGCTTTAGATCATATTTGTGGATCGGAAGTGAGCTTGAGAACGAGGTAAATCTCTTGCCTAACCTTGTAAGAGGGAACTCATCCCCTTAGGTGTATTCTTGTTGTAAATTACTTGTTTGGGGAGCTACGTACGCACTAGGTGACGCGAGTCCATGGGTAGCTATATTCCATGAAATGTCTGGGTAGTCTTAGATTTATATCATGCCTTGATTGTATTGTTATGTTATTATGCATATTAATTGTATTAAATAAAGTTGAGATTAGGGATTGTAAGTTTGAAACTTTCTAATTTAGATTTCTTATTTTTGGAAAGAATTGAGAAATATTTAAAAACTCTGAGAAATCCATGTCCACTCGCGTTGCAAGTAGTTCCGCGAGTGAGATAAACTTCTCTACTCTCATGGGAGCGGGTTGTTCGCCTCGGCAGGTTAATAGATGCATCTATGGTTCGTGCCGTTCGACCCTCGGCAGTGCAGACAATATATTTTTGGATCGGGCCGTACGACCTCGGCATAACTCATGCGTAATAATACTCAGAGCCTGATTACATTCGATATTACTTTATGGCTCGAGAGGTTATAAATTTATTTAATGATAGAAATTGATTTGGTGTTAATAGATGTTGGTTGGAGACTTTGAAATTTATTATCAGTTAATGGGTCATTTATTCCCTGCTTGACATTGTATTACTATTATCATTCCCATGTCTCATACATGTTTAGATTTTCTGTATTTGTTTTATTGTTAGCCCATAGTAAGTGTCAAAGTCGACCCCTCGTCACTATTTCTTCAAGGTTAGCCTGGATACTTACTGGGTACATATTTTTGATGTACTCACGCTACACTTCTGCACTAATCGTGTAGGATTTGAGGCAGGGACATCTGGCAGTCATCCCTGCGCGCACCCTTGATACTTCGAGACTTAGTGGTGAGCTGCCTTTCAAGTCCGTTCTGCAGCACCCACAGTCTCTCTTTTGTATTTATTTTATGTCTACTCTATTCCAGACACTAGTTTAGTATTTTGTATATTCTACTAGTAGCTCATACACTTGTGACACTAGGTCTTGAAAAATATGCTAGTAGATATTCGATGGCTTTTGAGTATTTATTTCACCACACTTGTTCTTATATTTGTTGATACTTTGTTTTATTAAATATTTCACCTCTTACTTACTTAATAAATAAAGAAAACAACTATTTTGAAATTGTTAAAAAGAATAAAGACATGGCTAGTTCACAGTTGGCTTGCCTAGCAGCGACCTTGGGCGACATCACAGCCTATAAGTGAAATTGGGTCGTGACACATAATTTTGTTATTTTTTCAGTGTTTTAAAGGTTTTTCTCCTATTATTTCTATTTCATCTAATATTTTTATTATATTATCTAAATCCTTTTTATTTTTTATTATTGCTATTTCTTCTATTCCTGTTCTGAAATTTTATAACTCTATTTCAACATTTATCAAGGTGTAATCTTTTTCTAATATATCTTAATTTTCATCATTTTCTAATAGCAAAGCTTTAGACTCTTACTTTATTTTACAATATGTATTTTTATTTTTACATTCTTTTTATTTTTCTTGCAGGTCTTTCTGATCTGATTTCAGGGGTGTTCTTATTTTGGTTTCAATATTTATTGTCTATATTGGTGTATGAGTAATATATTTAAAGCATATTACTCCATCTCTACTGAGTAAACAACTGCCATTATTATATAATATGAAACTTAATCCTAATACAAAATCTATATTTATATTTAAATCTCTTACTCATATTTTATCTACCTTGTAGCTAGACTTATAAAAATCTAAACATGTGTTTACAAAGCTAATTTGTGATTTATCTATATAATGTCTATATATATTATGTGTTCCATTCATTTGCATTGCTGCTACTGGTTTATCTAGGATTTTAATTAAATTTTGTAGAACTATCCTTTTATTTATTATACACTTTGTACATCCAGAATCTACTAAGGCCAATATCTTTATTTTGTAATCCTCTATTTTGATTCTCGCAAGTATTTTTATGGTACTTAATTTTTCATCTTCATTACATACCGGCGCATTATAATTTTCTATGCTCATTAATTCTTTACCGTGTAGGGGTTCTGTTGTATTTTCTTCACTTTCTTCCAATTTTTGTTTTCCTTTTTCGAATTTTTGTATTCTCTTTTCTAATTCATTTATTCTCATTTCTAATGTCATTACTCTTAAATTAAGTGTAGGATCATTTATCTCTTTGTATTTTTCTTCTTTATTTAGTTTTGTTTCATATTCTTTTTCTATGCATATAACGCATCCTTCTAAATAATATAGTTTACACTTAGCTCTTTTATCTTTACTAGGATACCATTTACATATGAAATATTGATTACTATATAATCCTTTATTTCTCTCAAACTCATGGTTACATTCTTCAGATATATTTACTAATGTGTTTACCTGTATTTCTTCTAAATCCAACTTTTCTGATCCTATCTCATTTATTAATTCTTCTTCCTCTGATTCTGACGAGTCTAGTTGATTTTATTCTTCTACATATATACGTACTACAGAGTATATACTTTCATTATCTGACATATATTCATCTACATTTATTAAGGTTTCTTGAAAATCTTCTATTAATTGCGAATTTCTTGTCTTGCTATTGATCCTTGTTGGGCATGTATTTGCTAAGTGTTCTATGCTTCCACAAGTGAAACATTCTAATTTATTCTTATAATTTCTCTCTGTCCTGTATTTTCTAACATGTCTGTTTCTATCTAAATAAGGTTTTTTAGCTGATGATTTTCTAAGATAATAGTTCTTCCTAGCATAACGTCTATAATATTGAGGCTTATAATTTCTATATTTTTCCTTTTTATATTTACCCTTGTCATAACTTTGGGTTGTGTGTACTATATTCTTACAAAAACTCATATTATTTTATTTTAGTTATTTTTGTATTTGTATATGTGTACATTTTTCTTGTAATATTTCCATTATGTGCTATATTTTATGTCCTATAGACCATTTTACATTCGGGGTTTATATTACTCCTTCTCTTTTGTACCATCTTTCTTCTATTTCTCTGCCTAAATCCCCTGGTAATTTATTGAATAATGTTTTACCTAATTCTTGGTCAAAAGCATTTTCACTGATAGTACAATAATAGAAATAATCATTTAAGAATTCTTTTTGTAATGCCAACTACCTATACTTAAATTGTTCTAGCCTGATTAATGCGTTTCTTTGTAAATTGACTAATCCAATATTTGGATCTTCTCCTGTTATTAAACTATGTATTTTATTTGTGAAATTATAATGATTTGGTTCCATTGCTATTAAAGATTGAAATTCTTGTTGGAATTCAGACTTATAGGCTTCCCATAATTCTTTTGTTGATTCTCCTAAGAAAGTTTTCATATATTTATATATTGTTTCTGCATATGTATCGTGATAAGTTTTTAAATAATCTGCTACTACTATACCTTTCCATAGGTCTATTATTGAGTTCCACATTTGTAGATCATGGGCAACTATATTTAATATTTTGACTTTATTATCTCCTTCTTGTAACTTAATAGGTTCCTCTATAGGCATTCTTTTTTCTGTTGGTTTTATATTTCTTGTTTCTATTTCTTGTCCTATTCTATATACTCTTCTTCTAGGTACATTTCCTGTACTAGTATCTACTATACTTTGTTGGGTTGTTCTCTGAAATGGACTAGAACTAGTTGACTCCATTAATTCCTTTTGGCTTATTAAGAAATCTGTTTCTATGTATTCATAACTATCTTGCATTTCTCCCAAACTTTTATCAAAACTTTCTAGTTTCTTTTGTGAAATAGTTTCTGCTCTATATCCCCAATTATCTATGCTTAATTCACATTTCTTAAAATGTTCTTATGTTTCTCCCAATGTTAATCTTCCTAGTTTACATCCTTTACATTGGAAAGTCTTGCTTTTATTTTTCATAGTGAGTTCTCATGCTTCTTCTAAGGCTCTATGTAATGACTCGACCGGTCGTTTTACTTTTTGGGTCCCCGTTTTCCTAAATAAGACTCCTCGTACGTGCTTTTACTATTTTATGACTTGCGGGAATGGTTAGTTTGGGATTTGGAAGGTCGGGTTGAAATCGGAACGCTCAGTTCCTTAGTTGGCTTTTAAAAGACTAAGTTTGACTTTGGTTAATATTTAGAGTAAACGACCTTGGAACCGAGATTTGATGGTTCCAATAGGATCGTATGATAATTTTGAACTTGGGCGTAGGTTCAGATTGGATTTTGGATGACCCGGGAGCATTTCGGCGCTTAAGGATGAAAGTTTGCTTGTTGGAGGTTTAAAAGTTCTTTAGATTTGGGTTGGAGTAGGTTTTAGTATTATCGAGATCCGTTTGGGATTCCAAGCTGGGAAATAGTTTCGTATGATGATTTAAGACTTGTACGCAAAATTTGGTGTCATTACGAGTAGTTTAAGTATGTTTCGGCACGTTCGGAGTAAGTTGGAAGAACTTGAAGTTCATAAGTTGATTCAATTTGGTTTGGGGTGTGATTCTTAGTTTTGATGTTGTTTTCCGCGTTCTGATGGTGCGAGCGAGTCCGTTTTATGATTTCAAACTTGCTGGCATTTTTGGACGGGGCCTCGGGGGCCCCGGATGCCATTCAAACGATGCACAGAGGTTGCCTAGCCATGGGTGAACAGCTGAAGCACCCAGCTTCTTGTGTAACCGCACCTGCGGAGGGACAGCCGTAGGTGCGAGCTCGCAGAAGCGAGCCAACAGCTGCAGAAGCGGTACTGCATGGGCAGCCAGAAACTGCAGATGTGGACAAGGCGACCGCAGAAGCGGGACTTGCGCAGGTGCGGCTCATTTGCCGCAGGAGCGGCATCGCAGAATCGACCCTCATTCCGCAGATGCGGACTTAGGCCATCCAAAGGAGGACCGCATCTCTGATAAACCTTCTGCAGATGCAGAGCCGCAGATACGGCCCAGGGACCGTAGATGCGATAGTCCTAGAGGCAGAATGGTCAATTTAATGTGGGACTTAGACGATTTTGACTAATTTTCTTTCACCTCTTGGGCGATTTTGGAGCTCTTGGAGAGGGGTTTACACCTAGCACTTTGAGGTAAGTAATTTCTATACAATGTGAGTTAAATACATTGATTATGGGTAGATTTTAACATGTAAAATTGTGAGAATCATGGGTCTAGATGAAAACCCTAGGTTTTGATAAAAATGGGATTTAACCATGAAAATGGTTAGGGAATTGAGTGAAAATTATATATTTGAGTTCGTGAGGTTATGGGTAACAACTTTCTTCAAAACATTTCGTAATCCGAACAAGTGGGCCCGTGGATAAATTTTAGAAATCCTTCAATTGGGGTTGGGTAATCACTCTTATAGTTAGAATATGAAATTTTGAACATATATTGATTAATTTATGTAATATTTGACTAGTTTTGGATTGTTCGGCACCGAGTTGGGGCTTTATAGCAAAATTGTGACCGGCAAGTAAGTCTCTTGTCTAACCTTGTAAGAGGAAATTTGCCCCATAGGTGATGTAGATCAATGTTTGCTTCTAATTGTGGGGGGCTATGTACGTACGAGGTGACGAGAGTCCGTGCGTAGCTTCTACTTGTTAATTAAATTGCTAAATTAAAGTTTACACCCTACTTGTTAATTAAAGTGCCTAAATTATATTAGAAATTGTCAGGGGAACTGTGAAAGACCGTTAATGGAATTTGTATTACATTGTGTATTAGCTTTTATGTGATGACCCGATAGGTCATCTTATGTTTTAGAACCTAATTTTGCGCTTTGAAGCCTTAAATACATCATTTAAGCCTTCCTCAATTTACGTGCACATTCCGGGTGTTTTTCCGAAAAGCTTTTATGTTAAAAACTCAGAAAATATGAAATTTTGGCCATAAAATCCATTGGAGTTGACTACGGTCAATGTTTTGAGTAAACGGACTCGGATTCATGTTTTGACGGTCCCGGTGGGTCCGTATCGTGATTTGGGACTTGGGCGTATGCTCGGAATCAAATTGGGAAGTCCCTAGCCCAAGTTATCAGACTTTGTAGAAATTTAAAAGTTTGAAAGCTTAATGACTTTGAAAGTTTGACCAATGTTTGACTTTATTGATATCGGGTCCGTATTTTGGTTCCGGAACCCGGTATAGGTCCAACACTACATTTATGACTTATCTGTAAAATTTGGTATGAAATGGAGTTGGTTTGACGTGATTCGGACGTCCGATTGTTAATATAGCAATTCTAAAGTTTCTTGAAAAGTTTATTTGATTTTGGTGCCTGATTCATAGTTCTAGGTGTTATTTTGGCGATTTGATCACACGAGCAAGTTCGTATGATGTTTTTACACTTGTGTGCATGTTTGATTTGGATCCCCGAGGGCTCGGGTGAGTTTCGGTTAGGCTATGGAGTGGTTTGGTCTTAGAAAACTCAGCTGGTTCTTCAATTTCTGGTAGCTGGTGTCTGATCGCGCAATTGCGAGATCAGTGTTCGCAATTGCGAGACGCATTTGCGAACATTCCCCAATCCTGATAGGCTCGCATTTGCGAAGAGTACATGGGTCAGCATGAGTTCGCATTTGCGATCAAGAGGTCGTAATTATGGGGAGGCAAGAGTTTGCATTTGCGAACAATACTTCATATTTGCGAAGTGGGGCTGCGGCAGGCTTGGTCGCATTGGCGATCAATTTGGTTGCAAATGTGGAAGATCAATGTTCGCATTGGCGAACAAGTCATCGCAAATGCGATGAAAGCAGAGATGGGAGGGCTTCACTTTTGCGACTATTTCTTCGCATTTGCGGGGTTCGCATTTGCGGGGTTCGTAGGGTTCATATTTGCGAACCCCAGGTCACAAATACGACATCTGGAATTGATCAAGATGGGACTTAGATGGAATTTTGTTCATTCTCTCAAATTTTCAAACATAGAAACCCTAGAGGCGATTTTTCAAAGAACTCTTCTTCCCAAAATTATTGGTAAGTGATTCTAAACTAGTTTCTTTCGATCTTTCACTACATTTCCTAAGATTTCAACCTAAAATGGTGGAAACTGGGGGTTTGGGTAGAATTAAGGATTTTTGTAAAATGGGGATTTAGACCTCAAATTGAGGTCGGATTCCAAAACAAACTACATAACCGGGCTCGGGGGTGAATGGGTAATCGGGTTTTGGTCAAACTTTCGGGATTGGACCAAGCAAGCCCGGGGGTTGACTTTGGTTGACTTTTTCAATAATGACCTAAATTGAATCCTTTGCAATCGTGGGTAGTTCCTATGGCTTAATTTGAATCGTTTGGTTGGTAATTTGCTAGATTCTATTGGTTCGGAGGCTTGTTTGAGAGCCAAAGTGTGATTGAGCTTTGAGTGGACTTTTGGAGCGAGGTAAGTATCATGGTTAACCTTGACTTGAGGGATTAGGACTTGTTTGTCTATTTGCTACATGTTTAGATGTTGGGTACAACGTATATGTGAGGTGACGAGTACTTATGCGTTGTTGTCGGGTTAAAGCATGCGGGTGGGGACTTATTCCTTGTTATCCATGCTTACGTTGATCTTGTTATCCATGCTTAGACTAGTTACTTACTAAATTGATCCTTCTTATCGTGTTTACGAGCTTTTGTGATAATTAAGTATCGATTAAAAAGTTGAGATTGGTATTGTGGAACCATTTTTGAAGTAAGGCTTGTTCTTGTTGATTCTATCTCCCTGCTATTACTTGTTCATTGTTATGTGGTAATGGAGAGTGTTAATGTACGGAGGGTGATGCCGTGCCATAATATGAGTGTTAATGCACGAAGGGTAATGCCGTTCCATATTGTGAGTGTTAATGCACGAAGGGTGATGCAGTACCATATTGTGAGTGTTAATGCACGAAGGGTGATGCCGTGCCATGTTATGAGAGTAAAAGCACGAAGGGTGATGCCGTACAGTATTATTGTTTCATTCTGAGGTTGAGAGTAAAAGCAGAAGGATGATGTCGTATAATTTTATTCATTGTGTTTAGTTGTTTTCACTAGTTAAAAGCATGTTGACTGTTCTGGTTATCATTTTCGCTGTATCTCTTATATCTTGTGCCCCTTTAGCTTGCCTCCCTCCCAATCGTACATGTTTAGCTGTTATTGTTATTTTCCTATACATATACTGTTATCTGCACAGATTTATTATGTGGGTGTCTTGTCATAGCCTCGTCACTACTTCGTCGAGGTTAGGCTCGACACTTACGAGTACATGGGGTGGGTTGTACTCATACTACACTCTGCACTTCTTGTGCAGATTTTGGTATCGATCCTAGCTGATCGTGAGGCTTAGTAGCTTGGACTTGCATATTGGAGACTCAAGGTAGATCTGCTGGCATCCGCAGACGTTGGAATCCCTTTCTATCTCCCCTATTTTATTGTTTCTTTTCATTCAGAACAATTGTATTTCTTTCAGACTCTATTTGTAGAAATTCTTAGAAGCTCGTTAGTGGTGACTGCAGATCCGAATTGTATCAGATATTATGGGCTTTATGTTATTCCACATTTCAGTTTTAGCTTCTATTTAGTTTAATTTATTCTGTTATTGAAATTGACTAATATTGGTTTAAAGAATCCTCTAACACCGGCTTGCCTGTCAAGTGAAATGTTAGGGGTCATCACGGTCCTGAAGGTGGGAATTCTAGTTCGTGACAAGTTGGTATTAGAGCACTAGTTTACTTAGGTCTCACGAGTCACGAGCAAGCTTAGTAGAGTCTGAAGGATCGTTACGGAGATGTCTGTACTTATCTTTCAGAGGCTATAAAGTTTAGGAATAATATCACTTCTTTCTTATTCTGTCGTGCAATTTTATTCTATCATCGATGATTGAACCATTCTATTCTTATTCTGACGGACATGGACCAGAGCCCCTGGTGGCAACTATGACTAGGGGTAGAGGCCGGCCTTCCGAGGCCGCCAGAGGTCGAGGTAGAGGCAGAGTCAGAGCTCAAGCTAGAGCTCGAGCAGCAGCAACCGTAGTAGAACCTCAGGTAGATCTTTAGGAAGAGGTTCCTGTTCAGACTATACCAGTTGGACCATTCAGGTCTCGGAAGGATTCATAGCTACTCCAGTGCTTCAGGACGCTCTAGTCCATTTGGTGAGTCTTATGGAGGGCGTGGCCCAGAATGGTACATTTCCAGTGGTACCAGTCATCTCACAGGTTAGGGGAGGAGCACAAACTCCCACTACTCCCGCTCCGAAGCAGATGGCCCCCTAGTATCAAGCTCCAGCAACCCCGCTAGTTGGGGTAGTTCAGCCAGTTGTTGCGGCACAGGCCGGTGATAGGCCCGCCATATCTTCTGAGGCCTTATTGAGACTGGACAAGTTTACTAAGCTCTTTCCAGTTCACTTCAGCGGTTCACCTTCTGAGGACCCACAGGATTATCTTGACCGCTGCCATGAGGTTCTGCGGAACATGGGGATAGTTGAGACTAATAGGGTTGATTTTGCTGTGTTTCAGATGACGGGTTACGCTAAGAGATAGTAGAAGGATTTTGTATTGACCAGACTAGCGGGGTCGCCTGCTCTTACTTGAGACCAGTTCTCTCAGATATTTCTTGAGAAGTTCCTTCTTGTCACATTGAGAGAGGAGTATCGTCGGCAGTTCGAGTGTCTCCAGCAGGGCAGTACGACTATTACTCAGTATGAGACCCGTTTTGTGGATTTGGCCCGTCATGCTATTCTTCTGCTTCATACCTAGAGAGAGAGAGAGGGTGAGGAGGATTATTGAGGGACTTGCTCAGCCTATCAAGTTACAGATAGCTAAGGAAACCGGGAGTGAGATTTCTTTTTAGCCGGCTACCAATATAGCCAGGTGAGTCGAGATGGTTCTTACACAGGGGGGAGGTCAGGGGTCTGACAAGAGGCCTCGATATTCTGGTGGGTTTAGCGGCGCCTCGTCTGGAGGCAGTGGTACCTTTGGTAAGGGCCATCCTCCCAGGCCATTTCATTCAGCACTCCAGGCATCCCACGGTGCTTCAAGTGGACGTGGTCCTCATATGCCTTATTCCGATCAGCTAGCCTACAGTACACCGCCAGCTCTTATTAGTGCACCTCCGCTCCAGAGTTTTCAGGGTGGTTACTTAGGTCGACAGGGTCAGTTTCAGGGTTAGCAGTCATAGCAGCCGAGGTCCTGTTATACTTGTGGTGATCCGAGGCACATTGCTAGATTTTGCCCTCGTGCATCAAGCAGTTCACAACATCTGGGTTCTCGTGCCATGGTCCCGGCACCGGGTCCTTCACCGCCCGCTCAGCCAGCTAGAGGTAGGGGTCAGGCAGCCAGAGATGGTGATCATGTCGTTAGAGGTGGAGGTCAAGCCGCTAGAGATGGAGACCAGCCATCTAGGGGCCGTCCTAGAGATGTAGTCCAGAGTGGTGGGGCCCAGCCCCGATGCTATGCTTTTCCAGCCAGCCCGAGGCTGAGTCATCTAACGCTATTATCACAGGTACTGTTTCAGTTTGCAATAGAGATGGTTCAGTTCTATTTGATCCGGGTTCTACTTACTCCTATGTGTCATCCTATTTTGCTTCATATTTGGTTGTGCCTCGTGATTGTTTGAGTACTGATGTTTATGTGTCCACACCTGTGGGAGATGTTATCATTGTAGACCGTGTTTATTGTTTGTGTGTGGTCACCATTGGGAATCTTGAGACTAGTATAGATCTTCTACTTCTCGATATTGTAGATTTCGAAGTTATCTTGGGTATTGATTGGCTATCACCTTATCACGCTATATTGGATTGTTATGATAAGATAGTGACCTTAGCCTTGCCAGGGTTGCCTTGATTAGAGTGGAGAGGGACTCCTAGCCATTCTACCAGCAGGGTTATCTCTTATATGAAGGCTCGACGTATGGTCGAGAAAGGGTGTCTAGCCTATTTGGCATATGTCCGCGATTCTAGTATGGATGTTCCTACCATGGATTCTGTACCAGTTGTCCGTGAGTTTCCAGATATGTTTCCTGTAGACCTGCCAAGGATACCACCCGACAGGGACATTGATTTCTGTATTGATTTGGCTCCGGGCACTCAACCCATTTCTATTCCTCCATATCGTACGGCCCCGCTAGAGTTGAAAGAATTGAAGGAGCAGTTGCAGGATTTGCTTGATAAGGGCTTTATTAGACCTAGTGTCTCACCCTGTGGTGCGCCTGTGCTGTTCGTGAAGAAGAAGGATTGATCAATGAGGATGTGCATAGATTATCGGAAGTTGAACAAAGTCACCATCAAGAACAAGTATCCATTGCCGAGGATTGATGACTTATTTGATCAGCTTCAGGGTGCCAAGGTATTTTCAAAGATTGATTTGAGGTCGGGCTACCATCAGTTGAGGATTAGGGCATCCGATGTTCTTAAGATAGAATTTCGAACTCGGTACGGGAATTATGAGTTTCTAGTGATGTCCTTTGGGTTGACAAATGCCCCATCATCATCTATGGATCTGATGAACCGAGTGTTCAAGACTTATTTGGATTTCATTTATGATTGTGTTTATTGATGATATCTTGATCTACTCCCGCAGTCGAGAGGAGCACGAGCAGCATCTTCGGATGGTACTTCAGACTCTGAGAGATAACTGATTATATGCTATGTTTTCAAAGTGTGAGTTTTGGTTGGATTTGGTCACTTTCTTAGGGCACGTTGTATCAGCAGAGGGCATTCAGGTAGACCCTAAGAAGATTGAGGCAGTTCAGAACTGGCCTAGACCCACTTCAGCCATGGTCGCTTTCTTAGGGCAAGTTTCTTGGGATTGGCGGGTTATTACCGTTGGTTTGTGGATGGGTTCTCATCTATAGCAGCCCCATTGACCAGGCTGACCTAGAAGGGTGCCCCGTTCAGATGGTCAGACAACTGTGAGGCGAGCTTTCAGAAGCTCAAGACTGCTTTGACTACAGCACCGGTTTGGTGTTTCCTACAGGTTCATGATCTTATATGGTAAACTGTGATGCATCCCGTGTTGGGATCGGTGCAGTATTGATGCAGGATAGTAGGGTGATTGCATATGCGTCACGGCAGTTGAAGGTTCATCAGAAGAATTACCCTTTTTGTGACTTAGAGTTGGCAGCCATTGTTCATGCGCTGAAGATTTGGAGGCACTATATTTATGGCGTGTCGTGTGAGGTTTTCACGGATCATCAGAGCCTACAGTATTTGTTCAAACAAAAGGATCTCAATTTGTGACAGAGGAGGTGGTTGGAGCTATTGAAAGACTATGATATCACCATCTTGTATCATCCCGGGAAGGCCAATATGGTGGCCGACGCTTTGAGTAGAAAGGCAGCGAGTATGGGCAGCCTTGCATACATTCCAATCGGTGAGAGACCGCTTGCATCAGATGTTCAGGCTTTGGCGAATCAGTTTGTGAGGCTGTATATTTTGGAGCCTAGCCATGTCCTAGCTTGTACAGTCGCTCGATCTTCCTTGTTTGAGTGCAACAGGGAGTGGCAGTATGACGACCCTCATTTGCTTGTCCTTAAGGACACAGTGCGGCACGGTGGTGCGAAGCAGGTTACTGTTGGAGATGACATAGTTTTGAGGTTTCAGGGTCGTGTTTGTGTGCCTAATGTGGATGTACTTTGTGAGTTGATTCTTGAGGAGGCCCACAGTTCTCGGTATTCTATTCATCCGGGCGCCGCCAAGATATATCAGTACTTGTGGCAGCATTATTGGTGGAGGAGAATGAAGAAGGACATAGTTTTATATGTAGCTTGGTGACTAAATTATCAGCAGGTAAAGTGTGAGCATCAAAGACCTGGTGGTTTGCTTCAGAAGTTAGAGATTCCTGAGTGGAAGTGGGAGCGTATCACTATGGATTTTGTTGTTGGACTCCCACTGACTCAGAGTAATTTCGATGTAGTTTGGGTCATTGTGGACAGGCTGACCAAGTCAGCGCACTTCATTCGTGTGGCAGTTACCTATTCTTCATAGCGGTTGGCAAAGATTTACATCCGCGAGATCATCTATCTTCACGGTGTGCCCGTGTCTATCATTTCCGATCGAGGTACGCAGTTTACCTCGTACTTTTGGAGGGCAGTACAACGTGAGTTGGGCACGCAGGTGGAGATGAACACATCATTTCATCTTCAGGAGGACGGACAGTCTGAGCACACTATTCAAATATTGGAGGATATGCTCCGTGCTTGTGTTATAGACTTCGGAGATTCTTGCAATTAGTTCTTGCCGCTCGCAGAGTTTGCCTATAAAAATAGCTACCAGTCGAGCATTCAGATGGCTCCCTATGAGGCATTATACGTTAGGCGGTGCCGATCGCCAGTTGGATGGTTTGAGCCGGGGGAGGCTCGGTTGTTGAATACAGATTTAGTATAGGATGCCTTGGATAAGGTCAAGATTATTCAGGATTGACTTCGCACAGCTCAGTCCAGGCAAAAAAGTTATGTCGACCGTAGAGTTCGTGATGTTGCATTCATGGTCGGAGAGAGAGTGTTGCTCCGGGTATCACCCATGGAGGGTGTGATGAGGTTCGAAAAGAAGGGCAAGTTGAGCCCTAGGTATATCAGGCCTTTTTAGATTCTTGAGAGAGTGGGAGAGGTGGCTTATAGGCTTGCGTTGCCACCGGGTTTATCAGCAGTTCATCCGATGTTCCATGTGTCCATGCTCCGGAAGTATCACGGCGATCCGTCCTATGTATTAGATTTCAGCTCTGTCCAGTTGGACAGAGATTTTACTTACGAGGAGGATTCAGTGGCTATTCTAACCCGGCAGGTTTGTCAGTTGAGGTCGAAGAGTTATCCTTCAGTCCGAGTGCAGTGGAGAGGTCAGCCCGTCGAGGTAGCTACTTAGGAGTCCGAGTCAGACATGCGGAGTAGATATCCCCACCTTTTCACCAGCCCAGGTACATTTCTATGTCCATTCGAGGACAAACGGTTGTTTTAGAGGTGAAGAATGTGATGACCCGATAAGTCATCTTACGTTTTAGAACATAATTATGCGCTTTAAAGCCTTAAATACCTCATTTTAGCCTACCTCAATTTGCGTGCGTAGTCCGGGAGTTTTTTTAAGAAAGCTTTAATGTTAAAAATTGAGAAAATATGAGATGTTTGCCTTAAAATCCATTTGAGTTGACTTCAGTCAATGTTTTGAGCAAACGGACCCGAATTCATTTTTTGACGATCCCAGTGGGTCCGTATCGTGATTTGGAACTTGGGCGTATGCCTTGAATCAAATTCGGAAGTCCCTAGCCCGAGTTATCGGACTTTGATGAAATTTGAAAGTTTGAAAGCTTAATGACTTTGAAAGTTTGACCAATGTTTGACTTTACTAATATCGGGTTCGTATTTTGGTTCCGGAACCTGGTATAGGTCGAATACTACATTTATGACTTATCTGTCAAATTTGGTGTGAAACGGAGTTGGTTTGACGTGATTTGGACATTTGGTTGTTAATATAGCAATTCTAATGTTTCTTGAAAATTTAATTTGATTTTGGTGTCCGATTCATAGTTCTAGGTGTTATTTTGGCAATTTGATTGCACAAGCAAGTTCGTATGATGTTTTTAGACTTGTGTGAATGTTTGGTTTGGAGCCCCGAGTGCTCGGGTGAGTTTCGGATAGGCTACGGAGTGGTTTGGACATAGAAAACTCAGTTGGTTCTGCAATTTCTGGTAACTGGTGTCTGATCTCGCAATCGCGAGATTAGTGTTCGGATTTGCGAACATTCCCCAATCATGACAGGCTCCCATTTCCGAGCAAATTCTTTGCATTTGCGAAGAGTACATGGGTCAGCATGAGTTCGCATTTGCGATCAAGAGGTCGTAATTGCGGGGAGGCCAGAGTTCGCATTTGCGAACAATACTTCGCATTTGCGAAGTGGGGCTGGGGCAGGCTTGGTCGCAATTATGATCAATTTGGTCACAAATGCGAAAGATCAATGTTCGCATTTGCGAACAAGTCATCGCAAATGCGATAAAAATGGAGATGGGAAGACTTCGCTTTTGCGACTGTTTCTTCGCATTTGCAGGGTTCGCATTTGCAAACCCCAGGTCGCAAATGCAACATCTGCAACTGATCAAGATGGGACTTAGACGGGATTTTTATTCATTCTCTCAAATTTTCAAACTTAGAAACCCTAGAGGCGATTTTTCAAAGAACTCTTCTTCCCCAAATCAGTGATATGTGATTCTAAACTAGTTTCTTTCAATCTTTCACTACATTACCTAAGATTTCAACCTAAAATCTTGTGTTTTCATGGTGGAAATTGGGGGTTTGGGAAGAATTAGGGATTTTTGTAAACTGGGGATTTGGACCTCAAATTGAGGTCGGATTCCAAAATAAATTACATAACCGGGCTCGGGGGTGAATGGATAATCGGGTTTTGGTCCGAATTCCGGGATTGGACCAAGCAAGCCCGGGGGTTGAGTTTTGTTGACTTTTTCAATAATGACCTAAATTGAATCCTTTGCAATCATGGGTAGTTCCTATGGCTTAATTTGAATCGTTTGGTTGGTAATTTGCTAGATTCTATTGGTTCGGAGGCTTGTTTGAGAGGCAAAGTTGTGATTGAGCTTTGAGTGGACTTTTGGAGCGAGGTAAGTGTCGTGGTTAACCTTGACTTGAGGGATTAGGACTTGTTTGTCTATTTGCTACATGTTTAGATGTTGGGTACAACGTATATGTGAGGTGACGAGTACTTATGCATTGTTGTCGGGTTAAAGCATGCGGGTGGGGACTTGTTCCTTTTAGTTTATTGCTTACTTTGATCTTGTTATCCATGCTTAGACTAGTTACTTACTAAATTGATCGTTCTTATCGTGTTTACGGGCTTTTGTGATAATTAAGTATTGATTCCAAAGTTGAGATTGGTATTGTGGAACCATTTTTGAAGTAAGGCTTGTTCTTGTTGATTCTATCTCCCTGCTATTACTTGTTCATTGTTATGTGGTAAGGGAGAGTGTTAATGCACGGAGGGTGATGCCGTGCCATATTATGAGTGTTAATGCATGAAGGGTGATGCCGTTCCATATTGTGAGTGTTAATGCACGAAAGGTGATGCCGTGCCATGTTATGAGAGTAAAAGCACGAAGGGTGATGCCGTTCCATGTTATGAGAGTAAAAGCACGACGGGTGATGCCGTACAGTATTATTATTTCATTGTGAGGTTGAGAGTAAAAGCACGAAGGGTGATGTCGTGCAATTTTATTCATTGTGTTTAGTTTTTTTCACTGGTTAAAAGCATGTTGTTATCATTTTCGCTGTATCTTTTATATCTTGTGCCCCTTTAGCTTGCCCCCCTCCCAATCGTACATGTTTAGCTGTTATTGTTATTTTCCTGTACATATACTATTATTTGCACAGGTTTATTATGTGGGTGTCTTGTCATAGCCTCATCACTACTTTGTCGAGGTTAGGCTTGACACTTGCGAGTACATGGGGTCGGTTGTACTCATACTACACTCTGCACTTCTTGTGCAGATTTTGGTACCGATCCTAGTTGATTGTGAGGCTTAGCATATTAGACTTGATTATTGGAGACTTAAGGTAGATCTGCTGGCGTCCGTAGACCTTGGAGTCCCCTTCTATCTCACCTATTTTACTGTTTCTTTTCATTCAGAACAGTTGTATTTCTTTCAGACTCTATTTGTAGAAAATCTTAGAAGCTCATGAGTTGTGACTCCAGATCCAAATTTTATCAGATATTATGGGCTTTATGTTATTCTGCATTTCAGTTTTAGCTTCTATTTAGTTTAATTGATTCTATTATTGAAATTGACTAAAATTGGTTTAAAGAATCCTCTAACACCGGCTTGCCTAGTAAGTGAAACGTTAGGCGTCATCACGGTCCCGAAGGTGGGAATTCCGGGTGGTGACACTTTAATAACGTTTAAGTCAAATACTTATAAAGTATCCTCTCTTCTTGTGGAGCGGGCCGAACGCCTCGACAGTAGATACATGCATCTATGGTTCGTGTCGCTCGACCCTCAGCAGTATACACACTATTCTGGATCGGGTACGACCTCGGCATAATCGTGCGTGATAACACTCAAAGTGTAATACAATATTTGGTATCCTTCCCTAGCTTGAGAGGAAAAATTATATAGTATGGAAATTTATTTGTAACTTACCATGTGTGAAAGGATTATTTATTTTTTTGCTTATTATTGAGTTATTATTATTATTTACATAACCCGTGCTCATTTAGAATTCTATATTTCTTTACTATTATCCCATAGTAAGTGTCGATGTCGACCCCTCGTCACTACTTCTTCGAGGTTAGACTTGATACTTACTGGGTACATATTATTTATGTACTCACGCTACACTTCTGCACTAACCGTGCAGCTGAGGCAGGTGCATCTGGCGGTCCTACCGGCGCACATCCAAGATATCCCGAGCCCTAGTGGTGAGCTGCTTCCTGAACCGTTCTGCAGGCCCTAGAGTATCTCTTTTGTATTTATATTCTGTCTACTTTATTTCTGACACTAGTTAGAGTTTTGTATATTCTACTAGTTGCTCATACACTTGTGACATCAGATCTCGGCACACACACTAGTAGATCTTATGGTTTTGGAGTACTTGTATCATCATGATTGCCATTCAGTTGTCTTCATTTCAGTTATTAAATTTTCCACTCCTTAATTTATTCTTAAATAGAATTTAATTACTTGAAAACTTATTAAAAGAGATGTAACATGGTTTAATTCACTGTTGGCTTGCCTAGCAGAAACATTGGGCGCCATCACGGCCTATAGGAGAATTGGGTCGTGACATTGTATCTACTTCAAAGTCATTTTGTGTTATTTCTTTGTTCAGGAATGCAGTATTTTCTAATGTACTTTTTGTTTCATCGTCTAGTTCTTTTAAGTAGTATAATTATAATCTATAAATCTAATTGAGGTTTCACCTTTAGAGTTTGTATGCATTAAATGAGATTCTGGTTTTAGTAGTTTTGATTTTGCAAAGTCTTCTAAATTTCATTCTAATCCTGCATATTCTTCTGGGTTTATCTTTATGGGTTTTATTAATTTTATTCCTTTATTTTCCGTTATTTCTACTACATCATCTACTTTAATTTTAAATTTTGTGTTACTATTAGTTGCCATTTTTCCAATGAACCTTACACATATTAATAAATTATTGCCATTGTTCATTTCTTCATATCCTTTGGTCTGTATTCCTATTTTAATACTTTTTTCAAATTCGGTTAGGTTTATCATAAAGTCTGGGCTTATGTAAAATATTCCTCCATTATTTGTCATATCTACTTCCGTTAGACCTATTAAAGATTTCTTTAAATCTGACCATCTGTCATCATATACTACAACCAATACTTTAGTTCCTAAATTCTTTCTTGTTAGTCATTTTAATTCTATTACTATTAATACCATATGCATTAAATTCTTTTTAGAATTTCTTATTTGCCTTACTAATTCAGGATTAATGAAGTTTAGCGTTGCAACCTTATGTCCTATGGCTAATAACTGTTCTTCTCGATAATGTCTATATAATTGTGAGCTATTTAAAAAATATCCTACATCATATAATATTTTTGGGTTGAGTAACCTTAGTTGATTTTGTTGGAAAATCTGTATATCTTTATATATATCTATTATTTCATCTAATTGCTGATTCTCTTCTTGTCTCTTTCTGGTTATGATTCGTGATAATATATTATTACCTATTATGTTGTCTGAGAAACTTACTCTGGGTCTTTCTTCGTTTGTTGTTCATGACCTACTTGAAAAAAGGTCCATTTTTGAGGTTTTCTTACTAATTTGGGTCTTTCCTTTTGGGGTGTTATTTCTACCTTTTTTAATTGTTCTATCAAATATTCTATCTCTCTATTCTTTGGATTTGCTATTTCAGTTTTTACTTCTTTGTCCTTAATAATTTTATCTAATTTTATATTAACTTCTAAAAGTAATGCTATTATAGTGTTATTTTGTTTTATTACTATCTGGTCTGACCTTTCTTGAGGAATGTAGTCTGTAAATCCTTCTGGATTAGGCTGAAACTTTGTTATTAGTTTTAATGCTTTATCACATACTCGATCTAAATCATTCATGAAAGAGAGATTCCTTTTAGTATTTCTATTGTTTCTTTTAATGTACTTATAGCACTTGTTAATGCTTCTACCTGATGTGTTATTTTTTCTACTAATTGTAACAACCCGACCGGTCATTTTGAGTATTAGTACTACGTTCAGTGGCTTAAGGTCTCGAGCAGCTCCGTATTATGTGTTATGACATGCGTGCGTAGTCGAGTTTGGACTTCGAGTAATTCGGGATTGATGTAGAAGAAGGATTCGTGTATTAGAAGCTTTAGCGGTAAGAGTTGACCGAAATTTGACGTTTGTGTAGACGACTCCAGAATAGAATTTTTATGGTTCTAATAGTTTCGTATGGTGATTTTGGACTTAGGCATGCATCCGGATTTGGATTTGGAGGTCCGTAGGGTAATTTGAAGCATTTCGGCTAAAATTGAAAAGTTGGCATGGAGGTCTGTAGGGTCGGGCCTAAACGAAACCACCTTCTCCTAGTCAAAATAGGATATTGGCTATATAAAAATTACACAGGCGGGCCGCATGGGGCGACGCTCCATGCAAGGCATTAGTGGGGATTTCCAGAGAGATACATAATTGACAGGAAGGAGGAAATGGGCAGCTGCGGCGCCCCACGAGCCGCGGCAGTGAGGTTTTCTTAGGGTATGACTCAAACTTTGATTTTTGACGTCCAGATTTAGTCCTCGACCCCCGAACACGATCCTGACTTAATCCCTTGGGCTTTTACTCAGACTTCAAAGCTCCAAATAGCTCGAATTAGTTCCATAACATCTACATAGCTCGGAATCACTCCTACACGGCATAAAACACAAAATAAGTGCAAAACACAACCAATTAATGCTCAAACACAAATAAAGTGTATTGAATTAGAGTGCAATAAATGACTAAAACACGAGATTATAGCCTACCATCGACACCCTACACTTAAACCATTCTCGTCCTCGAGCAATCAAACTATACTTCACATAAACATGACCTTTTTCAACAATTCTCATAACTCATCACACCAAGAATACTTCAAATAGATTGAGTGCAATACCGTAACATCCTCGCCTCAAGATTTGACTCAAAAGCACCATGCATTATTTATATCCCGCTCACTTACTCTAACTCAGAGGTCAACGACATTATCTTTCCTTCGTGAATCAAGTGCCCTCATACAACAATAGAGAGTAGTTCCACACATAACAAAATTTAAGAAAAATTAGGAACTCAAACTAGAAAGAATTCACTCACTCTCAGAAACAACATTCATATGCCATAAAAGACGTACCATAACTTGCCCGTAGTGTACTGCTCTACTAATTTAGCTCATTCAGTCAAGGATCAAGTAGGACTTTAATTGGTTGTAATGTAGGCTGCGGGATGGGTAGGATACATTTAGATATAAGAATGACTACACCTCCCTAAGCACTTTAATACATACAATTAGCCATTCAAAACCCCACACTTATGTCAAACCATAACTCCACCTTCACATCAATATGCATTAACTCCCTACTTCTTTAAGCACAATTACATTAAAAGTTACCACTATTAAGGAATATTTTTTCACAATCATCCACTTATTGTTTTTCTTTCTTTTTCAATTCAAGTGGCTCTTACTTTTTCAAAACAGTGCACCTTTCTCCTTAATTCAATGGTTCCACTCTAAAGCCAAACCATCCACCCCACACTTCAACTTTTACAAAGTTCATAATAATTTCAAGTGCTCACGAGAGGTACAATGTTCTAATAGATGGTCAATTCAAACAAATGGGTAAGGCTTGTAATGTGGTTGCCAAAGAAACAGGATTACAGGCTCAACGGGGTTAACTACAATACGTAACAGTTAGGTGGGTAATAGCATATATCTGGATCAACAAAGAAATGCCTATATCACTTCCAAGACTGAATAAAACTACTATTTCGCTTTGCAAATACACGGGGCAAGTTCTAGACATCAACTGCAATGCACAGAATAACACAAAACCTCACACGCACATGGCACATAACTCACTCAGGATTGGACTATCAAGACACTCTAGTCAAAGCAGTTAAGCAAAGTTAAGATCATATAATTTAAGGTACTTGTAGAAGAGTCAAAAAATGATCCTAAGCGTCACAACTAAAGCACTTACTATTCTCAAGGCATAAAAAAGTCAAGAGATATTGCCTTCAATTCAAATCGCAGCACAAGGTTTCCCACTCCAACAAAAAACTAAAAACTAACTACACCAGTTCAAACAAAACCCTTGGAAAAGAACCGCGGCACAAAGAAAAATCAAGAGGGAATTATTACACTACCTAACAAAAGAAAATCTTTTTTTCTTTTTCTTTTGACTTTAATCCCTTAAGAAACTTGTCGAATGGTATCCATCATCGGGAAAAATCGGAAAAAAAAATTGTTTATGTTTTTTCCGTTGTTTTTTCTATCTCTAACTACTACAACTAACAATACTACAACTACAAAACAAAAACTAATACTAACATACATACATACATACATACACGATATCCCCCACCCCACACTTTAAGTTGTGGTATGTCCCTATGACATACAGTTAAAAAGCATAATGTAGAGGAAACTTTCCCAAATATCTAGTCGGGGTCTGAGTCGAAGTCGGGCTCTATTCCTCGCGCCCGAACTAATGCACACATCCATGCAGGCAGCTTCTTGGGGAACACCCACACTTTTCTTTCTCGCTCACCACAACATTCTCTTTTGAGCCCTTCACTTTCCATTCAACACTTGCAACTGGTTTTCCTTTTTGTACCCCTTTTTCTACATCCATCTTGACAGTCACAGTATCCTCACCCACTTTAAGCATGAGTTTTCTCTCATGTATATCTAATATCGCTCCACCCGTAGCTAATAATGGTCTTCCTAGGATGAGGGGGACCTCCTTATTTTCCTCCATAATCCAATATCCCCTTGGGTGCCAGAGTCGTTTGGTCTGCCAGCTGCAAAGATATTAGTGCAGACATTATCTCTCTGATCTCCTTCTCTAGTTTCCTGTAAATAGACAGAAGCAATAAATTAATTGAGGCACCAGAATCACATAAAGACTTATCAAAATTAATAGTTCCTAAAGAGCAAGGTATAGTAAAACTTCCTGGATCTCCACACTTTTGTGGGAGTTTATTTTGAAATATTGCACTGCAATGCTTTGTGAGCTTGACCACTGAGGTCTGTTCTATCTTTCTCTTCTTTGTAAGGATCTCCTTCAAGAATTTGGTATAAGCAGGCATTTGTGAGAGCACTTCTGTGAATGGTAAGTTTACATAAACCTGTTTCAGCATGTTCAGAAATCTCTCAAACTGCTTGTCCAGCTTTTCTCTATATAGCTTTTGAGGGAAAGGTAGCGTAGGCATATGCTTGCTCTCCTCATGTTCCTCCCTTCTCAATTTTTATTCCTTCTTCCTTCTCTTAGCTTTCATGGAGCCTTTCTTCTTCTTGTCAACATCATTTTTCAGTTGCTCCCCACTTTCTTTTTCAAGTATCACATCTTTTTGGATCGAGGTGGGGTTTTTCAACAATTGCCCACTTCTCAAGGTTACAACATTCACTGTTTCTTTGGGATTTCTTTCAGTATTAGCAGGGAGAGTTCCTGGAATCCTCTCAGATAATATTGTTGCAATTTGTCCCACTTTCTTCTCCAAATTTCGAATTGCTGCCCCTTGTACTTCAAATCTTTCATCAGTTTTCACAATGAATGCCTTCATTAGATCTTCTAGACCAGGCTGATTTGGCTAAAACTGCTGCCTCAGCTTATTCATAAAACCAGGGGCTCCTTGTCCCTGAAATCTGGGTTTTTTTTATTGCCATGCATTAGCGGTACCCCCAGGAGAACTCCAAGAAAAACTGGGGTGTTTCTGACCTATTGCATTAAAATTATAATTTTCCACAGCATTTACTTCCTCAATTGATGTCTGACACTCAGGAGTATGGTGTCCTCTTCCACATATATCACAGGTTGCATGTGGCTCACTTTGTATTATAGCCAAGGTCAGCTTCCTTATTTCTTTAGCCATAGCATCAAGTTGTACCTACACAGATGTATTAGCATCAACTTGGTGAACACCAGTTGATCTTCTTCTTTCAGCACTCTTAGAGGGCCACCGATTTGCATCTTCAGACAACTCATCAAGAATTGTAACTATCTCCTCTCGAGTCTTCTTCATCAACGGGCCTCCAGCTTCATTGCTCAACGTTCTCCGTGAGGCCGGTGTCAATCCATCCCAAAAGTCCTGGAGTTGCATCCAGAGTTCAATTCCACTATGTTGACACTTTCTAATAATCTCATTAAACCTCTCCCATGCTTCAAACACAGTTTCAGTCTCTTTCTGGCAAAAGTTATGGATTTCTCTTCTAAACTTGCCCGTTTTAGTTGATGAGAAATATTTATCAAGGAATTTTCTGGTCATCTCCTCCCATGTTCTAATCGATCTTGTGGGTAAGCTTCGAAGCCACTGCTTTACATCATATTTGAGTGTGGAGGGGAATGCCCTTAAGTACACTGCATCTTGTGACACACCATTGTATTGAAAGGTGTTCATAATCTCCTCGAAGTCCATTAGATGTGTATTTGGATCTTCGTTCATCTTCCCTCTCAAGACACAGCAATTCTGAAGGGTTTGAAGCAACCCTTGCTTCAATTTGAAATTGTTAGCTGCAATTGGAGGTGGTCTAACACTTGATAAGCCTTGGTTGTAGACCGTTCTAGCATAATTGCCCAGTGATCTCCTAGGCATGGGAGCTATATTTCCGAACTGGTCTGCAGCCAAGGGTTGATTTTGAGCAATTCTCCGACCCCTCTCTTCTTCATAGATAATCTGTGCTTCTCTAATAGCTGCTTCCTTAGCATCCCGTGCAGCTTTTTATCATTGATGGGATGCCTATATTGCATCCATATCTACATTATCATCACCGTTCCCAGCCATAAATTCTTTGGTTGAGGATTGCCCAACCTTTTCTAACGTCCGGTGAGATTTCTTTCCTTCCTCAACTGTCGCAGTTGTTTTTCTTTCCTTCCTCAACCTTTGGTTGAGGATTGCCCAAGCTCGAGTCATGAACCAATCTTAACTTGTAACCTGCGCACAGTCAAAGAACACCAACCGTAAAAAGGGGGAAAATAAAATAAAAGAAAAAGAAAAATTCATGAATTAGCACTACAAACTATTTCAAACACTATTGATTGCCAATCCCTGGCAACGACGCCAAAATTTGACGAGCGCAAAACACACACTTAAATTCTGCTCGCTTATCAAATATAATATAGTATAATATCGTGTCCACAGGGATTGGATTTAAACGGTATTTTCGTCATTTCTAGCTTGGTTGCTATCCAAGATGATCAACAGTTGAGATTTATATGATATCTAACAAAAATTAACTAAGAACCTAAAGCTATTGACTAATGACAATAGAAACAAGGAATAAGCAAAGATAGTTATCAATGAGAGATAGGGTTTTGATTGGATAGGTATAAGATAATTGGTTGGGATCTAACTCTAGATAATTCACTTCTAATATTTAAGCAATTCTCTTGAATTCACTCAATTATTAGTTCAAACGTTCAGCAAAAACTCCTCTCTCGATTAAGTTTAAACCTTACAAGATGAACCAATTTAAGCACGTGAAGATATGCACGAATGCTTAATGAATTGGTCTTTAGAAAAATCTCTTTCGATTATTCTCCTAACTAGCTTTAATCAATGATTCAACTAGCCTCTTTCTATTACTTAGAAGAATCTATGAACTCAACCAATAATATAATGCAAAGATATCACAAGTTATGTCTCTCTCGATTACATGAACAAAAGAATATAGATGCAACAAGTAATTCATCCAAAAATGATTCAATACATAAAACTAGAGTTATAATCCACAAACAATCATCAATACACTAAATCCATTAAACCCTAAAGAGAACTACTCCATATATATGGAGGAATTAATCATAGATAAAATTAAAGTACAGGAAAACAAAAATTCAATCCAAACCTGGGTCTTGAGTGAGGAAGGAATGATGAAATCCTTGTGCTTTTGTTCTTCCAGCTCCTCCTTAGCCTCTTTAGGTCCAAAGTATGTCAAAAGTCCAGGAAATAATTTTTTTCATGTATTTATACCAAGTAGGGTCGGTCCCAGACGAAACCACTTCTCCTAGTCAAAATAGGACATTGGCTCTGTAAAAATAGGACCTGGGTCTTGAGTGAGGAAGGAATGATGATATCCTTGTGCTTTTGTTCTTCCAGCTCCTCCTTAGCCTCTTTAGGTCCAAAGTATGTCAAAAGTCCCGGAAATAAATTTTTTTCATGTATTTATACCAAGTAGGGTCGGTCCCAGACGAAAACACCTTCTCCTAGCCAAAATAGGACATTGGCTCTGTAAAAATAGGACCTGGGTCTTGAGTGAGGAAAGAATGATGAAATCCTTGTGCTTTTGTTCTTCCAGCTCCTCCTTAGCCTCTTTAGGTCTAAAGTATGTCAAAAGTCCAGGAAATAATTTTTTTTCATGTATTTATACTAAGTAGGGTCGGTCTCAGACGAAACCACCTTCTCCTAGCCAAAATAGGACATTGGCTCTGTAAAAATTACACAGGCGTGCCACATGGGGCAAACGCGCCATACGAGGCATTAGTGGGGATTTACAGAGAGCTACACAATTGACAAGCATCATGAAATAAGCAGCTGCGGAGCCCCACGCGCCGCGTCAGTGGGATTTTCTTAGAGTACGGCTCAAACTTCGATTTTTGACGTCCAGACTTGGTCCTCGACCCCCGAACACGATTCCGGCTTAATCCCTTGGGCTTTTACTCAGATTTCAAAGCTCTAGATAGCTCGAATTAGTTCCATAACATCTATAAAGCTCGGAATCACTCCAACAAGGCATAAAACACACAATAAGTACAAAACACTACCAATTAACGCTCAAACACAAATAAAGTGCAGTGAATTAGAGTGCAATAAGCGACTAAAACACGAGATTATAGTCTACTATCACCAGCTTAACAGGTAAGCTCAATACAGATAAAATATGCCAAGTATGACTGATATGAGGAATATTACATCTTTGTATCTACATGCCAATATGCATATCATATGTGATGCAATACAATGAAAACCTCACGTACTCACACTCTCAGAGTACTCAATCTGACTACCTCAATTCTCGCTCATCACACTTAGTCACTCAGCAATGTACGGTAGTTGCGCTCACTGCAGCTATGTCAGACTCCGGAGGGGCGGATCCTGCCCAAATGCTAATAATAAGCTAACCTGGCCTGCTGCGGTGTGCAGCCTGATCCCATTATAATAAAGCCTGAAATGCCTGCTACGACGTGCAGCCCGATCAATAAAATAATAATATATATAAAGCCATAAGACCTATTGCGACGTGTAACCCGATCCACAAATCTCACTCACAACACGGTTCTCAGGTTCCAACTCAGTCATCAATCTCTCCAGTCTCTCGGGCTCACAAATCTCATGCTAATCAGCCCAAACAATGATATATAACACAATAATAAATAGTAACAGAGACTGAGATATGATATGTAGTGATGGATGTGTCTCAATCAAAAGGGGAATACCATGAATATTCGGACTCCTAGCGGTAATACGCACGAATTATGACGAGGTCGTACGGCCCGATCTAGAATAATGTGTACACTGCTGAGGGTCGACCAGCGTGAATCATAGATGCATCTCAATATACTGTCGAAGAGTTCGGCCCGATCCACAGGAAGAGAAGAAACTTAACGAATTACGGACCGCGTGTTTGCAACACAAGAACAGGAGCATAAAGTAAACATGACTTTTACCAACAATCAAATATCTCGCCAAACAACTCAGGGTAGTGAAGCTCGGTCTAGTATAATCCCAAATAAAATTTCCATTATAAATTCAAGTAATTAAACAAACAAATTGAGTTCAAATAGTACAAACAATGCATGATAAAGTCCTAAGTCTACCCGGACATAAATATGCTTTTAGCTACGTACGGACTCTCATCACCTCGTGCATACGTCCACAACTAATAGCACATAATAATTTAATACCTACGGGGTAGTTTCACGCTCACAAGGTTAGACAAGAGACTTACCTCACTCCAAAGTTCCAATAACCAGCTCCAATGCCTCTTTAACTCCTTAAATCAAAGTCAAACGATAAGAAACTAGTCGAACAACATGCAAAGCAATAAAAATATAATCTGACACTCATAATTAATCAATTTATAACAATTTCCAACTCCGCTCGAAAAGTCAACAAAGTCAACCCTCAAGCCCACGTGCCCGGATTCCGAAATTATTCGAAGATAAACATTGCCCATATGTCCACAAAATCAAATATATAATTTATTCCCAATTCCATGTTCAATTTCGTGGTCAAAATCTAAAAATACCAAATTTTAGGTTTTCTCCTAAAATCCCACAATTTCCTTAAATTTTCATATTTAAATCCATATATAATCCATGTATTTAACTCACAATGTGTAAAAATTACTTACCTCAAGATTGATGATGAAAATAGCTCTTCCAAATAGCCCAAAAATCGCCCAAGCAAGAGAGAAATGAGTGAAATGAGCAAAAATTCCGATTGAGTAACATATATTCTGCCCAGGCGTTGCCTTCCGCGATCGCGGTCTAAAGCCTCGTGATCGCGAAACAATACCACCTCCGCCACCAAAAATGCTCTACGTGATTGTTTCTGATGCCTTGCAATCGCAAAGCACGGCCAGTCCACCAATCGCAAATGCGGGACAACTTCGCGTTCGCGAAGACCAATTCCATCAGCCCCGCTTCAACACTACGCGAACATGTACCTCCACTCGCGAATGAGGTGATCCAGCCCAGGAAACTACGCGATCGTGTATCTTTGCCCACGAACGTGAAGAATAAATGACCATCAGCTACCACTTACCTTCCGCTATCGGGAAACAACCCAAAGACACCAGAAACCAGCAGTTGCAAATCACTCAAACTTGGTCTGAAACCACCCCGAAACACACCCAAGGCCTGTCCAATCACACCAACAAGTCCCAATACCTAATCCAAACTCATTCAAAGGCTTGAAACTCCACGAATAACACCAAAACCATAAATCAACAAACAAAGTCCTTCTTTAAACTTTCAAACATTCAAACTTGGACGAACGCGTCCGAATCATACTTAGACACTACGGAATGACGCCAAATTTTACGTACGAGTCGAAAATCATAATACGAACCTATTCCAAGGCTCGGAATCCCAAACGGACATTGATAACACCAAAGTCCACTTCAACTCAAATTTAGGAAATTCTAAAACCTTCAAAACTCTAACTTTCCATAATAGGTGCCGAAAGGCACCCCATCCACTCAAAACTCGACCCGAACATACGCCCAAGTCCAAAATCATCATACGGGAACCTTCAAATTCCTGATTCGAGGACATTTACTCAAAAGTCAAACCTTGGTCAACTTTTCCAACTTAAAGCTTCTGAATTGAGAATTATTCTTCCAAATTAACTCTAAACTCCTCGAATATCGAAACGAACTACACATGCAAGTCATAATACATAAAGTGAAGCTGCTCAAAGCCTCAAACCACCAAACGACGTGCTAGAGCTCAAAATAACCTGTCGGATCATTACATTACATATAATATCCTACCTCTACAACACAAGTCCAATGCATGTAAACAATATACCTAGCCAGCATATTTAGATGATATTCACAAGCAAAGCATTTAAGAATACCTACAATCCATGGTATCTCAAAAACCTAGCACGTGCGCTACTAAGAGAGAAACATAGGAGGGCGAATATAGAGGGATAGATCCTTATTCACACATACCAGGAACATAAAGAAATCATGCCCAAAAAATAATACCTCAACAAGAACATATGAAGACATGCCCAAAATGAATACTTCAATAGGAACATATAAAGGCATGCCCAAAACAGATACCTCAATAGGACATGTGAAAACATGCCCTAAATAGCTCAACCTCTTACAATTGTCTTAAATAAAAAATGAGAACAATGTATATATGCTAATAAGGTGCATATATAAAATAGTGCATGACTATGCAATTCTACCATATAAAATAAGTCCATGAAACTCATAATATTAAACTAACATGTGAATGCCTAATTACATTATTCTAACATGAATAAGATACTCAAGTAGTCTCTTAATTCCCAAGCACACACAAGTATACGCGGTCCACACGTAGTAAAGTGACTCGAAAGTCAGATGTCGAACCCATAGAGATTTAGATGAATCGCTACTTAAGCAAACACTATTTATTATCCATTCAAGGTTATCAAAGAGTGTGGTTATAACTAAATTAAACAAGAATGCAAGTGTTCATGATTTGACTTAACCAATTGAGATGAGGATTCCGGGTTGTGATTGATTTACTAGTCGTATTGAATTCGTAATTATACCTATTAAGTTCAAACTATCTATTGTTGATAGTTGACCGGATAGTTTATATGAATAGCATGTTCCCTCAATACTACAGCCTATCCACAATATATTAATATTATATTCTTATGGTATTGAATCTATCACAAACGAATATAACATAATATTTAACTGAGTGAGAGTGTTAGGTATATCCCTATTCTAACTGCAAAAATTATTCCCCGAGATACAAGTTCAAAAACAAGACCTCTTTAATCACTCTAATCTAAACACGGCTTTCTCATAAATAGTATAGATAATACATAAATTAGTAGACACATAATTAGCAAATTAAATCTCAAATTAAATAAATAAACAATAGTGATTATTCGTATTAACAAGGTAGCAATTAATAAACTTCAATAATCATGTCAAACACAATCCCATAATTATAGTACTCATCCACTCGTACCATGGTGTTTATACAATAGTTAAAATTAATACACGAACAAGAAAAAATGTAAGAAAAATGTGAGCTCGTTACCTAATCCGTGTTCTTCTACTTCTTGCATGTTCCTTGCCTCCAAAGATCTGTAACCCCCTTCAAAAGATATATCATGGAGTATTTATGTGACCTAGAGTGGCTAGAAGGCCATCCTAGTTAGTCCCATCTCGGACAGGAATAACTAGCACCGCGTCTGATCCTTGCACGATGCATGCCATGCAGACGAGTTCCCAGTCATTTTTTTCTCTTCTTGTTCGCGTGCTAGCTCACATGATGGCACCCGATTCACTGGTTTGAGTGAAGAATCTCTCCTCAGCCTCGTACACTTCTCTCGGAACACAGTCTACAAACAAGTTGCCTTCAACTTTACATATTTCTTCACGTCTAGCTTCGATCTAAGTCACCTTCTTTTAAGAAATTTTCATCCAAATTGGTATCTACACATAAAAAATACATAATGAGCATAAATATTCAATAACCATGTGATCTTTATCAAACCATACAATACATGGTACATTAATACGCTAAAAACCTATACTTTTTGCCAATTATCACTACCCAACACTGAAAATCTTGCTCGTCCTCTAGCAACTTTAAAATTTAACACAACGGTAAGAATTACTTTCAAAACTCACTCAAGCATAACTAATAATAATGGTTTATATCAATACTTAGAATCCATCACATGCACTATTGACACTCTTCCTAAAAGTTATATTTATGCCATGATTATTTAAAATATTCAAGTGATTTCTTCTAACAATCCTAGCCTTAGAAATTGACCCCATACATTTCATTCTATGGCTCGCTTCTTATGCCAACCCAAGAATCAAGGACTTCACCAATTCGTTGCAAATCATGTTACCTTACCAACAACAAAGAAAGAGAGTAGTCTGCACTATCAAATATGCATTCAAACGTAATTTAAGGACTAATATATTAATAGAATTCACATTCTCTCAAAGAGGTTTTCATGCCACTTAAGATCATATCATAGTCTTGTCCGTAGTGTAGGACTCAACTAATCTAAACTAGCAAAGTCTAGGATCAAGTACGTCTTTGAAGGTTGTTATGTAGGCTAAGGAATGGGTAGGATAGATATAAATAATAGTGACTAACCCTCCTAAGCACTTTAATTACAATACAGTTTGCTTTCATTCACTTACTCTTAATAACCAAATCAATGCTTTGTCAAGAAACCATGACACAAGTAGTCCCTCTTCTTTAAGAACAAAAACACATAGGTAACTCACTAGCCTGGATCAAGGTGAATAGGGGGTCTATATTTATGTTTTTGGTGTTTTTGCATCTTCTTTTGTGTTTTTCCCTAATTTTTCTTTTTCTTTCCCTTTTTTTTCACAACTCTTTTGGCATCTCCCAGTAGTGGTTCTTTGTAATACAAGTGCACCTTTTGGCCTTTCCATAATTCCACTCAAAAGCTACCCTAATCTCCTTTATTACTCTTCTATCGACTTAAGTGCTCTCAGAGGTACAGGTTCAAATAGATTCGATCTTGAACAAAAGGATATTTAGCTTGTAATATGGGTAACAAAGAAAAGGTATATAGACTCAAGTGGACAAATGAAAGATAATTTTATCACTGGTAGGCAAAATAGCTCAATGGTCAATCACAAAAACGCTGGTATCATCTCCTTGACTCACAAGACTTAATTATTTCTCTTCGACTCACATAGGGGGAAAGTTTTAGACAAGCAAGGTATGACATAGAACACAATCTAATACCTCTATCACACAATGCACATGACTTAAGATGATTAAGACCCAACTCCTTCGTTTAAGCAAATAAGTATAGTCCCTATAATTCAACACATAGGAAGTAATCACACGAGTCAAGAAATGAGCCTAATTGTCAAAATGAAGCCACACACATTCTCAAGGCATATTATTTCAAATTCATAAAGATAGTAATTAGCTCACATGCTCAGCCCTAAACTTTGACATATAACAAGTCAAATAGCAAAGATACTCAAGTTCTTCTAATCTACTTTTCAGTTCTAAAAAGGAAGAAAAAACTCTTTTTGTATTTTTCTTTAGACTTAAAACTCTCAAGAAATCTATCTATGAAGTCCGTTATCAGGAAAATTATTTTTTTGAAAGTTTGAAAAAATCTACCTAAAAATAACTGCTTCAAAAGAAATATGGCATTCTCGGGAAAGAACCTTAGTTTAAAGAAAATTTAGGATTAAATTAAGAAAAAGACTACACTAGTAATACACAATTACAGTGCCCTCAAGTCATGATCGTCATACCTATAATAAAAAACACGTAATACATAGATCAAGTATATTAGTTAACGTATATGTCAATCACAAAAAATCTAACAGCCCCACCCCACACTTAAGTTGTGTATTGTCCTCAATTGCACGCTATCAGAAAAAATAATAAATACAGATCAAAAGTAGAGTGAGTGTTAGGAACTCCCTCAAGTAGACTTTGGCTGTGGTGGAGACCAATCTTGAACCTTGATCCCCTATGCTATTGGATCCTCTAGCATGATGCCAGATGCATCTACGACCTCTATCAGCTCACCCTCCCCAGTAGGAGGCTCTCCAATCGTTGCAACCTCTGCTCTCGCCGCACTAGGATCTACAGTAGCAATAGCCATTTTCGGCTCGTCCTCAAGAGTACTATCAGTATCACCCGAATATATCCTCTGGAGCTTCTCTTGGTTCGTCTGCACCCTAACGAACCTCGTCGGCAGCGTCTTTTTAAAGACGTCTAGCATGTAATCAAACTGGGACGAAATCCACCAATCCGAGGTCTCTACTGCAATCATGAATGTATGATTACATGTATCTAAATCCACTCTTAAGTGTCGGATCTCACCTCCATGGCAATGATACTCTCCCGGTGGCCTTTCTTCTAGAGGTTATCTTCATTTGGATCCTGGAAAGAGCATATATCATGAAGCTATTTCTCTAGTCAGTCTAGCATCAAATCTCTCTTCCCATACAACTTTTACCTCTCCAACAGCACAATTAGAGTGTGTACAAAGTAGAGTCTCCGCTATATTGTCACGACCCAAAACCACCAATCGGTTGTGATGGAGCCTAACTCACTTGCTAGACAAGCCAAATATAACAAAAATGTAACATAATAACAAAATTAACGAAATTAATATAAATCCAAAGCTAACTGACATAAATAATTGCGTCGATACATAAAATCCCCTAGATCTAGTAATATAGAGTCATGAGCTCTAAGATAGAAGTAAAATAAAAGGCATTGTCTGAATAATAGCAACAACAACTAAAATGAAAAGAGACGCCAAAAGACTACGGTCGAAATGCAGGTCTACCTCGTCTCTTGGCAAACTTCCAACAACAAATCACAGCGACTTACGACTTGGTCCAACACCTGGATCTGCACAATTAAGTGCAGAGTATAGTATGAGTACAACCGACCCCATATTCTTAACAAGCATCATAACTAACCTCAGCGAGGTAATAGAGGCAATAATTATCAATGATACTTGTTAATAACTTGTTCAGTTCATAAATCTCACAAGTACACAACAATAATATTATCAAGTCATAAATCACGAAGAAAGTCATCTCGGTACACATGAGATAAAGTGCCCAGCTCTGTATCAATTAACAATCCAACATATAGAGAAGATATGCACAACGGGGCATGTATACATTTTTGATCTAGTATATAGAGAAGATATGTGAATAAAACATGTATACATCCAAGAAAATTACAAGTAGAGAAGAAATGCAATAACCAAATCAAACATAGTCAGTTTTCCTCTTATCGCATGTACACTATCAAGAAAGAAATATGAGAGGGTGACCCTAGGGGGATGGATTCTTATCCACATACTGCATGTACAACTCCCTTGCCACATATAACTACCGCACAGATAACTCACATGCAATCACAACTCAGATTCGCATGGACCACTCATGTACTATCAACCCAATCCATATCACCCAGAAAGCATACACAAGAATATATGTACAAGAATAATGGATGTCAAATTACATACTCATGGACTAATATAAGTTACATGCTAAGGTGTAGGCATATGCGAAGTGTACTATCACGGTTCAAATCAGGCGATTACTCCGCAAGATTGGCAATTAACATGTTTGAACAGGAGATCAACCAACAATTAGTCTCTAACATGATTCAGTTAGCTCATAAAGGGGATACAACATAAGAATCATGATAACATGAAGTTTAGCAATCAATTTAGGGTATATAATAGCCTAGTCACTACCTCCAGCGTGGATAATATCCCCGTGCATGCACATGGGCTTAATCCCCTCACATGTGTGGCACGTATAGTGCGTAGCCAACACTAATAACTCAAGAAACTAGTGCCTCAACCAAGTTTAGGTAAGATACTTACCTCAAGCAAGCCAAATCAAAACTCTAGAAATCGATTCCCGCGTGGATTAACATTCGGACGGCTCGAATCTAACAAAAGTAACTTAATAATTTCAATAAAAGCCATAGAAAATAACCCCAAACAATAAATCTATGATCTTGATTCAAATATACAAAGTCAACTCCAAGCTCGCACAAACCCGACAAAACTCACAAATCCCGAACACTCATTCCAATACAAGTCCAATTATATGTGTTTCATCCAAATACAACCCTAAATCGACCCCCAAATAACTAATTTTCACTCTCCAAAAACCATGGCAAAACCCCCAAATTCCACGTTTAAATCACATAAAATAGGTGTAATAATTCATGGGAAATCAATATCTAATATAAAAATCAAGTAGAGTTTACTTACCCCTTCAATTGTAGTGATAAACACTCCAAGAATCACCCCTAGCCAAGCTCCACAACTCCAAATAATGAGAAATAACCAAAGCCCTTCGAAATAAATATCTTCCTAGTGATTTTTGCATTTGGAGATAAAACATCGCTTCTGCGACTCCGCTTCTATGGATAAAATTCCGCTTATGCGCTTTCACTTACTCTCCCGACCCTCCGCATATGTGGTCGCTCATCCGCATCTGTGGGATCGCTTCGACGGTTCCAACATCACAGAAGCGGCATCGCTTATGCACCAAAGCTTCTGCATCTGCGGACACAGTCCCAACCAACCTATCTCCGCATCTGCATCCCTAGGTCCGCTTCTGCAGACTCACACATGCGCCAATCCAACTTAGGTGTGAAAACACCAGAACATGTCTACACAAAACCATGAAAATGATCCACACCAAAACACACTCGAGCCCCCTACCCCTCCCCTCCCCCCCATGACCCCGTCCGAACATACCAACCATCCCAAAACATAACACAGACCTACTCAAGGCCTCAAATCCCACAAAACAACATCAAAACTATGAATCACACCTCAATTCAAGCCTAAGGAACTAATCAACTTTCAACTTTTCAAAACTCATGCCGAACCACGTCTAATCAACTCGGAATGAGGCTCAAATTTTTCATACTAGTCCCAAATGATACAACAAACCTATTCCAACTCCCGAAACCACAATCTGAATCTGATATCATTAGAGTCAACTCCCGGTCAAACTTATGAACCTTCCAAATCTTCAATTTTTTAACTTTCGCCAAATAGATCCAAATCAACTTAGGAACCTCCGAATCAAAATCTGGACATAACGTCTAAGTCCAAAATCACTATACGAACCTATTGGAGCCATCGAAATACCATTTCGGGGTCGTTTACACAAAAGTCAAACTCTGGTCAACTCTTACAACTCATGCCTCCAACCAAGGGACTAAGTGTCCCAAGTCAATCCAAAACTTCCCCGAAACCAAACCGACCGTCCCTACAAGTCACATAATCACACCAATCAGCTCGCACCACGTCACCTCTCTGTAGCACTCACATAAGAAATACAATGCATCTAAGCCGCTGATCCATCTAATCAATGGCTCGCATTTATTCTCTGATTTTCCTTTTGATTTTAATACCCGCCCCCAAAGATCTAATCTTGATTATCCAAAAAATCTTAATCCAACAGCCACTGATTTTACCACTTAAATCATTTCTAAAAATCCAATTACCAAAATAATCGGAGTTGTTGATCAGCAGATCTACTGGCTCCCATTCCATCTCTCATTTTTAATCCTAGAGACCAACCTTATTCCCCTAGAAACCCTAATCATTTCTTACCATGCCTAGTCGCCCTCATTTCCCTTTCCTCTCTCTTTTCTCTCATCCCTTAAAACCCATTAATCAGAGAAAACTTGCACAAATCGGTGCAAGGTAACAAGACCTTCACCAAATCGTCCTTCCCTGTTTCTCCATCCTTGAATCCAGCTAATTTTCCCTTTTTGCTCTTCAAATCCGAGAGATTAGACATGGCCAGTAAGGTTGAAATACCATTCTTTCATTCTTTCAAATCAAACTTACAGATTCGTCTCTTTTGTCCATAGGAGATGAAGCCAGTGAGTCCAGTTTCTATTCTCATTTCATTTGGTTTCTTCACTCGTTCTTCCAAATCGGAGCATGCATGTGCATGTTTCAGAGCTTCATCATGAATATTCTGTACCCAGAGGTCAAACGTAGTGACCTCTGGGTTTTTGGGCTTTGTCTGATATGTCTTCCTTCAATAGTCAATTGCTCTCCACTCAAGTAAAAACTATCACCGATTCCCCTCTGTCTCTGAGATTGTTTACTCGATTTTGCTATCATCATCGATCTTTTGTCACTTTCCACTACTATTTTGAATCTATAAAACCCTAGAGCCTTAATGGCACTATAAAAAGGGCCTTTAATGTTCTCATCTAACAAACAACCTGACACTAAAAAAAATAACCTAACAACATCCAAGAGCAATTCTGAGATTTCAAAGAAAACCTAGGATTTCTTACTGATTCCTGTTTATTTGTTTTCTGAGTGCTTTCACTGCTTCGAGCTTGAAATCTTGGGTTTTAAGCGACTAAGAGAAACCTTTGTTTGGTTTGCTGCCTTCGAAAAGGTCAGTACACCTCTAAATCTCCTCTTTTGATCATTTTATTAAAATGATATGAACGTGCTCATTGTATTCTGTTAATTGTAGTTGTTTATGATGTTATCATTGATATACAAACGTTATCTCAAACTTATGTCGACTAGCCTGTTATATTGGTCTGTGATCTTTTGTCATGTTTCTGAGTATCCTCAAACTGATGTCAACTAACCTGTTATATGACTATAACAACTCTTATATCTGAATACTAGTAGTTTACATGATTAATTTCCCTTAATGTGCTTTAAATGACTGCCAATGTTTTGGTAAATTTCATAATCTTTCATTGATAATCATGTTGTGATTTCTATCCCTACAGGTTATTTCTCTGTATTTCGTTTGTTTATTATTTGATAATACTGACTTAGATGAATCTGAAAGTTCATAAGATTATATCATTTAACTAAAGCTTGAAAATCTAAGTGGTTAGATGCTTTCCTTCTCTATACCTGTATCTGCTAACTCTGAAGGCAACTTCTGGGTTGTCATTATGGCATTCTCATGATTATACCTAACTGTTGATTGCCTTTGTATGAAGCAGTAATACCAGTAGTCCTACTGTATACACCCTGTTAAGATTAAGTTATTTTCCTTTCACAGAATATAAGTCATAATCATGTTTGTTATGATTGATTGATAGTTGTTAATTTGAACTTAGTTGTCTCATGTTTAGATGTAATCCTCAGCTGCAAGTTTAAGTCAAAAATGTTTGGTGTAATTCTTTCTTGTCTTTAATTTCTTTATGCCATTGTTGACTTTGTGAAGCTTACATTCCGTTGTCATCTTTCATAGAACTAGGATCCAGTCATTCTTATTGTAGTCTAACGATAATCTTTAAAAGCTAAGTATGATTACTCCACATTTAGGTACCGATCTAGACTATTCACCTGAATTAAACTTGTTTTGGTATAACATTCTCGTTATATGTAACCCCTTGTCCTGCATGACATGTTCAACTTGGTTTCATAACATGCAAAGCTTCCCTGTCTCTATGAAATCACAACCTCACTTGAAGTGTTTATATAACTGACTGAGTATTGCATGTTCCCCTGTCTGTATCCATGATTCCATGTTCTCGTTTTGAACTACCCTCAGTCTTCTCCTCATTGTTAATCCTAAACTGAATCTGATCCTTAAACCTTGTGAGAAGTCCTTGTTTGATAGTACCTAAGCATAATGGTTTGTTTAAGATTAGCGTTATTATGAGAAAGACTCTGTCAAAACAACTTTAGGAACTCCATGTTGAATCTATAACCTATGATCCTACTAAGAACCCTAATCATGTTTCTACTACTTCTGATAATGCCTGAAAAGTTGTTTGGTATGATTGTTTTTTTGAACCCTCATTGATGCTTTCTAAGAAACCCAAGCAGTATGGTCAGTCTATGCATGTGCTAAGGGTTGTACTTAAAATAATCAACTCAGAATTAGGCAGGAACATATGTATTCCTTACCTTCACTTTGAATGTATTCCCCTAGTGCTAGACAACTAATAGTATGTTATAATGTTGTGCTCGAAATCTAATCTTTAGGTTTACCTCATATGTGCATTGTTCGTTTGGTATCAAATATATTCTATGTGCCCTATGTTATTCTGTTAGAAGGGAGAGTATACTTTCTTGGAAAGGGATACTATAGCATTTAGTTTACATTGAAAGGGCCTTATTGGCATTTAAACCCATATGGAAAAATAAGTCGTTAGTGGTTAGGGGTATTTAGGAGTAGAGTTCAACTCTAGGTTGGGCTACTCTCCCCGGCACAAGAAATGCCCTAGGCCTTGAGTCCCTTGGGAACTTTGAAGTGTCGAGGGATTCAAAGGGGGCATCGACCTTGAGTAGAACTCCCTCCTTATCCCTTAATTCATTGACACTTTTGGTTCCTTTGGGTTTAGTGTTTAATGATAACGAAAGGTTTTCAATATAAATTATTTGCCATGTATAACTACCACATTAGTATAACTTCTCATAGTATTTGAGTATTGATGTTTTAATACATTGTTCCAGTCGTCTATTCACATATATTTCATACATGGTTAAATATGCTGAATATATGGAGTATGTTTCTAATAATTTTCTTTTTCTTTTGGACATGTACATTATTTGGGCCTGCTGAACTCCTAAGGAACTCAGGCCCAATCCTAGCCTTGTTACATTTTTTTGGAGAGTCCAACATCAGTCGTAACCGCATCTCTTTACTGCTAGGCATGACTTCTTGAGGCCCAATTACTAGAGTCCATTCCTCTTTCCCCCAATTCCTTTGTTATCATTTATTGCTTCCTTAATCTAGTTTACCGCTTCATTACTTTTATCTACTGCTTTGTTGCTTTATCGCATTTTTGTTGTCATGTATTTAATACTTATATATTAGATCACATAATTTATCTTCATGATTTAATATCATATGAAACATAGGCAAGCTTTAAATAATATAGGATTAAAAAGGAACTAGTTGGTAATTAATCCCCACTTCGCTAATTATAATTTACTCATATCATTACTATATTTTCACTCACCTTCCCTTTTCTTGAATTATTTTTGAAGCCCAGCATTTAGTCAGGACAGCACCCCCATTTTCGAAAAAAACAGATCAGAACTGAATCGCAAACTCTACTATCACGAGGCAAATCAGAATTTTGCAAAAAATAAGGAACTGTCGCCTTAAAGAATTTTTTTTCAACAAAATGGTCTTTATTCAAAATCTTCAAATCAAGATATACCTTAGGCACACTTTCTTAAAAATATCTTTTAGAGGTATATGAACACCCATTCCCTAAATTTGTTGTTTTCATAACTTAACCTCTTTTCACAAGAATATAGACCACTTACATACATATTTCAAAACCCTTTTAACATGCCCCCTTAGAATCCTAAGAAACTTCACATCCTTTTTAAAAAAAAGTCTCACATTCCTTTTTACCAGTATCATGTTTTTCCTTAGATATGTAGCAAGCCATGCTCTTTAATAGTAGTTAAGCATAGTACAAATAACAGATTCCTTAAAATAATCTAAGTCTTATGGAGCTACCTCAGGTAGATTTTAAGGGGTGTCTAACACCTTCCCCTAGAAGAACAAGAACCCTTACCCATAATCTCACCAGTTAGCAGACCAATAAAATATATATAACTTAGTAATTTAATAGGTACCCTAGTATACCTTTAAATATTAGGTGGCGACTCTCTTTTATCAACAACAGAGAAACCACAAGTTGAATCTTATTTTGTCTAGTGCAAAATAGGTGCAACAACATGGCGACTCTACTGGGGATTCATACTTAGGTTCTGACCTTAGCAGACTTAGACTAATTTGACATCTAGATTTATTTATACGTTGCTTTGATTATAGATAAAATTGCAATTACATGCTTACCTGCTTTATTTGCTCTTTACAATTATCAAGCTTATTGTTGTTTCACTCTTGTCTGTTACTGCTTTATATACAATGTCATCACATTTCTTCCTATCGAGTCTTGGCCGTACACTATCACACACAATGGCATGCGAGGGTTGTCTTTTATACCCCTCTGAGCCTTCTTTTCAAAACTCTCTAGTTTTAGAGAATGGCTTTGGCAGGTCAACTGACATAACTTCTTGTAGCCTTCAGTCCAATTCAGAAGTAGGAAACACTCTACTCTAGTAAAATAGGTCATACTGCATAAACCTTAGGTGAGTCATTTCTTGGCACTGACGCAGAATTAGGAAATCCACCCTAATATCAACGGGTCATGTACCCAACGACATGACTTTTGTGGAAAGACAAATAAACCTGACAAGACACTTAAAGATCCGAAGCAAACACTTACCCAAATATCTTTCTTTTACCCACCTCAGAAAATGGAAATCAACCGAAATATCCCTGAGATAGGCATGGTAATGGGAGAACCACATATACTGAAATAGTGGTGGAAGAATATTCGCCGATAGCACGGAGATGATGTTCGGACGCACCTAGGGGCATTAACCGCATTGCTGAATATTCGAGAAGACAGGGTGCTCACTCACATATTGATAGAATTTTGGGAGTGGTGTTCAAATTTGCTGACTGTGAGTTAGTACCGACATTGGAAGAAGTTACAAGTTTCACGGAGATGTCGTTCAACGGAAGGAAGCCAATATTTCCAGTCACTATGCCTGGTTACCGGTTCTTGGATGTCTTAGGCCTGGCCAATAGTAGGAGTCTCAAAAGTATCGAGGACGGATGGGTGAGCCTCCACCAGCTGTTAGAAAGATTTGGGCACCGTGAAAGCTACGAATGGTATTCAGGGGAATTTCAATGTGACCAAGTGATGTGGGAGAGTCTCAAGCCTATCACTTTCTCAATGGCACTATTGGGACTATTGATCTTCCCGCAGCGAAGGGGTTGTATCAACATCAATTTGTTACCGGTGGTTCTGGCGACCTTCCGTGGCAACCTTCAAGCTACATTGGTGCCGATGGTATTAGCCGAGATGCTGAGGGCTTTGTCCGTATGTGCACGAGGGTATGATTTCTTTAAATGTTGTAACTTACTGCTTCAGATCTGGGATACTGAACATTTCTTCCAGGGAAAGGCCACCATCAACTACTTTGTGGGCGTCAGCAATATGATCCACAGCCACGACGAAAGAATTAGACATTGGGTCTCCCTACAAGGGCAAGAAGAATGGAGGGAAAGGCTGACAAACCTGAGTGGGGAATGGATCAACTGGAAACTATCCTGGTTAGGTGGAAGGGCAATCTTGAGGACTCCTCAGAAATACTTCATTGAGATGATCGGACTTGAAGGTATTCAACCATACTCACCCTTACGGATCCTCAGATAGTTCGGGATGATCCAAGATGTGCCTTTGTGGACAAGGACAGCGCTATACGAGGATGAGTACAACAGGTAGATTCCAATTCGTAGTATAAGAAGGCTACAAGAAGAGTGGAACGACTTGGTCACAATGCCTATGGATCAAAACTGATGGTGTACTCCTGAGTATTATGTCTGGATTAACGAAGAACAAGAGTTGGGCCAGCCAAGTAGAGAGGATATATCCTGGTTAGAGGATGCGGTGGCTGCTTTACAGATTTACCATGAGATCCTGCCACATTACCTTGTGACCACTTCAATGCACCGTCAAGTAGTCCTAGGATCCATTGACCACATGTTGCCACTTGTTGAAGACGATGACCGGGTAGTGGAGTGCATCCAAATAGATCCTAGCATAGAGCCAGAAGAAGATCTGGAGGAGGAGTCGGAGTTCAACGATGAAGAGGATGAGTTTTAGGAAGACCCAGAAGAGGAGCCAGAAGAATAGGAGGATGTTGGAAACGGCTCAGGGGATGGTTATTAGAGTTGGTTGATTCCCCTTTCTTTCCCGCTTCGTACCTTTATCCTCAGTCCTCTCTTTACTTTCCAAAAGGGCAAGTTGTCCAAGCCCATGCAGTTCTATGAAACAATGATGTAATCTTTGTTCCCACTTCTTTCAGTCCAAAATATCAATAAAAACAAATTGCTTCGGATCTAAATGTGTCAAGTCTAAATATATGTCAAATATCTGCGAATTAGGCCTACCTCTGGCAATGAGAGGTCCCTGCGAATTCTAGGAAACGCGCTAGTTGTAATACACGAATTATTTTCTCTATGTGATTTCCTGCTTGTATAAGGAAGAAACTGACTCTTGTTCCATTTTCTTTTCTTTCCTCTTATTTTTCTTTGCTTTATTATTATCCCCGAAAAGAAAAGAAAGTTGGTTTGTGTCGACCAAAACTGGCGGAACCACCATACAATCTAAGGTCAAAGGGAAATATGGCAGCCGCAGAAAACCCAACTGAACATGCTCTGGTCATAGCCGACAGCCCGGGGCAATCGGGGGAAAAGATTACACCACGAATGATGAACATGTGGCCAGGATGTCCCAGGAAATGGAGTCTTTAAGGGAGGAGGTACATCATATCAGGGAACTAGCGCACCTGGCCATGCCAACACTTCCTCAACCACCTCGATTCCCTTCTTTGGATTCACTCCCTGACTACTTTCCGTCCACATCACACCAAAACAACAACACCCCAACTTCAGCTCCTACCACTCAAGTCATAGCTCCGGTGACCCCAGCTAACCCACCAAATCCCCCTATCCACACTCCCTACGTACCACAGTACGTTCAGACATCACAAACAACCATTCACGGAAGCACTTCTTATTCCCCAAACAACCATTCACCACCACCCACTTACGCTTCAGTCTATAACACCTAGCCATATTACCACCCTCAACCACAATATAACCCTCCTCGAGCCAATAAAAACCAAAACCCACAATGACCATATGCTCTTGTCCAAATCACTACTCATCAAAATCGACCTGCTTATGCACCACGCCCTCATCCCAACTTTGAAGAAAGGGGTCCTAGAAATTATACCCCGATTGTTGAGCCTCTGGCCCAATTGTTCGAGAGATTGAGAAGAGCAAGATTGATACACCCGGTTGAAGGAAGGGTTCCTGAATACCCCTCAAAGTATTTTGATGCCACTAAAAGATGCTTGTACCACTCCAATGTACCTGGGCATGATACTGAAGATTGTTTTAAGCTAAAAAATGAGATTGAAACCCTGATCAAGAGCGGAGCCATTCAGTGCACTCCTACACCGCCCAATGTGAATTGCAATTTGCTGCCAAATCACCGAAATCGGGGAGTTAACATGATCACATTAGATGAAGGGTATGACCTAAAGGGAACGATTGTTACTATAGGAAATGCAGAAGCCACCAGGATCCCTCCTCAAAGAGCTCCAATGATTACAGTACAATTGAGACCTACAGTGACTTTTCAAACCTATCAACGATAACCTATCGTTGCTATAGGAGATAAAGAAAGTCGGGAATACAAAACCGCCCCATGTACGTACCAGCAAAAGGGAAAGGCCAAAATGACAGACTCTGTCGCAGCCCATGGTATGACTAGGTCTGGGAGATGCTACGCTCTTGAAGACATTAATTGAGGGAACTTGGGAAGAGAGAAAATTCAAAGGAGGAACATAACAAACCCAGAAGCCGCCGAGTTTTGGAAGAGAGTGTCAAGCAAAGAGTATTCTGTGGAGGAGCAGCTGAAGAAAACTCCAGCACATATATCAATCATGGATATATTAATGAGTTTTGACAGTCATAAGGATGCCCTATTGAAAGTACTAAGTGGGATGGGTGTACTAAGTAACACCACTAGTGAAGCACTAACCGCGACAATTGGGAAAATGGTCGAAGCAAACATGATCACTTTCAGAAGAGACGAACTCCCAGTCGAGGGTACAAGTCACAACAAGGGTCTTCATATCACTGTCAAATGTGGGGACAAAGTGGTGTCTCGAGTGTTGGTCGATGTAGGGTCAGGAGTTAAAATTTGTTCGCTCTCCACCCTACAAGAGTTAGGAATCATTTGAGGGAAGTCAAGGAAAGCTACGTGAGGGTCAGAGCCTTTGATGGTTCGCAAAAGGACGTTATTGGAGAAATTTATTTGGCCTTGCAGATCGGGTCGGTCGAATTCCCCATATTGTTTCAAGTAATGGACATCTCCTCTTCCTACAACTTGTTGCTGGGAAGGCCCTGGATACATATGGCATGGGTCGTGCCATCCACTTTGCACCAATGCATGAAATTTGAATGGGGATGTCAGAAGATCGTGGTTCATGGCGAGTGGGGTCACTCCGCCTATTTGGAGTATGTTGTTTTGTTCATTGAAGGGCTAGACAGAGTTGCTTTCCAAGTAGTGGAAATCATGCAGACTACTGAGATGGAAAAGACTGAACAAAACTTGGGAATACAATCGTCGTATAGATCCAAGATGGCTATGAGGGAGATGATGAAATATGGATACATGCCAGGGACAGGGCTAGGAGCCAAGTCGGACAGAATCAAAGAGCCAATTGAACATAATGGGCAGAAAGGAAGGGCTGGCCTAGGATATCAGCCTCCGGAAGGGAAAGCTTGTACCATTAGCTCCAGAAAAAAGGTTTTTATGCTAGAGCATGTTGCAGGTCCAGGACAGAGTTCAATACCCGAAGATGATATCATCGACGGGATGGGAAAGTTATACGTGAATATGACTGAAGAATGTTGTAAAGGGACTGACATCAAGACATCGACTATCAGAGATGCCGAACCAGGGGAAGAGCTACAGAATTGGACCACCAGTTCATCTTTGGTTCGCCAGGAGTCTCGGTAGTATGGAACTATAAAAGTTTTCTTTTGAAAAGCGCACAGTCAATTGAGGCATGCACCGTGTCTATACCTTTTTATCATTTTCCTCTTTTGAATGCTTAAGACGTTCCTCTTTTGATGAAATAAAAGAATCATTTTCTCAAATATTGCAATTTCATTTACCGCTTTATTTATACTTAGCTTTTCTTTTCAGTAATCAAACTGCTAAAAACTCGTGTTCCGCGATTATGACATGTAACAAAACTGTTGAACGCAACGACCTGGATTATGAGGAGTATGATGAGAGCATGATGCCCGAAAATCTCCCACAGGAAATCGAGCAGTTGGAGAGTTAGAAAAATCCCAACCTCAAAGAAATAGAAGTGGTCAATCTTGGAAGTAAAGAAGATGTAAAAGAAACAAGAATCAGCATTCACCTAGAAGCCGAGCAGAAGGAAAATTTGATAGAGCACCTCCGACAATACATCGATGTGTTTGCGTGGTCGTATGATGACATGCCGTGATTAAGTACTGACATTGTCTTGCATCGACTACCCGCCAATCCCACCAGTCCGCCGATCAAGCAAAAACCCAAAAAATTCAAACCTGATTTAAGTCTAAGGATAAAGGAAGAAGTGACCAAACAAATAGAAGTGAATGTGGTGAGGGTCACCAGTTGTCCAATATGATTGGAAAACATCATCCCAGTACCCAAGAAAGACGGAAAGATCAGAATATGCATGGATTACCGAGATCTCAACAAAGCTAGTCTAAAGGACGATTTCCCTTTGCCAAATATACACATCCTCATCGACAACTGCGCGAAGCACGAACTGCAGTCATTTGTGGATTGTTTCGCTAGGTACCATCAAATATTGATGCACGAAGAAGATGCAGAGGAGACGACCTTCACCACACCTTGTGGAGTTTATTGTTATAGAATCATGTCATTCTATCTCAAGAACGCCGGCGCCACCTATATGAGGGCCATGATGACCCTCTTTCATGACATGATTCATAAGGAGATTGAAGTGTATGTGGATGATGTCATCATAAAGTCTCTAAAGAGTTCGGAGCAATTGGACGACTTTAGGAAATTTCTTGAATGTCTGCGAAGGTACAATTTGAAGTTGAACCCAACAAAGTGCATGTTCGGAGTCCCCGCTGGAAAGCTATTGTGTTTCATTGCAAGTAGGAAGGGAATAGAACTGGACCCATCGAAAATCAAGGCCAATCAGGAATTACCGCCACCGAAGAGAAAGAAAGATGTCATTAGTTTCCTGGGTAGATTGAATTACATCAATTGTTTCATAGCCCAATCCATGGTAACCTGTGAACCCATTTTCAAACTGTTGAAGAAAGATGCTGCCACAAAATGGACAGAAGAGTGCCAGAAAGCCTTTGACAAAATCAAGGAGTATCTCTCAAACCCACGAGTGTTGGTTCCCCCCGAACCAGGGAAGCCATTGTTTCTCTACTTGTTAGTCTTGGAAAATGCCTTCGGCTGTGTTTTGGGATAGCATGACGAAACTCGAAGAAAGGAGCAGGCCATCTACTACTTAAGTAAGAATTTCACACCATACAAGGCCAAGTATACTCTGATAGAACGCACGTGTTGTGCTCTGACTTGGATTTCCCAGAAACTAAGGCATTACATGTCGGCATACACCACGCATTTGATATTTAGGCTCGACCCGCTCAAGTACATCTTCCAGAAGCCGATGCCTACCGGAAAGCTAGCTAAATGGCAAATTCTCCTCAGCGAATTTGACATCGTGTACATAACTCAAAAGGCTATCAAGGGGAAAGATTTAGCCTACCACCTTGTAGAAAATTCGGTGGATGGGGATTATAAACCGCTTACCACATATTTTCCCGATGAAGAAGTGTTATTTGCTGGAGAAGATAGTGCAGAATCTTACCCTAGATGGAGAATGTTTTTCGATGGAACAGCAAACTTCAAAGGAGTCGGAATTGGGGCAGTCCTAAATTCAACATTTGGACAACACTATCCAGCATCGGCAAAGATAAGATTCCCTTGTACCAATAATATGGGTGAATAGGAAGCATGCATCATTGGGATCAGAATGGCAGTCGACATGAACGTCAAAGAACATTTGGTCATAGGAGATTCCGATTTGTTAATAAACCAAGTCCAAGGGGAATAGTCCATAAAGAATGTCAAGATATGTCTATACCTGAACTGCGTGAAAGAGCTATGCAGGAAGTTCACAAAGATTGAGTTCAAGCACGTCCCCAGGATTCAAAACGAGTTCGCTGACGCCCTTGCAACCCTATCATCCATGATTCAGCATCCATACAAGAACTACATCGACCCGATCGAGGTAGAGATCAGGGATCAACATGCCTATTGTTTCCATGTAGATGAAGAACCATATGGTAAACCATGGTATCATGACATCAAGAAATTCCTTGCAACCAGAGAATACTTGGAGAATGCTTCTACTGGTCAAAAGCAAGCCCTCAGGAGGTTGGATAACCACATTTTCCTCAACGGGGAAGTCCTGTACAAGAGGACCCCATACTTAGGTTTGTTAAGATGTGTAGACGCAGCTGAAGCAACCAGACTATTGGAGGAAATACATACAGGAACATGCGGACCCCACATGAACGGGTACACATTAGCCAAGAAGATTTTGAGAGTTAGATACTTTTGGATGACTATAGAAAGCGACAGTATCCGCTATGTACAGAAGTGCCACCAGTGTCAGATTTACGGGGATTTCATCCGGGTTCTACCAAATGAGTTAAATGTAATAGGTTCACCCTTGCCGTTTGCTGCCTGGGGCATGGACATGACTGGACCCATAGAACCCGCAGCATCAAACGGACATCATTTCATCTTAGTAGCTATCGACTATTTCACCAAGTGGGTCGAGGCATCTACTTAAAAGGATGTCACGAAGAAGGTAGTGGTAGATTTTGTCCGAAACAATATCATCTGCAGATTTGGATACCGGAGTCTATCATCACTGACAATGCCGCTAACCTCAACAGCGACCTCATGAGATAAATCTATGAGATGTTCAGAATCGTTCACCGCAATTCCACAGCATATAAACCACAAATAAATGGGGCAGTCAAGGCAGCCAACAAGAATATCAAGAGAATTCTGCGGAAGATAGTGGACAATCACAGGTAATGGCACGAGAAACTACCTTTCGCTTTATTGGGTTATCGGAATACCATGAGAATATCCATTGGGGCAATGTCGTACATGTTGGTATACGGTACTGAAGTTGTGATACCCGCAGAGGTCAAAATACCATCTTTAAGGGTCATTCAAGAGGCAAAATTAGACGACGCAGAGTAGATATGGGTCAGGCAGGAGCAACTCATGTTCATTGATGAGAAAAGAAAGAATGCAGTATGTCATGGTCAACTATATCAGAATAGGATGGCCAGTGCATTTAACAAGAGAGTGAAGCCTCGCCAGTTCGCACCGGGGCAGTTCGTCTTGAAGAAAATCTTTCCCCATCAAGAAGAAGACAAAGGAAAGCTCACACCTAACTGGCAAGGTCCTTACGTGGTTCACCAAGCACTGTCTGGTGGAGCTCTAATCTTGGCGGAAATGGATGGAAGAGTCAACACGAAGCCCCTCAACTCAAACGCAATCAAGAGATATTATGTTTGAAGACAAATAGAGTTAGGTTTTTGATGTAACAAAACTACATTCAACCTGACTTCCCTCAGAGGGATACGTAGGCAACCCACGTAGTGTTTGGTTTCTCTCCCCTTTTTTTCTCTTGTAATAGAAACACCAAATATCACTTTTGTAAGTTTCTCAGGAACTACGCCGACTTGATTTCCTCAAAAAGGAATACGTAGGCAATCCTCATCGGATTCAGTCATCTTTTGTAATTGAACTACGTTCTAGCATGATTCCATTTAGATACGTACGTTGTCTGAGTCAGACTCGGCCATTTTCATTCTTAATCTCATCATTTTGCATACGCTCGGGTGTGGAGAACCTTTCGTAACATGTCATAATCCGAAATGACAGCATTTGCCTTAAAAATAAATTATTTTCAAAATGTTTTCTAAAGACAATATATATATATATATATATATATATATATATATATATATATATATATATATATATATACACACACACCATAATCTAGTCCATCTATCGAACTTCGTGACACAATGATGTCAAAGGCCGGGGCAAACCAACACTGTGGTAGCCACAAACCAACTCTCCCCCCCCCCAACTAAGAATTATCCTTTGAGTGCAGGGTCAACAGGGAGTAAGGAAGTACTAAGACCATAATGGGGCAAACGATGGACCCACCACTTGCCTAAGATTATCTCTCTTCCTGCTTTACTTGAATGTTTTCTAGCACAGCTAAAGCTAACCTTTGAATCCTTTGCAGCTACCTCGGAATCAGACAGTTAATACGGAAAAATATGTGCATAGCAAATCGCCTGCTCAGCTAATCGGAGCACTATGTACAAAAGATTCATCGGTTTTGCCAATTAAAGTCCTATATATAGCAAACAGTCAGCTCAATCAATCGGAGCGCCCAGTACAAATTGAACGTCGGCTTCACTAATTGAAGTCCTGTATATAGCAAACTGTCAGCTCAATCAATCATAGTGCCCTATACAAATCGAATGTCGGCTTCACCAACAGGAGCCTTGTATATAGTAAACTGCAAAACTTAGCCAACAAAGCAATTCGCGTCGCCGCTCCATCGTAACGGATGCCAGAATAGATGGTCGAAAAACCTCGTCACAGATGGTATAAGGTGGTACTTATGTGTGTGTTTCTTGTAGGGGAACTACATGAAGCCATGCGGCATCATAAGGTGGGCTAAAATGCATGTAGCTATTTTGGGAAAACTGTTTTCAAAAACCTATTTCAAATGTAAGGCTCGCGCGGCGGTATAAGGAAAGATTGTGACTGAAATTGAGAAATGTGAATACGAGGTGGTACTCGGTTATGATTCTTGATTTATACGAGGCGGTACCTCGGTTTTGATTCTTATTGTACACGAGGTGGTACCTCATTGTGATTCTTGTTGTTTATCTCATGTCGCAAAGAGTATTAGTAGGAACATTTCTGTTGTTTTGTTCTTCCTGGTTCTATTAGTTGTTGTCTGTATATGATCATTGCGGTTCTCTTTTACTGTTGCCTTTATGTTATTTCCAGGCTTAAACTCCGGTGTTAGTTCATGCTATTATCTTGTTTCGTATCAGTTATTTCTTTGCTTTCCATTATTATTCATTATTATGTTTTCATATTGTTTATTTATATCTTAGTAGGTGTCTTGAACTGACCTCGTTACTACTCTACCGAGGTTAGGCTTGATACTTACTGGGTACCATTGTGGTATACTCATACTACGCTTCTGCACATCTTTTTGTACAGATCCAGGTACGTCTGCCTGTGCCGGATGCTAGAGTTGATTTGAATAGCTACTTGTGGAGATTTCAAGGTATACCTGCTCTACGTCCGTAGGCCTCAGAGTCACCTTCCTTTACTTTTACTATTGTTGTATTTTTTCATTCAGACAGTGATGTAGAAGACACTTTATCTTACTCTATAGAGCTTATGACTCAGTTCCACCGGTCTTGGGGAGTGTATTGTTAAGATTCTATTTTCGGAAGATTTTATGAGTTTATCAGGATTGTTTTTAGTATTTTGTTAATTATATCTGTCCAGTTGTTATCAAATGTTAGGCTTACCTAGTCGTAGAAAATAGGTGCCATCACGACATCCTACAGATGGAAATTGGGGTCGTGACACTAACACTTAACCTACTACATATATACTCCAGAGAATCCCCTACCCTACATTTAAACCATGTAGTGTCCTCAATGCATATAAAATAATGAAAATCAAGTGAGGTGGTAAGAAAACTCCCTGATCACTCCTCATCATTGCCTCGTGATTGAAGGCCATATCAGTAGCTGCCCAATCTTCATCATCATCTCCTGGCTTAGCATCCTCTTCAGCTTCCTCCTTAGATGTTTTGGCTTGGCCTCTGAACATTCAGGCATGTTTATATCTTCGTCCTCGGGTGATCTCTAGCCCTCACCAAGCCCCACCAGATGTCGGGCATGGGCATTGAGCAAGAAGCGCTCATGTAAGTTATCCATCTCCTCCTGAGTAGCCGGCCTCCCTCTAATATGTAGCTGTAAGTCCAACATTCCATAGTAATGGGCCATGAAGCTATCATCACAAGCATTGTGCTCGGCACCAGTGAGTGCAGCCATATCATTCTCCTTCTTAGGCCGAATGTTGGTGATGTCAGTCCCTCGGAGGGGTGATGGAATGACTATATAAAACTCTGGCTCCTCCTTTACCTCCTCATTTCTCAGATACTGTGTTATTATGTTGCCGAAGAACAACCTATCTATCCTCTTGCTCTTTCGCACATGCGCCATCTGGTGGCGTATCAAATAGCCCACATTCACCTTTTGGCCGGTCATTAAGAAGTAAAGCAGGCACACCCTCTCCAGCCAAAGCAAAGTGTCATGATTGCATGGTAGCAACCGAGTGTTGATCAATTTCAACCAAACTTGAGCCTCCAGCTTCATCTTCTTCTTTGGAAATTTCCTATGGCGGCCAGTCTTTTTGTCACGGACCCAGGCAGCAACAAAATTGACACCACATAAAGTGTATCTAAGCTCTCGATATATCGGGTGGCCAATGAAGTTACCCAAGGGCTCATGTGGAACATCCGGAGTTCCCAAGTAGTTGCATAGAGCGGTTGCCGAAAAATCAATCAATCTACCCTGAATGTTGCTCTGGATCATTCGGATCATATCTGGCATAGAACTTGCGAACGAGGTTCACATTAATATCCCCAGGGTTCCCTAACACATAGCTCAACCCAAGCTCATGAATAGACTTTTATATTGCCGGATACTTAGCTCGTAAACGGTGCTCATCAATAGCTAAATCGGGATGCATATGCTAAGGCCGACAAATCTTGTACCATGCCTTGGTAGATAGGGGTATACTTTTAATTCCATATTCATACTGCCCTTGAGGCTTGGGCGTGTGGCTGCCATGGCTACAACTGCTCGTAATCCCTCAACCTAACTAGATATGGCCTCTCCCTCTTTTTGCTTTTTTGATGGCGGTGCGGAGGATGTCTTGCCTTTAGCAGAGGCAGTAGCTTTGCCCTTTCCTTTGTCAATTGGAGGTGCATTTGGTTTCGGGCATACCATTTTTGTACCTACATAAGTGGACGTTAGTTAACTTTAGAGGGCATTGAATCAATTCGAAACATGGTCGTATGACCCCACACTTAAAAGATTAGCACATTATTGTCAAGTAATTCGAGGCTACTCAGACTTCACATCTTGAAATTAAGCAATAATGGAGCAACAATACAACTAGTTCATGCGGGAGAACAAAGTAAGTTCCATACTTGAACCTTTACCCCGGCTCCGGTGAGCCACCCCACACTCATATTTTATGCTCGCGATAATTAAAACCTACTAGTGTACCAATCCCGGAGGCTCGGGCTCCAATTGGGACACTACGTGCCTTGGAGGCATTTCATTGAACACATGGTACGCACTAGTTTGGGTGAAGATTTTGTGTATAACCAGTGTCGAGCCTAACCTCGACGAAGTAGTGACGAGGCTATGACAAGACACTCACATAATAAACTTATGCAAATAACATTATATGTACAAGATAACAACAGATAAAACCTAATCATGTACTATTGGGAGGGGGACATCCTAAAGGGGATACAAGATACGAGAAATACAGCGGAAATGATAACCAAAACAGTCAATATGCCTTTAACGAGTGAAAACAATTAATCAACAAGAACAAGCCGTACTTCAACAATGGTTCCACAATACCAATCTCAACTTTGAAATCAATACTAAATTATCAGAAAAGCCCGTAAACACGGTAAGAATGATCAATTTAGTAAGTAACTAGTCTAAGCATGGATAACAGGATCAAAGTAAGCAATAAACTACAAGGAACAAGTCACACCCGCATGCTTTAACCCGGGGTGGGTTCTCACTTCTCTGCTCATATAGTCCAGCTTAGCTCTATACTACACTAAGCTCGGTAGGACTTGGCTCGAGCTCAATTAGCTTGGCTCGACATTTAGAGATTCTATTCGGAAAGCCACTTAGCTTTTCAAAGGGTAAAGGACAAAAAATATACGGAAAAGGGTCAAAAATACCCCTTTACTATTGAATATTATTTAAAGTTACCTTCCGTTATATTATTGGATCAAAAATACCCTTACCGTCTTTTGTTTTTTGGTTAAAGATTAAAACTTTTAGTAACCAAAATGTCAAATATACACACCACTTCCTCATTGGACTCTAGACACAGGTCTTACAAAAATAACCAAAGAAGATAGCTAATTTCTATCTATTTGCCTCATAGTAGCTAATGTAGGCTAGCAAGCTAATAACAATCTAATGAACTCTAATACTATATCTACCTTTGTTACACTATCAGACAGGGTAACTGTCTAGCTTCTCTAGTATCTGTTTTCATTTGTCCTGTTGTTGCCCTGCAATGTGTAATTGTAGGATCATTTCTCTGAGTCTATAACTGCTATCTCGCCTGGTTTGTTGAAATCTTTTGTTGTTCCTTTCTTCCCAAATGTGATATACTGATGCTGCAAATAAGAATATAAGGATCTCTCCAATTGGTCTTCTGCTATTCTTTCTCTGAGATAGCCATACAACTTCATCCTCCCACTAGTAAAGGCATGTTAATATTCATCCATTTCAATATTTTACCCCATATGTCCTTAGAGTATGAACATTCAAAGAATAAGTGGTTATGTGTCTCATCTGTTCCTATAGAGCATAAGACACATGCATGTGGTACTTAAATTCCCTAGCTTAATAATCTATGAGTTGTTGCAGGTTGTTTCTTAACTGCCATCCATAGGATGAAAAGGTGTCTAGGTATTAGTCCTTTGCTCATCACCAAGGACCTCCATATCGCCTTTTGGTATTGTGGCACACTCGCGGTATATGCTTTCCTTATTATGAATTTGGCATCAAAGACATATAGATTCAATTCTGCAACTCCAGTTGTTAGCCAGTCCTGAGCATCAAACACTTTCTTCACTACCTATTAGGCCTATTTTGGAGTGGCTATATTGTCTAGATCCTTGCCTTTTATGTAGTGTGTGGGTACCCAAAGTACTTAGAGCATGAAGCTGTACACTTTGGATGGTAGTTGAAGTCTGGATTCAGTTTCAGTTGCTTTAGAGCATTGTTTGGATATTCCATCACTAGTACAAAGAGATAAGGTGACATTGGATCAACCTGTCTCAACCCCTTCTTTGCATTAAATCTGGGAGTTAATACCTCATTGATAAGAAGAGAACAACTGACAATACTCACACACTCCATAATGAGCTTGATCAGTCTAGTAGGTAAACCAAACTCCAATAGTAATCCTTCCAAGAAGCTCTATTCCATATAATCATAGGCTTTCCTGATATCCACTTTGATCAGACATCTAGGAGATGATAATTACTAGGAATAACCTTTAAGCAACTCATGTGCTATGATCACAATATCCAGAATGTTCCTCCCTTCAATGAAAGCTGATTGCTAGGCCCCTACTATTTGAACTATTACTGGCTTTAGTCTTCCTGTCAATATCTTTGCTATGATCTTGTAGAGGGTTGTGAAACAAGCAATTGGTCTACATTCCTTGACAAGGGATAGATTTGGAGTCTTTGGTACTGATGTAACTGCATTCAAAACCAAACCGAATTAGAAAACCGTACCACAAAATTGGCTTATTGACTTATTGGTATCGGATTATCGGATTAACGGGTGGTGAAAGGATTGAAAATTTTTAATTAACCGCTTATCGGTTTGGGGGCGAATTATTCAATTTTCTTATCGGATAAACCGTTAACCCGTCAAGAATTTTTATGTTTATATTTTTATCCCTATGTATATTAAATATCTCTTCCACTATTTGAAACCCTAAAATTTAAATTCCTAATTTCTAATTTCCCTCGGCAGCCAGAAACATTCTCTCCTGCCGCTCTGGCCTCTCAGTCTCTACTCTCTACTCTCTGAACTTGAGGGTTGAGGCAAGGCAACAACTCAACCAAACTACCAAAGGATTAAATAGAAAGGTCTCAAGGCCTCAACTTGAGTACTACACGTCTCTGAACTTGAGGCAACAACAACTCAACCAAACAGGCCGCAACTTAGCTTCGCAGTCAAGAGTATCTCTTGGGCATGCTATTATTTCATTTGCTATTACTTTGAATGTTTTTACGTTTCGCTCATGTAGCTTCAGGCATGATTACAGTCTAGTTAATCACCCCCAAGCGGAGATTACTTTACATTTCAGTGAAAATCTCTCCCAACAAGCAGAGATGCGCTATACAAATCAAGCTCTCCCAACAAACGGAGACACTTCTCAGTGCAAAGATCTCCCAAAAAGTGGAGACGCACTCTACCAATCAAAGTCTCCCAACAAGCGGAGACAATTTTTAAATGCTCCGACAACTGTGGAACAGTACACATCCCGGCTAACAAATCGAGTCAAGATCAAGTATCCAATCATCCCAACCCCAAATAAGGGCTCGCCATCAGCCAGGCATCATCATTCCTGCATCATCTACATCGCATCTTAGTACATACTGCATTACAATATATTGGTATGTGTGTATTTCATTTATTTTGCAGGAGCAAACACCGTAGCGAGGAACTTTTCTTAGCTGCAGACCAAAATACAACTCTATAGGGACATCCAACCAATTAGCGGGCCAAGGATCCAAGCTCAAGACGATCAATGAGACTCAAAATTTTCAAATCCTTCAATTCAAGCCGCAAACTCAAGATATCATGAGTGCCCAATCCTCCGTCTCGCTGTATCGCCGTAATGCGATACTGGGGCAATTCATGCGAGTGTCGCTTCCTTAAAATCTTCATCTTAGAATTACATGAGGCCCGATCCTCGTTAAAGCCCGAGGTATGTAAGAAATTCAAGGCCAGAATTTGGCCCCAATATTCCCAAATTCTTCTTTAACTCGATCCTGCAATCTTCATGCCACTCCTGCAATACATGCCTAAAGTCGGGACAAAATTGTCTTTGATTCAATTTCTTTGTCCGAAAATTCTTTCGTCGTCTCCGGTCAAAGAGGGGCAGCTGTTGACGGCCAATTTTGATCCTCCCTTTTTAAATTAATTTATTAAAGTGTTTTCTAGTAACAAATACTTATTTTTAAAACTTAATTAAGTATAAGTTTTTAAAATTAATCATGTAGTGTTAACATTATGAAATTACAAATATTTTTACTATTTTTAAGATTATTAAAATGATTCATATATATATACATTACATAGGTTCTATAATAAATTTGATAAATTACACTTTAATTTCTAGTTAATTAGACTATTATGTGAAATTCAAAATTAGTATTGCAATTTAGGAAAACAAAGCGTTTTATAAATAGTTAATTAAAATAATTAGTAGTATATATAATAATTATAATTTTTACCACATTTATTGAAAATTGTTAAGTTTATTTAAATTAAATTCAAAAAGGGATTAAAACACAAATGCTACAATTGCAATTCTCAAATCAAAGACAAAGTGGTCATTCCTTAAATTATTTTTGGCTCGTAGCAAGCCCAGTCCGAAATATACCCAGTCCAGACATCCCCATCTCTTCCCTGTTGGCGATCCAAGCCACTCTATTTGCACCAATCAGATCGCACCATGTCACCTCTCCGTAACACTCAGACAAGAAACATAATGCATCTTAGCCGTTGATCCATCTAATCAATGGCTCACATTTATTCTCTGATTTTCCTTTTGATTTTAATACCCGCCCCCAGATATCTAATCTCAACCATCCAAAAACTCTTAATCCAACGGCCACTGATTTTTCCACTTAAATCATTTCTAAAAATCCAATTACCAAAATAATCGGAGTCGTTGATCAGCATATCCAACGGCTCCCGTTCCATCTCTCGTCTTTAATCCTAGAGACCAACCCTATTCCACCAGAAACCCTAATTATTTCTTACCACTCCCAACCGCCCTCATTTCCCTTTCCTCTCTCTTTTCTCTCATCCTTTCAAACCCATCAATCAGAGAAAACTTGCACGAATCGGTGCAAGGTCACAAGACCTTCACCAAATCATCCTTCCCTGCTTATCCATCCCCGAATCCCGCTAATTTTCCCTTTTTGCTCTTCAAATCTAAGAGATTAGACACGTCCAGTAAGGTTGAAACACCATTCTTTCGTTCTTTCAAATCAAACTTACAGATTCGTCTCCTTTGTCCCTAGGAGATGAAGCCAGTGAGTCTATTTTCAATTCTCGTCGATTGATTTCAAAACCCCCAATTTGAAACCCTAGAACTAAATGATAAAACTTTATTTCATCTGATTTCTCCACTCGTTCTTCCAAATCGAAGCATGCATGTGCACGTTTCAGAGCTTTATCATAAATATTTTGTACCCAGAGGTCAAACGTAGTGACCTCTGAGTTTTTGGGATTTGTCCGATGGGTCTTCCTTCAACGGTCAATTGCTCTCCACTCAGATAAAAACTATCATTGATTCCCCTCTATCTCTGAGATTTTTCACTCGATTTTGCTATCATCATCGATCTTTCGTCACTTTCGACTACCGTTTTGAATCTATGAAACCCTAGAGCCTTAATGGCACTATAAAATGGGCCTTTAATGTTCTTATCTAACAGATGATTTAACACTGGAAAAAAAACCTAACAACAAAAAAGAGCAATTCTGAGATTTCAAAGAAAACCTAGGGTTTCTTACTGATTCATGTTCTTTTTTTTTTCTAAGTGCTTTCACTACTTCGAGCTTGAAATCTTGGGTGTTAAGTTACTAAGACAAACCTTTGTTTGGTCTGGTGCCTTTGAAAAGGTCAGTACACCTTTAACTCTTCTCTTTTGATTGTTTTATTAAAATAATATGAACATGCTCATTGTCTTCTATTAATTGTAGTTGTTTATGATGTGATCATTGATATACAAACGCTATCTCCATGTTTATGAAAATGTGCTATTAGTCTGTGATCTTTTGTCATGTTTCTGAGTATCCTCAAACTGATGTCGGCCAGCCTGTTATATGACTGTAACAACTCTTATATCTGAATCCTAGTAGTTTACATGATTAATTTCCCTTAATGTGCTTTAAATGACTGCCAATGTTTAGCTAAATTTCATAATCTTTCATTGATAATCCTACTATGATCTTTATCCCAACATGTTATTTCTCTGCATTTCGTTTGTTTATTGTTCGATAATCCTGATGGAGATGAATCTGAAAGTTCATAAGTTTATATCATTTAACTAAAGCATGAAAATCTAAGTGTTTAGATGCTTTCCTTCTCTATACTTGTATCTGCTAACTCTGAAGGCAACTTCTGGGTTGTCACTATGGCATTCTCATTATTATACCTAAATGTTGATTGCCTCTGTATGAAGCAGTAATACCAGTAGTCCTACTGTATACACCCTGTTAAGATTAAGTTATCTTCCTTTCACAGAATGTAAGTCATAATCATGTTTGTTATGATTGACTAATAGTTGTTAATTTGAACTTAGTTGTCTAATGTTTAGATGTAATCCTCAGCTGCATGTTTAAGTCAAAACCTGTTTGGTGTAATGCTTTCTTGTTTTTAATCTCTTTATGCCACTATTGACTTTGTGAAGCTTACATTCAGTTGTCAGCTTTCATAGAAGTAGGACCCAGTCATTCTTGTTGTAGTCTAATAATAATCTTTAAAATCTAAGTATGATTACTCCATTTATGGGTACTGATCTAGACTATACACCTCAATTAAACTTGTTTTGGTATAACATTCTCTTTATCTGTAACCCCTCTCCCTGCATGACATGTTCAACTTAGTTCCATAACATGCAAAGCTTCCCTGTCTCTATGAAATCACAACCTTTCTTGAAGTGTTTATATAACTGACTGAGTATTGTATGTTCCACTGTCTGGCTCCATGATTCCATGTTCTTGTTTTGAACTACCCTTAGTTTTCTCCTCATTGTTAATCTGAAACTGAATATGATCCTTAAACCTTGTGAGAAGTCCTTGTTTGATACTACCTAAGAATAATGGTTTGTTTAAGTATAGTGTTGTTATGAGAAGGACTCTGTCAAAATATTTGTAGGACCTCCATGTTGAATCTATAACCTATGATCCTACTAAGAACCATGATCATATTTCTACTACTTCTGATAATGCCTGAAAAGCTGTTTGGTATGATTGTTTGTTTGAACCCTCATTGATGCTTTCTAAGAAACCCAAGCAGTATGGTCAGTTTATGCATGTGCTAAGGTCAGTACTTAAGATAATCAACTCACAATTAGGCAGGAACATCCGTATTCCTTACCTTCACTTTGAATGTATTTCCCTAGTGTTAGACATCTAACACTATGTTATAATGTTCCTGTTTTCTCTCATATATGTGCTCGAAATCTGATCTTTAGGTTTACCTGATATATGCATTGTTCATTTGGTATCAAATATAGTCTTTGTTCCCTATGTTATTCTGTTAGAAGGGAGAGTATACTTTCGTGGAAAGGGATACAATAGCATTTAGTTTACATTGAAAGGGCTTCATTGGCACTTAAACCCATATGGAAAAATAAGTCGTTAGTGGTTAGGGGTATTTGGGAGTGGATTTTAACTCTAGGTTGGGCTACTCTCCCCGGCACAAGCATTGCTCTAGGCCTTGAGTCCCTTGGGAACTTTGAAGTGTCGGGGGATTCAAAGGGGGCATCGACCTTGAGTAAAACTCCCTCCTTAGCCCTTAATTCATTGACACTTTTGGTTCCTTAGGGGTTTAGTGTTTAATAACAATGAAAGATTTTCAATATAAATTATTTGCCATATATAACTACCACATTAGTATAACGTCTTATAGTATTTGAGTATTGATGTTTTAATACATTGTTCTAGTCGTCTGTTCATATATGTTTCATCATTGGGGCAGAGCTACTTTCCAATATGCTCAACAATCTCACTTGATCAATATTTCAATGGGTTCTATATGGAGAACAAGGGTCCACAAGTCAACCATCTGAGGTTTACAGATGATGTGATCATCTTCATATTAGGGAGCACGGCATCATTATTGAAAACCATGAAGATCTTGGATGATTATGAAAATAGCTCAGGGCAGAAAATCAAGAAGGTCAAGAGTCACTTCATGACTCCATCATGTGTATTCCAGTACAATGTTGTCCAAATGACATAACTCTATCATCATTGGGAAGTTTGTTTCTGAGTGCTCTACAGAGACAGAATGACCATCTGAACGGAATCTATTTATGCTATGTCATCTTGTTGGTGAAGAGAACTTGTTTCTTCTTCCTAATTATACCCCAAGCAGAAGCACATGTGAAGTTTCTAGAAGTAGTGGGAGTCCATGTTGGTTTGTCGGGTGTATGAGGTAGGTAGTTGATGGGAATTTGAAGAATTTCTCTGATTTTGAGTGATGGGGCACAAGTATTGAGCTTCTGAATGTTTCATCTCCCCGAAACCCAAAAATGAGACACAAGAATTTTGCCATATCTACCTCCTTCATTTCTGAAAGCTACCAAAGGACCTGTGCCTAACCAATTATCCAACTAAAAGCTGACTGTGCCATAGTGTAGCCTCCACGGGATGTGAGGTTCGGCTTCTTTTTTGTTGGTCATCATCTTTTTTCAGGTCTGAGATTGTCTAGAATTCCATTTCTTGGATACAGGATGTGACCTCTTACAGTACTTAGCCCTCAAAAACTTACTCCACAGGGATTGTTTAGTTCTAAAGGACCACCATTATTTGAATTCCATAGACTTGCAAACATCAGCAATTGTTCTAAAGCCAGTACCTTCTTCCTCAAGTGGATAGGACATTTTCTCCCATGAAGAACGGCGATATTTGTTTCTATCTTTGTCCATTCCCCATAAAAGGTTAGCAGTCATTCTCTCAATTTGCTTTATAACAACTTTAGGAGGTGACAAAGCTGAGAGAAGATGGGTTGGTAGAGATTGCAGCACATGTTTGATCAGGGTAGCTTTTCCTGCATATGAGAGCATTCTACCATGCCATCCTCTAATTCAGCTAACTACCTTGGAGATTAAGTCATTGAAATGCATGATTCACTTCCTTCCAATGTAGAGTGGGCATCTAAGGTAAGTGATTGGAGATTCCCTTTTGGTAAAACCTGTAATCTGATGAATTTTGTTAGTGTATCATCAGTGTTATGATGATTATTGGATTTCTAAAAATAGGTGGAGATTTGGTGTGTAATTGTGGGACTAGGTGTAGTGGGTAGTGTTGATGATGTGGTTGCGTGTGGGGTCGGAGAAGTGTAAATGGAGGACTGAGAGTCTACGTGGACATTGGATGGAGGTGAATGGTGGCCTAAATTGTCAGTGTTTCTGGAGCTGTCATTACTGGTATTGGTTTGTTGTGGGCCAGCCCGTGTTTAGGCTAATGGGATGCCGTCGTTTTGGGCTTGAGTGAAGGACTTAGATGGGGTAAGTGAATCATCTAAGTGAAGATAAGCAAATTTATTAGAGTGTGTGTAAAGATGCAGATCCAAAGAGGGGCCTGACTTCTTGAGGCCCAATTACCAGAGTTCAATCCTCTTTCCCTCAATTCCTTTATTATCATTTATTGCTTCCTTAATCTAGTTTACTGCTTCATTACTTTTATCTACTGCTTTGTTGCTTTGTCGCATTTTTGTTGTCATGTATTTAACACTCATATATTAGATCACATGCTTTTTATTCATGCTTTAATATCATATGAAACATAGCCAAGCTTTAAAGGATTTAAAAGGAACTAGTTGGTAATTAATCCTCACTTCGCTAATTATAATTTACTATCATTACTATGTTATCACTCACCTTTCCTTTTCTTAAAATATTTTTGAAGCTCGGAATTAAGTCAGGATAGCACCCCCATTTTCGAAAAAAGAGATCAGAACTAAATCACAAACTCTACTATCATGAGGAAAATCGGAATTTTGCAAAAAGTAAGGAACTGTCACCTTAAAGAATATTTTTTTTCAACAAAATGGTCTTTCTTCAAAATCTTCAAATCAAGGTATACCTTAGGCTCACTTTCTTACAAACATCTTTTAGAGTTATATGAATACCCATTCCCTAAATCAGATATTTTCATAACTTAACCTCTTTTCACAAGAATATAGACCACTTACATACATATTTCAAAACCCTTTTAACATGCCCCTTAGACTCCTAAGAAAATTCACATCCTTTTTAAAAAAAGGTCTCACATTCCTTTTTACCAGTTTCATGTTTTCCATTAGATATGTAGCAAGTCGTGCTCTTTAATAGTAGATAAGCATAGTAAAAATATTAGATTCCTTAAAATTAGTCTAAGTTCTATGGAGCTACCTCAGATAGACTTTAAGGGGTGCCTAACACCTTCACCTAGAAAAATAAGAACCCTTACCCATAATCTCACCGATTAGCATACCAATAAAATATATATAACTTAGTAATTAAATAGGTACCCTAGTATACCTTTAAATATTAGGTGGCGACTCTCTTTTATCAACAACAGAGAAACCACAAGTTGAATCTTATTTTGTCTAGTGCAAAATAGGGTACAACATATGTATCCATGCCTGTGGGAGATTCTATTATTGTGGACCGTGTGTATCGGTCGTGTTTAGTTGTTATTAGTGGTTTTGAGACCAGAGTTGATCTATTGCTGCTTAGTATGGTAGACTTTGATGTTATCTTGTGCATGGACTAGTTGTCACCCTATTATGCTATTTTGGATTGTCACGCCAAGACGGTGACCCTTGCTATGCCAGGTTTGCAATGGTTAGAGTGGAGGGGTGCATTGGATTTTGTTCCTAGAAGGGTTGTGTCATTTATAAAGGCTCAGCCAATGGTTGAGAAGGGGTGTGATGCTTATCTAGCCTTTGTGAGAGATGTCAGTGCTGATACTCCTACCGTTGAGTCAGTTCCGGTAGTGAGAGACTTCCCAGATGTATTTCTAGTGGATTATCCGGGCATGCTGCCTGATAGGGATATCGATTTTGGCATTGACTTGTTGCCGGGAACTCAGTCCATTTCTATTCCACCATATTGCATGGCCCCAGTAGATTTGAAGGAGTTAAAGGAGTATTTGCAAGAGCTTCTTGATAAGGATTTCATTCGGCCTAGTGTGTCGCTGTGGGGTGCTCTGGTCTTGTTTGTGAAGAAGAATGATGATTCTATGCGCATGTGTATTGATTATCGGCAGTTGAACAAGGTTATAGTGAAAAACATGTATCCATTGCCACGCATTGATGACTTTTTTGATTAGCTACAGGCTGCCAGAGTGTTCTCAAAGATTGATTTGTGGTCAGGTTATCATCAGCTAAAGATTCGGGATTCGGATATTCTGAAGACTACCTTTAGGACTCAGTATGGTCACTACGAGTTCCTTGTGATGATATTTGGGCTAACCAACGCCCCAGCATCATTTTTTCACACGATGAATAATGTATTCCATCCATATCTTGATTCATTTGTCACCGTGTTTATTGATGACATCATAGTGTACTCCCGCAATCGGGATGATCATGAGCAACACTTGAAGATCGTGCTTCAGACCTTGAGAGAGAAAAATTGTATGCAAACTTCTCAAAGTGTGAATTCTGGCTAGATTCGGTGGAGTTTTTGGGTCATGTGGTATCGAGTGAGGGGATCAAGATAGATCCGAAGAAGATTGAAGCAGTGAAGAATTAGCCCAGACGATCTTCAGCTACTGAGATCCGGAGTTTCCTTGGTTTGGTCGGGTATTATCATTGTTTCATAGAGGGTTTCTCATCGATTGTTGCACCTATGACAAGACTGACCCAGAAGGGTGCTCCTTTCAGACGGTAGGAGTGTAAGGCGAGCTTTCAAAAGCTCAAGACTGCTTTGACTACAGCCCAAGTAGTGGTGTTTCCTACAGGATCGGGGTCTTATACTGTGCATTGCGATGCATCACGTGTTGGCCTGGCACAATGTTGTTGCAAGATGGTAGGGTGATTCCTACGTATCTCGACAGCTGAAGACCCATGAGAAGAATTATTCAGTCCACGACTTGGAATTGGCAGCTATTGTTCATGCATTGAAGATTTGGCAGCATTATTTATACGGTGTCCCTTGTGAGGTCTTTACCGACCACCGGAGTCTTTAGTATTTGTTCAAATAGAAAGATCTTAACTTGCGGCAGTGGAGGTGGTTAGAGTTGCTTAAGGACTATGATATCACTATTCTATCTCATCCCGCAAAGGCCAATGTGGTGGTCGATGCCTAGAATTGAAAGGCGGAGAGCTTGGGTAATTTAGCATGTCTACCGGCAGCAGAGAGGCCATTAGCATTGGATGTTCAGGCCTTAGCCAACCAGTTTGTTAGATTGGATGTTTCGAAGCCTAGTCGAGTTCTTACTTGCGTGGTTTCTTGGTCTTATCTAGATGATCGTATCAGAGAATGTTAGTATGACAACCCTCATTTGCTTGTCCTCAAGGACACGGTTCAGCACGGTGATGCTAAGGAGGTTTCTATTGGAGATGACGGTGTGTTGCTGATGCATGGCCGAATATGTGTGCCCAATGTAGATGGGTTACGTGAGTTGATTCTTCAGGAGGCCCACAGTTTGCGGTACTCCATTCATTCGGGTGCCGCTAAGATGTATCAGGATTTTAGGCAGCACTATTGGTGGAGGAGAATGAATAAAGACATAGTGGCGTATGTAGCTCGGTGCCTAAATTGTCAGCAGGTGAAGTATGAGCATCAGAGGCCGAGTGGTTTGCCTCAGAGACTCGAGATTCCTCGTTCCTGAGTGCAAATGGGAGCATGTCACCATGGACTTCGTTGTTGGGCTCCCACAGACTCGGAAGAAATTTGACGCGATATGGGTGATTGTGGACAAGTTGACCAAGTCAGCTCATTTCATTCTGGTAGTGACTACCTATTCTTCAGAGCAACTAGCTCAGGTTTATATCCGCGAGATTATCCGACTTCATGGCGTACCGGTATCCATCATCTCTGACTGGGTTATGCAGTTCACATCGCATTTCTAGAGAGCTGTACAGCATGAGTTAGGCACACGGGTTGAGCTGAGTACAGCATTTCACCCCCAGACGGACGGACAGTCTGAGCGCACCATTCAGATATTAGAGGATATGCTTCATGCCTGTGTTATGAATTCCAGGGTTGCTTGGGATCAGTTCTTTCCACTTGCAGAGTTTTCCTACAACAACAGCTACCAATCGAATATTCAGAAGGCTCCTTATGAGGCCCTATAGTGAAGACGGTGTCGTTCTCCAGTTGGTTGATTTGAGCCGAGAGAGGCTAAATTATTAGGAACAAATTTGGTTCAACATTCCTTGGAAAAGGTCAAGTTGATCCAGGATCGGCTTTGCACAGCCCAATCTAGATAGAAGAGTTATGCGGATCGGAAGGTTCACGATGTGGCATTCATGGTTGGAGAGCGAGTCTTGCTTCGGGTTTCACCCATGAAGGGTGTGATGAGGTTCGGGAAGAAGGTCAAGCTGAGCCCTAAGTATATCGGACCTTTTGTCTTGAGAGGATTGGTGAGGTGGCCTACAAGCTTGCATTGCCACCTAGTTTATCTGAGTTTCATCCGGTATTCCATGTTTCTATGCTCCGGAAGTATTACGGTGATCTGTCTCATGTTTTAGACTTCAGCACAATCCAATTGGATGAGGATTTTACTTATATTGAGGAGCATGTGGCTATCTTGGACAGACAGGCCTGGAAGTTGAGATCAAAGAATATTGCTTCAGTGAAGGTTCAATGGAGGGGTCATTCGGTTGAGGAGGCGACCTGGGAGACCGATCACGACATGCGGATTCGTTATCCTCATCTATTCATCATTTCATGTAGGTCCTTATGCATGTTCGAGGATGAACGTTTGTTTTAAGAGGGGGAGAATGTAACGACCGATCGGTCATTTTATGTAATTGTGCCCAGTTACCCCTTTATATTCTTCACACGTGTGTGTTTATGTTTTATGACTTGCGGGGTTGGTTAGTTTCATTCCGGGAAGCTTTCGGATTGATTTGCACCCTTTGATTCTCGACTTAGAAGTTTAAATTTGAATTCCAAACTATGACTTTTGTGAAAATGATCCCGAAACTGTATTTTGATGGCTCAGATAGCTTCGTATCATAATTTCGGACTTGGGCGTATGCCCGAAATTGATTTCGGAAGTCCGTAGGTTGATTTGTGTTGATTTGCCAAAATTTGGCAATTTGAAGTTGAAAAGTTTGACCGTAGGTTGACTTTTAGATATCGAGCTCAAAATTTTATTTTTGGACTTGGAATAGGTCTGTTATGCTATTTAGAACTTGTCTGTAAAATTTGATACCATTTGGAGTTGATTTGATAGGATTCGGACGTTTAGTTGTAATTCTAGAGATTCTTGAACTTTACTTTGAAATTCATGTGTTTTAGTGTTCGATTCGTAGTTTTAGATATTATTTTTGTGTTTTGATCATACAAGCGAGTTTGTATAATATTTCTAGACTTGTGTGGATGTTTGTTTTGGAGCCCCGAGGGCTCGGATGAGTTTCGGACATGTTTCGGAATGGATTTCATTAAAAATGAACTATTGGTGCTACTGGTGCTCAGGCATCGCAATTGCAAGCACCAGCATTGCAATTGTGAAAGTGACAGTGGGGGCTCAGGTGTCGCAATTTCGACTACCTCTTCGCATTTCAGAAGTTTCCTGGCTTATGACTTAGTTCGCATTTGCAAATATTTGTTCGCTTTTGCGATGTTGTCCAGTTCGCAATTGCAAAGTCTTTTCTCACAGTTGCGATGGTGCATGAGGCTGTCAGGGTTCGTAAATGTGAGCCCCGGTCCACAATTCTGAGGGTTTGCAAATGGGAGCCCTAGTCCGCAAATGCGAGGGTTCGCAAATATGACAACTGCAGCTTGTACAAAGGGTTGGGAGATGGGATTTTTCAAAACATTCTTTCATTTTTTAACTCTAGACTCGGTAGGAGGCGATTTGGAGATGGGATTTTCATCTACAAACTTTGGGTAAGTGATTCTAATCTATTTCTAACCATATTCCATCAATATATCTTAGATTTTAACATCAAAATCATGTGAATCAAAATGAAAATTTGTGAAACTTTGTCAAGTTTTTGAAAAATAAGAAATTGAGTTTGGAGAGTCGATTTAGACTCGGATTTGAAACTAATCACATATATGAACTCGTGGGGTCATGGGTAGTCAGAAACTACCATTAGACCCGGGTTTTGACCAGGCGAGCCCCGAGTTGACGTTTGTTGACTTTTTGGGAAAAGTGTAAAGATCTTAGCTTTATCTATTGTGATCGATTTTCCTTGCATTATTTGATGATATTAAGTCGATTTTGGTTAGACTTGAGCCGTGTGGAGATAAACTTTAGGGTAAAAGCAATTTCCGAGAGTTGAATTGGCCTAGTTGAGGTAAGTATCTTGCCTAACTTTATGGGGGGGGGGAGGGGACTACCCCTTAGAATTGGTATTGACTGATTCATTTGTGTTATGTGAAAGTCGTGTACACAAGGTGAGAGTGGATACACGGGTTGTACGTGGTATTTGACCGGTCTAGGCTACTTATACTTCATCTATGCCTTAATTTAATTGTCATATCATGTTCTAAATTCTCATAGTCAATCTATTCTTACTTGTGTTAATCTATCCTTACATGCCTTAAATGATTTCGTTAACACTTGTTCTACATCCTAATGGATAAATTGCTCCTGTGCCTTAATTATAATTTTTATATGCTTTGCTCTAGAATGATGCACAGAATTCTTTGATAAATAGATAGCACTAGTATTGTTACAAAAGATAGGAGTGGATGTAAGAGATAAATTAAAATCAAGAAGTTGGTGCATAATCCATAGAACTTGTGCACAACAGCTTGCAACGGCTAGGTATTCTGCCTCAGTCGTTGATAGTGCAACATAATTTTGTTAATTGTTGTGCCAAGATACTAATGCATTTCCTAACAATTGACATATCCCACCGGTACTCTTCCTATCAATCTTGTCTCCTGCAAAATCAGCATTTGAAAAGCCTCTTAGAGAGAAATTGTTAGAGTGATCATACCATAGTTCTAGTTCAGATGTACCAATTAAATATCTAATAATTCATTTAACAGTAGAGAGATGGGATTCTTTAGGAGCCGACTAAAAGAGAGCAATTAATAGGCTAAAATTCCTACTTATCAATTGTATTATGTTGGCTTCTGTACTTTCGTACGAGACTTTGAGGATTGGTATTCCTTTATTTACTGATTTTCGAGGACTGAGTTATTTTCATGAGTTAACTACCCTATTTTCTGTATTTTCCATTCCTCTCATTATTTTTATATTGCGTACAGGTTATTGTAAGTGACCCGCCTTCGTCACGTCACTATTTCATCGAGGTTAGGCTCGGCATTTACAGAGTACATGGGATCGGTTGTACTCATACTACACTCTGCACTTGTGCAAATTTTGGAGTCGGTCCTAGTGACGGTCAGTAGATTGCTCGGGTTGACTATTGGACGGATACTTGAGGTACAGCAGCTCGGCGTTCGCAGCCCTGAAGTCTCCTTCTACTTTATCTTAGATGTGTATTTTCTTTTAGACAGCTTTACTTTCATTCGGACCTTTATCTGTACTATTCTAGTAGCTCGTGCACTTGTGACACCAGATCCGGGGTTGTATTTAGATATTTCAGTTGTTATAGCATTTCCACACTTTATTTCAATTTTATCTCAGTTATTTCAGTAATTTTCATCAGTTACATTGGATTTGTTTTAAAATGGCCTAAAACTAATCTAACGTTGGCTTGCCTAGCAAGTGAAATGTTAGGTGTCATTACGGTCCTAAGGGTGGGAATTCCGGGTCGTGACAAATTTGTCTTTAGAATTTCAACAACAGCTAGAATACAATAGCTCAAACCACCAAATAGTTGGAAATTGACTATGATTACAAGTCCAAAAACTTTGTATCAGACAAAGTTAGAAATACAATTCTATCCAACATAAAATTATTTTTTGAAAAAATAATTTTATTTCAAAGGGTATAAAAGTCGATCAATATCTCGAGGTTATTTTGGTCGATTAACATTCAGCATTTTAACGTTCACGCTTTTATAATAATATAGATATAGATATAAATATAGATATACATATAAATAAATTAATTATATTTTGAATTATTAACTATTATGATTTATAGTAACTTTGACATAGTTTCTAAGTCTGTAAATTTTATTTTTAAAAACAAAATAAATTTATGTCGAATTCACACCGAATTTTGCCAAGTAAATTTCAAAAGAGGAGTAACAATTGTTGATAAATTTGTAATTTAATATTTCTTTATTCTATGTGATTAAAATTTTAATCACATTGTAAGCCAAAACTACTTTATGAGTAATGTGAAACATAATTATAATTTTAAGTTCAGAATTCAAAAATTAATGAAAGATAATTTAGTAAATGTTTTTAGATTTATCTCTAATTTATTTATTTTCTTTGAAAGTTCTATTTTATGTCCAATATTAAATTAACCACATTCAACTATGACTTCCAATTTGAGAATATATTTGATATAATTCAATAGCATGTGAATCCAATTGTCAATTTAAACTATCAATGTTTATATTTCTTACAATCAATCAGTTTATTGTGTAGTTAAAGGCGGAAGTTTTTATTTTTTAAAAAAAACAAGAAAGGCAGTCAACCTGCAATAGAGGAATCTGAGTCTGACAAGGATACTGAGTCTGATCAATAGGAGTAGTTATTTGAATGTGGATGTTGTATTTTTGACTTGAAGATAGAGATATATTTGAATTATGCATGTGACTTAGTATTTTAATAATTGGTTGATGATAATTGGTGTTTGATTGCTTGTTTGTTTGGTTTGTGATAAATATTGGTGTTTGGTATGTTATAAATATTTGGGGTTTTGTTTGTTATGATAAATGGTGGATGATAAATTAGTTGGTTGGCTATTTTATTTGGTAGGTAGTGTAGTTGAAAATATAGGAGAAGGCTGCTAAAGTTTTTTCAGATTTGGGGCTGATTTGCGACCGAAGCAGTTGTAAATCTTACCAGATATTTGATTTACGACCGATTCCGTCACAAATTATAAATTTCTGATTTTTTTAATTAATTTATTCTCAAATTTAACGACAGTTTCGGTCGGAAATTTTAATTAAATATTAATTTTATTATTTATTTTTTGACCGATTCGGTCAAAATTATTAATTAAATATTTATTATTATTTAAATTTCTGACCGAACGGTCGGAACTTACCGAACAATTCGGTCGCAAATCCCTTAAATTCAAACTCGTCCTTAATTTTTTATTTTGCGACCAAATCCGTAGGAAACTTCCGACCGGTTCAGTCACAAATTATTTGCGACCACGTATTTTCGAACCGACCTTTTTCGATCGTAATCTGTCGAAAATCTCGATTTTCGACTGATTTGCGGTCATTTTGACGGTCAAAAATTGGCCCTTTTCTAGTAGTGGGAGTGACACTATGCGTAGAAGCAAATGCTAAAGAGTCAACCCGGGGTGGGTTCTCACTTCTCTGCTCATATAGTCCAGCTTAGCTCTATACTACACTAAGCTCGGTAGGACTTAGCTCGGGCTCAATTAGCTTGGCTCGACATTTAGAGATTCTATTCGGAAAGCCACTTAGCTTTTCAAAGGGTAAAGGACAAAAAATATACGAAAAAGGGTCAAAAATACCCCTTTACTATTGAATATTATTTAAAGTTACCTTCCGTTATATTATTGGATCAAAAATACCCTTACCGTCTTTTGTTTTTTGGTTAAAGATTAAAATTTTTAGTAACCAAAATGTCAAATATACACACCACTTGCTCATTGGACTCTAGATACAGGTCTTAGAAAAATAACCAAAGAGCATAGCTAATTTCTATCTATTTGCCTCATAGTAGCTAATGTAGGCTAGCAAGCTAATAACAATCTAATGAACTCTAATACTATATCTATCTCTGTTGCACTATCAGACAGGGTAACTGTCTAGCTTCTCTAGTATCTGTTTTCATTTGTTCTGTTGTTGCCCTGTAATGTGTAATTGTAGGATCATTTCTCTGAGTCTATAACTGCTATCTCACCTGGTTTGTTGAAATCTTTTGTTGTTCCTTTCTGCCCAAATGTGATATACTGATGCTGCAAATAAGAATATCAGGATCTCTCCATTTGGTCTTCTGCTATTCTTTCTCTGAGATATCCATACAACTTCATCCTCTCACTGGTTTAAAGGCATGTTAATATTCATCCATTTCAATATTTTACCCCAGATGTCCTTAGAGTATGAACATTCAAAGAATAAGTGGTTATATGTCTCATTTGTTCCTGTAGAGCATAAGACACATGCATGCGGTACTTGAATTCCCTAGCTTAATAATCTATGAGTTGTTGCAAGTCGTTTCTGAACTGCCATCCATAGGATGAAAAGGTTTCTATGTATTAGTCCTTTGCTCATCACCAAGGACCTCCATATCACCTTCTAGTATTGTGGCACACTCGCGGTATATGCTTTTCTTATTATGAATTTGGCATCAAAGACATGTAGATTCAATTCTGCAACTCCAGTTGTTAGCCAGTCCCGAGCATAAAACACTTTCTTCACTACCCATTAGGCCTGTTTTGGAGTGGCTATATTGTCTAGATCCTTGCCTTTTATGTAGTGTGGCTGTGCCCAAAGTACCCATAGCTTATCTTTCTTTTTAGTGATAGTCCATAGGAGTTTACTTATAGCTGCTTTGTTCCAAAGAAATAAGTTTATAACGTTTAAACCCCATATAGACCTGGGCTGGCATATTGTATCCCAAGCTACAGGATTTCTCCTGCTATATTCCTCAGATTCATGCCATAAGAAGTTCCTACACACTGCAGTTACCATATTAAGAACCTTTTTGGGAAGCAAAAATACTTGAGCCCAGTAGGTTTGCATTTCAAAGAGCACACTTTTTATAAGTTGTGCTCTGCCTACATAAAAAAGGTATCTAGATGTCCAGCTTTTAACTCTGGCCACTATTCTTTCCACTAGGGGAAGGCACTCACTGATGGTGAGCTTCCTTGTGGATAGGGGCACTCCTGAGTATTTGAATGGGAGAGTACCTAGAGTAAAGTGGTGTTGTGATATGATTTGTTATTTTACTTGAGTAGAGACCCCGTCCAGGTAGATTGAACTCTTTTCCATGTTGGCTTTGAGGCCTGATGCTTCAGAGAACTTGGCAAAACACTCCATCATAAGCTGTATAGAGATATAGTCTGCCCTGCAGCACATTAATAAATTATTTGCAAAACAGATATGTACAATCTCCATCTTTGAACACTTTGGATGGTAGTTGAAGTCTGGATTCAGTTTCAGTTGCTTCAGAGCATTGTTTGTATATTCCATCACTAGTACAAAGAGATAAGGTGACATTGGATCACCTTGTCTCAACCCCTTCTTTGCATTAAATCTGGGAGTTAACACCTCATTGATCAGAAGAGAACAACTGACAATACCCACACACTCTATAATGAGCTTAATCAGTCTAGTAGGTAAACCAAACTCCAATAGTAATCCTTCCAAGAAGCTCCATTCCACATAATCATAGGCTTTCCTGATATCCACTTTGATCAGACATCTAGGAGATGATAATTATTAGGAATAACTTTTCAGCAGCTCATGTGCTATGATCACAATATTCAGAATATTCCTCCCTTCAACAAAAGTTGATTGCGAGGCCCCTACTATTTGAACTATTACTAGTCTTCCTGTCAATATCTTTGCTATGATCTTGTAGAGGGTTGTACAACAAGCAATTGGTCTACATTCCTTGACAAGGGATAGATTTGGAGTCTTTGGTTCTAATATAGGGTAAAATATTTTAAACACTCAAAAAAATATCCTAGTATAGGGTAAAATATTTTAAACACTCAAGAAAATATTTGATTTACAAATTTGGCACAATGCCAATCTTTTTTCGGAGAAGGCAGAATCTTTCTTCCAAAAGAGGTTTTATAAAAATATCAGCAAGTTGAGAATCAATACTAATAAACTCTAAAACAATGTCACCTTTTGCTACATGATCATGGATAAAATGATGTTTAATTTCTATATGCTTTGCTCTAGAATGATGCACATAATTCTTTGATAAATAGATAGCACTAGTATTGTTACAAAAGATAGGAGTGGATGTAAGAGATAAATTAAAATCAAGAAGTTGGTGCATAATCCATAGAACTTGTGCACAACAGCTTGCAACGGCTAGGTGTTCTGCTTCAGTCGTTGATAGTGCAACACGATTTTGTTTCTTGTTGTGCCAAGATACTAATGCATTTCCTAACAATTGACATATCCCACCGGTACTCTTCCTATCAATCTTAGAGAGAAATTGTTAGAGTGATCATACCATAGTCCTAGTTCAGATGTACCAATTAAATATCTAATAATTCGTTTAACAGCAGAGAGATGGGATTCTTTAGGAGGCGACTGAAATCTAGCACATTTGCATACACTGAACATGATATCTGGTCGACTGGCAGTTAAATATAGTAGAGATCCAATCATCCTTCTATACATGGTTTCATCAACCAGTTTTCCATTGCTATCTTCATCTAGCACGGTAGTTGGACTCATTGGAGTACCAATAGCCTTAGCATCTTCCATCCCAAACCTTTTAATAAGCTCCTTGGTATACTTGATTTGGCAGATGAAAATCCCGTTAGGGGACTGCTTGATTTGAAGCCCAAGGAAGAAGGTCAGTTCTCCCATCATGCTCATTTCAAATTCTCATTTCATGAAAAGAGCAAATTCTTCACAAAGAACAGAGTTAGGGATACCAAAAATAATATCATCTACATAAATTTGAGTAATAAGATTACCTGAACTGGATTGCTTAATGAAAAGGGTTGTATCGATATTACCTCGTTTGAAACCTTGATTTAGAAGGAAAGAACTTAACCTTTCATACCATGCTCGAGTAGCTTGTTTGAGACCGTACAGGGCTTTAGTCAGCTTGTATACACGATTTGGAAAGGTGGCATTTGCAAAGCCAGGTGGTTGCTTCACATATACTTCTTCAGAGATATAACCATTTAGGAACACACTTTTAACATCCATTTGAAATAATTTGAATCCTTTGTGAGTAGCGAAGGCGAGTTGTATTCGAATGGATTTAAGTCTTGCCACAGGCGCAAAGGTTTCATCATAGTTGATTCATTTTTGTTGAGAATAACCTTGAGCCACTAGTCTTACTTTATTTCGAACAACTTGACCTGATTCATTCAATTTGTTTCTGAAGACCCACTTAGTTCCAACTACATAATAGTTTTGAGGCTTTGGAACTAATTTACATACTTTATTTCTTTCATAGCACTAATCCAATGAGAATCCTTTAGAGCTTCATCTACTTTCTTGGGCTTAATTTGAGAAATGAGAGCTACATGAGATTTGTTCTTTTGAGATCTCCTTGTAGTTATTCCCTCATGTGGATCTCCTATAATGAATTTGTGAGGATATCCCGGTTCACTCTTCCATTCATTTGGAGTATTTACTGGAGTCACCCTTTCTTCGGTAGTCGACTGATCTGGCTGGGGTAGGTCAAGATCTTCTAGTGGTACTTCAGCTGATTGAGTCTGTTGATTAGCTGACTCATTTTGATGATCCTTACCTACAATAACTGACTCAGGAGCACAATAAATTTCCTCATCTTCAAGAATATGTTCATTCCTTGGGCGAGGGTTAGTATCAACAAAAATAACATGAATAGATTCTTCAATATATAAGGTTCTCTTATTATAAACTCTGTAAGCTCTACTTGAAGGAGAGTAACCAAGAAATATACCTTCATCACTCTTTGGATCAAACTTATCAAGATTATCCTTCCCATTATTATGGATGAAGCATTTGCATCCAAAGGGGTGGAAATAGTTGATATGTGGTTTCTTACCATTCCACAGTTCATAAGGAGTCTTTTTGAGAATTGGTCGAATCAGACATCTGTTGATGATGTGACATGCTGTACTCACAGCCTTTGCCCAAAAATGATGAGGTAGAGAGTTTTTCACGATCATGGTTCTTGCCATATCCTACAAGGTTCTGTTTTTACGCTCTACTACTCCATTTTGATGTGGTGATCTTAGTGAAGAGAAGTTGTGAGAGATTCCTTGATCGTTGCAGAAATTTTCAAAAGCTCTGCTTTCAAACTCTCCTCCATGATCACTTCTGATAGTAGAGATGTAGTATCCCTTTTCTCGTTGAACCTTCTTACAGAAAACTTCAAAATTCTTTAGAGCGTCATCTTTATGACTAAGAAACATAACCCATGTAAATCTAGAGAAATCATCTACAATAACAAAAGCATATTTCTTACCTCCTATACTAGCAGTTCTAGTATGACCAAATAAATCCATATGCAGCAATTAAAGAGGTTTAGAGGTAGAAACAATGTTTTTGACTTTGAAAGATGAGCAAGTTTGTTTTCCTAGTTGACATGCATCATAGATATGATCTTTCGAAAAATCTAGTTTTGGGAGTCCAATAACAAGATCATGTTTAGACAGTTTTTGAATAGTATGCATGCTTGCATGGCCAAGTTTTCTATGCCAAACCCAGGGATCTTCAATCATATATGTAAGACAGATTTGATCCCCAAAGTTTTCTAAGTTCTTGATAGTGTAGACATTTCTGTCTCTATTACCTGAGAGAATAATATTACCTGATTCGTCTTCTATAAACTAGCCATATTTCTTAAAACGAACCTCATAATTGTTGTCACATAGTTGACTGATGCTGAGAAGATTATAGCCAAGCTCATCAACTAGGTAGACTTCATCTACATCACATGTCGAGCTTAAAGGAACTTTTCCAACACCAATAACATTTCCTTTGGATTTGTCACCAAAAGTAATTGTTCCTCCATCTAGCTTGGTGACTGATTTGAACAATTGTTTGTCACCAGTCATATGTCTAAAACACGCGTTGTCAAGATACTATTTTCCTTTTCGATTCTTTTTGCGGTGTTCCTGCAAAATAAGATTACTCATTTTTAGGTACCCAAGCCTGCTTGGGTCCTGAATGGTTAGACTGCTGAGTGTTAGTTTGATTTGAAGATTTTGGTCTCCAGACCCATCTCCTGTTGTTTTTTAACCTGCAACGATTTGAGGTGTGACCTCTTTTACCACAATAGGAGCAGGATGAGCTGTTAGAGTTACCAGTACTACTTTCAGCTCTAATTTTCTTCCTGCAATTGTTAGTACTATGCCCATTTTTACCATAAAAAGAACAAGCGATTTTCTTCTTGTGAAGAGCAGTCTGATTTGACTTGACTGGACTGAGACTCGTGGTCTTTTGCAAGCCATTCAATTGAAGCTTGAGTTCATTTACTTCATCTTGAAGCATATCACGCTCAACTTCGCACACTTTTAGTTTCATGGCCCAGTCTTTCTTCTCTCTCTTTTTTTCTCTCTTGGTTCTTCTGAGCTCATTTACTACTCTTTCTATGTCTGTAAGAGCAATATCAACAAATTCTTGAAGTTCATAACAATTAGGGCATAAAGGAGTACGTACCTCACTAGTTCCTTCATCTGACATTGAACGAGGTTCTTTTGAGTCGTCTTCCTCATCGTTGTTGTTTGCCATTAGTCCGAGTTCTCCTGAATCTTCATTGTCACTTAGAGCCATGAAACATATGTTAGCAATTTTCTCGTGATCAGATTCTTCCTCATCACTCCATGCTCTGTAAGCTTTCTTCTTTTGCATGTTTCTGCTAAGCTTCTTCTTTAATTCCGGACAGTCAGCTTGAATGTGACCAAACTTTCCACATTCGTAACACTTTCCATCATTTTTATTAGCTTCATTGCTCATCCTTCCTTTCCTGAAGTTGAACTTCCCTCTTCTGTTATTTCTGTTTCTTCTCATCATGCTAGTTACGACTTGAGAGAGCATTGCAATGCTTTCATCTTATTCTCCTCCTTCTTCTTCTTCTTCATTTTCTGGTTCAGCTACAGTTGCCTTGAAAACAACAGTTTTCTTCTTCTCTTGAATTTGTCTGTCAAGATGAGTTTTTTCAAAAGCAATTAGATCACCTCTGAGCTCATCATAGGAAATTTTGTCCAGATCTTGACATTCCAACGCAATGACCTTTGACTGCCAAATTGTAGGTAAGCTTCTGAGGATCTTTCTAATTGTTCGCCACTTTTAATAGGTCTTCCAAATGATTTGAGGTCTTCAAGTATTTTGCTGAACCTGGAAAACATTTCTTCTACAGATTCACCATCCTTTATTTGAAATAACTCATAGTCCCAAACCAAGAGGTTTATCCTAGTCTCTTTCACTTTATTGGTTCCTTCATAAGTGACTTCCAGTTTGTCCCACATTTCTTTTGCAGTTTTGCAACTTGATCTCTTTTCATATTCTTCTCCACTGATAGTATTGTATAGTAGATTTTTTGCTTTTGCATTAACAGTGATGGCAGCAGCTTGTTCATCAGTGTAATCATCCAAGTCAAGAGGATCACTAGATAAGATGACTTGACCGTTTGCATCCTTCTTGGGAGGAATTGGAAGATTTCCTTTTTTGATCACACGCCATACTTTGATGTCATATGACAGAGTATACGTTTCCATGCGAACTTTCCAGTGAGAAAAATATTAACCGTTGAAGTAAGGGGTCGAACCTGAGAGGTTCCTTCTTGAAAGAGAGCACCAACAACAGTATTGGATCCCATGATCTTTTCCTCACTAGCGATTAGGCAAGATTGTGAGCCTTGCTCTGATACCAATTGAACGTACGAGAGGGGGGTGAATTGCTGACTATTTAAAAATTAGTCGACAAACACAAGTATTAGTTGACTGATCACAATGCAGAATGAAAGTAAGCAATAAAGAAAAGTAAATAACATGCAGCGATTTATACTGGTTCGGTACCATTGTGGTACTTACATCCAGTTTTTCTTGGGTCACAAGGGTTCCCTTAAGATCTTTAAAAATGTTACAACACAGATGGTTATAACGCGTTCACCACCAACAAACAGTATCACACCTTGAGTTCTGAGTAATTGACACAACTCTCTTTTGTGTTTTAGATCTTTCTATCTTTTGAGACACTGATAACTAAAGATTACAGGGTTTGAACTAAGAAGTAGACAGACTTAGAATACAATATATGTAGTTGCGCAAGTCTTCTTCTTGAAAGTATCAGCCTTCTTATAGGAGAGAAAAGAGTCATTGAGTCTTCAGCGAAATCAGAGGCACGAGATCTTTGCAAAAGGGTTTTGACCCAAGGGGTGCCTCTTCGAATCCTGCTCTTTGAAGAGTCTAGATTCGATTGTGACTTTCCTTGTCACAACTTGAATTAAGGAGCCATTTGCGCCTGGAGTGAGCTTAATTCTGGACACAGAATAATTGCTGGCGAGCTTCTTGATTTGAGTATCCATGATTGGCAATCTGAGTTTCTTTGATTGAGGACGAATAAATTTGCTTCTCTTGATTGACCATTGATGTAGCAACAGCAATTTCATTCGAATCCTGTTTGATCTTTATTTGCTATTTCGAATCCTGTAACAATCGCATCTTGCTAAGCATCTCCATTCTTTCCTTTTTGTTAGTCCTGCAAATATAACATAAGATAATATTGTCGTCATTGAAACTTAAACTTAAACCTATAAAATTATAGATGGGATAAAATAATACCACATTTGCTGGGATAAGGTGGGATAAGGTGGGATATCCTGGATTAAGTCTGGGATTAAATTTATACCTTGTTTGGTTGAAGGTATAAATTTATTCCAGGATAAATTTATACCGCCAACCAAATAGAGTTTAAATTTAATCCTATATCTTATCCCGCCTTATACCTCCTTTAAGTGTTAAGCGGGTTTCTTTTTTAGGTTGGGTATCGGGTATTGGTCCGGGTCGGTGTAAAATAATACCCATATATACCTAAGGGCTTAAATGGTCGCCACGTGGCTCCTCCGTTAACTTGGGGTATATTTGTTCAATAGTAAGACGGTAAGGGTATTTTTGATCGAATAGTATAAGGAGGGTAACTTTAAACAATATTCAATAGAAAATGGGTATTTTTGAGAAAAATATATGATGATAATAAAATTAGAAGCAGACACAGATAAGTAAGAATATAAGTGAAAAGTTATATCTAACCAAGGCATAATGAGCAGTGAAAGATGACTAGGTGAGCATCAGCATATATACAAATTCATGACTGCAATACCGAATAGGTAGCAAAAGAAAAAAAGAAGAGAACTATCTTTTAGCACCTGTAAAAGATAAGTTATTGCTCTAGACTGGCTTGAAAGATTTCATTTGCAGGTGTAGTGTTGGTTAAGCAAAATATTGGATGTAACGTACAGCTATTAGAATATCTGATGTTACAGTATGTGACAAAAAGTTGCATATATAATATTTGCTTCAGGTTTTAGTTATTTAGGTGGCGATCTGCACAGGTAAGACGCTAATGCTTTTAATTACATGTTATTAGTTGAACATCAAGAGATATATTCTGTCTGCGTTCAACATTATACAAGGCCCGCCTGTTAAATGGATAGGCAAATTATCCTTTACATCTATGATGAAAACCAACCGAAAAGCCAGTGCAAGCTCAACACTGGCTAGCTATTTGACTTTGAATGATTAGCAATGGTATTATCATTTGTTAATTAGGTTTTTCAATGAAAGACAAACTGAACTTATTGCCAGCCGTAATTCTTGGAACCTCTCTGTAAGTTGAATTGTCATAGAAACATTGGCATGCTAATGCAACGGGTGAGCTGAAGAGCAAACTCAGTGTTCCAAATGTGAAACAAATAAATGCCCTCCAATTCCCACATGACTGCATTCGACAGACTCTCTCATCGCTGGTGCCTTGCTTGCAATCTGACTATGTTAGCTCCGAATTGTGTACTACAATGCCTATATAAAATATGAGTTTATCAGGCCGGCGGTATGAATATATATGTCCACCAATTAATTGAGGAACTACATGGACAAATGCTCAAAGGGACAAATTAAGTTACCTCGCCGTGGACAAGCATGCATGGCAAAGTAAAACTTGGATAGCTCAACTCACCAGAATTAAGCTGACTGGAAATCAATAGCTCCGGCCACCTAAGAAATACAACCACAGATTTTGGCTTTCGCACAGTACAGGGAAATGCCTAACGTACTGTAGGTGTTTAGAGGAAGGGGTGAAAAACGAAGAGTTGGGAGTAGTAGAATTAATGCAAGTTTGATGGTTCCAATCAAACGAAGACCTGCTTCTGCTGTTGTAATGGAGGGATATTACACTTGATATAATTGTAATTATGTGCATCATTTTGTTGGAGCTGTATCGATCACATTCAGAACATGCATGGTCTGCTGATCGATCTACTAAGTATCATATATATTTGGATTCATCATTAATTAGAGGAATATTGAATAAAAGTAAACAGCTGAAGACATAAGGGCTTATAAAACATTTCCTATCTTTCTTTATTTCAAAGGTCAACAATTCTTTCTCATGCATCAAGTTATTCACCATCAAACCAAAAACCAAAATACGTACGTTTTCAGATGATAAGATTAATCAACTTTGAGTGCTTAATTATCATGCTAAACCAAATATATAACACTAGTTTATGTTCAATTACAAAGCCAAACTATATATATATAAGTCGACCGTTTGAACAATCCATAAGATAACCAATTCATTATTCATCCAAAACCAAATTCAACATATACATTCCTTTATCTTATAATTAAGTGCAGATCAGACTAATTTGAAATAGAGCACTACTGGCTAACTGTAACGACCCGGCCGGTTATTTTATAGCCCCGTTTCCCCCATTTATGCTTCTTTTGTGTTCTTCAGCTATATTATGATATGTCGGGTTAATTGGTTCGGGTCCGGAGTAGTTTTGGAGTGAAATGAGACACTTAGTCTCTTTATTAGAAGCTAAGTTGGAAAAGTCAACTAGATGTTGATTTATGTTTAAACGATCTCAGATTTAAATTTTTATGGGTCCGTTAGCTCCGTTAGGTGATTTTGGTCTTAGGAGTGTGTTCGGAATATAATTTGGAGGTCCGTAGTGGAATTTGGCTTGAATTGGCGAAAATTGAAAATTTGGCGATTTTGGTCGGCAGTGAAAAATTTGATGTCGGGGTCGGAATAGATTTTCGAAAGTTGGAGTAGGTTCGTGGTATCATTTGTGACGTGTGTGTAAAATTTAAGGTCATTTGGTCGTGGTTTGATAGGTTTCTGCGTCGTTTGCGGAATTTGGAAGTTTAGAAGTTTTTAGGCTTGAATCCGAGGGTTATTTGGTGTTTTAATGTTGTTTTGAGTGATTCGAAGGTTCGAATAAGTTTGTATAAGGTTATAGGATATGTTGGTATGTTTGGTTGTGGTTCCGAGAGCCTCGGGGTGATTCTGGGTGGTTAACGGAAGGTTTGGAACTTGGAAAATGCGGCTGAAGCTGCTGGTTCTGGTGTCTTCCGCACCTGCGGAGTGGGAGCCGCAGGTGCGGGCCAGCAGGAGCGACTGAGGAGCCGCAGATGCGGCCATGGAGGACCTGGGCAGGAACCGCAGGTGCGAAGGTATTCCTGCATCTGCGAGAGTCACAGATGCGGGCAGGCATGCGCAGGTGCGAGAGGGAATCCGCAGGGGCGAGGTAGTTTCCGCACCTGCGATGATCACAGATGCGGTCGAGAGTCGCAGAAGCGGTCCAGGGGTTTTAAGTGACTTTCCGCAGAAGTGGAGCTTGGTCCGTAGATACGGCATCGCAGAAGCGACAAAAGGGACCGCAGGTGCGGTTTCGCTGGGCAGAATGTATAAATAGAGGACTTCGAGATTTTTCCTCATTTCCACAATTTTGAACTCGAACTTTGGAGCTTTTGAGGTGATTTTTGAAGGAAATTCAAGGTTATTCACTGAGGTAAGTCCTTGAGCCTAATTATCCTTAGGCCCAAATACCTATACGGCCCATTAAACTTGGCTCCAGTTTTTATTTAGACACTTCAACTAACGCCAGTACCTATTGTATACTTTAACTTAATATATTATGCACCTATAAACACCTCATGACAGGTGGCACGATGTGTTATTTTCACTTAAGAGTTCGGCGCGTGAACAAGAAATATTATATTTTTTCTGTTTTCTTCTTGACATATTTTTTTTTATTCTTTTTCTTTCTCCTTCATTTCTCATCGCTACCTCCATATACCACAAGACTTTCTTCCTTCTAATTTCCTCTAGGGCCTTTTTATAGATTCATCTTACTTCCGATATTGATTAACTTACTAATTCACTTCAAAGAATTACTTACATGCCAACGAAGAAGAGTAAAACCCAGAAATGATTTATCAAAAGAGACTGAGATAAATATTGAAATCCAAACTCGAAGCAGTAGTGTTAAACTTTATTTCTGGATTATCTTTTCATTACAGAGAGACACCTTAGAATTCATTTCAAATTCGAATTATTTACAAGTCAAGGAATAGCTCAAACTCATTTTCCAGAAGAAACAAAAAAGAAACTCAGCAATTTCAGAAAATAATCAAGCAAACTCGAGTAGATTATGCAAAGAGAAACCCAGCAAGAAAAGCGCAGCAATTTCAAACATCAACTCTGTAAAATTGATCTGATTTTACACCGATAAAACTCAACAAGAAAAATCCTGCAATTTCAGACATCAAAAACATGAATTAATTTTGAAGCTACAAACATGGAGTTCAATCCAACGATTTCGCCGGCATCGGAATTTTCTGTCCAGATGTGAAATTTAACGGCGAATATGTACATCTAAAAACATGAAGATTTTCCAACCAAGAACACAACAATATGTTTTTTGTTTGGACATAGCTAGAGAGAGGTGAAAAAATATGAATGGGCAGGGAAGAAACAGATAGCTTGAGAAAGGAGAGGGAAAAAGAAATGGATGTCCGGAAAAAATGAGTTTGGTAGGTGGGCGGGGGGAGTAAAGTTTTTAATATTTTTTTAAATCTTTTTCAATTTGGATTATTTAACCTTAAATAAAGAAAAAAGAAAATGGGCACAATAACGTGTCACTCTTTAATTCGATGTTGCACCACATTATCTGAAAGTGAACACCACGCACTTACCTTTTTACACTGGGTGAGTGAGAGGTATTTAATAGGTACATATTGCATTAAGTTAAAGTGTATAATAGGTATTGGCCTTTGTTGAAATGTTTAAATGGAAATTGAAGCCAAGTTTAAGGGGTCGTATATGTATTTGGCCTATCCTTAGCTATGGTGTTTTTCCGTTGATTTCTCACCTAATTAGTGGGGCTTTGGAGTGAAATTGGGGGTTAGGGCTTGGGATTTTGGAGAGTGGATTTTGGAGATTTGAGAGACCAAATGATGTCGGATTTCGATGAATTTAGTATGGTTAGATTCGTGAGTGAATGGGCTTTCGGGTTTTGTGATTTTTGTCATGTTTCGAGACGTGAGCCCGGGGGACGGGTTGAGCCGAATTCGGATTTTGGCTCTAATTTATAGTTTTCTTGTGGAATTGATCCCTTTAGCCTTTATTGATTGTGTTGTATTACTTGTAGCTAGATTCGGGACGTTTGGAGGTCGATTTGAGAGGCAAAGGCATCGCGGAGTAGGATTTTGCTCGGATTGAGGTAAGTAACAGTCTTAAATCTGGTTTTGAGGGTATGAAACCCCGAGAATTTGTATGATGTGAATATTTGGAGGTGATGCACAAGCTAGGTGACGGGCGTGCGAGCGTGCATCGTGAGGGATTGTGACTTGGTCCGTTCTCTGAGACTGTAAAGTCGAATAGCCATTGTTATTACTTGTTTTTCCTTGTCTTTGAGAAATTGACTGCCTTTCATGTTAGAAACCATGCTTAGGCCATATGATATCACTATTGGGAAACTGCAACGGTCGTATACTTGTTGAATTAACTGCTAATTATTGTCTTGTACTCAGTCACAGCCTTATTATGTGTTATATCTCTGTTTCCTCTCATTTCTTGTTGATACTTGTTGTATTCTCTGTTTGGGCTGGTTATTATGATATTTTGTGAGCCCGAGGGGTTGGAGAGGTTAATGACTGAGATAGGACCTGAGTGCCGGGTTGAGAGCTATGTGAGATATATATTGGATTGGGCTGCACGCCGCAACAATATTGGATCGGGTTGCACGCCGCAACAAGCCTTCGGGCCATATATCGGATCGGGCTGTACGCCGCAGTAGTATTGGGTCGGGCTGCACGCCGCAACAATATAGCGCTTGGACTATAGGAGCCCCTCCGGAGTCTGTACACCCCCAGTGAGCACAAGTACCTATTAAGAGTGTGTATTGAGGGCTGAGAGCCGAGAGTATGAGCTTATGAGATGAGTTGAGTGACTGTTGCCTTGAAAAAAAAATAATAAACAAAAACGAAAAAGAAAAAAATACATTTTAATGGATATCAAATTACCCTCTCATGGTCAAATTACTCTCTCATAATCTATAGTAAAGCAAGCTTATTCGTAGCTTAATATGTTAGAACTCATATGAGAATCAACCTTAGATATTAATCTCATAAAAAGTATTTCATTCGAAAAATAACACGTGAGCCTTATATAAAGTAGAAGACGAACCTGAACATGCATCGATGATGCCAACCGTGGGCACTGCACTCTTTCACTCACACGTGTAGCTCATTCATGCATGTGAAGAAGCTACTTACTCCAATTAACCCTTTTCTCATAAAATGTGCAAGTAAGAATTTGAATAACAATACAATGAAGTGAATAATTACCAATCTGATACTAAGTGATTTATCAAGCTTCTAAATTATCAGTTGAAAAGCACCTGTAAAGAGCTGAAAAACGAGGGGGCAAGATTGGTCCCTAAATTGGCGGATGCGTTGGCTGTTGAAGAAGCCCACAGTATTCTTATAGCCCTATTTTTATGATATTCATTGCATAAATTGATCACTGAATTAATGATAGTCTTTTGGGCTTTCTAAGAAAAGTCTTTTGGGCTTTCTAAGAAAAGAGAAAGAAGAGTAACTGAGGAGGTGTAATTAGAGAATGTAATTAAGAAGTGATTTTTGGATACATTAATGTAGCACATAAATAGAAAAAATATCAAAAAATTGAGAATAAAGATAAGTGTGATTCATGGCCAAAGAGATATGCCACATCACTTTTTCTATTGCTAACTTTATATATATATATATATGTTAGAATCCGTGCGGAAGCATGAGATGAAGTACTCCAGAGAGAATTAAAGTATATTTCTCATTTCACAATCTAACTAAGTTTGCTTTTTAAATGACATTGCACAGAATGCATCTACAATTTTCTAAAATTTTGTCTTCAATCCAACATGAAAACCATACAAAATATAATGAATTAATTAAAATTTGCGGTGTCTCTTAAATGTGTACAATAATAGTTGAACGTATGACAACCTATTATTGGAATTATTATTTCTTTCATGAATATTGTGAATTATTTACCACCACAACATTAAGTGCAAAACATCATTTAATGGACAATCTGGTCCATCTAGTGGCATTAGGATCTCATTTACCTATATATTTATAACATGCAAAGAAGGAGATTGTTGGCATGTTATAGGTTTGAGCAACAGAAAAAAATGGAAATTCTTCAACAGTGGATAAGTGGAACTGTAGAAGGGATATATATATATAACCCTTCATATATATATATATATATATATATATATATATATATATATATATATATATATATATATATATATTAATTAATTCTTAACGGATTAACGGTTTATCCGATAAGATCCGCCCCCAAACCGATAAGTCATTAATAATAAAATTTCAATATGTTCCCCATCTGTTAAACCGATAACCCGATACCAATAAGCCATTAAGCAACTTTTGCGGTTCGATTTTCGAATTCGGTATCCTACTGCTGATATCTACTACGTTTGAGGAGATTTTTTTTTTAATAAATTCTTTTGGTAGACCTTACAGGTTTGCAAGCTACTCCCTCTGTTTCAATTTAAATGACACACTTTCCTTATTAGTTTGTTACAAAAAGAATGACATTTTTCTATATTTAGAAACAATCTTTAAACTTTTTATTTTACCCACTTTATCCTTGATGAGAAACTTTTATAGCCACACAAATATCATGACCCCACAAAGCTTTTAGGACCGCATTACCCACTTTACCTTTGATGAAAAACTTTTATAGTCACACAAATATCATGGCCCAACAAAGCTTTTAAGATCGCATGTTTCAAAAGTTTTTTTTTTTTTTCTTAAACTGTATCAAGTCAAAGTAAATCATATAAATTGAAAATTGAAAGGGACAGTGTTATACCAACTCTTAAGATTTCCTATTCCTGACAAATACGTGGCCTAAACACATCCACAAGTCGAAAAGTGTAAGATCAGCAATTATTCCTAAATTTTAATTAGAATAAAGTGTAAATTTGATAATTTATAGGATGCAGGAGTCTCTGTCATATTCATGAAAAAGGACACACTAACTCTAAAATAACGTGTGAAAATGATATACTCCCATGCAGCAGCAGTATAATAAAATGACCAGAAAAAATTAAACATTATGAGAATTGTCGAGCAAAATAGTATCATGGGATTTCAACGATGGAAGGAGCCAACTGAAGAAGCCAGCTCCACTTTCTCCCCTCAACCTCTGGACTGAGTATTCCACCAACATATTCCAAAGCTCCCCAACAGTCCACCCCTGTGAAGAAATCCATTGAGCCACCTATTCCAGGTTATCAACAAAGAATGTCAACAATGAAATATATATATATATGCTACCAAGTCCTGAAGATGCTTGTGGTGTATGATCATATCTATATTATATTAAAACCTAGTACATTGGTGCTACAGCTACAGCAAACAAAAAAGTCAAGATTTCCTAGCGAGCAAATTTATGCATCTATTATTTGACCAACATAAGGATCACAAAAGGCAGGACCAACATAAGGACAAACCTCATTTACCATTTCTAGCATCAATAACCATCAAAACATAGCGAGTATTAAAAATTACACAAAATTTCTATAGCAGAGGAGCCTTTTTGTCACGTAATGTCAAAGAAAGCAGTCAGATACAACAGTTCTTTAAAATCTAAAGAGCAAGCAGCCTCTACTAACTTTCACACTAAACCAAAGAGATTCACAAATAACAAATGGCAAACATCCCATGAAATGGAAGTTCAAAATTAAAAGGTATTCCCTTTCAAGCAGAAACCTTCTCAAAGACAATCTCATAGTTTAGAAGACTAGTACCTGTCCCAACATCTGCAGTGCTTCCAAATCAAATGTATAATACAAGATGAAAGGTCTGAAAGCCTGTCAGAGAAGAAAGGAGAAAAAATTTGAAAAAAAAAAAAAAAAAAAATCAAAGTAAAACGAATTAGGAAAAGTAGTTCAAGGGAAAAAAATGGGTGCTCACGCCTTCACATGAATATACAGGGGCATAAAGTGTTTATATATTGCCATTAACCATTTTATGTGACATGATGCGTTGGAAAGTGAAAGGGATATAAAACAATCAGATATCTGATGAAATCTTGAACATAAAGCATGAGAATTATATAAAGGGTGAAAGCAAAAGACTACTCTTTGCCTTGCATGAGAGAAACATTCCTGTAACAAAATGCTGGAAAAATGTCCAAGGAGAGAATAACCTGAGATGCAGCAAGCCATTGAAGCATAGCTTTAACTTGAGAATCCCCACCGAAAGCACCACAACCCCAATTTCCTGTCACAACCCCGATTTCTTGCTGGTAGTCTGAAGGCTGACAATAGTGTGCCTCATGATTTTTGAGCAACTGGCTAGCCAAAGTTTCCTCAATTGTTTGAGATGATGTTGAAGGATTTCCAAGATACTATTGGTGACAGGATAATAAATAGCCAAAAAGCAAGTCAAACAATTTGTTTTTTAGAACACGGATAGCATAACTGGAGAGATTCCGAAAAAGAGGGGGAAAAGGGGGTGAAGCAGTGAAGAAAATGAGAAAGTAGGAGGATCTAAAAATAGTAAGAAGGGAGATACTACCAAATGATAAACTTCAGAATGTCCACCAGATTCTTCATCACTCAGATCATGCTGACGTCCCAGGAAGCCAGCATCTTGAAAAAGCTTTTGATACTGATGACACTTAAAATGATCCAGAAAACCACAAAGAGCCTTGTTAATTTCCCTACAACAAGTTGAAGGACTCGGTGTTGTCAAAGCGCGAAAGGGGCCGAAAGCACCAAGTCTTTTACTTTAAGTGCAAAGAGCAATTAAAGTGTGGGCTTTAGCGAAAAAACGCGCAGATGAAAATAGTACACATACATACATAATGTAAGAAAACAAATTGCAAATCAGCTAAATTATGTGCAAGGAGAAAATAAATTGAGAAGTACAACTATGAACATACCCATATGAAATCATAAACTCAGCCATGTCATTCCCCAGTGAATTTGCTAAATGAATTTCACCTAGCTTAATCTAATTTCTGGAAGTGAAAAGTATCTATAAGCTTTTATCAAAATGATAATTGTGTCTATTGCCCTCATTCCTCAACTCTGGTTTTTTCATGCTCGTGTTTACCCGAATACCTTAAATCCAAATGGCTTATGAAAGTAAAATCTTACGACTGACGACATATTGTTAGATCCTGAAATACTTATACCCAGGCCATCCACGGTTTGTCTTGTTCATAATCTTTCATTCAAATGATCCCAAAAGTAAACCATCTCTTCTCTCAGGAACTTATGGATTAAGTTCTATTTCAACCAATTCTGGTCAATTTCATGGCATAGGCATGCCTGACAGGCAAGGATCTATTCACAAGATAGTTTTGTCGATTATGTGGGTATGTACTAATCCATTCATTTCTTTAACATAAACATAGGTGGAATAGAACACAAACCACCTGACTGACAGCATCTAATTGACAGCCACTTTTATCTAACATCAACTCCAGAACATCAGCTCATAAACTTTTACTTCCTTCTCAGCTTTGGATATACTAAACCTCACTAATACTTCCTTTCTAAGAAAAAACAGAACCCAATTGGAGCTCAAAAATAATCAAAGTGCTGACAGATTCACAGTAATCTCTTTTATGACCCAATTGACCTTAAGAGAGAATCTTACTCCAAATAAGATTTCCAGTGTAATAAACACTCACATACCTTAGGAGGCATTCAATCCTGTACTGCCTTTTTCCTGGGCTGCTTAGAGCATCTATTGCAATTATTCTCCTCTTACGCCTTCCAAGAACATCAATTTCTTTTATGTCCACGTGGTCACCACCAAAACGGAACGAAGAAGCATATCTACACCAATCAGAGACATTTAACATTAGATTATACATATTAAAAAATTATGGAATTGCAGTTAAAGGTAAAAACTGCCAATAAAACTTCATTGTGAAATAGGAAATTTCAGCCAAAATAAATTAGCAAGAAAATTTGATTATAAGTTAACTTGCTTATGTAAAATGAAATTAATTCTCAAACTAAGCTCACCCAGCGTAATTTGAGAACCTCTCTGTACCAACAATTTCAATTGCCTCATTGTCTGCCATGCAAGGCAAGAAAAGCATGCCAGCAATTAACTCTGGATTGATCATAAAGCGAATCTCTTCCTAACCAAGGAAATATCAATATAACATTTTAGATATGTCCAGTTATATATGTCTCAAAGAGACAGAGGTTGCATGAATTAGAATTTAAACGAGAGAAATATATATTAAATCACCAAATTAGATACATCTAAATTAAAGCAAATTAGGAGCAAGAAAAACCAGAAAATATTATCTTCTTTAAATTAATACTCCAGTAAATAAATAGGATCCCTCTTCCTTTATATTCTTAACGCATTCTTAGTTTTTTCTTTTTTATAAGTTCTACTCTCATATATATATATATATATATATATGGAGTAATAGCTAACAAATATATCAAAAGATAAAACTGAAACTATGTTGAGAAATAAAAACCTGTACACAGCCCCTACTGAGAGCACCACCTCCAAGATACTTGTTCGCAAAATCCACTTCTATAGCTTCATTTGGTTGATCTTCAATGAAGCCTGAATTGGAAATCTAAAAAGAAACAGAAAGATGTCATCCTTTCGAACGTAAGATCTTCTATCACCAAATAGAAAAATATAGTTTCATCTCTTACCTTAAAAGGGCAAAGGGAAATATTGGATTGGCTCCAGAAATTTTCCTTTGGATAAGGAAAACAAAATGTACCATGTTCTAGAGCAAGAACTTTCCGCTCAAATGACATGTAGCCCCCGGGCATTGATGAGGCAATCCTCTCAAAATAGTGAACAATGCACTTTAATTTATTTTCAAGTTTCTCGTCATAATGATCATATAAATACCTGAAAAACATGTTTGTCACCAGGTGAACTACCTTTCTGCATTCAGATAATCGGACTCATAAAATGGCATGTTGCAACCAACCATAAAAGAGCATAAGACAATAGCTTCTGACTTCATTAGATCATTTCCATAAATAGTCTCAGAACTGGAAAACTATACACTGCTTTTTACAGCCTTGGATTACTCCTGATAAACCATAGTTAGGATCCTATCCTAGAGCCTTTTTTCTTGTGAAACAGCTTGACCGCCATTACCGATCTCAGAATGCTATATCAAACTCCTCACTAAGTGATAGCTATGGGTACAAAGTGTCAGTATTATGTAAAGGTCTCAACTTCAACATGCTTCATTCATTTACAACAATTTCGTTCTCTCAAACACCTAACGAAAACTTCTCAAAATGACTAACAACGATTGGATTCATCATTCTTCATAACACGTTCTGCTTAAGAGTTCTTAAGCTTTACTTCCAATTCAATTGCCAACTAATGCCACTAATACATTTAAAATGTATCCTCCATTTTAACAAGATGGTTTACCATATCAACCTCTTTCAGAGTTCAGAACGGACTGTTTCTTTTAGTGCTCTCATAGCTTCTAGCTTTGCATCCCCAATCCATTTGCGCGAGCTGTTAGAACATACTGAGGCATATGCTTTAACATAGCAATGCTACATTTTTCTCTGGTGTTAGATGGGGCTTCTGGAAAGTGGAACTATGACAAGTTTTTCTTTCTTTCATTGCAGAGTCACGTATACTCTTGCTAATCAGTAAATCTAGAGTCTAGACATATTAAGTAGTGCATTGTTGGTTCTTGAACTCCATAGTTTAGAAGTAACCAACAAAAAGAAATAAATTTATGCTTTCATCTCGGAGTTACATAGTGTTGTGCAACTTTAGGCATACAAAAGAAGAGAAAGGGGATGTGTGAAATATGCTTGATGGAACGCGAAAGCCCTGAAAAACAACAATGATGGCATTGTGAAAGGCCAAAGTAGCCATTTAGGTAGAGAAGACTACATCAGAAAATATAACATTCAACTCTTCCTTATTAATTCCAATACACACAAAAAAATTATGAACAAGCTCTTTTCAAGTTAAAGTTGTTGAAGTGGAGAAATTCTTTTATTTTTTTTCAAAGTGGAAACGAGTTTCACAATGATAACTATATCAGAATCAAGTGAAGTAGGACAAAATAAGGGGATGGTTAGCCTGCAAGTAAGCTCATTCTTTTGTAGCTGATTTAGTGGAAAATTGTTGGAACTCAACGGTTCGAATGTAGCAAACTATGTTACTGTTTGTAGATGCAGCTTTTTACAGCTGAAAAGAAAAAAGATTGTGTTCACATACCTTAAAACAGAACATAGAACACAACTGACATGAAAGATGTAGGAAAGAACCAATGTTTGAGATACACGCAACAGCTATGAGAAAATAAACAGCTGATAAAACATACGCAAACAAATGATCAAAGTTGATCGTCGGGAGATGTTTGGCACCTCTTTCACTGGTCGGGAATAGACAAAAGAAGGAACATGCAAGAAGAGCACCGACTAATTCCTGCAAGAAAATGATTTACAATCATGCTCAGTGATACGCTATATATACTTGCTAAAAAGTTAAGAATCAGATTCTGATTCATACATTAGCGCATAAAAGTATACTACTTCATCGAAATAATTATACTTTTAACAAATTTCAAAGAAAACCTTACTATTCGTTCAAATGTATGACACCATAATCTGCAAGTAATCCTCTGAAATTTGTTAGTAGAAGCTTAGTATTATGTTCTTTTACAGTTTAGTGTTTGCCAGGAGTACTTTTGGGTCACTTTATTCTGGTTAGAAACTTGCATGCTGGCTTACGATTTATTGTGAAGTTTAGAAAATTCTAGTTTTTAGAGGCCCTAATTTGCTTTTAAAGATAACTTATTATTATTTTAAACGTTCAACCATTTGGTATCCAAAATTCAATTATCAGACTAATCCAGATCCGCACAGCATAGGGGGCCATTAAGGGAAAGCCCTCCCATGGTCGAACTCGAGACCTCTGGTTAAGGGTCCTTGATAGTAAAGGCAAATTATTTGACATTGGAACGAAATGGGCCACAATAGAATGGAGTGGTTGCAGATGACTCAAGTGCTGAGGTTGGCAATAGTGCAAATTACAACATACTCCTAAATAAATTACTCAATAATCAAAGTATAACCATCATAAAACCTGAGTGAGGAAAACAATTCCAGATTGCTGTGATTCCAACAAGCGAAGACCAGTATTGACTCCTTTAACAATTCCACCATCCGCCTTCTCATAGTGAGATTCTAATAAGGAAGGCAACCGCAAAAGCAAATAGGCTAATTTGGGCACCACTTGTTCGAACCATTTAGCAGCTTCTGCCCTAGGAATTAACTGCACCAAAACATTTTCACCATTCATTCAATAAAAAACACCATACAATAATAAAATAAACAGAGAATCGAAGGTGAAAAGGAAAAGGTTTACGTCGTCAAAGAAGAGGGCAAAACCGTCAGAAGCGGAGGAGGAAATTGAAAATTCAGGGAGGGAGAGGGAGTTTCGAATGTCGGAGATGGCGAGGGAGAGGACTTGGCCGGAGTTAACGTTGCTATAGTGAGGGCCTTGAGAGAGGGCTTTAAGTGCTTCAACAACAGGCGGTGGCCAAAAGAGGGAAGATGACCGGAGACACAGTGGTAAGAACGGAAGGATTGACGTTAGGTCTTCTCTATTCTCCATCGCTGGACCTTACCTACTCTTCACCTACATTTTCCGTTGGTTGAATTCAAACATAAAAGACTGACACTGTTCTTCTCATTCTTTTTGCCCTTTTCAACAGAAGTGAAAATTTGGTTTACATTTTTCTTTTTTCTTTTTTCTCTTTCTTTGTCATTATAATAGATTATAGGGAAAAGGCCCTATGCCTTTTGATATATTGTTAAGATATGCTCTCCGTTATACTGTGTGATCACATTCACTGTCACCATTACCCAACTTTATAAAAATATACTTCATTAAATGGAAAGTCATAAGATATTAGGGATGACCTATTTTTAAAATAAAAAAATTTCTGCCCATCGACCCATAACCCGTTTAACCAAATAAACCCATGGGATCCCTTGTATTTCCTGCAATTCTTAGATCTGCTTCGTGTGTGCTCTACCAGAGAAAGACAAAATTCATCGCTCATTCCTCAAAATCAAAACATAACTCAAAAAAACTCTAAACCAGTTAACTCAAATAGAATGCAATCTTACAAGAAACCAAATTAAATAAGCACAATCAGCGAAATTAGGGAAGAAAAACTGCACCTTTGCAGCGTTCACAGAGAAATTTTGGTAGCAAAATCATAAGACATGGCACTTCTCGATTTTTCTATGATGAAAAAAGTGTGTTTTGAGTGTTTCCCGTATAAAATTATGGGTTTTTTTTATTTATATGATGCATTTATTTGGTTAAACGGGTTATGGGTCGATGGGTCGAAATTTTTTTATTTTAAAAACGGGTCATCCCTAATATCTGGTAGCTTTTCGTTTTAGGTATTTTTATAAAGTTGGGTAACGGTGAGGGTGGATGTAGCCCTATAGTATAACGGAGGGTACATGTGAACATATACCAAAGTAGAGGGATATATTTGGACATTTTCCCTAGATTATACTACAATAGATTATCTCTACTATCAGTATATTTGTTGTATAGATTAATTGTATTCTACACTACATCATGAATTGATATTTTTTATACTAAGTCTAATTTTGGTAACTTAAAATACTTATTGTTAACCTGATATGACAAATTAAATACACTGATAATAAAAATTGTTTATAATATTACTATTTATAAAATAAATCTTACTATAGTGACAAATAACATATGACCTCAAGGTTCATACTATAAAAATACTCGAATGTCATTAGGCTATAAGAGCATGTGTTGGATTAGTTGAATTAAACACTCCCTTCGTTTTAGTTTATACTAGCTTTAGATTACATGTGTTGTACGTGTATTTCGTGACAATCAATTAAAGTTTGTGTAGAACGATTTATACGAAATAGTAAGGTACGTTAAAGAAGATGCACCACCTATTTATTATATTAAATAAAAAATAACTGAATATCTCTTGAACTTGTAAAGATGAACAATTTAGTATTAACGTGTGCATTTGTGTCACGGCCCGAAATTCACGTAGTCGTGATGATACTTAACACAACCCGCTAGGTAAGTCAAATATCAGTCAACACAATTCTAATGAAATTTATAAAAATCAGTAAGTGAAATAACTAAATTTCTATACAATAACCCAATGATTGGTAGTAGAAGTCATGAGCCACTACGGTTTAGATTTACAAACTGATATGAAAAATAAATACAATGTCTATTTGAAATTTACATAAACAGAGTTAAAATCCTAAACTACCCAGATCAAAAGGTAGCTTGAATATGATATTTAGCTTCAATACAATGTACAAGTCAATATCTTGCTTCAACATTGCAATAAGGTTTGAACATGATATTTAGCATAAATATAAAAATAGAAACTCCAGTATCACAACAATGGCGGATATAGATATGTGTTCATGATATAAAGTATGACCACGGCCAAATCAAGTACATAACCATCCTCAAGAATAGTCCATCGTGATCAATTAAGCTATCATAAGTTAACCACGATTTCTGGCATGGATAATTGTACTCATGTTGCCATAGAAATCAAGTAAGGTATAAGTCAAGAAGAATACGCAACTCAACAAAGCAATAAGTAATCCTAGAATCTATCCCGGGCATAAATACCCATAGCACATGTATATACACTCGTCACCTCACATATACATCACCCTCGCATGTAGTAAAAAAATATTATTTTCTAGGAAAAACTCCCGCAAACCAAAGTTAGGCAAGAAACTTACCTCATCCGGGCTAGTCTAAAGCTCCAAAACTATTTTTTCTTTTAGAATACACCTCCAAATGACTCGAATCTAGCCAAATATTAACCAAGAAAGTCAAAGAATGCTATAGGAAGCGATCCCAATCAATAAAGCTTTAATCTTTTGAAAACCCCAAAAGTCAACTAAAGTTAACCCGGTCCCACATGGTCAAAATTCAAAATCAAGACCAAATTTCGATGACCCATTTTTTTCAAGCCCAAGTATGTAAATTGTTTCAAGATCCGATCTCAAAATGAGGTCTAAATCCCCAAAATTAGCTATCTTAAGATTAAACCCTAAAACTCAACTTTTCTACCATTTAAAATTCTAGATTTAAGGGTAAAATCTATGGAAAATCATGAAAATTAACCAAAATTAAGTTAAACCATTAATCTCTGAAGTTGGGGTGATAATCCTCTAAAAAATCGCCTTTATCCGAAGTCTAGGTCTAAAAAATATTGAAAAATGGCCTAGATCCCGATTTCCAGCATTAAATACCTTGGGCCAAAACTACTCTACTCAACGCGAATGCCAATGGTCTGAGACCATCACGTTCGTGATACTACCCTCGCATTCGCTAAGGCCAGTCCCCCTTGCAAGCCTTCACGTTCGCGACCCCACTATGCGTTTGTTAAGAGCAAACCCCCACTGCCTCAAAATACTTTCTACGAATGCGAGACTAGCTCCGAGTTCGCAAAGCACTAAAATCACACTAGAAACCAGCAACTAAAACATAAACAAAAATGGTCCGAAATCATCACGAAACTCACCCCGCGCCCCTCAGGACCCCATCCAATCATCCCAACAAGTCTATACAGTCTACGAACTTGCTCGAAGACTCAAAACATCAAAAACAACATCAAAACAAGAAATAAGAATCAAATCCAAATATTCTGAAAGTTCTAAAGTTTAAATTTCCATCTAGAAGCGCCAAAATGGTCTCGGGTCACCCGGGAGCCAAACCAAATATACGTACGAGTCCAAAATCATCATACATACCTAACGAAATCATCAAATCACCAATCCGGGATCATTTACTCAAAACGCAAATCTTGGTCGAACTATTTCAATTTAAAGCTTCTAGAAAGAAAATTACTCTTCCAAAACACTCTTGAACCTCTCGGAAATCGAAATCAACCATGCACATAAGTCATAAAATATCAAATAAACCTAATCAAAGTCTTGAATCGCAAAATGGAGCGTTAGAACTCAATACGACTAGTCCGATCATCACAGTTAATATACAAAGTTGAAAAGATCCCTTCAGGTCACGACCCCAAGACCCGGCGTTCAGCCCACTATTGTTGCCTTTTGGTTAATATTTTGTCTCCTTGCCTTGAAAAAATGTTTTATGCTCTTACTTTTTTCTGCGTGTTTAGCATAGTTCTCATGTTTGGACTCACTTTTCATCTGCTCTTTTTTTTTTGTTGTTGCACTGGTAGTGCTGGTGGACATGTAGTCAATTTTGAGCTGCTTAGTGTGACTTTACTTTAACATTAGTACTAGATCTTTCTTTTAATTAAAAAAATGCAGCATGCAACTCAGGGGATTGCTGAATTTATTCCATTAAGTGAACCATCTTAACTTGTGTTTAAATTAAACAACATCAAGGCATTCACTAAGCAACCGCATAAGTGCATAGTCATAACCATAATTAAATTGAATAGCACAAAAGTAAGGACATATCATGTGTCAAAAAACAATAGTGACTCACTGAATAATAATGTCATCCATATATAACAGTATAGTGATGGCTTATACAGTAGTCAAAGCTCAAACATACTAGGGAGGGATCACATCTACTACACTCCGACACCATTCACATTCATTTTGGTTACTTGAATAGTTCTAAAAGATTCTTTTTCAGAAATGCAGAGTGGTGTGGCAATCGTGTTTGGAGATGGATCCATTTCAAGGTTGCACCCACCGACAAAGGGAAGATCAGAAGCTGGCCTCTCTCTCTATGGAAGGAAACATTGATGCAGCAGCAGTTAGAAACTGCATTAACAGTAACATAACCAAGATTTACTCAATTTGACTCCAATTCTCTGTATTCCCACCTAGCAATAGCGCTAGCCTTTGGAATGAAGCATTTATTGAAGTCATCCAAATGTTAACTTTGTGATATCTTCTAGTGATATACCAAATGTTTTCTTCTGTGTGTTATCCTGATGATATAACAAGGTGTCTGTGGGGGCTAGAGGAGTATCCAATTGTTAAGTTTCTAGCCCTTCCTGCTTACCATCTTTGTAATATGGAACAAACTCTTAGAAGCCCACCTAAACAACAGAATCGATAAACCAGATGACAGAGTATATCCTCCCTTTTCATTCATATCTTTCTGCTGCTTGGTAGTAGTTTCCTTTTGTCTCATCATACATATCATTTTGTTAAGAAAGGTATGATCACATGTGTAATTTCAGGTGCAAACAAGTGTTGTTAGAATCTCGTAGGATCTTGTAAATAAAGTATAGCTTGATTCTCTTTTCTTTCTTAGAGTATGTACACTAGCTATTTGGCTTGAGGGAATAATCAAGCTGAGTTCTCTCTCAAACTCTCTGCTTGATAAATTTGGAAGACCTTCCCATGGATGTTGTTGACTTAGAAGAGAAGTGATACCTCATACCAGATGCACTTTCCTTAAGAATAATGTAAGGTCTACTATTTGAGATATGGACTAAAATTTTGACTTCTCTTGTGTAAAAGATATCAAATTGTTGCTTTATTCCTTTTTACTCAAAACAGTGAGACTAGGTATCTGTACACAAATTTGATGGATACTGGAAGGACGTGAGAAGCATAGTACTATCAGGCAGGCTAATTTGATGTTTATTGTGAGGGACTCCATCATTGGGATGGTTGATGTATACAGCTGAACATTATCTTTCATATTACAGAAAATTTAGAAAGTTAATTTAGAATATAGACTATGTAAGCAGACAAAGTCAAAGTCATACACTTAGTTTGGTGGTACATGCAGTTTTATGAAATCAGCTACTGGAATGTGAGGGTTGAGGACAAGAGTATGAGATGGGGCAGTAATTGAAGATGCTGTGCTACTGGAATGTGATACCTACCAAGTAAGAAGCGCACTTACATTTCATTTGCATTGATTGAATGGCTACATTAAGAACCTCAAATACAGTTCATCGACAAGTAGATACTTGAGCGAGATATATCCCTCACTTGTAGCTTTCATCATGCGACTAGACAGCCTTTCAGTTTCTCGATAAAGGCCACCAAACTTGGTTAAGTAGTACAGAGTTGGAGAAGGCTCATATTCATATATAAGGACAGCAATCATTGAAACAACTCATACGCGTGCATAAATCCTTTTAGCAGGCGCATGTTGTGTGGCTATGAAACTAGCCATGCTCATCTACAAGTCCTCTCTACTTCAGCATGTGCTTTTATAGCTCTCTGTGTACCTGTAAACAAAGAGATTCTAGATTATATAGCTCAGGTTGGATCAGGGGAAAGGTGTTGCAGGTAAGCAGACACCTTACATCATACAGTAGAACACGTTGTTGACCTGCACAATGAAAGAGCTCCAGTGCTTTTTTGATCTCTATCCACTATTAGCTTGTCACAAATAAAATACAACACTTGAATACCACATGGAATTATGAACAAGGTGCTACCTATGCTAAGAACAAGGTGCCTAAGTCACATAAACCTTGCCAGGAGGATTCTTAGACAATGCAGGATAAACAATTAAGAGTAAGATGGACTGGAAAAGTAACTGGCTCGACATCAAATTACTTAGGACATCAGCTAATTAGCACAGATGTTGGAGCTACATAAACAGAAACCTAGAGTTTACTTAAAAGAAAAAAATACTAATAATAAGCCAACACCAGTGCTGCATACATGATCCGCAATAAGTTTAAAACTAAAGGGAGAGACCTAAAGTGGAGGCCAAGCATGTTGCATCAACATCAGGGGTGAACCAAATAGGAGCTGGTAGAATCCTTTGTATCTTGTCTACATCGACAGGGTAGTAACAGGATAAAAAGCTTCCTTCTTTACAGTCATAAATCCCCAAATCATGACCTCCACAATTAGGCTCTTCCCTAAATATGTAAGCATAAGTTAGATCATCTGTAAAGTAAATAGAATTGGGCCTCAATTCCGGGAACATGGTGGTCGAGAGAGCAAAGCCGGGATTGGAACCAATGAAGAATGCACGATTGCCAAGGCTGCCTGGCAAGTATTGAAGCTCCACACGATCATGGTCTATAAAATCAAGCTTGAAAACATCAAAAGTTTGAGTCTTATAGGGATATTCGCGCTCAGCGTTCTCCACAGGCAATATCAGAGTCCCATCTTGGGCAATGCCATGTGCTATGTAGCGTGTAACAACAAAAAGCTCCTGGCTTTGGTGGTCATATACCAAGTAATCAGTGTCCCAACAGTAGCATGACTTGCACTCTAGCTCAGTATCATCCGCAGCAGAAGAGGGCCAATCATCACTGCAGCCTATATCTTCAATCTGGATGAGAAACCTCTTAGTTGGATCATTGTGGAGATCCCAAGCTTCAAGCTCCTTATCTTGGGTGAGAGCAAAAAATAGTTTCTTTCCACTGTGGAACACAATTTGAGTGTACTCGCGTAAGGGACCGTCGAGTGCAGTCCACGAATTGGCTTCAGCTATGCCAGGCCTCCTGCAGAATGCGAGTCGCTGGTGGGGCCCGTAAATGACCAACGCTATGCAGTCCTCTTCCATAGGATCAGGGGATGAAAGGATCATCTTTTCGACAATGTATGAAGACATACGTTGTGGGGTTAAGGGAATAGATTGGTGGTTAAGAAAGCATTCGACTCTGACACTGTTCCGAATAACGCCGTTAACACAGGGGAAAGTTTCAATGGATGGAAGCTGGATAGTCTTACCAGAAAGTGGGTTAAACATGAAGAGAAGACAATCTTTAGGCTGTATACAAACAAGCCATCCCTTGGATAATGAACCCAAGCAAACGGAATCAATATCAGGCATCATCACTTGCTGCTCATGTTGTACTTGTATGACATCCCCTTCTGCCAGTCTGTAGAATTTGAAGACGGTGCTGTCCTCCTTAAACTCCGGCAGTAGCATCAACCAAGGAGCCACACATCTGCTCACCACAGGACCGCTACAACTTCTAATCAGTACTTCACTAATTTGCCCTCTCATTATTTCCTTTGGAACAGAAGTTCTGACCACCAAGGAAGAGCTAGCCATGATTGAATTCGACACAAGAACCTCCAAAATGTATTTATAGATCAAGAATCGGTTTGCTTTTAGATACAGTAATCCAAAGTCTGCCAGGTTTCGGCTTGCTTTCTGTCGGCTCTCACTTTACGGAAAAATGTGTTTAAGGGCCGGGCCCGTTTGACAATAAAAAAAATTCCATATATTTTATTTTTGAAAATTTACTTTTTTTTTGTTGAAATTTGAAAAACTCCAAAAAATTATTTTTTAAAATTTTTACTTTAAATTACTTAGTAGGCGTTTGGACATAAGAATTATAATTTTTTTAGAAAAAGCAGCATTTGAAGATAAGTTGAAAAAGTATTTGGAATTTGAAATTACGTTTGAACATGCATTTCACTTGAAAAAATATTGCAGTTTTGTGAGTGGAGAATTTTTTTTTTGAAAATTGGGAAAAAGGTTTTTTGAAAAACTCTTGCAAAATTTCTTGGACAAACACATTTTTGAAAAAGAAAATAAAAAAAAAACAAATTATGGACAAACGGGTCTTTAAAAAAAATTCAAAAACATATCCAAATTGTATTCATGTCCAAACACAACTCTAATTTTCAAATACCATTTTCACTTGAAATTTTTTTGTTTACTTTTTTCCCGAAATTTTACAATTCTTATATCCAAACGACAAAAGGTTGGTTAATCAAGGGTGGTCGGGGGCAAACAACAACAACAATAAACCCAGTTTGATCCTATAAGTGGGGTCTGGGGAGGGTAGTATGTACGCAGACCTTACCCCTACCTCATAGAGATAGAGAGGTTATTTTCGATAGATCCTCAACTTAAGAAATAATGAAAATAAAGCACCAAGTAGCAAAGAATGTTAGCAACAGTGTAACATAGTAACGTGTGTGAATGCCGCAACATGCGCAATAAAAAACGGTAAATAAAAAATTACAAAAATAGTCCTAGGACTATTGAATGGTTGGGGGCCAAATTAAAAAATAAGAAAATTTTGGGGTAAAATTTAAAAAACTAAAAAATAAGTTAACCCATCACCCAAAATAGTTCCCCACCTATCCCATTCTCTATTTTCTCTTTCTTTATTTTTCATGATCTTCCTCCCCCTTTCTCTCAAACTCAACCTCCAAAATCAGTTTTCTCACGATTTGGGACTCCAAATATCGGCTCCATTTCTACTCAACTTCGTTCAAAACTTTCGAAATTCCATCATCAAGGTAATTTTTATTTTATTTTTCTACCCCATTGATGAATCCTAAACTTGTTATTTCAACTTCTATAGATTCTTTTATTTTTTTGTGTGCTTTTGTATCTTCATGTCGTTGTGTAGTTTCGTGCCTAAATTTTAGAGCTGTCGTGTAGTTGATAATTTTGATTGAAAATTTGGTATTTATATATTGTTGATGAGGTTATTCCACAGACCTAGAAATCTAGTTGTTGTGATGTTAAAATGGCTATATTGCTCCATGTTTGGGTCTGCGAAATGATTTTTACCCATTTGTTTTAAACATCTCATTTGAATTTTTGAAACATCTTAAGAGATTGTTAAACATCTATGTTGTTATTGTTGTTGTTATATGTTGTGCAATTATTGCAATATTTTTCTGAGTTTGGTTAGTGGCATTTTGCGCTGATATTTCAAATATCTCATTGGAGTATTTGAAACATCTTAAATATGGTTGAAATATTCTTCTTGTAAATAACTCGTTGATTGTAAAATATCTTCAGAGATGTTTCAAACATCTAATTAGATGTTTGAAGCTTCATATAAGATGTTTGAAACAACTGTAAGGATGTTTAATAATCCAAAAAACGTTTCACCAAAGGATACCTGATTATTTATAGCGTTAATATTTTATATGTTAGGAGTAAATTATTTGTTTACTTGTTGATGGTTGTTACTTGTTTGAGTGTGTAGATAAAATGATAAAGGAATGTGTGCCAAAAAAGGAGAAAGAGGAAGAGGTGACTCTCCTTCTAAAAAACCTAGCAAAAAAATTAGGACATCATAGGAAAATGAGATACAACAATCAATTCTTATTATAGCTGAAGTAGAAGTTACACCTCTTCGGGTAGTAGGAGGAGGAGGACAGAATAATCAGGTAGAAGGAGACACTGCTACTGAAGTAGTAAAGGAGAGAATATTGGAGAAGAGGAAAAAAGAGAAAGAAGAGGATAATGAAAAAGAAAAAGAAGAGGAAAGAAGAAAGAAGAGGATAAGGAGAGAGGAAAAGAAGTGGATAAAGAGAAAAGGAAATAGAGAAAGAAATAGAAGAGGAGGCAAAAGTTGATGATGAAAAATCAAAAGAGGAGACAACGGTCGTTGAAGGAGAAGAAAGAAACGAGGAGACAAATATTGATGATGAAGAATCATAAGAGGAAATAGTAACTGTTGAAGGAGAAGAAATAGAAGAGGAGACCTCTGAAGATGAAGATCTTATGTTGAAACCAAGAGAAGAAGAAGCTTCAAGAGAAGAAGAAGAAGAAGAAGAGGCAGAGGCAGAAAGAAGAAAAAAGAAAAAGAATGACAATGCACCTTCTCAATCTGTTAAGGTAAGCTCAATATGTTTAAAACATCTCTCTGGATGTTTGAAATTCTCCTTGGAAGTTTAAAACATCTAGTTGGATGTATAAATTATTTATCTGGATGTTTGAAATATTTCATAGGATGTTTCATTAAAAAAAAGTTGGAAATAGATTTTAATAATTATTAAATTCATTATTCTTGTGCCTTTTATTAATCAACATTTTAAAATCATATAAAGATTGAGATGCCTAAAGATGAGTTTGATAGTTGCGAGGTTGAAATCTTAAGGCTTTGGCCGGAACTTCCACCGTTCAAGTTCAAGATATTTTTGGATGATAATGAGACCTTCATCAAGAACATCACAGTAAGATTCTCATTAGGATTAACGATTATGGGTGAGTTCAGAAAGTTGTAGCAGGATGAGGGCCTTGAAAATAAGTTTAGGACTAGTCCTTTCAGGCACTTTTAGATGTGCCTCAGAGGCCACTGTTTAAGGCATCTATATTACAGTAGAGTATTGTAGGAGAAGACCCAGGATTTATGGGTTAATTACAAAAGATTACCAGTCCGCTTTGGCCTTTGTGTGTTTGCCATAATGATCGAACTCAACTGTAGACATTCTTACCCTAATTTGAAGATTGAAAAGTACTTTCTTGATGATGAAGATTTATCAAAACTTATACCAAAGGAAAGAGAACTGTGACTGGTAAACTAGTGTTTGACTTAATCAAATCCAAATCCAAAAAAATTTAAAAACATAAATATGCACTATGCTTGATTTGGTTAGTTCACTACATTTTGTTGGCAAAGGATTTGAACTGTGGTGTGTCTGAAGATACAGTCAGACTGGCCTCCACAAAAGAGGCTTTCTACATTTATCTATGGGGCAAAAATATTTTTCACTTGTCTGTTGATTATACTATAAAAGATAAGAAAGAGCGTCAACAATCAAAGAGTGACTCTTATTAACCTCTACGAATTTCCTTAGACTTTCATGGTAACTAGATAAATCTTATTTATTATTTTTACTTTTGTGTTATTTATATAACCTTTTATATACTGTTTGATCACACAATGTAGGCTTGGACGTTTGAAGCCTTACCTCAATTACGGCCAAAAGATTATCTAAAAGAGAGGACTTTGCCGAGGATGAAGAGGTGGTTATTTGAAAAAGTAGAAAAAGACAGGCCCGATCCATTTCAGATCAAAGATGATCCGGTACGACTCATTCTGGTGTATGTTTCAAAGATGTTTGAAACATCTTTCAAACATCCTGTAAATGCTTGAAACATTTTGTAGAAAGTGTTTTAAACATCTAATGGATGTTTCAAGCATGCCTTTAATATCTATGCTTATAAATCTTTTTGTTTCCTTCCCAGGTAGTGTGCCCTTTTCTTTACCCTACAAAGGCTGAAAAGAGGGAGGCTTACATCCAAAATCTTATTATTTTACCAGATAAAGAGACATGATAATAGATAGCTTAAATAAAAGGGTTAGATAGAGTGACAGTCTTAAGACCTTTGGGTAGTGCCCTTAAGATAGAGAAAGGTAGTTTGCAAATCCCACAAATTAGATATAGCCATGTGGTTAAAGGATATAATGGTACATGAGAAAAATCTGTTGGTGGAGATGGTAGAATTAGAGGAGAAGCTATTCGTGATGATGTGTAATGACCCAACTGGTCGTTTTGAGCATTTGTACTTCGATCGGTGGTTTGAGGGCATGAATAGTTCCGTATGATATATTATGACTTGTGTGAATCTTCAGTTTTGGTTTTCGGGTTATTCAGAATCGATTTGGAAGAATGAATTTCATTGTTGAAGCTTTAAGTTGGAAGAGTTGACTAAGTTTGACTTTTATGAATTTGACCCTAGAATGGAGTTTGATGGTTCCGTTAGGTCCGTATGGTGATTTTAGACTTAGGCGTATGCCCGGATTTGCATTGGAATATTTCTAGAAGGATTCGATACTAATTGGCGGAAGTTGAAAATTTGAAGGCTTGGAAAGTTCACAAGTTTGACCGGGAGTTGACTTTGATGATATCAGGTTCGGATTGTGGTTCCGAGAATTGGAATAGTTTCGTTATGTGATTTGGGACTTGTGTGCAAAATTTGAGTTCATTCCGAGTTGATTTGCTATATTTCAGCGCGAGTTTTGGAAGTTGAAAGTTTAAAGTTCATTTAAGATTGATTTGAGGTGCGATTCATTATTTCGATGTTGTTATGTGTGATTTGAGGCCTCGAGTAGGTCTATGTTATTGTAAGGTCCCGTAAAAATTTTCTAATGATTTAAGATTTTAAAGTGCGCCAGCAGTATTTGGGAATAACGTATTTGAGTATTAAAGGAGACCCATGGGATAGAACCATATCATTTTGGTATTAAAATATATGTTTAAGGCATGTTGGAAGATATTAAGGAGTTTTGTGAATGGCAAGAACTTGTGTAGAACAAGTTGGACACATTAAGTGGAAAGGATATTTTAATTGGCACAAGACCCGACTTCAAATGAATAGAAATCCCACAATATAATGACTTAGGTGGTGATCTACCTATCAAATTAAAGTTCTTTGAGTCTAGTTTCCAACGCATTAAACCGTTCGTCATTTGGATGTGTATACAGAATGTTATGGCCATTTAACTGGACTTGTATCATATGCGCGCCCAGATGCGCAGCCGTGCATATTTGAGAGTTTCTGCCTCATGTGCGCGGCCAGATGTGCGGCCACTTGTTCAGGTGCGCGGCCGCACACGTAGGAGCCCATTAAATAACCCCAAGGCTGGGTAGAGAGGGGTTAAGTCATTTCTTGAGCTAAAACCTGATATTTTAGAGAGAAATGAGAGTGTTCTAGAGAGAGGAAGTAGATGAAGTATTTTGTTCATCAAGATCTTGTTCAAGCCTTGAAATCCAACAAGAAAATCTGACAAGATCTTCACTCAAGAGGTAAGATTCAAATCCCTAGTCTTCAATTTCGAGTTTGGGATAAAAGATGAGTGATTGGACGTATGATTCTTGGGTGTAAGAGTATTAATTATACATGCTTATACCAATAAGATTTGTGGAAAGATTGTTGAGCTAAAATAAGTAAAGATTGGGTTGTGGAGTGAAGGAAATCTTGTATAAGAACCTTGTAGTTAAATTTGCACACCTAGTATTTGATAAAATGCTCAAATGAGCCGAGACCATGAATATCTTCCTAATTATGGTTCAATTTTTGTTATGTCTCAAAATAGATTGGGATTGCTAGAATTTTTGGAATGTTGTAGTAATTTAAGGAAAGCTCAAAGCGAGGTATGTTGGCTAAACTTTCTCTCTTAGAATTGAATTCTATGATGTTCTCGTAAGTTCCAAGTATGGTTGTCCCAAGTTCCTTATTCTATGTTCCAAGTTGTCCCCAACAAATTCGATTGTCCCGAATGAGCAAAGTGTCGAGAATTATGTATTCAAAACGTGTTCCAAATATTCCTATCACATTATGTTATCTTTTGGGAATGTGTTCAAGAATGATATGTGTATTAAAATACTATGTCTTTGAGTTGTGTTTCAAATGAAGGTTATGATGCCAAATTGTGTGAGAAAACACAATATGCTTAAGACTCTTAATTGCTCATATGTGTACCTAAAGTGATTGAAAATGTCTTATTGTTGATAATCAATAAAGATGGTTGGAAGTGAAATAGGTGAATTGGGAATATAAAGTGTGGCCAACGTGCCAAGAGTGAAAGTTATACTTGTGGCCAATGGTGCTAATGAAGTGAGATGATGTGATAAAGAATATGAAATGAGCCTCGACTCAACTATTTTAAAATGACTTCGAAAATAGAATTGTCTAAAAACTTTTGTACTCAAGTCATGCCATATGTGGCTGTTTTAACAAATACTATGCTTTGTGAGTATTTTCAATGTATTTGAGTTCTTATATATTCGTGAGTGGAAATTGTGTATTGCCCTTTTTGGGGAAAAGTATTTTAAGAATAAATGGTGTGTTACTAGTTAATGATTTTAACTTGCGCATCAATTGTCAATTATTTTACTCCATTTCTCGGAAAGAAATCTATTGTGCTTAAATTGTTCATTTCTAATGAACTTAAAGTTGTGATTTCCAGAATATTCTATATGTTGATATTTGAAGGTGATCTTTGAAATTGAAAAAGGTGAAAGTGTGGAACATGAAATGCGGCCATCTTGCCAGGAATAAAGAATCTTGTGAATGGCCAAATGAGCCAAGGAAATATTGTCCTTGTGAATGACTGAAAATACTAATGAGAATTTATACAATGTGAAAGATGTAGAGGCGAGTACTATTGTATTTATTTTACCTCTGTATGCAAATCAAATCAAAAATATTTTTGGGAGCATCATTAGCAAAACAGAGAAAGGGTGGGTCATAAGGCCCACACCTGAAACTACATGTGCCGGTGTAGGGGTGAATTGTGATTATTCCCCTTATTTGGGATGAAATTGAAATATTGGTGAAATTGTGATTATTCCCCTTAATTGGGATGAAACTGGTAATAACTATGAATTGGAATAGTCAACCCACACGGCATATGTGGGAAGGCGGCCTAGTTGATCGGGTAGAGATCGGACACCATGTTGCGCACATAGTGATACTACTCTTGGTAACAACTTTATTTCACATCACATGTCAAACCACTTTGTTGGTATCCACTATTAGCTTGTCACAAATAAAATACAACACTTGAACACCACATGGAATTATGAACAAGGTGCTACCTATGCTAAGAACAAGGTGCCTAAGTCACATAAACCTTGCCAGGAGGATTCTTAGACAATGCAGGATAAATAATTAAGAGTAAGATGGACTGGAAAAGTAACTGGCTCGACATCAAATTGCTTAGGACATCAGCTAATTAGCACAGATATTGGAGCTACATAAACAGAAACCTAGAGTTTACTTAAAAGAAAAAAAATACTAATAATAAGCCAACACCAGTGCTGCATACATGATCCCAATAAGTTTAAAACTAAATGGAGAGACCTAAAGTGGAGGCCAAGCATGTTGCATCAACATCAGGGGTGAACCACATAGGAGTTGGTAGAATCCTTTGTATCTTGTCTACTTCGATAGGGTAGTAACATGATAAAAAGCTTCCTTCTTTACAGTCATAAATCCCCAAATCATGACCTCCACAATTAGGCTCCTCCCTAAATATGTAATTATAAGTTAGATCATCTGTAAAGTAAATAGAATTGGGCCTCAATTCCGGGAACATGGTGGTCGAGAGAGCAAAGCCGAGATTGGAACCATTGAAGAATGCACGATTGCCAAGGCTGCCTGGCAAGTATCGAAGCTCCACATGATCATGGTCTATAAAATCAAGCTTGAAAACATCAAAAGTTTGAGTCTTGTAGGGATATTCGCGCACAGCGTTGTCCATAGGCAATATCAGAGTCCCATCTTGGGCAATGCCATGCGTGTAACAATAAAAAGCTCCTGTCTTTGGTGGTCATATTGAATAGGTCAAAATCTACCTCAATGGGATTTAGCATAGAGTGGTATTATGGAAGGTGATGTGGCCGAGGTCGACTAGTGGATAGCGGGGCTCGTAGCCGGGCGGTCAATAACGGTCGAGATCAAGTACCAAGGACGGTACTAACGGCTAGTTTTTGTAATAGGATATCTAAGGGAATATTCCACTGAATATTTTATATACTGGTACTTTTAGGGTTGACTGGGGATATGTCCCATATAAATAGAAAAAGAGATAAGGGGAAAGGGTATGTAATATTTTCTTTCTGATAAGAGCACTTTTTGAGAAGAAGACTCTCTCGAGAAAAGATACAAACATTACCTTTCTAATAAGATTCCACCATCCATTATTCCAGATTTTTTAGAATAGTTCCAATATTCTAGGATTTATCTTATTATTCATCATTGTTAGAAAGAAGAATCATCCACCTCATTCGATATTGGGTGAATCATTCTCCTTATTTACGTTAATGCCATTTATGGTTATTTAGTGTTTGATATTCTTCCATCATTACTCCTCTTGAAATACTGAATGTACACTGCATTTAATCCCCCACCAACACTACCTTGCGTTATTTGTGTTAGCTAGTTATAAATTCAGGGATATTATTATCAATTGGGCTTAATCCCTCATTACATAAAATTAATTAGTTTAATCAAATATTTACATGTTTTGGTCAAACAATTTGGCGTCGTCTGTGGGAATTTCCTAGTTAAATTTTTAGTTTCCCCTAGATCTATAATTAGCACAGTTCATAAAAAAAAAGGGCAAAGCTCATTTTTCCTTGTACACATGGATCTGACATACAGGTAATGGAGAAGAAAGGATGAAGGTAGTGGCCGATCTCACCACCAACCTCTTGAATACCATCAATGAGGTTTCTGAAAGAGAAGGCGAAGATATAACGCCCAACGCTTCCCCCAGGCGAGTTGGGTCGCCCCTCTCTTACGGCAGTATCACAACATCCCGCGGTAAAGGAGCTTCCACGCCCACGACGGAAGAGGCGCCACCAGCAGTGAAAAACTACTCGAGGCTTGGCTAACAAACACACTAACCAGCATCCTCGACAAGCCCGCCCAGGAGGCAGCTAGAGAAAATGCAAAGACTAGCATTACACCGACAACGGACGAGCAGCACGACCCTCTCCCTCCAGTAACAAGTATCACTCACAATGTTAATAATGCAGGTGATGACACCCTCACAACCATTCTGAGGAAGATGGAAGAAATGGAAAATGAGAACAAAATGTTTTGGGACCAAATGAGAGAGCACCAAGAGAGAGTCGACAAAATACCGGATGCCCCAAAACTCGTGCCAAAAAGAGATGCTGGTCAGTTCATTGAGCAACCCTATAGTGATGAAGTCGCCCCGCATGCCATACCCAAGACCTTCAAGATGCCGCCTAGAAAAGTCAACCAGAAGTTGACTTATGAGTAAACGAATTCGGATGTGAATTTTTATGATTCGATTAGATTTGTTGGGTGATTTTAGACTTAGGAGTGTGTCCAGAATGTAATTATATGATGGTACGACCGACCCCAAAGATCATATGACTCACTATGTCACTGCGGTAAAAGGCAATGATCTCGCCAAAGAACAAGTATCCTCCATCTTGTTTAAAAAGTTTGGCGAGACCCTCACCGGAGGAGCATTAACTTGGTATTCACAATTGTCCGCGCGTTCCATCAAAATGTTTGAAGAAATGGCCGACAAGTTCGTAATGACCCATGTTGGGGCCAAAAAGGCGGAGGCAAAAGTGAATGATATATTTGCCATCAAACAATCGCCTGGAGAAGGATTGAGGTACTTCCTCACTTGATTCAACCGAGTAAGGATGACCTTACCGAATGTATCAGAAGGAATGGCTGTAGCAACTTTCCAAAATGGGCTGAACAGGAATGGCTCAAGGGCGACCAGAAAATTATTAAGTCGGCTTATGAAATATCCTCCAACAACTTGGGATGAAATACACAATGCCTACTGTGCCAAGGTCCGTGCAGACGAAGATGACCTAAATAGACTAACTCATCGGTTGACCTCGGTGCACACTGAATCCAGGAAGGATCGAAGAAATGATGCCAGGAGGAATCTCGCAGCTCCACGACCCAATCGGGAAAGGCATCAGCCATACATTAGAAGCACTATCATGCCCCCTCCCACTACGAAGAGGGCCCATCTAGACCAAGGACAAGGACTCACCGAAACGAGATAGGTATGCCCCTTTATTATCCTCTCACAATTTATGTGTGTCACCCTCAGAAATAGTCTACGCATTGGAAAAGCTCGGACCAAAAGTAAAGTGGCCGCAAAAGATGAGGTCAGACCCAAGCACCAGAAAGTCAAATGCCCTCTGCGAGTTCTACCAAGAGCGAGGTCACAAAACTGAGGATTGCATCGCCCTAAGGCAGGAGGTTGTAAATATGCTTCACCAAGGACACCTCAAAGAATTGTTGAGTGACCGATGAAGGACCAACTTTGCCCGAGGACGTGAACAGCACCAGGGACCGCCGAAACCACCCTCACCGACTCGCACCATTCAAATGATCATCGGAGGTGGTGGCGACACTTCGATCAACATCGTAAAGTTCACCATAACCCACAAGCTCAAACGGTCGATCACTCACGAACGGTATGACGAACTCAAAGAAAGTATCATCTTCGATAAGTCAGATACCCACGGTTTGGTTTTCCCTCACTATGATGCCCTTGTTATCACTTTACGAATATTAGATACAGATCTAAGACGCATTATGGTGGACGATGGGAGCAGCGCGTGCATTATCCACCCTCGAGTACTTGCACAAATGAAACTCGAGGATAAGATAGTGCCGCGCTGCATCACGCTAACAGGTTTAACGATGCAGTTGAACGAACATCTGGAGAAATCACACTCCCCGTCCTGGCCGGCAGTGCCACTCTGGAAACCACATTCCACATCATGGACCAGGATACAACGTACAACGCCATAATAGGCCGACCTTGGATACATACCATGAGGTCCATCCCTTCCAGCTTGTACTAAGTTATCAAATTTTCAACCCCATGGGGAATATTTGGCATATGAGGAGAACGACGCACATCTAGAGAATGCTACCGTATCGCCCTGGATTGTACAACCACCCAACAAATAAATGGCAAAACAAAAGAGGCATAGCAATTAACAGGGTCGAGGTCGAGTTGTGACGAAAGAGAGGACGTCATCAGAGATCCCAAAATAGTAGAGGCTGCGGGATCAACCATAGAAGACCTCGACCCCGTTCAACTTGATGATACCGACCACAGCAAGAAAGCCTACATCGGTTGCAAGCTTCAAGAACCAGGTAACTTCTGTTAATTCTTAACTGCTAACGCAGACTTGTTTTCTTTTTCCCATGCAAATATGCCAGGTATCCCGAAGGAGATCGCCACACACAAGTTGAACGTCGACCCATTCCACCACCTGGTGAGGCAGCTTAGGCGAAAGTTCAATTCCATAATAAACGATGCAGTCCGCGAAGAGGTCAAAAAATTACGTACCCCCACTTCAAAAAATTGGCCCTGGCCTTGGTCGTAGCTTTACAAAAGCTTAGACCCTACTTCCAATGCCCCCCATCTCGGTAGTCACAACTTTCCCCTTGAGAAGTATTCTGCATAAGCCCGAGCTATCGGGCAGGTTGGCCAAATGGGCCATAGAATTAAGCGAGCATGATATCACATATCAACCGTGAATGGCGATAAAATCACAAGTCCTCGCCGACTTCGTCGCCGACTTTAGCGCAAAAATAATGCCCGAAGTTGAAAAAGAAGCGCCCCACGCTTCTCCACAAACACAAGATCTATGGATTTTGTACACCGATTCCTCTTCTAATGCGTCAGGGTCCGGACTAGGACTTGTAATCGAAGTACCAACAGGCGAAGTGATTCGCCAGTCAATAAGGTGCCCAGACATAACTAACAATGAGGCCGAGTATAAGGGCGTGATTACAGGATTAAGGCTAGCACTCAAGTACGAGGCGAGACGGGTCATACTACGCTGCGACTCTCAACTCGTCGTTAACCAAGTCGCAGGGACTTTCCAGATCAAAGAGCAAAGGTTACAAAAATATCAGGCCGAGATCTGCAAACTACTGCCCGATTTCGATGAATGCCAGCTCGACCAGATTCCTTGAGCATAAAACATCGAAGAAGACGGCCTCTCCAAATTAGCAGCAGCCACTAAAAGCATAACCGGAGAAAGAAATGTGCTCACCCTCTTCCACTCATCAATAGATCAAATCGAGGTACAGACCATAAATCTAACTTGGGACTGGCGCAACCGTATTGTTACATACTTACAGGATGTCATACTCCCAGATGATAAAAAGGAAGCCAAGAAGTTTCGGATGCAAGCATCGAGGTACACCATCATTCATTACGACCTATACAAGAGTGCGTATGGCGATCCCCTGGCAAAATGCTTAGGCCCGAATCAAACTCGGCGCGTCCTAGAGGAAGTCCACGAAGGCCACTGCGGATCTCGTTCTGGCAGTCGAGCTCTGGTCAGATGTCTCATACGGGCAGGTTACTACTGGCCCACTATGAAAAAAGAGCCTGCGGTCTTCATAAAAAAATGCGATCAATGCCAAAAATGCGCCCCAATGATCCATCAAGCAGGCGAGCACCTCCACTCGGTCACTTTCCCTTGGTCGTTCATCAGGTACGGAATGAACATCACCGGCCCCCTCCCTGCGGGGCGAGGTAACGTACGATTTCTTTTGGTTTTAACTAACTATTTTTCTAAATGGGTGGAAGCAGGAGCATTCGCCCAGATACACGAACAAGAAGTGATCGCCTTCATATGGATAAATATCGTGTGCCGCTTCGGCCTCCCTAAAGAGATCAGTTGCGACAATGGACCCCAATTTACTGGAAAAAAGGTTGCCGAATTTTTTGAGAAGTGGTATATCAAAAGAATACTCTCAACACCGTATCACCCCGCGGGCAATGGGCAAACAGAATCCTCCAATAAATCAATACTGAACATCATGAAGAAAAAGTTTGAGGAATCCAAAGGGCTATGGCCGGAGTTATTATCAGAAGTGCTTTGAGCCTACCGTACAATGCCGAAGACGAGCACAGGATAGATGCCCTACTCATTAGTTTATGGCACTGATGCGGTAATACCAGTCGAAGTCAGAGAGCCCAGTTTGAGATATTCCCATGAGAGCGGGCCGAGCAACAATGAAAGCAGAAGGTAAGAGCTCGACGAAGTCGAAGAAAGGAGAGATATGGCCTACATAAGGATGATCACCCAAAAACAACAGGTAGAATGCTATTATAAAAAAAGGCCAAGATCAGACCACTCAAAGTCGGGGACTACGTGCTCAAAGCCAAAACACAAGCAAGCAAAGACCCGCGGGAAGGCAAACTGGGAACAAATTGGGACGGTCCATACAAAATCACAGTAATAGTAAACAAAGGGTATTTCCAACTAGAAACAATGGAAGGAAAACTACTACCAAACAACTGGAACATTACACACCTCAAGTACTTCAACTTTTAAGAAAAAGGGTTCTCCAAGTCGTACTCTTTTTTTCCTCACTTGAGTTTTGTCCCAGTTGGGTTTTCTCAAGGAGGTTTTTAACGAGGAGATAATGGGGACACTTCAAGTTGAAATGCGAACGGAAGAAGGCACTGAGCGGTCAGTTCATTACCCAACCTCTCAACACGTCTCCAAGTCACCCAATGAAGGGACTAGATAAACTGGAACTGGAATGCCAGCTCGAAAAACATGTAAATTTCTCCAAGTATATGAGCAAAACACAAATGTATGAAGCCCGCCCATACTTTCACCAGAGCAACATTGCCTCAATACCCGCTCGCCCCCCGTCCACAATTAAGTAAGTTACATTTGACCTTGCTCGAATTAACTCACATTCGACCTTGCTCGAATTAACTCACATTCGACTTTGCTCGAATTAACTATGCACGGGTTACATTCGACCTCGTTCGAATCAACACCCGCTTGACCCCCAACCACAATTAAGTAAGTTACATTTGACCTTGATCGAATTAACTAACATTCGACCTTGCTCGAATTAACTAAGCACGGGTTACATTCGACCTCGTTCGAATCAACACCCGTTCGGCCCCTGACCACAATTAAGTAAGTTACATTCAACCTTGCTCGAATTAACTCACATTCAACCTTGCTCGAATTAATTAAGTACGGGTTACATTCGACCTCGTTCGAATCAACACTCGCTCAGCCCCCGACCACAATTAAATAAAAGTTACATTCGATCTCACTCGAATTAACTCACACTCGACCTTGTTCGAATTAACTAAGTTACATTCGACCTTGTTTCAAATTAACTAAGTATAGGTTACATTCGACTTCGTTCGAATAACACCTGTCGTCCCCCGGCCGCGACGGAAACTTAGTTCTGTTTTGACCTCATTCAACACACATAAACCAAGTTCTTACGACTAAAACGACCAAACGGCAAAACAAAAAAAAGAGGCATTCAAACCCGAACAGAAGGAAAAGAGTCAGGTACGAGCAACGAAAATGGAATTTCATAAAATATATTCTTTACTAAGGTTAGAACAGATGCCCGCAAATATATGTACAAAACCTACAAGCAAAAAGAAAGAAAAATAACTACTCGCCACCTAACCCAGCAACGTCACCTATATGACCGCCTAGGTCATCTCCACCCGCCTCTCTGCTAGTGCCATCACCACCGCCTTCAGAATACTCATCCTCATACCAGGCATCTTGTTCAATCCCGTCCACTCATGTGTCCTCCTCGCCATCACCAGCCTCCGACGTAGCGGGATCATAGCCACAAGCAGTCCGAGCTGAGCGTGCCTTAGCGCGAGCATCCTCAAAGTCGACCTCAAAAACTTTTACCGCCGCCATCAAATCCCTAAATATATCCCGTTGGGCCTCGGCGTGGATCCAGATAGCATACAAATCCCGTGGAACGTCAGGAAAGGCAGAAGTGCGAGAAGAGGACGGCTGAGCCAGAAACTGGGACTTCTCTGCTTCAAGGACGATAACTCGTTCATTAAAGCCCAAATTTTCTTTCTCCAACTCCCATATATGCTCGTCGAGTCACTCCTCTCTTAGCCTCGCTGTCTGCAAATCACCCGCCCGCTCTGAACGAAGAACGTAGATTACGGCCTTCGATGCCTCTACTTGCCTCAAAGCCGCAAACTGATCCGATTCTGACTTCTCTAAGTCCGCTATCCTCTTGACGAACTCACCACCTAGAACGTCCGCCTTGATTAGACTTTCTTCGAGCTAGGCCCGCAGCGAGCTCACTTGGGCTTGAAGGTCAGCGCATTGGGCCTCAACTCCCCTGCTCACCTCGAGCTCCTCTTCCTTGTCCCTCAACGCCCCCTCGAGCTTACTACATTTTCTGATGACCTTCACCAATTCATTATCCTTCTCCTTTAGCTCATCTCGGAGAGCCCGGAAGTAGCTACTCCCACAAGCCGCCTGCAAAGCTCGCATTGTTTATCACGATACTCGCGATACTTCCGCTCCATCTTTTGGAATATGGCCTTCCGCCTCTCCTCTCGGCGGGATCTTTCGATCTCCAAGATCACGGTATGAAAAGCAAACCAGAGCGAGTAAGAATAAAATCGGATTCGACATAAACGAACATACAAATGAAATACCCTACTTACCCTAAGAGCAAGGCCGGCTATGCTCCTCGACAATATGGAATCCTTCAGTTTTTCAAGGGTCTTACCCTCCACGTCGGAACAAAGGGGACCAAGAGAAGGGACCACATTCTCCAAATCGACTAGCAGATATCGGTTCAGAGGGATCGCAATGGTACGCATGGTTCCCTCCAATCTCACCTCGAGCCGGGTGAGTCCTTCTCCCATCATCCTAACCTCTTCAGGGTCCATATCGGAGCCCGTATCGTAACCATCCTCAGTAACCCCCTTACCTCTCTCATCAGTAAACGAGGTGGGAACATCAACGGGCCGTGAGGATGATGGCACACCTCATCGCATAGTACGCAGAACCTCCACGGATACCCCACCAGTTCCGACGTTGGCATCAAGAAGGGGCACGCTCTCTATAGCTTTCGCTGATGGTAGGACCTCAGAAGGAAAATGCGCACTGTCTTCAGGCACAACGGAGGCCGGTTCGCGTTCATTCCTTGTAGAATCTATGGCTCGGATTATCCCATCGCCGACGTCCACCGACCTCCTTTTACGAGGGACCAAATCCTCCTCGCTCGGGGAAGATTCTTCATCTATTAAATGAAGCAAGGGAGAGGCCAGAGTCTCTGGTATTGAAGCCGTCGAGGATTGAGCCGATCTAGCCAAAATCGGAGGCCGAATAGAAATGGATGGCTGGGCAAGCTTAGAAACAGTCACAGCTGGGGTAAACCCAGTTGTAGTGTTCATCTGGCGAAAAGCAGGAGTAGGGGCCTTCGACCTCCTCGAGGATCCCCGGGCTAAAAATAAAAGAGAAGAAAAAGAAGATTAAGAGGTCGATCCCCACAAAACAATAAGAATCAAGAGACCAGAAGGCCATGACAATAAAGATTCAAAATGGTTAAACTCACTGGTTGCTGAAAGTTTGGGTTCGAACTTCTTGATAAAGGCCGACCATTCGTGAATCCTCACTGTGTGAGGCAAGACCTGGCTAACCCAGTCATGAATATCTGCAACCAAAGGAAGGGGCGAAGTCTCGGCTGAACGAGGAAAAGGCAGAGTGTTAGGCTACAATCAAAATGAGAAAAATAAACGCTTAGTAAAAAAAATACTTACGGGCATAATTCCATGCCTCAGGAAATCCATTCACATTTGTCACCACATCCTCGGTCTTGACGTAGAAGTAGCTAAACCAAAACCGACGATTTGCTTTATCGTCCATCTTCACTACCAAACTCTTACTTCCTCGGTGACGAAGATGCAACATCGTCCCCATATAGAAATTGGGCGCGAAGAGGTGCATCAGGTGGCGAAGAGAGATCCCGCGGCCGGCCAATTCCACGTACTTCATCAACATGCGGATGAGTTTGTAGATGTAAGGTGAAAGCTGGGCCGGGCAGACGCTGTAGTAGCGACAAAATTCCTCCGCCAATGGGAGAAGAGGAAATGAGTAGCCCACGTAGAACGGATATGCGTAGAATGCGCAGTATCCAGGGCGATGAACCTGCACCGCATCATGACTAGCCGGGACTAGATCGATGTGGGCCAGAATTTTGAACTTCGCCCTGAAATTAGCAAGGGCAACCACGTCCATCACCGATCGGTGGCCTCAGGGTCGTCCTCAGGCGGTTTTGAAAAGTCAGATCTAGCCTTCTCGTTACGGGAAATTATTTCCTCCACCATAGGAAAGCTTTCATCCTCCTCAACAATGGAAACCCCATCGTCATGGGGAGGCATGCGCACTGCCAAGGGAACAGGGTCAGGTATCCCCCCCCCCAGAACTGGAAGACGCATTAACCATCATTGTTTATGAATAAAGGTGATGTAAACATAGAAGAGTCAAGAGTAGCAGGAGCCACCAGAATAAGTGAAAGCAAGAATATGGAAGTAAGATCAAAAGAACAAGGATTCTGAATGAGAAAGGAGGAAGAAGTATGATGGTTCAATATTTAGATTGCAAAGAGTAAGGCAAAGGATTTTGTATCCCTATTTATAAGAGTTCAGGCATCAATATCGAGAAAGCAAACCGTTGTTACCCAGCTCAGGAATCGAAGTGGCAGAGGCACGAGAAACGATGCAAAGTATCGGGAAAATACGTAATAATGACGTATGTTGACATGACGTCACTCTGAAATGACGTGACCCTGGATTGCGACTCACGGAAGGCTACGTCTCCATCCCGTCTGAAATGCTACTACTCAACCTGCTCATCTAAACTTCTCAACCATAACCAACAGAGTCCGCTCATCGAGGTCGCCCAGGGTCGACATCAATAAGCGGAGGGACTAACTGTATAGGTCAAAATGTGCCTCAATGAGATTTAGCGTGGAGTGGTATTATGGAAGGTGATGTGGCCGAGGTCGACTAGTGGATAGCGGGGCTTGTAGCCGGGCGGTCAATAACGGTCGAGGTCAAGTACCAAGGACGGTACTAATGATTAGTTTTTGTAATAGGATATTTAAGGGAATATTTCACTGAATATTCTATGTACTGGTATTTTTAGGGTTGACTGGGGATAAGTCCCATATAAATAGAAAAAGAGACAAGGGGAAAGGGTATGTAATATTTTTTTTCTCATAAGAGCACTTTTTAAAAAGAAGACTCTCTCGAGAAAAGATACAAACATTACATTTCTAATAAGATTCCACCATCCATTATTCCAGACTTTTCCATCAGATTTGAGAATAGTTCAAATATTCTAGGATTTATCTATCATTCATCATTGTTAGAAAGAAGAATCATCCACCTCATTCGATATTGGATGAATCATTCTCCTTATTTACGTTAATGCCATTTATGGTTATTTATTGCTTGATATTCTTCTATTATTACTCCTCTTGAAATATTGAATGTACACTGTATTTAATCCCCCACCAACACTACCCTACGTTATTTGTGTTAGCTAGTTATAAATCTAGGGATATTATTATCAATTAGGCTTAATCCCTCATTACATAAAATTAATTAGTTTAATCAAAGATTTACACGTTTTGGTCAAACACATGGACCAAGTAATCAGTGTACCAACAGTAGCATGACTTGCACTCTAGCTCATTATCATCCGCAGCAGAAGAGGTCCAATCATCACTGCAGCCTATATCTTCAATCTGAATGAGAAACCTCTTAATTGGATCATTGTGGAGATCCCAAGCTTCAAGCTCCTTATCTTGGGTGAGAGCAAAAACAAGTTTCTTTCCACTGTGGAACACAATTTGAGTGTACTCGCGTAAGGGACCGTCGAGTGCAGTCCACGAATTGGCTTCAGCTATGCCAGGCCTCCTGCAGAATGCGAGTCGCTGGTGGGGCCCATAAATAACCAATGCTATGCAGTCCTCTTCCATAGGATCAGGGGATGAAAGGATCATCTTTTTGACAATGTATGAAGACATACGTTGTGGGGTTAAGGGAATAGATTGGTGGTTAAGAAAGCATTCGACTCTGACACTGTTCCGAATAACGCCGTTAACACAGGGGAAAGTTTTAATGGATGGAAGCTGGATAGTCTTACCAGAAAATGGGTTAAACATGAAGAGAAGACAATCTTTAGGCTGTATACAAACAAGCCATCCCTTGGATAATGAACCCAAGCAAACGGAATCAATATCAGGCATCATCACTTACTGCTCATGTTGTACTTGTATGACATCCCCTTCTGCCAGTCTGTAGAATTTGAAGACGGTGCTGTCCTCCTTAAACACCGGCAATAGCATCAACCAAGGAGCCACACATCTGCTCACCACAGGACCACTACAACTTCTAATCAGTACTTCACTAATTTGCCCTCTCATTATTTCCTTTGGAACAGAAGTTCTGACCACCAAGGAAGAGCTAGCCATGATTGAATTCGACACAAGAACCTCCAAAACGTATTTATAGATCAAGAATCGGTTTGCTTTTAGATACAGTAATCCAAAGTCTGCCAGGTTTCGACTTGCTTTCTGTCGGCTCTCACTTTTACGGAAAAATGTGTTTAAGGGCTGGGCCCGTTTGAAATTAAAAAAAAATTCCATATATTTTATTTTTGAAAATTTACTTTTTTTTTTTGAAATTTGAAAAACTCCAAAAAATTATTTTTTAAAATTTTTACTTTAAATTACTTAGTAGGCGTTTGGACATAAGAATTATAATTTTTTAGAAAAAGCAGCATTTGAAGATAAGTTGAAAAAGTATTTGGAATTTAAAATTATATTTGGACATGCATTTCACTTGAAAAAAATATTACAATTTTGTGAGTGGAGAATTTTTTTTTTGAAAATTGGGAAAAAGGTTTTTTGAAAAACTCTTGCAAAATTTCTTGGACAAACACATTTTTGAAAAAGAAAATAATAAAAAAATAATTATGTACAAACGGGTCTTTAAAAAAAATTCAAAAACATATCTAAATTGTATTCATGTCCAAATACAACTCTAATTTTTAAATACCATTTTCACTTGAAATTTTTTTGTTTACTTTTTTTCCGGAATTTTACAATTCTTATATCCAAACGACAACAGGTTGGTTAATCAAGGGTGGTCGGGGGCAAACAACAACAACAATAAACCCATTTTGATCCTATAAGTGGGGTCTGAGGAGGGTAGTGTGTACGCAGATCTTACCCCTACCTCTCAAAGATAGAGAGGTTATTTCCGATAGATCCTCAGTTTAAGAAACAATGAAAATAAAGTACCAAGTAGTAAAGAATGTTAGCAACAATGTAACATAGTAACGTGTGTGAATGCCGCAACATGCGCAATAAAAAACCGTAAATAAAAAATTACAAAAATAGTCCTAGGACTATTGAATGGTTGGGGGCCAAATTAAAAAATAAGAAAATTTTGGGGTAAAATTTAAAAAACTAAAAAATAAGTTAACCCATCACCCAAAATAGTTCCCCACCTATCCCATTCTCTATTTTCTCTTTCTTTATTTTTCATGATCTTCCTCCCCTTTCTCTCAAACTCAACCTCCAAAATCAGTTTTCTCACGATTTGGGGCTCCAAATATCGGCTCCATTTCTACTCAACTTCGTTCAAAACTTTCGAAATTCCATCATCAAGGTAATTTTTATTTTATTTTTCTACCCCATTGATGAATCCTAAACTTATTATTTCAACTTCTATAGATTCTTTTATTTTTCTTGGTGCTTTTGTATCTTCATGTCGTTGTGTAGTTTCGTGCTTAAATTTTAGAGCTGTCGTGTAGTTGATATTTTTGACTGAAAATTTGGTATTTATATATTGTTGATGAGATTGTTCCACAGACCTAGAAATCTAGTTGTTGTGATGTTAAAATGGCTATATTGCTCCATGTTTGGGTCTGCGGAACGATTTTTGTCCATTTGTTTCAAACATCTCATTTGAATTTTTGAAACATCTTAAGAGATTGTTAAACATCTATGTTGTTATTGTTGTTGTTATATGTTTCAATTATTGCAATGTTTTTCTGAGTTTGGTTAGTGGTATTTTGCGCTGATATTTCAAACATCTCATTGGATTATTTGAAACATCTTAAATATGGTTGAAATATCCTTCTTGTAAATAACTCATTGATTGTAAAATATCTTCAGAGATGTTTCAAACATCTAATTAGATGTTTGAAGCTTCATATAAGATGTTGAAACAACTGTAAGGATGTTTAATAATCCAAAAAATATTTCACCAAAGGATACCTGATTATTTATAGAGTTAATGTTTTATGTGTTTGGAGTAAATTATTTATTTACTTGTTGATGGTTGTTACTTGTTTGAGTGTGTAGATAAAATGATAAAGGAATGTGTTCCAAAAAAGGAGGAAGAGGAAGAGGAATAGGAAGAGGTGACTCTCCTTCTAAAAAATCTAGCAAAAAAATTAGGACATCATAGGAAAATGAGATACAATAATCAATTCTTATTATAGCTGAAGTAGAAGTTACACATCTTCAGGTAGTAGTAGTAGGAGGACAGAATAATCAGGTAGAAGGAAACACTGCTACTGAAGTAGTAAAGGAGAGAATATTGGAGAAGAGGAAAAAAGAGAAAGAAGAGGATAATGAAAAAGAAAAAGAAGAGGAAAGAAGAAAGAAGAGGATAAGGAGAGAGAAAAAGAAGTGGATAAAGAGAAAAGGAAATAGAGAAAGAAATAGAAGAGGAGACAGAAGTTGATGATGAAAAATCAAAAGAGGAGACAACGATCGTTGAAGGAGAAGAAAGAAACGAGGAGACAAATATTGATGATGAAGAATCATAAGAGAAAATAGTAACTGTTGAAGGAGAAGAAATAGAAGAGGAGACCTCTGGAGATGAAGATCTTATGTTGAAACCAAGACAAGAAGAAGCTTCAAGAGAAGAAGAAGAAGAAGAAGAGGCAGAGGCAGAAAGAAGAAAAAAGAAAATGAATGACAATGCACCTTCTCAATCTGTTAAGGTAAGCTCAATATGTTTAAAACATCTCTCTGGATGTTTGAAACATCTCTCTGGATGTTTGAAATTCTCCTTGGAAGTTTAAAACATCTAGTTGGATGTATAAATTATCTATCTGGATTTTTGAAACATTTCATAGGATGTTTCACTAAAAAAAAGTTGGAAATAGATTTTAATAATTATTAAATTTATTATTCTTGTGCCTTTTATTAATCAACATTTTAAAATCATATAAAGATTGAGATGCCTAAAGATGAGTTTGATAGTTGCGAGGTTGAAATCTTAAGGCTTTGGCCGGAACTTCCACCGTTCAAGTTCAAGATATTTTTGGATGATAATGAGACCTTCATCAAGAACATCACAGTAAGATTCTCATTAGGATTAACGAGTATGGGTGAGTTCAGAAAGTTGTAGCAGGATGAGGGCCTTGAAAATAAGTTTAGGACTAGTCCTTTCAGGCACTTTTAGATGTGCCTCAGAGGCCAATATTTAAGGCATCTATATTACAGTAGAGTATTGTAGGAGAAGACCCAGGATTTATGGGTTAATTACAAAAGATTACCAGTCCGCTTTGGACTTTGTGAGTTTGCCATAACAATCGAACTCAACTGTAGACATTCTTACCCTAATTTGAAGATTGAAAAGTACTTTCTTGATGATGAAGATTTATCAAAACTTATACCAAAGGAAAGAGATCTGTGACTGGTAAACTTGTTTGACTTAATCAAATCCAAATCCAAAAAAATTTAAAAACATAAATATGCACTATGCTTGATTTGGTTAGTTCACTACATTTTGTTAGAAAAGGAACTGAACTGTGGTGTGTCTGAAGATACAGTCAGACTGGCTTCCACAAAAGAGGCTTTCTACATTTATCCATGGGGCAAAAATATTTTTCACTTGTCTGTTGATTATATTATGAATGATAAGAAAGAGCGTCAACAATCAAAGAGTAACTCTTATTAACCTCTACGGATTTCCTTAAACTTTCATGGTAACTAGATAAATCTTGTTTATTATTTTTACTTTTGTGTTATTTATATAACCTTCTATATACTGTTTGATCACACAATGTAGGCTTGGACGTTTGAAGCCTTACCTCAATTACGGCCAAACGATTATCCAAAAGAGAGGACTTTGCCGAGGATGAAGAGGTGGTTATTTGAAAAAGTAGAAAAAGACAGGCTCGATCCATTTCAGATCAAAGATGATCCGGTACGACTCATTCTGGTGTATGTTTCAAAGATGTTTGAAACATCTTTCAAACATCCTGTAAATGCTTGGAACATTTTGTAGAAAGTGTTTTAAACATCTAATGGATGTTTCAAGCATGCCTTTAATATCTATGCTTATAAATCTTTTTGTTTCCTTCCCAGGTGGTGTGCCCTTTTCTTTACCCTACAAAGGCTGAAAAGAGGGAGGCTTACATCCAAAATCTTATTATTTTACCAGATAAAGAGACATGATAATAGATAGCCTAAATAAAGGGTTGGATAGAGTGACAGTCTTAAGACCTTTGGGTAGTGCCCTTAAGATAGAGAAAGGTAGTTTGCAAACCCTATAAATTAGATATAGCCATGTGGTTAAATAATATAATGGTACATGAAAAACATCTATTGGTGGAGATGGTAGAATAAGAGGAGAAGCTATTCGTGACGATGTGTCCCAACAGTAGCATGACTTGCACTCTAGCTCAGTGTCATCCGCAGCAGAAGAGGGCTAATCATCACTGCAGCCTATATCTTCAATCTGGATGAGAAACCTCTTAGTTGGATCATTGTGGAGATCCCAAGCTTCAAGCTCCTTATCTTGGGTGAGAGCAAAAAATAGTTTCTTTCCATTGTGGAATACAATTTGACTGTACTCGCGTAAGGGACCGTCGAGTGCAGTCCACGAATTGGCTTCAGCTATGCCAGGCCTCCTGCAGAATGCGAGTCGCTGGTGTGGCCCGTAAATGACCAACGCTATGCAGTCCTCTTCCATAGGATCAGGGGATGAAAGGATCATCTTTTCGACAATGTATGAAGACATACGTTGTGGGGTTAAGGGAATAGATTGGTGGTTAAGAAAGCATTCGACTCTGATACTATTCTGAATAACGCCGTTAACACAGGGGAAAGTTTCAATGGATGGAAGCTGGATAGTCTTACCAGAAAGTGGGTTAAACATGAAGAGAAGACAATCTTTAGGCTGTATACAAACAAGCCATCCCTTGGATAATGAACCCAAGCAAACGGAATCAATATCAGGCATCATCACTTGCTGCTCATGTTGTACTTGTATGACATACCCTTCTGCCAGTCTGTAGAATTTGAAGACGGTGCTGTCCTCCTTAAACTCCGGCAGTAGCATCAACCATGGACTGCTGCTCACCTTAGGACTACTGCAACTTCCATCAAAAGAATCACTAATTTGAGGAACAGAACTAGGTCGGTATGTATACATCTAAGAATCCAAATATAGTAGGTACTAGTTTCTGGACACATTGTTGCACGTGAGTCCCTGCAAGTAGTACAAACGATTTTTTCCTATCTAATTTTTGCAATATATGATCTGTGATATATCCTTTTACATTAAATCATACTATTAAAGGATTTATAAGAGTCTTTCATATTAGCAGAAACAAAGGGAACTTCTTAATAGCAAAAATCAAGCAGTAAAAGAATTAACCGAATTCTACGAAGACTTTTTTAGATAAAAAAGAATATTTGAGTCTAAACAAACAAAAAATAAAATATTAAAATTCACAAACCGATTTACAAAGTATTTCCCACATTTCAAGGAAAAGCAAAAGAACATAAAATTTACTAACAAAAAAAAATAGAAACTTGAAAAGACATACATCAAGACAAAAAGTTCCACATAGTGACATCAAAACCAACAAAATTCACAAAAAAATCAAAATAATTATAACAAACTTTCAAGACTAAACCGACATAACATAAAATTTAAGTAAGAAAATTGGGACTTGAAAGGGGAAAAAACTAAAGAACAGAAAAGAGCATACCGTCTACTTCAAAAGAAACAAAGAACATAAAGGACTTGACCATGACCCTTTTTAATTCCACTGATTCAATACAAATAATGAGACTATAATAGTGTCTTTTCATTTGCTCTCAAGTTTAGACAACTGACTTTCAAAATAAAATGAAGTACCCGAGAGACAATGAAAGGTCGTTGTTCCTTGTAATTCTCATTTATTCAACATAAATTGTAGGATTATAGAGTAATAATAGTAGTTTTTTCATTTACTATTTAAGGTACTTATTCTTAAAATGCATACTTCTTCAAAGACTACATTAATGATAGGTACGAAACAGACTATGTTGCATCAGTTTCTGTTATTTATCATGAAATGTATTTTGATTTGCTGTACAGTAATATCAATAGCTTAATTACTTATTTAATGGAATACATTGTTATCCTCTTTACTATATGCTCCATATATAATCACACGCACGTTTCATAATACATCAGTAGTTAATGCTCAAATTTATTATAAAATATTTATTTTTAGTGGGGTAACACTTATTAGAATATATAGTTACATTTTTGTACAAAAAACATAACAAGAATAGCATTTGAATGAAGGGCAAAATGGTCGATCAATTTGTGATGGATATTTTTGTCTTTTACCTTAGATTTAATGGCTTCACACTTATAATATAGTATGATAATTTATGGGTTACGCTACAACCTGTAGGTTTTGGTTTTGCTTTAGTTATTTCTTGTTTAATTTTATGTGACATACTTCCTTTAGTTTGTTTTTTTTTCTTTTCAATTATCAAAAGGAATGAAATATTTCAATATTTAAAAATATTTTATAACCACAAAAATATTATTGCATGTTTACCTGTCTTATCGAGGGTCCACTTTAATACCAGAAAGAAAATACAATATTGGCATCCACCATCAACTTGCATACATGCCAAGTAAATCATATGTCCTTAGAGTTACTGATGTTTCGCCAAAAATACATATATTTAACTGTTGTTGCCTCATATTCTAGTACTTTTAATCATTTCTTGAGTATTAATTATATTACATTGTGCTTAATATTATATTTTAAATGTTTAGGAATAAAGCGGTGTGAAGATGAAGAGATTTGGAGACAAAAAAGGAAAATAAGCAACAATGAAGCTTCTAATTCAACGAAGGATTTGAATGTGAAAACGCACTGGATTCAGCGCTAAGGCCGACGTGACGCGTTGGTCTGGTCACTCTGGTGCGGGATTTTTCCTATTTCGTCCGGAACAAGGTTATTTCGCCCCTACACGGCCCCAACTCGTATAAAAGGGGTTCTAAACCTAATTTGGAGGAGATCTAACATACTTTGAAGGAGAATTCACGTGGAGGAACACACACCACTCTTTGGAGGAGGCTTCTAACTAGTTTTTCTTCTCTTCTCTTCTTTTAATCTTATATTTTATTAGTTCTAGAGTTTTGAGTGCTGCATGAACGTTGTAGTTTGAAGCTTGAATTGTTCTTATTATTTTATCATATTGGTTTATTTAGTCAATCTTGCATTTAATTATTTGATTGCTTGATCACCAATTGAATACTATCTACGAATTTAGGATTGAACTCGGGAGAGGGAATTCTAGATTGCATATAAGATTGAGTAGAGCGAGATCTTGAACTGGAGCATCGGGAACAGATTTGCGGTTAGGATAGGGATATACCTAATCGTCTTGCTTGGTTATTATACGGGAATTATAAATGCGTTTTTGTTAATCCTAATTCCATAGGAATATAGGCGTTAGGTTAGCTTGAATATGCGAGTAGTACTTCGGAAGAAGGCTACAAGCAATATTAACCATGTCGGCCAATAAACCAGATAAATTAATTAGACGATTTAAGTGAAAAACTCAACGGGATTGTTAGCCAACTCATATCTTTAGAATATTGTCTCCCATTGAATTCGTCTTTAAAATTTAGCCAACTTGTTCATTTAATCTCTTAGTTTATTACTCTAGATTAGTTTTATTAAATATTTATACTTTAGAAAAGTGCTTGAATCGATTAATTATCTTAGTTTAATTTAGTAAATAGTTAATCACAAGTCCCTGTGGATACGATATCTGGACTTACAATCCTATATTACTTGTCGACCACGTATACTTGCATATTACGAATCATATAAAAAATTGTTACCTTCCAACATATTCATATGGGGTCTTACAAGGACGAGACATTTTTTTTTATAAATTCTTGCTACAAAGCTATAACCAAAACTTCACATCCTGAAAATCTCCGAGGTTTTAGGCCTTTTTGGTCTTTTATAATGTTGAGTTTAAGAAAATGTCTTTTTTAGATCTCTTACGTATAAAAGAAAGATCTCTTACGTGTAAAAGTAAATCTCCCATGTGTAAAAAAAAAAAAAGAGGTAGGATCATAAAACTAAAAACAAGTTTGTAAAAGGCCAAAAAATCAATTGACCCGAAAATCTCCATGGTTGGATTTGGCGTCTCCAATTTCTTAAAAAACTAAGACTTTCCACTGGTTAAGTAGTCACAACAGATTTCTCATAAATGCATACCTACATAGACTTGGGATTTCTACCTCGGCTGTATGCCCCATTTGTCAACAAGCACCTGAAACCATTAGTCATATCTTCATTAATTGTCCCAGCGCCAAATACTGCTGGAACGCTATGCATTTGCTGCCTTTATTTAATAGATAATCTAGTTATTGATGAAACCAACATTATTTCATGCTTGGCTTAGGAGCCTCATTCAAAAATACATCATACTATCCCTTGCAATAAGCTCATTCCTTTCACACAATGGCATCTTTGGCTCACTCGTGATAAAAAGTATTTCGAAAATAGAAACCTCCTCGCACAACCCGACACCATCTACCAATTAATTAGTCACAGAATACTTTTACCTTGCAAGTCACAATAAAAATCAAAAGACTAAAATTGCTATGTATGTAAAATGGGAACCTCCACAAGTACAGCAGGGTACTTTCAAATTAAACACTGATGGGGCACTTCGGAAATCAGAAGGATTGGCAGGTCTTGAGGAGTCTTTTGTGATGCCTACGGTAACTGAGTAATGGGATATGCAACAAGACAAGAAGCAACAAATGCAATTACTTTAGAAATACTTGCTTTACTAAGGGGTGTTGCAACTTGCAGTCCACCATTATCTTACACCTCTTGAAATTAACATCGATGCTCAAGAGGTAATAATCATGCTTCATAATCTCTATTGTATACTCACACATGTTAAATGACTGCAAATTCCTGATCCACCAACTGAATGATCCGGCAGTGATACATACATACAAGGAGCAAAACCAGGTTGCAGATCGACTGGCTCATTTTGGATAGGAACTCACGGGCAGCAACATCACTTTGTTTGCACAACCACCTCCTTTTGTTTTGGAAGCTGTATCAGTTGGGCTATCGTAGGCTCAAATATGTTTGTAGTAACGATATACCTGTGACAGAGCTTATGCATCTCTTTTGTCCTTCATCACAGGATCCTACTTCTAGTAGCTTAAGGAATCTCATCTTTTTACAGATTCTAACAGGAATCTTAGTAGTAGTAGTAATGTAAAGAGGCAATCTATTCCCTGTACCTCTTTCATAGGTTAACATAAGTTGGTCTTTTATAACCCAAAAAAATAAATAAGTTTCAATTTTTTTTCTTAATCCATTTAAACATATTCCCATGAAATGAAACGGGAACGAAAGGAATACTTTATTTGCTTTTAGTTTCTACTTAGGTTTCGGCATGCTTACCTCCTTTATTAGATACACCACTATAGCTTTTCAATAAAGGGAATGTTTTTAGCTAAGAATCAAATGCTTCTTTGTTTAGTTCCATTATTACCTCGTGTAATATAAAAATCCTCCAAATATCATGCATAATTTAGGGAAAGTTACATAATAAAATAGTCAAATACAATCATCCTTTTCTATAACAGCCTTATATATTCCGATATTTTTTGACTTTTTTAGTGAATAACTGTTATACATTTGACGTTTAAATATTTTTTGGCTGTTATAGATAAAGATTATCCAAAATCAATTATTTTTCCTTTTTTAATTTTACATATCTTAAGAAAATTATTCAAATTTAAAAACTCAAAGATATGTATATTTCACTAGTTAAATATTGGAGAAAGCTAATAGATTATTAATAAATTCATAACTAAACGTATAAAGATTTAAACTCTAAGACATACATTTTAAAGCTACCTAAAAAAATAAATTCTTTCAAGATTAATGGAAGAACTTTGTAATTGTAGCTTGTTTCGTAGGTTTCATTCTCTTAGTAGCGATATAACACTTGAATTGGCGAAAGTTCATATCCAAATTTTCAGCAAAAAGGTATCCAATAGCTTTCCCTTGAAGACAATCTAACAGCTTAACAGTTAAATTTTCTATCTAAATATTTTTCAAATTTATCCAATGGAAAAAATATCATGTGCAAATGTTCAAATCTTATATGTTATGCAAGATAGAAACTTTGTTTAATGAAAAAGATTGTGTGCATCTTTTTAGAATTATTATTAGTATTCTTAAAGATTCTATATGGCTGTTATGTAGAGATAGTTTTACGAAGACCGTCTGCTATAAATATGAATATTGTTGTTATAGGTAAAAAGCTGTTATAGAGAGGTAAAATATAATTTAAAAAATCGGTTATGAGAAAAACTTGGCTTTTATAGTGAATGATTGTTATATATGGATGCAGTTATAGAAAAGTCTGACTGTATATATAAAAAATGTGACAAAATTTTAGACATTTCAAAATAAAATGAAAGAGAGTGCTACTGGTGGAGAATTGATTCTTTTTTTGCAGCTCTCCACTAGTAGCACTTTCTTTCATTTAATTTTAATTTTTCTATAATTTTGTCGCGTTTTCTAAAATAGAGCAGCGAAGAGTTGATTATTTTACCCTTCAGGCTTCGCCATCGACCACTTATTTCTAATAATTTCCTATATATACAATGTCCTACTGCTTTTGACAAATGTGTGGATTTCATCTCCTCCAAATATTTTGGTTGGCATGTAACGATTCAATCGGTCGTTTTGAGCTCTAGCGCATTGCTCGGCAGTTTGAGGCCTTGGGTGGCTTCACTTCATGTATTATGAATTGTACGCGTAGTCGGAATTGAATTTCGGGAAGTTCGGAGTTGATTCAGATGGAAAATTCTAATTTCGGAAGCTTTAAGTTGGAAGAATTGACTAAAGTTTGAATTTTAAGTAAACGACCTCGGAATCGGGATTTGAAGGTTCCAATAGGTTTATATGATGATTTCAAACTTGGACGTATGTTCGAGTTGAGAATCGGGTCGCCCGCGAGCATTTCGATGCTTATTATGGAAAGTTGGCATTTTGAAGGTTTTAGAATTTTTTAAGTTTGGTTTGAGGTGGACTTTGGTGATATCGATGTCCGTTTAGGGTTCCAAGTCTCGGAATAGGTTCGTATCGTGATTTGTGACTTGTGCGTAAAGTTTGGCGTCATTCCGGAATATTTTGATATGATTCGGACGCGTTCGTCGAAGTTTGAAAGTTTGAAAGTTGAAAGAAAGATTTTTATCGTGGATTCATGATTCTTATATTATTTGTGGCGTTTTGAGCCTTTGGATAAGTTTGTATAAGGTATTGGGACTTGTTGGTATGTTCGGACGGGGTTGCGAGTGGCTCGGGTGAGTTTCGGGGCGGTTTCAGACCATTTCTAGGCCATTTTTAATTGCTGGTTTTTGGCTTCAGCAGTGTGCATCGCGATCGCGGACATTGGATCGCGTTCGCGAAGAGCAAAATGGGAGAAAGGGGTTTGTGAATCGCGTTCGCGAAGACAGATTTGCGTTCGCGAAGAAGAAATTGCTGCTGCACAAGGCTGATTATAGAAGCTAATATCTTGCAATCTATAAAGACTTTGGAGATGATCCAAAAATAAAAGTTGTAGCCCTTGGTGTTTAGTTTTCAGAAAATCAAACCATTTATCATTTGGAGTTTGTTAAAAATAGTTATGATCATTATACTAGAGACTATCTGGAGGAGTTGGGCAGCTTGTTCTTCGCGATCGCGAAGGGTAATTTTGAGCTGAGAAAAAGTTATGCTTCGTGATCGCGAAGCATTTTCCGCGATCGCGAAGGGTAAATACCTGGGCATAAGCTATATTTTGTGAGTTTCGGCCATTTTATTATATTTGAAGCTATGAAGCTCGGATTGAAGTGATTTGTGAAGCGATTTTTGCCTTATGGATTGGGGTAAGTGTTCTCTACTCGATTTTGATTATATTTCATGAATCTATCCTTCTTTTAGGAATTTGGTTGATGATTTAAAAAGAGAAATTGGGGTTTTTTTATCTAAAGTTTCATATAATAAATTTTTGAGTTTTGATTGCCGATTCAGAGTCGGATTTGAGTTAAACTAGTATGATTGGACTCGTAATTGAATGAGTTATCGGATTTTGTGACTTTTGTCGGGTTCCGGGCACATGTTATCGGGGGTTGACTTTATTGACTTTTCGAACGGAGTTAAAAATTGTTATAAATTAATTTATTACGAGTATTAGAGTATATGTTTATTGGTTTGCACATTGTTTGACTAGTTTTGGAGCGACGAGCATCAGTTTGAGGTGTTAGAGTGGCGTTGGAGCCGGTTATAGAACTCCAGAGTGAGGTAAGTCTCCTGTCTAACCTTGTGGGAGGGGGAGGGGGGACTACCCCTAGGTGATATAATTGTTATGTGGTACTAGTTGTGGGTGCTACGTATGTACGAGGTGACGAGAGTTCGTACGTAGCTAAAATATGTTTATGTCCGGGTAGACTTATGACTTTATCATGTAATATGTGAATTATTTAAACTCACTCAGCTGGCTTAATTAATTGGATTTATAATTGAAATTGATTTGGAAATATATATATATATATATATATATATATATATATATATATATATATATATATATATATATATATATATATATATGTTAGGCCGAGCCTTATCACCCTGAGTTATTGGCAAGTTATTTGGGAAACGGTAAAGGTTTTATTCACTTTATGCTCATGTACTGTATTGTAAGCACATGCCTCATAATTCAATAAGTTCCTTCCTTTCTTGTGGATCGGGCCGAACACCTCAGCAGTATAATAGATGCATATATGGTTCGTATCGCTCGACCCTCGGCAGTGTACATATTAATCTGGATCGGGCCAAACGACCTCGGCATAATCGTGCGTTATATCGTTGGCAGTCGAATATTCACGGGATTATCCTTCCACAGATGCCTGGCATTTCATGTGATATTCCTTATCCGTTTGATACTGGCACTTGATACATATGAGCTGTTGAGGTAGAATACAAGACTCAGAAATTCATACCTTTAAAAGAAATTTTTGGAAGATTATGTAACTTACAGATTTACCCCATTATTGCTGTGTGCTTCATATATGCTTATGATTTATTATATTGATTTATTGGACCTCTAGTAAGTGTCGATATCGACCCCTCGTCATCACTTCTCCGGAGTTAGGCTAGATACTTACTGGGTATGCGTTGATTTACGTACTCATGCTGAACTTCTGCACTAAATGTGCAGGATCCGATATGTTGATCTGGCGGTCATCTTGGCACGTAGGCGCAGCTGTTGAGGAGACTTTATGGTTAGTTGCATTCTAGGCTACACATCGTAACCCACCGAGTCTTCATCATACTTGTCACGCCCCCAACCTTGGGGAGCGCGACCGGCGCTCAACCGAGTAGATCCGGTCGAGCAAGCCTGTTAGACACTTTCTACCTGACGCACTTATGATCATGAAAAGTCATGTTTTCACTGATTAAACAGTAGAGAGATCATATATATATATATATACACATCACTAAGTCATTTCATTTTGTTACATCATTGTTAAGTTTCAAAATACATACATCCTTATAGCTGAGTGGAACAAGAGTCCAAAACACAACATGATCCGTTGACCTTTCTAACACCCATATACAACCCACATAGTGTCTACGGAGCCTCTAAAGATACAAAAGAGAGTAAAGATGGTGCCGGCAACAAGGCCCCGGCTATACCTCAAAAAGTGACCACAATATAAACATAAGGTACAATACATGACCCTGGAATGAAATAGGGCTCACCGAGTCCGCTGAGAAGAGGATGCAGCACTATCTGTGATCAACATTGTCTGCTATGGAACCACCTGCATCCATTTAAAGATGCAGCACCCCCGGCAAAAGGGACATTAGTACTTTTGAATAGTACTAGTATGTAAAACTAAAATACTATCTCAATAGAATGAGCAATAATACAGGGGAAAACAGTCAAGAATGCAATATGGGCTTTAAATAATACTAAAACATCAAGTTAAGGATCACATAGATTTTCAAGTTGATTTCCACGTTATTAGGTTGAGTGATCTTTAGTGCCGATATTCCACAATTCACAATACCACCATATTCTTACACGGAGTCCGATCACGACCCGATCGGCTAGGTCGTCTCACTTGAGACATCAACCATAACCATAATTTCAATTATCAATTTCAGCACAGTCATCACCATGTGTGCGATATGGCGTCCGATCATGGCCTGATCGACTAGGCCATCTCACCGAAGGCGTTACCTTTTTCAGTCAATCATTTCACATCATACTTCTTTCATATCTTTTCGATTCATTAGCACTAGTGATCACGATTACAAAGTCATTCTTGGCACTTGGCCGTATTTCATAGTTTCAGTTTCATTTTCCACATTCAAATATCATTATCATTATCAACAGCAATAGGGCTTCCCATTCAAGATATTAAATTCACATATGAGAAATTTGGGAAATCTTAGGCACATAGAGGATTTCCATACAATTTGGCATAACAACCTTTATTTCGATCTTGACATGAAGTCTTAACATTTCTAACACCTATTCCACATTTTGAACACGTCCTCAAATGGCAAGATGACATGATGAAGCATTTAGAATAAATATTGAACATACATCCTTCAATACAACCATATTTAGGAATAGCCAATTCAATAATGGTCAAGGACTTACTCCAATTACATGAACACCATAGGATTCGATTCTAAGAAGAAGGGTGTTTAGCCAACATACCTCAATTGAGCTTCTTAAAACTCTAAGATGTTCTGGAATATTAGCAACTTCAATCTATTTTAGCAATATATCAAAAATTGAACCAAATATTAGGAAAACGATCATGAATCTAGCTCACCTGAGCATTATATCAAACACTATGTGTGTATTAAGGTTCCATGGCCCTTTTATGAAAGACTTCACCATCCCACACCCCATTCTTTTCTATCTTTAACTCACAACCTCCCCACGTACCTTAAGAATACATGCATGCAAGGTAAGCACTCCCATCCCTATGAACTACCTTACTAATTGCCCATTTTGGTTATATTTCGAATTTAAGAGCTTGGTGATAGAATGTTACCTCTTAGGATGAAGACCTAGGGTGCTTCTCTTGATAATCTTCAAAGGTTTAAGTAAGAATTGAAGAGAAATTTTTTATGAGGATCACTTTCTCCCTCTAGGACTCTCTTTCTCACTCCAAAGATATCAGAAATAAGCTCAAAATGGTCTATGGGAGGTGTTTTAACGGAATATGGCTGGGTTTAAAAACCCCAAAAATGAAGCTCCGGACCAGGTTATGCGGTCACATATGCTACCGTATAATGATTATGCGGTCCGCAAAATGACCGCGAAAGGTGGCTTTGGGAACTGGGCTGGCCTGCTTCACTCTGCGGCCATTATGCGCCCCGCAGGCCTATTCTGCGGTCGCATAATGCGCCGCAGGAACCTCCCTCTGCAAAAGTCTAAGGATGACTATGCGACCAAAGTGCGGCCCACGAAACGGTTATGCGATCGCATAATTGGCTGCGAAATTGACATAAAAAACGCCCCAGAAAACTGCCTCACTCTGTGACCATTTTGCGGTCCGCAGAGTGGTTCTGCGGCCGCAGAAATGCCTACTTCTGCCCAACATTTTCCTTCAACTCCCCAGACACTGTTCAATCCAAAAAGTTTGAATCGCGGCCCGCAAGCTCGCCGCGAAATATTTCTACTACTATTAACCTCTACGCCTGTCCCGGCATCACGGAACCCCAATTTTTAGGAAAATATTTACGGGGCCTTACATCTTCCCCCACTTAAGATCATTCGTCCCCGAATGAGGGTCAATGTTCACTATTAGCATCTTATGCAACTCGATTTTCATACCACACACCAGCAACCCCAAATTTGACTAACTCCCTAAATTCTCCAAAATTTCGCTAAAGTTTCCCCTGTAACTAGGCCTATCCACCTGTCAGAGAGCCCCACAAACACATCCTTAAAATATATTCATAAACCAATAACATAACTCATAACAATACCAACCGTGGCTTCACATACAATACATTACCAGAAAGAAATACCCTTAACGTGAATTTGTTCAAATGATACATATTTCATAGAAGGTAACCCTTAGAATTTTCATAGAACACAACTTAATAAATACATGGCTATTCAAAAAAATAAGGATACTTTCTCTTCATTTCTTCCTCGGCCTCCCAAGTAGCCTCTTCAACTTGTTGGTTTCACTATAGCACTTTCACGGAGGCAATTTCTTTATTTCTCAACTTCCGGACTTGCCTATCAAGAATGGCAACTGGAATTTCTTGATATGACAGTTCTTCATTAACCTCAATGGTCTCAACTGGCACAATAGCTGACGGATCTCCAACTACCTTCTTCAACATAGACACATGGAATACCGAGTGCACTAATGACATCTCTGGTGGTAGCTCAAGCTTGTACGCCACCTCACCGATCCTTTGTATGATTTTGTATGGTCCGACATACCTCGGACTCAATTTCCATTTCTTACCAAATTGCATTACACCTTTCATGGGAGAAATTTTCAGGAATACCCAATCATCTTCCTTGAACTCCAAATCCCTACGACGAACATCTGAATAGGACCTCTAACGACTCTGAGCAGTCTTCAACCGCTCCTTAATGATCATAACTTTTTCCATAGCATGATGCATGAGGTCTGGCCCTATCAACTCTGTTTCCCCAATTTTGAACCACCCAATGGGAGATCTACATCTCCTACCATATAATGCCTCAAATGGTTCCATCTGAATACTAGCATGAAAGCTGTTGTTATAAGCAAACTCTATGAGTGGAAAATGATCATCCCAGTTACCCTTGAAGTCAAGAACACAAGCATGCAATATGTCCTCAAGCGTCTGAATAGTCCGCTCTGCTTGCCCGTCGGTCTGTGGATGGAAGGTTGTACTAAGACTCACCTGAGTACCCAAACCTTGCTGAAATTTCTTCTAAAGATTTGCCGTGAACGGAGCCCCTCAATCAGAAATGATAGATACTGGAGTACCATGTAGCCTGACTATTTTCTTGATATACAACTGAGCATACTGTTCCGCTGTGTCGGTAGATCTAACTGGCAAGAAATGTGCTGATTTCATGAGCCGATCCACAATCACCCAAATTGAGTCAAACTTGTGCGGAGTGCGAGGTAATCCTACCACAAAGTCCATATTAATCATTTCCCACTTCCACATTGGAATTTCTATGTTTTGTGCCAACCCACCAGGCCGTTGGTGTTCGGCCTGTACTTGCTGACAGTTCGGACACCTTGCCACAAAGTCCGCCACATTCTTTTTCATGTCATTCCACCAATAAACTTCCTTGAGATCATGATACATCTTCGTAGAACCTGGGTGCACAGAATACCTAGAAGTGTGAGCCTCTGTCATGATTCTTTCTCGGAGATCATCTACGTTTGGAAAACATAGCCGCCCTTGGTACCTTTGTTTACCATCATCCATGCCAAGATTAAAAGCCATAGTTTTATGTTTTTGAATCCCCTTCTTTAGTTGTACCAAAAATGGATCGTTATATTGCTTCTCTTTGACTTCCACAACAAGCGACGATTCAGCCCTATTTTGTACAATTACTCCTCCTTCATTAGAGTCCACAAGACGAACTCCCAAATTAGCCAATCGATGAACTTCCTTGGCCAACGGCCTTTAACATACCTCCAAGTGTGCCAAACTACCCATAGATTTTCGGCTAAGAGCATCCGCCACAACATTGGCTTTCCCCGGGTGATACAAAATATTGATGTTGTAATCCTGGAGTAACTCAAGCCATCTTCTCTACCTCAGATTCAACTCCTTTTGCTTGAAAATATATTGGAGACTCTTGTGGTCCGTGAATACATCCACATGGACCCCATACAAATAATGACACCAAATCTTCAATACAAAAACCACCGTCGCAAGTTCTAAGTCATGAGTTGGATAGTTCTTTTCATGATTCTTGAGTTGCCTAGAAGCATAAGCTATAACTTTGCCGTGTTGCATTAACACACACCCAAGCCCGATCCTTAAAGCATCGCAATATACCACAAACCCTTCTATACCCTCTGGCAGGGTCAACACCGGTGCCGTAGTCAATCTCGATTTTAACTCCTGGAAGCTCCTTTCACAAGTATCAGACCATTGGAACTTAATCGCTTTCTGAGTCAATTTAGTCAACGGAGAGGCAAGAGTAGATAACCCCTCCACAAACTTCCTGTAATACCCTGCTAAGACCAAGAAACTACGAATCTCGGTTGGCGTTGTTGGTCTAGGCCAATTCTTCACCGCTGCAATCTTTTGAGGATCAACCTTAATCCCCTCTCTGGAGACAACAAGACCCAAGAATATGACAGACTCGAGCCAAAGTTCACATTTTGAAACTTTTGCATACAATTGGTGCTGATGAAGAGTCTGCAAAACTGCCCTGAGATAATCGGCATGGTCCTCTCGACCTCGTGAATACACAAGAATATCATCAATGAACACTATCACAAAGGAATCGAGAAAAGGCTTGAAAACCCGATTCATAAGATCCATGAAAGCCGCCGGGCCATTTGTTAGCCCAAAAGACATTACCAGAAATTTAAAGTGCCCATACCGGGTACTAAAAGTTATTTTCGGAATATCCTGCTCCCTAATTTTTAATTGGTGGTACCCGGACCGCAAATCAATTTTGGAAAAGTACCTAGCACTCTGTAACTGATCAAACAAATCATCTATTCTTAGTAATGGGTATTTGTTTTTGATTGTGACTTTGTTAAGCTGCCGATAGTCAATACACATCCCCAGTGATCCATATTTCTTCCTCACAAAGAGAACCGGTGCGCCCTATGGTGATACACTTGGTCGGATGAAACCCTTCTATAACAAATCCTTTAATTGTTCCTTTAGATCCTTTAATTCTGCTGGTGCCATTCTGTAGGGTGGAATAGATATAGGATGCGTGCCTGGTATCACATCAATCCCAAAATCACTCTCCCTGTTCTGTGGGATTCCAGGGAGTTCATCAGGAAAGACCTCCGGAAATTCATTTACAACAGGCACAGACTCAAGTGTAGGCACCTCGGCATCAGTGTACGTAACCCGGACCAAATGATAGATACACCCCTTATTAATTATCTTCGTGGCCTTAAGGTAAGAAATAAACCTTCCCTTTGGCATCACATTATCCCCTTTCCACTCAATAACTGGCCCATTTGGAAATTCAAACCTCACCATCCTAGTTCGGCAATCGAGCTTGGCAAAACATGAATAAAGCCAATCCATTCCCATAATTACATCAAAATTGACCATCCCCAATTCAATGAGATCGGCCACGGTGTCCCGACCACGAACCGTGACAACACAACCCCTATAAACCAGTGCGGCCACAATAGACTCGCCAACCAGAGTAGATACAAAGAACGGCTAAGGAATCTGTTCCGGTTCTATCCCAAATTCCATAGCAATATAAGAGGTAACATAGGACAAGGTGGAACCTGGATCAATAAGAGTATATACATAATGAGATTGGACAGTCAATATACCTGTGACAATATCTGGAGAAGCCTCTGCACTCCGGCGACCACTCATAGCATAGAAATGGCTGGATCCTCCTGAATTCTGCGCACCACCCTTAGCTACACCACTCCCTGCTGGTGTTAGAGTGCCTCGTGCTGGAGAGGGTACTGAAGACGTAGCGGCTGCAGAACTGGATGGCTATGCTGTGCCCCTTCCTGCACCCTGGCGGGATGAACGACACTCCCTCTAAATATGACCCCTCAATCCGCACCCGTAACATATAGATAAGTCCATGTAGCAGATACCCAAGTGCATCTTCCCACACCTGGGGCATGGGAGCCTCCGCTGCTGCTGGAATCTCCCTCTTGATCGGCCCTGCTAGTGGGGTCCCCTGCTGCCCTGATTGGGCCTGAAACGACTCCCCTGCTGCTGACTGGGACCTGTTGGCGGGGCACTGGCTGAAGACTGAGCAACAGACTGGGATGGCCCTGATGACCCTCCCCTATAAGCTGACCTTCCCCCACCAAATGATTCCCCAAAGTTTCCCGCAGACCGGGCCTTGCTGGTACCTCTCGATCTATTCTGTTCTTCAACTTAAGGTTCTCTGTAGCTTGAGCAAATGCTACCATCTTCCCATAGTTCATATCTGAATTCAAGGCAGCTGTAACGGCCTCATTGATAACAAAGGGGATAAGGACCTGCACGAACCGGCGCACTCTAGCCTCCATAGTAGGCATCATGAGAATGGCATATTTAGAAAGACGCGCGAACTCCATGTGATACTCCCACACACTCTTACTTCCTTGCTTAAGGTTCTCAAACTCCGCAGCACGAGCTGCCCTAGTCTCGGCCGTCAAGAAATGGTCTATGAAAGCATCAACAAACTCACTCCACCTCGCTGGAGGGCTCCCCTCCTCCCGAGAGTCCTCCCACAGCTCAAACCAAGAATAGGCCACCCCTTTTAGGTGGTAGGAGGCCAATTCCACTCCCTCCGTATCAGTAGCGCGCATCACTCGGAGACTCTTATGCATCTCATCAATGAAGTCTTGTGGGTCCTCCTCGAGATTAGCACCCGTGAACACCGGAGGATCCAACTGAAAAAACCTGTTCACCCTAGAACCACTAGAATCCCCTTGTTGGCTAGAAGAAGTGGATGCAACATTTGATCTTTGAGCTTGAGAAGCCACTATCTGTGTCAACATCTGGATAGCTCCCCTAAGATCCATATCAGAAACACCAAAATCGGAAGCTGGAGCTGGTGGTGGAACCAGAATATCAGTTGGAGGAATCGCTGCACCCTTAGTAGGTACAAGAACTGGTGTGGCCTGGTCAGGTGTAGTGGAATCAAGCAATGTAGCAGTCGGGGGATTATCCTCACCCCTCGGGTGTTCACCCGCCTCACCAAATAAAGGGTCAACTGCCCCTCCTAAGGTGGCATTGGCTCCTTGGCCAGTTCTTGTTCTCTTATTAGGTTCCATGTACTGAAAGTTAAAGGAATGCACGAGTTAGAGGAGGAACAGTTTCACCATCAATTTCATCGCACGATCCAGAATATCAAAGAAGGGTATTATTCCTAAATGTCCAAGTAGCCTCCAATTTATAGATGTGGTCGATAACACACCGATAAGAAAGACTCTACTAGACACGGCTCCGAGACATTCTAGGATACTTTAAAACCTTAGGCTCTTATACCAAGTTTGTCACACTCCAACCTCTGAGAGCGCGATCGGCGCTCAACCGAGTGGACCCGGTCGAGCAAGCCAGTTAGACACTTTCTACCCGACGCGCTTATGATCATGAGAAGGCATGTTTTCACTGATTAAACAGTAGAGAGATCATATATATATATATATATACACATCACTAAGTCATTTCATTTTGTTATATCATTGTTAAGTTTCAAAATACATGCATCCTTATGGCTAAGTGGAACAAGAATCCAAAACACAACAAGATCCGTTAAACTTTCTAACACTCATATACAACCTACATAGTATCTACGGAGCCTCTAAAGATACAAAAGAGAGTAAAGATGGTGTCGGCAAAAAGGTCCCGGCTATACCTCAAAAAGTGACCACAATATAAATATAAGGTACAATACATGACCCCGGACTGAAATGGGGCTCACCGAGTCCGCTGAGAAGAGGATGCATCACTATCTATGATCAATACTGTCTGCTATGGAACCACCTGCATCCATTTAAAGATGCAGCGCCCCCGACAAAAGGGATGTTAGTACTGTCAAATAGTACTAGTATGTAAAACTAAAACACTATCTCAATAGAATGAACAATAATACAGGGGGAAACAGTCAAGAATGCAATATGGGCTTTAAATAACACTAAAACATCAAGTTAAGGATCACATGGATTTTCAAGTCGATTTCCACGTTATTAGGTTGAGTGATCTTTAGTGCCGATATTTCACAATTCATAATATCACCGTATTCTTACACGTAGTCCGATCACGACACGATCGGCTAGGTCGTCTCACTTGAGACATCAACCATAACCACAATTCCAATTATCAATTTCAGCACAGTCACCACCATGTGTGCGGCATGGCGTTTGATCACGGCCCGATCGGCTAGGCCATCTCACCTAAGGCGTTACCTTTTTCAGTCAATGACCGCGAAATGACCGCGAAAGGTGGCTCTAGGAACTGGGCTGGCCTGCTTCACTCTGCGGCCATTATGCGGCCCGCAGACCTGTTCTGCGGTCGCATAATGCGCCGCAGAACCTCCCTCTGCAAAAGTCTAAGGATGACTATGCGACCAAAGTGCGGCCCGCGAAATGATTATGCGGTCGCATAATTGGCCGCGAAATTGACATAAAAAATACCCCAGAAAACTGCCTTACTCTACGACCATTCTGCGGTCCGCAGAGTGGTTCTGTGGCCGCAGAATGGGCCGCAGAAATGCCTACTTTTGCCCAACATTTTTCTTCAACTCCCCATGTACTTTTCAATCCAAAAAGTTCGAACCGCGACCCGCAAGCTCGCCGCGAAGAATATTTACTACTATTAACCTCTACGCCTGCCGCGGCATCACGGAACCCCGGTATTTAGGAAAAATTTTATGGGGCCTTACATTACTATTTACTTTATCCTATCGTATTTACATTCCGGACAAATGTTGTATTATTATTGTATTCCTTAGTAAATACTCATGCACTTGTGACACCGGGTTTTGGGATATGCTAGTTGTTGCTTACGGATTTATATATCATTATCACCTTTCATTTCTTTTATGAACTACTACTTATGTACGTTTCTGTGGATTTAAAAGTGTAAATTTCCTTCCTTAATAAAATTTATGATTTCGAAAGTAATAAAATGAATAATTAATGTGATAATTCACCGTTGGCTTGCCTAACGGCGACGTTGGGCGCCATCATGGCCTATACTGGATTTTGGGTCGTGATATAGCCGTTCAATCGGCAGATCGAGTTTATCCCTTGAAGTCGTACCCTTCTACTATGCATCAACTTTATCCCACATATAATGAATCTCTCTTACGGGTGCTTATTAGTGGTTTGATTTAGGGAATGATGAAAAGTACGGCTATATAGAGACGAAGTTAGGATTTTGATTTTATAAAATTTGAATTTTAAAAAAATCAATTGAGTTCTAAATATATTATTTGTACAAATTAAATGTATTTTATCAATACAAATATAAGGTATAGGCAAAAATTATTGTGGTCTGTCGAAACCGCAAGTCAAACTCTAGCTCCGCCCCTGCGGCCATCCCACACAACCTCTTTTTAGTACGAAATTTCTCTTATTACATTCGATAAAGGAAGAGGTAAAATAATAAAAAGAAAAAATAAAGAAAAATAGAAAAGCATACGGTGGACCCTTTCTTCTTCACTTCCGGTGTCATGATCAAGAAGAAGGGTCCATCCAAATAAGAACGACTTATTACAATTTGAAATTACGTCAGAATGTTTTTCTACTCTCACATAAAAGTATACAAAAGCTAAATAGAATCAAGAATATATAAACGGTCAATATATATCAATTTTTTTGTTCTGATATATTTTTTGTGTGATAAAATCAGATATGCAAGATCCTATGTATAGTAGTTAGCATGAGGACAAGGGTACCTAGGAGATGGAGCTATAACCCAACCCGCTAGGTAAGCCAAACAACAGTTAACACAACTCTAACGAAAATAATAAAAAATCAATAAGTGAAATAACTGAATTTTCATACAATAACCTAAGAATTGGTAGTACAAGTCATAAGCCTCTAAGATTTTAGATTTACAAATTTGGTGTGAAAATAAATACAATATCTGTTTGGATTATACATAAACAGAGTACGAATCTAAAACTACCAAGGACAAGTGGTAGCTATATCCGAAAAGCAAGTACATCTTCAGTGCCAGCTCATGTCATCCATAGCAGCTCAACTCCAAGATCTGCATGCAAGGTGCAGAAATGTAGTATGAGTACAACTGACCCCATGTACTCAACAAGTATCATAACTAACCTCGACTAGGTAATAGAGGCAAGAATTATCAATGATACTCGCTAATAACCTGCTCACTTCATAAATGTCATAAATACACAACAATAATATTGTTAAGTCTTAAATCACAACTAAAGCTACCTCGGTGCACAAAGACAACGTAACATGCTCTGTTTAGTTAACAATCCAGCATATAGAGAAGATATGCGTGAAATACCAGATAATCCTTCACCAGTTGCATATAGAGAAGATATACATGATTAAACAAGTCAAGCCACATGGGTTCACATAAAGAGAAGATATGTACCGTGTCTCATCTCATCAAGTAAGGTAGCATATAGAGAAGATGGTAGAATTAGGCTTGAATTGGCCAAAGTTGGAAGTTTAGAAGTTCTTAAGCTTGAATCCGATGTTGATTTTGGTGTTTTGGTGTTGTTTGGGGTGTTTCGAAGGTTCGCCTAAGTTCGAGTAGTGATATATGACTTGTTAGAATTATTGGTTGAGGTCCAGAGGGCCTCAGGTGAGTTTCGGATAGGTTTGGGTTGTGATGCGCTCGTTTTTCTTATGTTTCGATGTCGTTTCTTCAAGCATAAATGATATTATATTGAACAAATGAGCTCCAATTTCTTTTTTGATTAAAGCATTAGATCCGTATCGTAATTACGGACCCATAGCAAAAAGAATCATCGAATTTGGACATCGTATGAGGATTTTATGGTCATTTTCCTAAGAATTAGGTTGCCAGATTTTTCAGATTAATTACGAAATTGCCACTGAGGGCATATTTAAAAATCTACACTATTTGCAAATATTAAAACCTACATATCTCCTTCATTATAAGGTCAAATTGAGTGATTCAGAAACGAGGCAGAATAACTGGCAGAAAAATATATAAAACGAGAGTTTGTTCATTCGGTCATATTTTGAGTTGGGGAGCTCGGATTTGGGCAATTTTGGGGGCGCTTTTCACCATAAGAATTGGGGTAAGTGTTCTCTACTCAGTTTTGGTTATATTTCATCAATCCACCTTCGTTTTTGGGATTTGATTGATGATTTCAAAGAGAAATTAAGGGAGTTAGGGTTTGAGTTTTGGAGAGTTTAAGTGAGGATTTGAGGGACCAAACGGAGTCCGATTTTGATGAATTTTATATGTTTAGACTCGGGAGAGGATGAGGTTTAATATTATGCCTTCATGTTAGAGATCATGCTTAGGCTTTATTCATGCTCACATTATTTGTACTCAGTCATAAAAATTATTGTACATGTTTAACTCAGTCTCTATTATTTGCTAATATGCTGTGATACTTGATGTGGGTTGTGTTCCCTTATTTGCTAATGATGATGAGGCTAGTGAGGTACATGATTGAGTGAGGCCGAGGGCCTGGTTGTGAGGATATTAATACCATAGCACGTGAGTTGTCCGCGTAGCACGTGAGTTGACCGTGCGGGTCCAGGTATTGATACCATAGCGTGTGAGTTGTCCGCGTAGCACGTGAGTTGACTGTGCGGATCCAGGTATTGATATGATGGCACGTGAGTTGTTCGTGCTTAGGGCTTGGGCTTTGGGAGCCCCTCCATAGTCTGTACACACCCCCAGTGAGCGCAGAGTGTTGAGTGTTTTGAGTGTTGAGTGCTGAGTGCGAGTGATGAGTGATGGAGTGAGACTGATGTGAGGTTGTATTTATTTGTGTTGTTGCTGCATTTATCTGTTAAACTTCTTTGTGGCATTTATTGAGTTATGGAATTTACCTGTTTATTTCTGTTAATTTTTAAATTGTGAAAATAAATAATTGGACTGTTTTATTTAGCTCGTCACTACTGCTCAGTTTCTTAGTTATTTCTGTTACTACTGAGTCGGTTATACTCATACTACACCCTGCACTTTATGTGCAGATCCAGGTGAGTTAGAGCACGGCGATTGTTGAATTCAGGCTGGCTATCTGTGGATATTGCAAGGTAGCTGCTAGCGTCCGCAGGACCTTGTTACTCCTTTTGTCATTTCCTCTTTTGGACAGTTAGACAGTTTATATATCTTAGTTTATAGTTTTAGACGCTCATGACTTAGTGATACCCCGATGTTTGGGGCTCGTTTCTGTATTTTTCTATATTATATTTAGAGTTGATTTAGTTTATAAAAAATTTAAATGTTGAAATGTTTTATTAAATTCTTATAGTCGGTTTCGTAGTATTATTTTTGGAAGTAGGCTTGCCTTGTAACACGATAGGCGCCATCACGACCATGGTTAGATTTTGGGTCGTGACAAGTTGGTATTAGAGCCTAGGTTACATAGGTCTCACGAGTCATGAGCAGGTTTAGTAGAGTGTTGCGGATCGGTACAGAGACGTCTGTACTTATCTTCGAGAGGCTGCAGAACCTTTAGGAAAATTTCACATTCTTGAATTCTTTTCGTGTGGTATTGAATTTTCTTGAAGTGTAACTCTTTAAATTCCTTCCACGCATTCGTATGCGCACATGAGCGCTCGGTATCAGTTGTGTATAGATGACTTGTGATTCCCTGGATGAGGTGCGAGATGTGATTTCAGTGTGTTGATGTCGGGCCAGTCAAGAGGACATGAGGCCGGGTTTTGAAAGTAGCTTGAGCACTGAGGTGTTGATTGTGTGATCACGTGCTTGTGGTACTTTTGGGGATATTTAAGAGAGTATTCAGCGGCTTGTGAGCCTTAGGGCGGTGTAGCTTTATGCTTGGGTCTCGTGTGGTGAGTCTGGGTTGAGGATTGTGGTGTTATGGTGGGGCAAAGTATCAATTTGAAGGTAATTCAGAAGGAACTCGGATAGATAGGACATCTTGGTAGTAGGTTGGATCGGCATGGTAATGGGTATGATTAGTTCTTTGGGTGTGTATGCGGTAATGAGTTCTATAGGTATTTTGTGGCAATGTCCTTGGGTTTTTGGTGGTCTGCGTAGCTTGGTTTAGTTATAAGGATTCAGTCCTGACGGATTGATTTTGTGCCATTGGGGTTCGGAGAGAGTTCATGATGGTTTTGAGAACAACTATTGGCACGTTCAAGGGCGAACGTTTGTTTAAGAAGGGGAGGATGTAACGACCCGGCCAGTCGTTCCAAGAGTTATAGCCCTATTTCCCCATTCCTACTTATTTATGTGTTGTTCAGCGGTGTTGAGTTGTATCGAGTTGGTAGGTTTGGGTTCGAAGTAGTTTTGGAGTAAAATGCACACTTAGTCTCTTCGTTAGAAAGTTAAGTTAGAAAAGTCAACCGAAAGTTGACTTATGAGTAAACGAATTCAGATGTAGATTTTTATGATTCGATTAACTTCGTTGGGTGATTTTAGACTTAGGAGTGTGTCCGGAATGTAATTTGGAGGACCGTGGTAGAATTAGGCTTGAATTAGCGAAAGTTGAAAGTTTAGAAGTTCTTAGGCTTGAATCCGAGGTTGATTTGGTGTTATGGTGTTGTTTTAGGTGTTCCGTAGGTTCGACTAAGTTTGGGTAGAGATATATGACTTGTTGGAATTATTGGTTGAGGTCCCGAGGGCCTCAGGTGAGTTTTGGATAGGTTTGGGTTGTGTTGCGCTCGTTTTTCTTATGTTTCGACGCCGTTTCTTCAAGCATAAATGATATCATATTGAACAAATGAGCTCCAATTTGTTTTTTTTATTGATGTGTTAGATTTGTATCGTAATTACGGACCCGTAGCAAAAAGAATCGTCGAATTTGGACATCGTATGAGGATTTTATGGTCATTTTACTAAGAATTAGGTTGCCAGATTTTTCAGATTAATTACGCAATTGCCACTAACGGTGAATTTAAAAATCTGCACTATTTGCAAATATTAAAACCTACATATCTCCTTCATTATAAGGTCAAATTGAGTGATTCAAAAGCCTAACTTGACTAGCATTTCACAAGGAATCCATTGGAGGCATAAAAAAGCGAGTTTCAGGATTGTTTGGGACGAGAAATGAGGCGGAATAGCTGGCAGAAAAATATATAAAACGAGGATTTGTTCATTCGGTCATATTTTGAGTTGGGGAGCTCGGATTTTTGCGATTTTGGGGGTGATTTTCATCATAAGGATTGGGGTAAGTGTTCTCTACTCAGTTTTGGTTATATTTCATGAATCCATCTTTGTTTTTGGGATTTGATTGATGATTTCAAAGTGAAATTGAGGGAGTTAGGGTTTGAGTTTTGGAGAGTTTAACTAAGGATTTGAGGGACCAAACGGAGTCCGATTTTGATGAATTTTATATGGTTAGACTCGGTAGAGGACAAGGTTTATTATTCTGTCATTTCTGACTAATTTTGAGACGTGGGCTGGGTTTTGGCCGGTTTCAGATATTTGGCATATTTTGTAGTTTTTATAGTGGAATTCGATTCGTTAGCCTATGTTGATGGAATTAATCAGATTATGGTTAGATGTGGATCTTTTGGTGACCGAGTCCTGAGATGAGGGCATCCCGGAGTAGGATTTTATGTTATTAAGATAAGCAATAGTTTAACTCTGGCTTTGAGGGTATAAACCCGGAGAATTTGATATCGTGTGATTGTTTGGAGGTGATACCCACGCTAGGTGACAGTCGTGTGGGTGTATACCGCGAGGGATTAAGACTTGGACTGTCCCGTGAGGCCTCATGGCCATCATCTGTGTTTACGTAGTTAATTGTTGTTGAACTTGTCTGCCTTCATGTTAGAGATCATGCTTAGGCTTTATTCATGCTCACATTATTTGTACTCAGTCATAGAAATTATTGTACATGTTTAACTCAGTCTTTATTATTTGCTAATATGCTGTGATACTTGGTATGAGCTGTGTTCCCTTATTTGTTGATGATGGTGAGGCTAGTGAGGTACATGATTGAGTGAGGCCGAGGGCCTGGTTGTGAGGATATTAATACCATATCACGTGAGTTGTCCACGTAGCACGTGAGTTGACCGTGCGGGTCCAGGTATTGATACCATAGCACGTGAGTTGTCCGCGTAGCACGTGAGTTGACCGTGAGGATCCAGGTATTGATATGATGGCACGTGAGTTGTCCGTGCTTAGCGCTTGGGCTTTGGGAGCCCCTCCGGAGTCTGTACACACCCCCAGTGAGCGCAGAGTGTTGAGTGTTTTGAGTGTTGAGTGCTGAGTGCGAGTGATGAGTAATGGAGTGACACTGCTGTGAGGTTGTATTTATTTGTGTTGTTGCTGCATTTATCTGTTAAACTTCTTTGTGGCATTTACTGAGTTATGGAATTTACCTGTTTATTTCTATTTATTTTTAAATTGTGAAAATAAATAATTGGACTGTTTTACTTAGCTCGTCACTATAGCTCAGTTTCTTAGTTATTTCTGTTACTACTGAGTTGGTTGTACTCATACTACACCCTGCACTTTATGTGCAGATCCGGGTGAGTTAGAGCACGTCGATCGTTGAGTTCAGGCCGACTATCTGTGGATATTGCAAGGTAGCTGCTAGCGTCCGCAGGACCATGTTACTCCTTTTGTCATTTCTTCTTTTGGACAGTTAGACAGTTTATATATCTTAGTTTATAGTTTTAGACGCTAATGACTTAGTGACACCCCGATGTTTGGGGCTCGTTTCTGTATTTTTCTATATTATATTTAGAGTTGATTTAGTTTATAAAAAATTTAAATGTTGAAATGTTTTATTAAATTCTTATAATCGGTTTAGTAGTAATATTTTGGGAAGTAGGCTTGCCTTGTAGAACGATAGGGTCCATCACGACCATGGTTAGATTTTGGATCGTGACAAGTTGGTATCAGAGTCTAGGTTACATAGGTCTCACGAGTTATGAGCGGTTTTAGTAGTGTCTTGCGGATCGGTACGGAGACGTTTGTACTTATCTTCGAGAGGCTGCAGAACCTTTAGGAAAATTTCACATTCTTGAATTCTTTTCGTGCGGTATTGATTCAGCTTGAAGTGTAACTCTTTGAATTTCTTCCACGCATTCGTATGCGCACATGGGGGCTCGGTATCAGTTGTGCATAGATGGCTTGTGATTCTCTGGATGAGGTGCGAGATGTGATTTCCGTGTGTTGATGTCGGGCCAGTCTGGAGGACATGAGGTCGGGTTTTGACTGTAGCTTGAGCACTAAGGTGTTGATTGTGTGAGCACGTACTTGTGGTACTTTTGGGGATATTTAAGAGAGTATTCAGCAGATTATGAGCCTTAGGGCGGTGTGGTTTTATGCTTGGGTCTCGTGTGGTGAGTCTGGGTTGAGGATTGTGGTGTTATGTCCGGGCAAAGTATCAATTTGAAGGTAATTCAGAAGGAACTCGGATAGATAGGACATCTTGGTAGTAGGTTGGATCGGCATGGTAATGGGTATGATTAGTTCTTTGGGTGTGTATGAGGTAATAAGTTCTACAGGTGTTTTGTGGCAATGTCCTTGGGTTTTTGGTAGTATGCGTAGCTTGGTTGAGTTAGAAGGATTCAGTCCTGACGGATTGGTTTTGTGCCATTGGGGTTCGGAGAAAGTTCTTGATGGTTTTGAGAACAACTCTTGGCACGTTCGAGGGCGAACGCTTGTTTAAGAGGGGGAGGATGTAACGACCTGGCCAGTCATTCCGAGAGTTATAGCCATGTTTCCCCATTCCTACTTATTTATGTGTTGTTCAATGGTGTTGAGTTGTATCGAGTTGGTAGGTTTGGGTTCGGAGTAGTTTTGGAGTGAAATGAACACTTAATCTCTTAGTTAGAAAGTTAAGTTAGAAAAGTCAACCGAAAGTTGACTTATGAATAAACGAATTCGGATGTGGATTTTAATGATTAGATTAGCTTCGTTGGGTGATTTTAGACTTAGGAGTGTGTCCGGAATGTAATTTGGAGGTCCGTGGTAGAATTAGGCTTGAATTGGCGAAAGTTGAAAGTTTAGAAGTTCTTAGGCTTGAATCCGAGTTTGATTTGGTGTTGTTTTGTGTGTTCCGAAGGTTCGACTAAGTTCGAGTAGTGATATATGACTTGTTGGAATTATTGGTTGAGGTTCCGAGGGCCTCGGGTGAGTTTCGGATAGGTTTGGGTTGTGTTGCGCTTGTTTTTCTTATGTTTTGACGCATAAATGATATCGTATTAAACAAATGAGCTCCGATTTCTTTTTTGATTGAAGCATTAGATCCGTATCATAATTACGGACCCGTAGCAAAAAGAATCGTTGAATTTGGACATCGTATGAGGAGTTTATGGTCATTTTATTAAGAATTAGGTTGCTAGATATTTCAGATTACTTATGAAATTGCCACTGACGGCGTATTTAAAAATCTACACTATTTGCAAATATTAAAACCTACATATCTCCTTCATTATAAGGTCAAATTGAGTGATTCAAAATCTTAACTTGACTAGAATTTCACAAGGAATCCATTGGAGGCATAAAAGAGCGAGATTCAAGATTGTTTAGCATAAGAAACAAGGCAGAATAGCTGGTAGAAAAATATATAAAACGAGGGTTTGTTCATTCGGTCATATTTTGAGTTGGGGAGCTCGGATTTGGGCAATTTTCGGGGCGATTTTCACCATAAGGATTGGGGTAAGTGTTCTCTATTCAGTTTTGGTTATATTTCATGAATCCATCTTCGTTTTTGGGATAAATAATTGGACTATTTTACTTAGCTCGTCACTACTGCTCTTTTTCTTAGTTATTTCTGTTACTACAGAGTCGGTTGTACTCATACTACACCCTGCACTTTATGTGCATATCCAGGTGAGTTAGAGCGCGACGATCGTTGAGTTCAGGTCGGCTATCTATGGAGATTGCAAGGTAGCTGCTAGCGTCCGTAGGACCTTGATACTCCTTTTGTCATTTCTTCTTTTGGATAGTTAGACAGTTTATATATCTTAGTTTATAGTTTTAGACGCTAATCACTTAGTGACACCCCGATGTTTGGGGATCGTTTTCGTATTTTTCTATATTATATTTAGAGTTGATTTAGTTTATGAAAAATTTAAATGTTGAAATGTTTTATTAAATTCTTATAATCGATTTAGTAGTAATATTTTGGGAAATAGGCTTGCCTTGTAACACGATAGGCGCCATCACGACCATGGTTAGATTTTGAGTCGTGACACGGAGTCGTCTACACAAAAGTCAAATCTCTGGTCAACTAGTTTCACTTAAGCTTCAAAACAACAATTATTTCTTCCAAATTGATCCCGAATCATCCGAAAACCAACCTCGACCACATACGCAGATCATAATACACATTACGAAGCTGCTCAAGGCCTTAAGCTGCTGAACGGGATGCTAATTCTCAAAATAACAAGTAGGGTCGTTACACTGTTGGAGGAGAGATTTTCAACATCTATGTCTAGGTAAGTAATTCCCACATATTTTGAGTTAAATACATAGGTTATATATGGATTTGAACATGAAAATTAGTAGGAAATTTGGGATTTTTGTCGAAAACCTAGAAATTGGTATTTTTGGATTTTGACCACAAAATTGGACATGGAATTAGGAATAAATTATATATTTGAGTCGTGGTATTATGGGTAATGTCTATCTTCGAACTAATTTGGAATTCGGGCACGTGAGCCCAGGGTTGACTTTGTTGACTTTTTGAGCGGAGTTTGGAATCATTTTAAATTGTTAAATTGTAAGCATTGGAGTATATTTTGATTGATTTACATATTGTTTGACTAGTTTCAGATCAATGTGCTTTGGTTTGAGGTGTTAAAGAGGCGCGGGAGCCGGTTTCGGAACTTCGGAGCGAGGTAAGTCTCTTGTCTAACCCTGTGAGGGAGTACCTACCCCCTAGGCAATGTAATTATTATGTGCTACTAGTTGTGGGTGCTGCGTACGAACGAGGTGATGAGAATTTGTACGTAGTTAAAGCTTGTTTATGTCTGAGTAGACTTAGGACCTTATTATGTAATAATTGAATTATTTGAAGTCATTCTGCTAGCTTATTTAATTGAATTTATAATTGAAATTGATTTAGAAATAAATATATGTATACTAGACCGAGCCTTATCACTTTGAGTTGTTGGCGAGTTATTTGAGAAACGGTAAAGACTATATTCACTTTGTGCTCATGTACTGTATTGTAAGCACATGTCTCATAATTCGGTAACACCCTTCCTTTCTTGAGGAGCGGGCCGAATGCCTCGACATTATAAATGATGCATCTATGGTTCGTGTCGCTCGCCCCTCGGTAGTGTACACATTATTCTGGATCGGGCCGAACGACCTCAGCAGAATCATGCGTTATATCGCTGGTAGTCCGAATATTCACAAGATAATCTTTCCACTGATGCCCGGCATTTTATATGATATTCCTTATTTATTTGGTATTGGCACTCGGCATTTTCTAAGCTGTTAAAGTAGAATACAAGATTGAGAAATTCATACTGTAAAAGAAATATTTGGAAGATTATGTAACTTACAGAATTTACCCTATTATTATCGTGTGCTTCATATCTGCTTATAATTTATTGTATTGCTTCATTGGACCTCTAGTAAGTGTCGATGTCGACCCCTCGTCACTACTTCTTCAGAGTTAGGTTAGATACTTACTGGGTACGGGTTGATTTACGTACTCATGCTACACTTCTACACTAAATGTGCAAGATCTGACAGGTTCATTTGGCGATCATCTTGGCGCGTAGGCGCACCTGTTGAGGGGACTTTAGGTGAGCTGCATTCCAGGCTACACATCGCAGCCCGCATAGTCTTCATCGTACTATTTACTTTATCCTGTCTTAGATACATTCTGGACAAATATTATTTTATTATTGTATTCCTTAGTAAATGCTCATGCACTTGTGATACTGGGTTTTGGGGTTATGCTAGTTGTTGCTTACGGAATTATATATCATTACCGCCTTTCGTTTATTTTATAAACTACTACTTACGTACATTCTCGTGGATTTAAAAGTGTAAATATCCTTCCTTAATAAAAATTTGTGATTTCGAAAGTAATAAAATGAACAATTAATGGATAGTTCACCATCGGCTTGCCTAACGGTGATGTTGGGCGCCATCACGACCTATAGTGGGTTTTGGGTCGTGACACAAAGTCTTCTAAATTCCATTCTAATCCTGCATATTCTTCTGGGTTTATCTTTATGAGTTTTATTAATTTTATTCCTTTATTTCCCATTACTTCTACTACATCATCTACTTTAATTTTAAATTTTGTGCTACTATTAGTTCCTATTTTTCCTATGAACCCTACACATATTAATAAATTATTTCCATTGTTCATTACTTCATATCCTTTGGTCTGTATTCCTATTTTAATAATTTTTTCAAATTCGGTTAGGTTTATCATAAAGTCTGGGCTTATGTAAAATATTCCTCCATTATTTGTCATATCTACTTCCGTTAAACCTATTATAGATTTCTTTAATTCTCACTATCTGTCATCATATACTACAACCAATACTTTGGTTCCTAAATTCTTTCTAGTTAGTCCTTTTAATCCTATTACTATTAATCCCATATGCATTAAATATTTTTTTATAATTTCTTATTTGTCTTACTGATTCAGGATTAATCAAGTTTAGCATTGCAACCTTATTTCCTATGGCTTGTCACGACCCAATTCCTACTATGGGCCGTGATGGCGCCCAACGTTACCGCTAAGCAAGCCAACAGTGAATTAAACTATGTTATTTCTCCTTTAATATGTTTTCAAGTAATTAAATTCTATTTAATAAGAAATTAAGGAGTGGAAAATTCAATAAATGAAACGAAGACAACTGAGTGGCAGTCATAGTGATATAAGTGCTCCAAAATCATAAAGTCTACTAGTGTGTGTGCCAAGACCTGGTATCATGACCCAAAATTTATTAAAGGTCGTGATGGCACTGGACACCGCTGTCAGTCAAGCCAAAAATAAATACTTAATTCTGTTCTCATTTTAATATTTTGGAAGTCATATTTCCTTCAATAAAATAGTAAAAGATGGAATTCACAGTGTAAATAATAATATTCTTAATAATTTTAATACAGAACAACCCATAATTACCCCAAAACTCGGTGTCACAAGTGCATGAGCATCAACTAGGAATGTAAAATAAAATACAGCATCTGTTCGAAATACAAATTTGGACAGTAGAAATATAAATACTCTGAAGGAGACTCTACCGGCTGCGGGTCGTAATATAGAATGCAGCTCACGTAAGTCCCCGCATGCATACACGCTTCTGCTCTCACAATGCCACTAGTCACATATGTACCTGCACAAAATGTGCAGCAAGTGTAGTATGAGTACGTAATCAACGTGTACCCAGTAAGTATCTAGCCTAACCCCGGAGGAGTAGTGACGAGGGGTCGACATCAACACTCACTAGTGGTCCAATAACATCAGGTACAGTGAAGAGGTTAGTAAATATGAGGCAGAGTAAATAAATGAAATAAACAAGTATAAATTGCGTGGTACAAATCCCCCTCTTTACGAGGAAACTCGAGCTCTCCATTAGAAATTTTCCCCTTAATCGGAGCATATATATAGATATAGTGGGCCTCATCAGATAGATTGTCATAACTCAAATCGGGAAAATTCACAGATACACTGGCTTCTTGCCAAATATTACGCACGATTCCATGAGGATATGAAATAGGAAATGCCGAGGCGTACGGCCTGATCCAACATAAATATTTAAACTGTGCACTGCCGAGGGTTGAACGACACGAACCATAGATACATCTATTAAACTGCCAAGGAAAACGGCCCGCTCCCATGAGAGTGTGGTACATAAATCCTGCCGAGGCGAATGACCCTATCCCATTAGAGTGAAATACACAATCCTGGCGAGGCGAACGGCCCGATCCCATAAGAGTGAAATACATAATCCTGCCGAGGCGAATGGCCCGATCCCATTAGAATAAGAAGCTTTGACGGGTCCTTGACCCCACTCACGAATAAACGTGTGAGTTGTAATTTATTTAGCAAAAACCTTTCAATGAAGTATATATATCAAGGAAACATGCCGTAAGAGGAGTAAAGTTATTCGGTGACTAATCATGAACTCGTGAAGTCGCTATAATAGGAAGTCTAGTCTCAAGTAGAATTGTAAAACAGAGGAATTTAATAGGCGGGAGAATGCTCAAATAGTGCAGCTGCATCATGATGTGAACCTAAGCCTACCCGGACCATAACATGAATGTAGCTACTTACGGGCTCTCGTCACCTCGCGCGTACGTAGCCCCATAACAAGTAGCACACATCAACATACAACACCTAGGGGTATTTTTCCCCTCACAGAGTTAGACATGAGACTTACCTCATCTCGAACCTTACTTTTCGGTCCAAAATTGTGCTTTAAATCTTCAACTCGGTGACAAACGATCGAAGCTAGTCAAATGTTATATAAAATAGTCAATACCTACTCAAGAGTTCACATCTTTGCTATTAAAGTGATTTTCCAACCCAAATTGAAGAATTCCTAAAATTCACCCCGAGCCCACGTGCCCGGATTCCGGAAATTTTCGAAGATAACCACTACCCATAGCATCATGAACTCAAATATATGATTTGTTCTCAATTCCATGCCCTAATTCATGGTCAAAATCAAAAAAATATCAATTCTAGGTTTTCTACCAAAAATCCCACAATGTTTCCTAAATTTTCATGCTTGAATCCATGAATAAACCATGTATTTAACTCACAATATGTGGGGATCACTAACCTCATGAAGGATGACAAAATGGCACTCCAAAATCGCCCCCAAGCTCCAATGAGAGAAAAGAGGTGAAATGAGCCAAAACCCAATTTGGCTAACTTATGTATTCCGCAGGTACGGCAAAACGTTCCGCTTCTACGGAAGTCCCCCAGCTGCCCAGCCCGTTCTGCGCTAAATTCCCCGCATGTGTGCATTCGCTTATGCGGCAAATCGTCCGCACCTGCTGACTGCCAGTCCCCCACTCCCTTTTCGCTTCTGCGACCTCCTGGACGCTTTTGCGGCTCCGCACCTGCGGCCAAAACCTCGCAGGTGTGGTTACACCAGATGACAACAGCTCCAGCATTCTTCCAAGCCCAAACTCGATCTGTTTAGCATCCGGAATCAACCCGAGGCCCTCGGGACCTCAGCCAATTATACCAACGAGTCCTAAAACACAATAAGAACTTAGTCGAGCCTTCAAATCATGCCAAACAAAATCGAAATCATGAATCGTACCCCAATTCGAGCTTAATAAACTTTAGAACTTCAAACTTCTACCTTCGATGCCGAAACCTATCAAATCACGTCTGATTAACCTCAAATTTTGTACACAAGACATAATTGACATTACGGACCTACGCTAACTCCCGGAATCAGAATCCGACCCCGATATCAAAAAGTCCACTCCCGATCAAACTTTCCAAAAACCTTCAAATTTTCAACTTCCGCCAAATGGCCCCGAAATGACCTACGGACCTCCAAATCCACATCCAGACGCGCTCCTAAGACCAGAATCACCATACGGTGATATTCCCAAACTCAAAATCCCAAACGAACATCAATAACATTGAAATACACTTCAACCCAAATTTAGGAAATTCTTCCAAAATGCCAATTTCCAAAATAGGCGTCGAAACGCTCCCGGGTTATACGCCCAAGTCAAAAATCATCGTACAAACCTTTTAGAACCTTCAAATGCCGATTCCGAGGTCGTTTACTCAAAATTCAAACCTTAGTCAATTCTTCTAACTTAAAGCTTCCGAAATTAGAATTGTCTTTCCAAATCAACTCCGAACTTTCCGAAATTAAATTCCGACCATGCGTACAAGTCATAATACCTGAAGTGAAGCTGCTCAGGGCCTCAAACCATTGAACCCACGCTAGAGCTCAGAACGACCGGTCGGGTCGTTACATTCTCTCCCACTTAAACAGACGTTCGTCCTCGAACGTGCTAAGAATTGCTCTGGAGTTGTCCGAAATCATTGTTTAACACCTCGTGCACCCACCCGTGCTACCACAACCCAGTTGAGCACATTAGGTCGAGAAAACCTAAAAATCATCCCTTTTATCTAGTCAAATATGCCTTAGAGCCAAATTCCAACATCTGAAATTCTCTACCAGGTTTGTTTCCAACATACGAACACCGTATCCATCACTGCATGATATACCAACACATGATTGTATACTCTCACTGAATTCACACCATGCACCACATTATTCACATGACCATAATATCGTCCTCTGATAACAATAGCCGGAATTCCATGAATCTGATGCCCACAACACACCTCATGAAGCATATAAGTCCCGTTTCCGCTCTCGCATTACTTCCACGACAGAAGAGATGTGTAGAAACTCATAACTACCTACCGAATCACAACTCATGGAGTCTCTCCTCCCGACAGAAACCATTACCTTATTCTGGACTGAATATCGATATTTACTCTTTAATGTGCCTCATATAAATCTGATCGCACTGATCCCAGGTCCAATGACCTCGTTTCACCCAGTACAAGCTGTTCAGGCAATAAGCCACCTCAGATACTACAAAAGCCTCATATGATACCACATTATGCTAACAAGCTACAAACTCGAATGTGATACATAAGGAAAATAAACTCTGGAATGAACTACTCGACCCACATTACTAATTTAATAACCAAAAAGATGTTATGAAACTTCCTCAGAAATGAGACACAAAACACACATGAATAGCTATGGGAAACTGTACTCAATATCACACTGTTACGGCGTGCAACCCGATCCCCACATCATACCATTGCGGCATGCAACCCGATCCACACATGATACCATTGTAGCGTGTAACCCGATCCAACCATGATACCTGTGGCAGCGTGCTACCCGATCCATACAACATATCCATGGAGGCGTACCACCCGATCCAACCATATACCCGTGGCGGCATGCCACCCGATCCACACATAATAATCTAAAGAAAGCACACATCGGGCCGTAATGCTTATACTCACGAAATGCCCGAATATCAACCATAAGCACGCCAAGTGCATAATACAAATCCTGGGGAGACGGGTAATGTCATACGCTATAAACTCAAGCACAACTAAGGTGCGATATATGATCTGCATCTCGAGAGCCATCCTGCTCACATAACACCACAAACTATACGGGATCTCAATACGGGTGCGAATAATCAAACTGCCTCATAACCCACATGACACAATAGAGACTATACGGAAGGGCCGACAACAGAAATATCATCCAAGGCCCGAAGACCCCTTCGAAAACAACGCTATGCTGAAATGAACACATCCAGCCTAATATAGAGCCCACATTCATTCACATTTAGATCCATCCACGGACCTCAAACTGATTCTGATCATACCATGCTTGGCTAAATAGCCTCTCAAGGATCCACAATGACCTATTCACGACACATAAGAACAACCGTCAAATCCGAAACGAACTCACATGGTCCACAGCCCAAGGAATAGAATGTCTCCCAGGCATAAACTCTCGCACTTGCGATATTACCATGACCTCCATATTCGGTATCAATCTTTAACAATCAAGTGACTAACATGTCACACTTATACAAATCTCCCCATGGGGCATTCTCCCACGACCATTCCTCTCAGGTAGCAAGGTCCACACATCCTTACCACCAGCCGTTCTAATTCTATAGAGTGAGTCAAAAATATGCAAGTCAATACACAAAGCCTCTTCCACATGACACCGATATCAGGTGACGCTAAAGACAATACCACATTTTTTTAAATATCTGAATTCTTCCCTGCTCATCCGAGCTCTTGATAATCTTGTTGACATCAACTTCAACCTTGATCCTCAACTTTCAATTTATTCTCAAATTGCCTTAGAAACAATAATAATCCCATTCATTAACGTAACGTAACCCAACAACACTCATCCCGAGTCACTACAAGAAAAGTGTCATTTACATGGGGATTTTACATGGGAATTTTTTCTGCAGGTAATACATGCGGATTTTCATGGGAAAATCTAAAATTCCTAAATATAAGAATATTGTACTTGCAAAAATAGAATTCACAGGAAATTCTGCAGGTATATTTAGCGCCATCTAGCGCGAAAATAGCACTTGGAAAATTAGTTGGGAATTCAATCCGCATATACCATATTCGCAGGTAAATCCGCAGGAACGAGAACGAAAAAATAATAAAAACTTTTCCTTTGATAATCTGCATGAATATCTCCAGGTAGTCTACTTGTGAGTTTTGCTAGGGATAATCACATGGAGTTTTACATGGGGATTTATCTGGGCATATACGTACCTGTGGAATTGCCTGGGGATATAGTTGCTGCGATTTTAATTGGGAATTTATTCTTGGGGATTTACTTGGGGATATTACTACCTGCAGAATTACATGGGAATAAAGTTATTGTGATTTTAGATGGGGACTTATTCTTGGGGATTTACATGGGGATATATATACCTGCTGTATTATTTGGGGAATTTCATGTGTTATTGAGCCACGTGAAATACATTGTAGAAGTATATTATCAGCAAATAATTGATTGTTATGGTATCTTTCTTTGCATTATAAATGATACACTTCCGCCTACTCCATGTCTACTAACGCTCCTCTCCAGAGCATTTTATTTAAAAAATATAATAATTAATGATTATCAAGGAGTAGAGGGACTCGCTGTTATAGTCATTATCGTCGAGTAAACTGACTATAAAGGTGATATATTTGTTTATATAAGCAATATATAAAGAACAAGATGATTATCGTCGAGTAAACTGACTATAACAGTGATATATTGGTTTATTGGTTTATAAACAAATATAAAGATCATATAAGATGTCGTGCCTCTTTCTTTCTCACAAAAGTCGGGCTTCGACGTCGTGACAACTCTTCCTAAAGGAAGGTTGTTAAAAGAGAGAGTCGCCACCTAACGGGTTCGAGGTGCGTTAGGACACCTATTTACAAGTAACTCTGGTTTAACCAGTCTGCGTCACAAAAGATCGGGTAATGGCTCAAATTACCTCGAGGAGAAGGTGTTAGGCACTCCTCGAGGTCCACAAATATGGGTCCCGGCCGAACTCGAATTATATGAATTAGTCCAAATAAAGAGAAAAGAAAAATATTAGGCAAATAAACAAAAAAAATGATTTTAAGGCAAGGGGTGTGTGTGTGTATGTGTGTGTGTGTGGGGGGGGGGGGGGTAGGTCCTAAATTTCTTAGCCTAAAGGATCACTCCGTGCAACATAAATAATACTTCATAACTCCCTCAAGGTGGGGTGTTACTCGTGTTATTCAGCGGGCACAGACTATCATCCCCTGCTACTCGATTACTATCTTAAGTTGTTTACCTAAAGCGTACTAATTGATTATAAATAGTACCTTATGCGTGCACTACCCGTCCCATACCTATAGTCCAAGAGGCGTTTGGACCTCTATCTTGGGTGGTTTTAGACTTAACTTAGGTTGCTCAAAAATAAGAAAACTAGGCGACATACAAAACAAATTAGACTTTCATGTATAAGCAAATAAGGGCTCAAGTTAGCCTCCACACTTAGGCAACTAATGCACGCAAACAAGTTAGGCATTTGAGAGTTGCAGATTTTAGACAAATTAAACTTATTGAATCCTATAGACATGATCTCGATGTGATTCTGGATTCAAGAATGCAGGCAGTTTCAGACAAGATGCCATTTTAGATACAATTTCTAAGAGACTACACAGTCTGCCTGTTGATTATAGGTTATAAACGATCAAACCTATAGACATGTTATCTAGGTGATTTACGCAGTAGTTGGCAGTGATGACCATTGGAAATACTCAGAATTACTCAATTTGATCCTATAGGCATGCTTTCTAATCGTGGCAGATCTAAACAATGAAATGGTGTTTGAAAAAAAAGTTCAATACTAACACTTTAAGGCGAGTGGTATTAACCTATAGGCAGGATTTCTAACAATTAGCGATCAAAACTGATTTTTTTATACTTGCTCCTATAGGCATGTTTTCTAGGTAAGCAGTATAATAACAACATCATATTAATAAATTAAAGTCCTATACGCATGATTCCTAGATCAGTATTGGTATCTAATGAATACGCTGCAATTATGCCAATTGGGAGATTTGTCATTTTTATTTCCTATAGGTATGATATCTAACAAAACATATAGGAGCATAATATGTTAAACGAATTAAGCACTCAGGTCCTATAGGCAGTATGTCTAACAACACATAGTAGCAGAACATATTTGAGCAATTATACACCTATAGGTAGGATTTCTACCCGTCTCATGCAAACATTATGATAGACCCATTTTTCTAATTTTACTAACATCCCAATTGTTATTACAAAATTATTACAGGCCTAATACAAAAAAATGATACAAATAATTATAGTGGGCCTAAGACAGGCCCAAAGTGTACCCAACCCAGCCACGCCTTCAGTTTTGTATCCATGCAGGTTTCAACACAGCCTAGAAACCACAAGAGAACTTGGATGATAACCCACAATCATAGTCGATCAAAAGATACAGAAGAATAGTCATTTACACAAGTCAATTATCCAGTAGGCATAGAGAGGGACATAATTGAGCAGTCAAGAAGAAAGTGGCCAAGAACCTTAGGCCCTAGTGTGTCAGAGTTCACAAGGGTCTCAAAGTGGACCCCGAGCAGTGCTCACACTAGGGAGGTTAATAGAGAAGTTTTAGGAGGCCTTGGCTTTCAGCCGGCCAAGAATTAGTGACTCAGAACAGGGAAACAACCAATGAAAAATAGCAATAAAGTAATGGGTTTGGAAAAGTATTTGTAGACACTTTAAGATAATCACATAATGAACATGAACTCGAGAAGCAAACTAATACATTGGGGAAGAGTTACATAGGATAAGAAACAAGGAGCCTGGGATTGCAAAGTTAACAGGCAAGGACATTAGACTAGTAAAACCAATTAATACAACCAGTTTAGAACTTAAAGGATCAGATTATACCCAAACTCAGGATTACACAGTATAATGCAAACATGATTAGATATCATAGAGGGTATCCGTCAAATTTAAGGGATAACAAGTTCGTTAGAGGTGCAGATTTGGATATGGCAAGAACACATAGAGTGGAAACCATAGTCATAAGAGCATACTACACTTAGAGTAAAGGTCTTAAACTAATTGGGGCAGGTTAACAACATCAATTAATCACTGAAAGTTCGTAATTAGGCCAAGAAACATTGATTAAACCATGTAATCAGAACAACACTACACTAAGCATGCTTTATTTTATATGAATTAACTAAGTTAAGTAGAAAGACATTATTAAGCTAGCAATTATAGGCAGAATTAAACAGGAAAAGAGTCAGGAGAATATATTAGGTCATGCAATTCGAAGAACATGCTAATTAGAACATGATAAACATTGCGAAAGTTAGAAACTAACCAGTGATTGTTCAACAAAAAGGAAAAGAACGACAGTAGGGACCCAAAATCTTGAATTCGTCAAGTTCCAAGGGTTTCGAGAACCCATGGCAGTGCTCACACCCAAGAGAGGTCGGAAAGAATAGAAATCCGGTGGCCTTGGCTTTCATCCGGACAAGAGCCAAACAGAACAGAGTAATAAGCAAACATAGAGTAGAAACCTCAGTTGTTTTAGTGGAAAATGGTGATTGAAGTCTATTTCAAAAGGGGGAAGGGGAGGGGTTTATATAGTATAGAAATCGAACACATAAACATGAAAAACTATCAATCAAACACTAGAAAGTAAAGAACACCACATGCAATCGAAATCAGTAAGGAAAAGAGAGAAATTTCAAAACCCTAATTTTAGAGAAAGTACAAAAAATTCGCAGAATCTAAAAATAAAAAATCAAACGTTGCACAGAATATGATGAATATAGATGGAAACATCACTTAAAATCAGATATTTGAAACAATTTTGGTTCGATTCTGTAAACCCTAGTTTTAGGGTAAGTAAGAGTCAACAAAATATAAACAAAATCGGACTACACACGGCATATGATGAACATGGACGGAATAACAATCAAAAATCAGGAATTTAAATCGATTTTGGTTCAATATGATGAGATCTGCTTGCCATGTTTAGGCAAGCACTATAGGAGAGTAGCCAGTACCAGAAGGAGGCCGAGTATGGTAAGTAATAGCCGTGGAATCACATATTAGGTGGGATTAGGAGAAGATTTAGGGCGGCGGGTTTAGGGTTCTTCAGAGAAGGAGAAGGGAGATGAGAAAATATTAGGACGGCTGGCAAAGGGGAGTGATTAGGGTTAGGGGTGAAAGGGGTAATTAAAAGGAGGGAAATATTAGGGGCCGTTGATATTGAGAGATCAACGGCCAGGATTAAAAAGTGAGTGGGGCGGGTCGTGTGAAACGGTACCGACCAGGTTGGGATTAGTAGGTCATTGGTTTGGGCTGGGGTTATTTGGGCTAGTGTATTAGGTGTTTTGGACCATTATTTGGTCCGAAAATAGGTTAAAAATGGGGCTAGTTTTTAAATATATAACTTAACATTATAAAAATATAAAAAGTTATTCTTTGCCTAAATACTGTAATTATACATGAATATGGGCTATTATTGCAAAAATATGCAATTAGCCCTACAATGCAAATGTAATTATAAAGAATGCACTGAAAAAAATATTTAAAATATGATGTTTGTATAAATGATAAGTTTAGATGATTAAATCATCATAAAATAATTTGGAGGATAATTATTGGATATTTATACAATAAAAATGCAGAAATAAATTGGTTTATAGTCTTTAAAAATTATGAAAAATTATAAAAATACTTGTGTATGCTTATAAATCAAATGATGATGCATATGCACTATTTTAAAAGTATATATATGAGAAAAAAATTAGGTATCAACATAAGCAGCATATTGCTTATATAAACTAATATACCACCTTTATACTCAATTTGCTCGACGATAATACTTATAGTAATCTTACTATCATTGAGGTGATGATGTTTTGCCACATATTTCTTTTGGCCTCGATGACAGTAAGATTACTATAAGTATTGTTTTATTAATTATAGTTTTATCTTATTAAAATAATTCTTTTAGTGAGAAATTATTTATTTATTTATTTATTTCGAACACAAATCTAAATACAACGATAAATCCCACTAAGACATCCAATCAATTACTCTTTGATATTAAAAATCACTACTAGAAACACAATATTTTCCCACAGAAATTTCCCACAGACAAATTGTTAGTGGCGACATGCTCATGGCTTATTTCATTAGGGACTTCAATGTGTCTATTTGAGAATGATTTTATCATTTGAGTTCTTGTCTTTGTAACGCCCTAATTTTTATAAAATATTATATACATTAATTGACTATTGTTTTTAATCATGTATATGTTGTTTAAAATATTTCACCCTTTCTTTAAATTTAAGTTTCCATGCTATTTAAAAGTTATTTTTTTAATAGAATTGATTTTCTCTTATTTAATTCAAATATGTATTTGTATTTAGTTCATTAGATACTTTAGAATGTATTGCTTAGGTAACTTATGAAAAAATAATTTATACCAGTGGCAGACCTTTAAGGAGGTGTAGAGATTTTCTAAGGGCCAATAAGACAAATAGAAAAAAAAATGAATCTTATGGGTCTAGTATATATATATATATTTTAAGAGAGTAATGACTATTCTTTACCCATTCTAGGTAAAATGGGGTTATAGTGTAAATTTGTAAAATATAATCTTTTAACCCTAGATAGAAAGAACTTTCTAGGACAAGAGTGGGTTGCTCTAGTGGTAAGCACCCTCCACTTTCAACCAAGAGGTTGTGAGTTCGAGTCACCCCAAGAGCAAGGTGGGGAGTTCTTGAAGGGAGGGAGCCGAGGGTCTATCGGAAACTGCCTCTCTACCTCAGGGTAGGGGTAAGGTCTGCATACACACTACCCTCCTCAGACCCCACTAGTGAGATTATACTGGGTTGTTTTTGTATAGAAAGAACTTTCTAGGATTTTTCTTTGAGGGATTCGTTTGACAGCCCCCTTATCTCTCAAAGTCTTTGTCCTCCTTCTTCGATATCAAACACCATTGAAGAGCTCAACACATATACATGCAACTCTTTTTTCATCATTAAAATTCAAAGTTTAAAATATTAAAACCTATTTACTTACCTATTGAAGGAAGATTTAGATTTAACCTTCAAGAATCAAGATGGAATGAGCGTATTTTGGAAACCCTAGGTTTTGGATTTTGTGGAGAAACTCTCTCAAACTTGCAGTAAGTTTCTTACTCTATCTATATGTAAATTAGTATATCTTTTGCATGGTGAATTTTAGTCATTTAAAATCAGAAATTTAATCCCGTTTTTGAATTGGACAGCAGTTACTATTTTGGACATAACGTTTTCTCTAAAAATCCGATTGGGGTGATACAAAAGGCTGTAAAAAGATAAGAGAGATATCTACAATTATTATAAAGACCTAGATGTCCAGTTCTGTGGTTTACAGCCTCAAAAATCTGCTGCAATACAGGGCAGAGCTGCTGCCCAGATTTTCTCTTTAAGAATTGTGAATTGTAAAGACTCATTGACATATAATGGCTTGACTTGCTTTGAGAATTTATATTTCCTTAATATTTGGTTGAGCTTTAGAAACTTGAATTATTCATTCGCTTTATTTTATTGGAGTTAATTTAATAGCTTGAGTCTTGGTAAAAGTTTTCTTTACTTTAATTTATTATATTGGTTGTTCCTACTTTAGTACCCTACTTGCTATGACTAATTTAGAAGGTATGTTTTCGGACATTTTGATTATTTGTCTACCATTGAGGGTTTATTTAGGTTTGATCCTCATAAGCCAGTTATTGAAGGTATTGCTAGTTGCATTCGTAGTAAATTTGAGCTGGCTAAACCTTCTTGGAAGAAATTCCCACAACCTACTCGGGATATGTGATTTGAAGAATTCAAGGTAAGGATGTTTATAATACGATTCATATTCAAATATTGGTGTGTAAGTTTATAGGACTGATTCAGATTTTATGTTTATATGTATTGTGTTATAAAATACTAAATTTAGATGGTTCCCTCATTATAATGATTCTATACGACGCAATTTTGAGAAAAGGGCATCTTCAAGAATGACCCAACGTTTCCAAGATGTTAGAAAGGACTTGTCTGTGATGAAGCCAAATTGGATGGGTGATGCAGTATTCAAGGAGATGAAGGAGCATTGGGAGTCTCCTCAATTTAAGTTAAAGTCGGAACAAAACAAAAAGAATCGCGATGCAAATGCAGGTGCCTCGGCTCATACAGATGGTTGTATACTTCATCGCGTAATTTGGAAGAGATTGGTAATATATAGTTCCTTTTTAATTTATTTTTTCTAGTGCATAGATCATATAAATGTTGATAGCATACACATCTTCCTTTAATTACAGAAGAAAACAACTGGAAAAGATCCTTCATTTTCAGAATTTTATTTTCGCACTCATCGAAAGGAGAAAGATAAAAGTTGGGTAAATGAGAAAGCTGAAGCTGCTTATGTAAGTCTTCCTTCTACAAAATATATGTATTGAAATTATTTATCTGTCATTACTCTATTAGGTTGATATATAATTGGTTGTTTCAAAAAGAGCAGAGAATTTAATAGTCCAACAAACTTATGCACAAACTTGCTCTATGTAATTAATATGCCTTATTAGGGCCTAGGCAGATCTTTAGATTAGACCATTATGAAAAACATAAAAGATAGAAAAGGAGATAAAAAAAAGAAAGTGGCCAAGTAGCCATTATTTTATTGTAGTGATAATAAGCAAGAATAATATTAATCTTTCTAAATTGGACCTACTAGCTTTACCAAATTAAAGCTTTTGATTGAACTATAAACTTAGGCATGTAATTTCCTTTTAAGTGACTTGATAGTGTAGATATATTTTTATACTCATCAGCCTATATTTGTTAATCCCGGAAAACTAATTATATTGAACTCTATTCTTAAGTACCCTTTTTGGTTTAATTCAGGAAAACATCTGATTACTTGTGTGGAGTCTTTGCTCTATTTTCTTTAGTATTCTACAGTCCAATTAAAATGCCAGGGAAAGATGTGCTTAAGTGCTAGCAGTTGTCAAAATTATTAATATTTGTTTTAATGCAAAACCACTAATATTTGTTTCAATGCTTTTGTGCAGAATAAGTTTGAAAAAAATAAAGAAGAATTATTAGCTTCACAAAGTGCATCTGTTGATGGAGAAACTAATTCAGTTAGCGAGCTATCTCAATTAGGTGAAATGGATATTTGGGTGCTATCAGTTGGTGGAAAGAAGAAAGGAAAAGTTGCAGGTCTTGGCTCTGTAGATGAGTATGATTAGGATTGAGATACTTGATATTACTATTTAAGATTTACAGTTTAGAATTTTTATTTTCATCTTCGGAAGACAATCAAGATTCATAGTGACAATGATGATAACAACAACTCTTTAGATGAGTATGATTAGGATTGAGATACTTGGTAGTACTATTTAAGATTTACAGTTTAGACTTTTTATTTTTTTCATTTAGGAATTATGCATTATTATTTATTAATTTATGGATCATATTTTGTTTATATATTACTTCAGATTTGTGCAGAGTTGTTTGTTTTAAATAAAAGGATTAATATCATATGTATATTGAATTGTGTGAAATATAATTTGGGACTAAATACCAATAAATTTACTTTTAAAAAATGTACAAGTTACTTGTGGATTTTCATGGGAAAGTGCCCTAAAGCGGAACAATCTTTTATTGAGAATTTAACTGCAAATATACAGTATATGGGGATTTACATGGAGACTTTGTTAGGAATTCTCCTACGAAATTATCACATCAAATTCCCACGAAATTCCCTTTTCCCACGGAATTTTTATTGAATATTTTCTGCAAATTTACTTGGGGGTTTTGCTGCGGAATTACATGCGAATATTTGCCCATGACAATCCCTAGGAAAACTGTTTCCTTTCACAATTCTTTACCAAATTTTACTTACGATATTTTGGTATTTCTTGCGGAACAGTCCGCAAGTAATTTACATAGGGATTTAACATTCCCAGGTAATGCACCCGCGGCCAATTTATCCCCAGATAACGTACCTGGGGACTTTAAAATTCGCAGGTAATAGTTACCCACGACCTATATTCCTGGGGATTCATGTTTGCATGAAAATCCGCAGGTAAATATTTTACCTGCGAATTTTCCATTAAAATCCCATGTAAATGGCACTTTTCTTGTAATGAGTGACCCAATCCACGAGACCACATCGTCTAAATATCCATGAACCATCTCATATTCTCCTTAAGCGCTCAATAGCATAGCCAACTGTTACACCCGTTCTGCAAGACCTTCCGTGAATCCGGAGCTACTTATTCCTTTCCTCCAATACTGCACCGCATACCCAATGATAACATAGAATATTCCAAGTCCTTAGGCACTGTACTCAAATTTTTGAACCCACCAGGACCACTGTTGAGAGTCACCCACTCTGTCTTGGTCCCGAGTATAATCCAAACTCTAGCGCTCTGCCAGCACGTGAACATCCTATCAAAGAAGCACCCAACTTAATTTTTTTCCCTTGTACATTACTTCCACTAGAAGCAGAAACTCTGAGTCTTCTCAAAATTGAACATGAACCGATAAGGCCCAAGTATAGCACACATTTCTCTAATCCTTTGCTCAAATTACCACTGATATTTTCTTTCCTTAGTCGTAATAACCCACCAATATGCCGATAACCAGAAACCTCATAAGTAGAAAACCATGTAATCAAATTATAGACGGTGGGGCTCTCCCACTAAGCTTGAAGCTATAATTACATAACTCCGGAACCCACCAATATTCCTCCTTCCTTATAGACATGAGCCTGCACAATCGACCTGCCAAATTTCTCGAAATCCTCCAGTAAAACATTTCGTGAACATTCTGAATCACTAGCCACATTCACATATTCGATCTCTTACTGGATAGCCAATAGAATTCTTCGTAGAAGCTCCGTCAACACCACGAAATCAGTAAATCATTCTGAGCCCGTGCTTATTCACTAGTTGTACAAGTTTGTTCACTCCCCATTAACATCAACTAAAGGTGCGATAATACATTTCAAATCTGAAGTCAGGTTGCATCCCTCTTCATATCAAGCAACTCCTTTCTGTCATATCCAACCTTCCTCAGTATAGCAACCAATATTCCAAATTAGTCCATAGACCCAGTCACTGTCCACCATAAATTCCAAATCGCTCTAAACTTTCCCCAAGGCGTGTAGTTATCCTACCACAGAACCCATATGATACTCTGCCACTCTCCCACTTTGGTCAAACCCTCTCCTTTAAGAACCTACCCGACTTCCGCTTCTCACACTTGGCCTTCTAGAAATTTAACTACTACAAGACACCTTCCACATGTCATTCCTCATCCTCCGCTGCCCAGCTATTTCCCTAAATCAAAATTCGTCTCTGTAGAACTTGAACAAATAGATCGCTACCAACTTTAATGCCTCTATGAATATCATCCTTCTCGAACCATCAACACTAGGAACACCTATTCGATCCTGAACCATTGAACACCGCGATCTCTGACAGCCACTTCCCTGACACTATTCCACAATACCCTACCACAAAGGCGAATTGAAGAAGACCATAACACCGGCGAACTTAACACATTCAATCAAGGACGACGATACCACATCACAGATAAAAATTTCACCACTCTCAAAATACCAATCCTCGTTACTCCCATCAACCCAAACACTCATAGTCCGATTGCCTTTCCTCTGCTGGAAATAAAACACTGAGCCTCTGAATCATGTATTGAGAAAAACCTCCTTTCGAATCATTTACTGCCCCGACACGTAGATAAGTATCCTACCATTGCATCATCACTATGTGATAGTAACGCACCAATCATCATAACAATCAGTGCCAAATCTCAAATGATAGGCAATACTGATACTGAGCTGAAATGACAGAACGACCTTCCGCAAGGCGACGACAATAGCCCAATCAAATACGCAGGGAGAAACATCCTGCACTCTGTAGTACTATTAAAGTTCCTCGACTCCCAATTGATAACAAGCGCTTCACATCACATAAGATTGAGTAGGAAAGAAATAAAGGCACAAGCCTCAAAGGAATCAAATCGCACGATGAGGAATCAAGAAGGGAAGTGATCCTATCAGCCCTGTAGCCTCTCGAAGATAAGTACAAACATCTCCATACCGATCCGCAAGACTCTACTAGACTTGCTCATGACTCGTGAGACATAAGTGAACCTAGTGCTCTGATACCATGTTGTCACGACCCAAAATTCATTAAAGGTTATGATGGCGCCAGACACCGCTGTCAGGAAAGCCAAAAATAAATACTTAATTCGGTTCTCATTTTAATATCTTTGAAGTCATATTTCCTTCAATAAAACAGTAAAAGATGGAATTCACAGTGTAAATAATAATATTCTTAATAATTTCAATATAGAACAACCAATAATCACCCCAAAATCCGGTGTCATATGTGCATGGGCATCAACTAGGAATGTAAAATAAAATACAGCATCTGTCCGGAATACAAATTTAGACAGGAGAAATATAAATACTCTGACAGAGACTCTGCCGGCTGCGGGTCGTAAATGGAATGCAGCTCACGTAAGTCCCTACATGTATACATGCCTCTTCTCTTACAAGGCCACTAGTCACATATGTACCTGCACAAAATGTGCAGCAAGTGTAGTATGAGTATGTAATCAACATGTACTAGTAAGTATCTAGCCTAACCCCGGAGGAGTAGTGACGAGGGGTCGACATCGACACTCACTAGTGGTCCAATAACACCAAGTATAGTAAAGAGGTAAGTAAATATGAGGCAGAGTAAATAAATGAGATAAACAAGTATAAATCGAGTGGTACAAATCCCCCTCTTTACGAGGAAACTCGAGCTCTCCTTAGAAATGCTCCCCTTAATCGGAGCATATATATATAGATATAGTGGATCTCATCAGATAGATTGTCATAACCCAAATTGGGAAAATTCATAGATATACTGGCTTCTTGCTAAATATTACGCACGATTCTATGAGGATATGAAATAGGAAATGCCGAGGCGTATGGCCTAATCCAACATAAATATTTAAAATGTGCACTGCCGAGGGTCGAACGGCACGAACCATAGATGCATCTATTAAACTTTCGAGGTAAACGGCCCGCTCCCATGAGAGTGTGGTACATAAATCCTGCCGAGGCGAACGACCCGATCCCATAAGAGTGAAATACATAATCCTGCCGATGTGAACGACCAGATACCATAAGAGTGAAATACATAATCCTGCCGAGGCGAACGACCCGATACCATTAGAATAAGAAGCTTTGACGGGTCCTTGAGCTCACTCACGAATAAACGTGTGAGTTGTAATTTCTTTAGCAAAAACCTTTCAATGAAGTATATATATCACGGAAACATGCCGTAAGAGGAGTAAAGTTATTCGGTGACTAATCATGAACTCGTGAAGTCACTACAATAGCAAGTCTAGTCTCAAGTAGAAATGTAAAACAGAGGAATTTAATAGGCGAGAGAATGCTCAAATAGTGCAGCTGCATCATGATGTGAACCTAAGCCTACCCGGACTATAACATGAATATAGCTACGTACGGTCTCTCGTTACCTCACGCGTATGTAGCCCTCACAACAAGTAGCACACATCAACATACAACACCTAGGGGTATTTTTCCCCCTCATAGAGTTAGACAGAAGACTTACCTCGTCTCGAAGCTTACTTTCCGGTCCAAAAATGTGTTTTAAATCCTCAACTCGGTGCCAAACGATTGAAGCTAGTCAAATGTTATATAAAATAGTCAATACATGCTCAAGAGTTCAAATCTTACCTATTAAAGTGATTTTCCAATCCAAATTGAAGACTTCCTAAAATTCATCCCCAGACCCACGTGCCCGGATTCCGAAAATATTCGAAGATAACCACTACCCATAACATCATGGAGTCAATATATGATTTGTTCTCAATTCCATGCCCTAATTCGTGGTCAAAATCCAAAAATACCAATTCTAGGTTTTCTACCAAAACTCCCACAAATTTTCCCAAATTTTCATGCTTGAATCCATGCATCAACCATGTATTTAACTCACTATATGTGGGGAACACTTACCTCATGAAGGATGACAAAATGGCACTACAAAATTGCCCCCAAGGCCGACTTTAACGAGAGAAAAGAGGTGAAATGAGCCAAAACCCGATTTGGCTAACTTCTGTATTCTACCCAGGAAACCTCCGCACATGCACTCACTGGACCGCTTCTGCTATTCCGCAGGTGCGGCAAAATGTTCCGCTTCTTCGGAAGTCCCCCAGCTGCCCAGCCCGCTTCTGCGCTAAATTCCCCGCAGGTGCGCATCCTCTTCTGCGGCAAATCGTCCGCACTTGCAGACTGCCAGTCCCCCACTCCCTTTTTGCTTCTGCGACCTCCTGCCCGCTTTTGCGGCTCCGCACCTACGGCCAAAACCTATCAAGTACGGTTACACCAGATGACAGTAGCTCTAGCATTCCTCCAAGCCCAAACTCGATCCGTTTACCATCCAGAATCCGCCTGAGGCCCTCGGGATCTCAACCAATTATACCAACGAGTCCTAAAACACAATACAAACTTAGTCGAGCCTTCAAATCATGCCAAGCAACATCGAAATCATGAATTGTACCCCAATTCGAGCTTAATGAATTTTAGAACTTCAAACTTCTACCTTCGATGCCGAAACCTATCAAATCATGTCCAATTGACCTCAAATTTTGCACACAAGTTATAATTGACATTATAGACTTATTCCAACTCCCGGAATTGGAATCCGACCCCGATATCAAAAAGTCCACTCCCGGTCAAACTTTCCCAAAACCATCAAATTTCCAACTTCCGCCAAATGACCTCGAAATGACCTACGAACCTCCAAATCTACATCCAGACGCGCTCCTAAGACCAGAATCACCATACGAAGCTATTCCCAGACTCAAAATCTCAAACGGACATCGATAACATTGAAATACACTTCAACCCAAATTTATAAAATTATTCCAAAATGCCAATTTCCATATTAGGCATCGAAACGCTCCCGGGTCATCCAAAACCCTATACGGACATAAGCCAAGTCCAAAATTATCATATAAACTTGTTGGAACCTTCAAATCCTGATTTCGAGGTCGTTTACTCAAAAATCAAACCTCAGTCAATTCTTCCAACTTAAAGCTTCTGAATTAGCATTTTCTTTCCAAATCAACTCCAAACTTCCTGAAATTAAATTCCGACCACGCGTACAATTCATAATACCTGAAGTGAAGTTGCTTAGGGCCTCAAACCACTGAACGACGCTCTAGAGCTCTAAACGACCGGTCGGGTCGTTACACCTGGTGTCACAAGTGTATGAGCAACTAATAGAATATACAAAACTCTAACTACTATCCGAAATAAAGTAGACAGAATATAAAATACAAAAGAGAGACTCTAGGGGCTGCAGAACAGATCAAGAAGCAACTCACCACTAGGCCTCGGGATATCTGGGATGCGCGCTGGTAGGACCGCCAGATGCACCTGCCTCAGATCCTTCACGATTAGTGCAGAAGTGTAGCGTGAGTATATAAACAACATGTACCCAGTAAGTATCTAGTCTAACCTCGAAGAAGTAGTGATAAGGGGTCGACATCGACACTTACTATGGACTAACATTAATAATACAGAAATTCTACATAGGCATGAGGTAAATAATAATAACAACTCAATAACAAGCAGGAATGAATAATTTTTTTACATTTAGTAATTTCCAAGTAAATTTCCTGTCATTAATAATCAAAACCTCACAAGCCTTAAATAATATCAAGTATAATTAGGCTCTGGCATTATTAAGCACGATTTATGCCGAAGTCGTACGACCCGATCCAGAATAATGTGTACACTACCGAGGGTCATGCAGCACGAACCGTAGATGCATCTATTCTACTGACGAGGCGTTCTGCCCATTCCACAAGAAGAGAGGATACTTTATGAACATCCGATTTTAAAGTTATTACGTGGCTAATATACAAAGAACCACAATTCCTATTAGCGGTCAGGTAACCCGCCGAAATCCAAGTAAGTGAAATTTGGTCTTTTACAATCCCTATATCAAGTTTCAATATAATTTAGGAAATTTAATTAACAAGTAGAGTGCGAACATGACAAGTATTTCATGACTTGGTTCCTAAACTACCCGGACATAAGCATAGTTAGTAGCTATGCACAGACTCTCATTACCTCATGCATACGTAGCCCCCACAATTAGAAGCAAATATTAATTTAAATCACCTATGGGGTAAATTCCCTCTTACAAGGTTAGGCAAGAGACTTACCTTATCTCAAAGCTCACTTTCCAGCCTCAAATTTACTCTAAAGCCTCAATTCGGTGCCAAACAATCCGAAACTATTCAAAGGTTGTATAAATTAATCAATACGTGTTCAAAAGTTCATATTCTAACTATTAGAGTGATTACCCAATCCCAATTGAAGGATTCCTAAAATTCACCTCCCGGGACCACATGCCCGTATTCCAGAAATTTTTGAAGAAAGGTATTACCCATAGCCTCACGAACTCAAATATATAATTCTCACTCAATTCCATAACCATTTTCGTGATTAAATCCCATTTTTATCAAAACCTAGGTTTTTCATCTAAACCCATAATTTTCATAATTTTACATGTTAAAATCTACCCATAATCTATGTTTTGAACTCATATTATATAGAAATTACATACCTCAAAGTGCTAGGTGAAAACCCCCCTTCCAAGAGCTCCAAATTCTCCCAAGAGATGAAAGAAAATGAGCCAAAATAGCCTAAGTCCCGCATTAAATAGACTATTCTCCCTTCAGGGATTTTCGCTTCTACGGAAGGACAACCACTTCTGTGGCTCCGCATCTGCGGAAAAATCATCGCAGATGAGGCCCTTCCCCAATTGGCCTACTTTCGCATCTGCGGACCACTGGCCCGCTTCTGCGAGACTGCTTCTGCGACGTGAGTGTCGAACCTGTGTCTTTGGTAGCTTTTGCGGTTGCTTCAATCGCACGTGCACGTTCGAACGTGCGCGCCATATCCCGCATCTGCAGTTTCTGGGCTGCCCATGCTGGGCCACTTCTATGAGCTCGCACATGCGGCTGGCCCTCCGCAGGTGCGATTGCATCAGAAGCTGGGTGCTTCAGCTATTCACCCAAGGCTAAATGCTCTGCGCATCGTCCGAATGGCTTCCGGCCCCCCAGACCCCGTCCAAACATACCAGCAAGTTAAAATCATAAAAAGGACTCGCTCACACCCTCGAAATGCTGAAAACAATGTTAAAACTAAGAATTGCAACCTAAAACCAATAGAATCAACTTATGAACCTAAATTTCTTCCAACTTACTCAGAACACCCGAAACATACTTAAACTATTTGGAATAACTTAAAATTTTGCGTGCAAATCTTAAATCACCATACGGAACTATTCCCAGACTCAGATTCCAAACAAACCTCGATAACCTTAAAACCTACTCCAAACCAAATTTAAAGAACTTTAATACCTTCAAGGTGCCAACTTCCAATATTAAGCGCCGAAATACTCCCGAGTCATCCAATACCCGATCTGAACATACGCCCCAGTCCCAAATCATCATAGGAACCTATTGGAACCGTCAAATTTTAGTTATGAGGTCATTTACTCAAAATGTTGACCAAAGTCAATCCTAGCCCTTTTTAGCCAACCTTAAGGAACCAAGTGTTCCGATTTCGACCCGAACCCTTTTAAATCCCGAACTAACTATCTCCGTAAGTCATTAAACAGTAAAAGCACATACGAGGAGTCTTATTTAGGGAAACGAGAATCTAAAAAGCAAAAAGACCGATCGGGTCGTTACATGGCTGATAACTGTTCTTTTCGATAATGTCTATATAATTGTGAGCTATTTGAAAAATTTCCTACATCATATAATATTTTTGGGTTGAGTAACCTTAGTTGATTTTGTCGGAAAATCTATATATCTTTATCTATATCTATTATTTCATCTAATTGTTGATTCTCTTCTTGTCTCTTTCTGGTTATAATTCGTAATAACATATTATTACCTATTCTATTGTCTCAGAAACTTACTCTGGGTCTTTCTTCGTTTGTTGTTCTTGACCTACTTGAAAAAGGTCCATTTTTGAGGTTTTCTTACTAATTTGGATCTTTCCTTTTGGGGTGTTATTTCTACCTTTTTTAATTATTCTATCAAATCTTTTACCTCTCTATTCTTTGGATTTTCTATTTCAGTTTTTACTTCTTTGTCTTTAATAATTTTATCTAATTTTTTATTAACTTCTAAAAGTAATGCTATTATAGTGTTATTTAGTTTTATTACTATCTAGTCTAACTTTCCTTGAGGAATGTAATCTGTAAATCCTTCTAGATTGGGCTGAAATTTTATTGTTAGTTTTAATGCTTTATCATATACTAGATCTAAATCATTCATGAAAGAGAGATTTTTAGTGTTTTTATTGTTTCTTTTAATGCACTTATATCACTAGTTAATGCTTCCACCTGATGTATTATTTTTTCTACTAACTTAGTCGTTTGAATTTCTAGTTCTTTAGGCTTTTCTGTAATAGTTCTGATTAATTTTTCAATCTCGTTTTTGTAGGTATTTTTTCTAAGTTAAATTTATTCTTTAAAACTGTATTTTTCTATCTATCTCTAGTTCTTTTGATTTTAAAAATTCAAAATTTTGTTCTAAGTTTTCCAAAATCTTTCTTTCTTTGTTTTGTAGAGATTCTATTATATCTAGTGTTCTCATAATATTTTTATTATTCTCTTACGATTTTTCATTGAAATTAATTATTAAATCTACCAAAGTGTTATATTGTTTGTCTTCTGTATGTAATATATGCTCTCCACTGCTGAAGTTACACTTTATGAATGAATTATTTTTTAATATTCTATATTTCGTTTCTCGATATATTCTTAAGTCTAGATATTCTAATTTTTTTAATTTATCTATTACGCTTGATTTTATTTATCCCAATGGTATCCACACTTTGGTCTCTTTTAGGAATTGTATTCTATGTTCTATGTATTCTATCTCTGTTCTATTCTTTGTAATTTTCAATTTATGAAAGATATTATTTTTTCACTTATAATACGTTGTATTACTCTATTTACTATTAACTCTGATAATTCTTATTTAGCTAATTCTAATATTGTAATTAGTAGTTTTTCAATTTTCTTTGATTTTCTTCTTCTTTCTACTTCTCTATTTAGATACCAATAATTTATAGATATTTGTCTAGTCAACGGGTGTTGTTTCATAAATATGTATTTTAGTATGGTTCGAAACGTGTTGTTATCTACTTTTTAGAGACCCGGGCTTTTATGTAGCCTAGTAATCTAGATTCTAATCTTCATATTATTTCTATTAGTTGGTTTAACCTCTGGGGATTCTTTTTTGTTCTATTTAGTCTGATATATTCTGGGTATAATCTATTTAATTCGTCTTTTACTTCTTGATAAGAGCCTGTTTTTAACATTTGTTACCCTAAAGGGGTATATTTTATATGAATTTTAATGAATCTTATATAATTTCTTCCTTGTGTTATCTCGTTATTGGAATTCTGTATTTCCCAAATAAGGTCATTCTTAAAATGTTTGTCGTATAGATCAGTGTCTAATTCTTTTTGATTAGGTTTGTTTAAGATGTTCAAGTATTCTTCAAGTTTTGTAAGAAAATATTTTGTATTTTTAATTTTTTCTAAAGTGAAATGTATTATAAGGTTGTGAACATGTAATGACCCGACCGATCGTTTTGAACTCTAGCGCATCGTTCAACGTTTTGAGGCCTTGAGTAGCTTCACTTCACGTATTTATGACTTGTACGTGTGGTCGGAATTGAATTTCAGGAAGTTTAGAGTTGATTTGGAAAGAAAAATTCTAAATTCTGGAGTTTTAAGTTGGAGAATTTGACTAAGGTTTGATTTTTGAGTAAACGACCTCGGAATCGGGATTTGAAGGTTCCAATAAATTCGTATGATGGTTTCGGATTTGGGCGTATGTTTGGGTTAGTATCGGATTACCCGGAGCATTTCAGCGAATATTATGGAAGGTTAGTATTTTAAAAGATTAAGAATTTCCTAAGTTTGGTTTGAAGTGGGCTTTGGTGTTATCGATGTCTGTTTGGGATTCCGAGTCTTGAAATGGGTTTGTATTGTGATTCGTTACTTTTACACAAAGTTTGGCATCAGACCGAAATGTTTTGGTATGGTTCGGACGCGTTCGTCGAAGGTTAGAAGTTTGAAACATTTTAAAAATAATTTTGGTCTACGATTCATAGTTTTGATGTTGTTTGATGTGATTTGAGGCCTCGAGCAGGTTCGTGTCATATATTGGGACCGGTTGGAGTAATTGGATGGGGTCCCGGAGTCCTCGGGTGTGTTTCGGATTGGAATCGGATCGCAATTTGAAGTTGAGGAATGCTGGTTTTGGCCAATTGTTGGTGCAATCGCACCTGCGGAAATAGGGCCGCATATGTGACTCTGCAGAAGCAGCTAGGCAGGCGCAGATACGGATTTTGCTGGGGGAAGACTAGACCACAGATGTAGTCAAGTGTCCGCAGAAGCGGAACCGCACCTGCGGGTGAGGCGTCGCAGAAGCGAGGAAGAGGCTCGCAGAAGCGATGGAGGAGATCTGGGTAGAGGCTGCAGGTGCGAAGCAATTTCCGCAGATGCGGGAGCGAAGATGCGGTGCCTGGAATGCAAAAGCGGGCAGGCCTGTTGGGCACGAGTTTGCAGAAGCGTGGATTTCGGCGCAAAAGCGATGCCGCTGAAGCGGCCAAGATGATCGCAGAAGCGGAAGGTCGTCTGAGCAGAGGTATTTTTATAAAAACGGGATTTGGACTATTTACTTCCATTTTCACTTGGTTGGGGTAATTTTGGAGAGCTTCAAGAGGAGATGTTCATCAAGCAACACAAGGTAAGTGACTCCCATATATTACAAGTTAAATACATGGTTTGTATATGGATTTAGACATGGAAATTAGTATAAATGTGGAATTTTGGTAGAAAACCTAGGATATGGTATTTTTGGATTTTGACCACGAAATTGGACATGGAATTTGGAATAAGTTATATATTTTAGTTCGTGGAGTTATGGCTAAAGTTTATCTTCAAAAATTTTCAGAATCCGGGAACGTGGGCCCGAGGGTTTGATTTTTATCGACTTTTCAAGCGGAGTTGAGAATTCATTTAAACTGATTATTTAAGGGTATTAGAATATATTTTGATTGGTTTGAACATTGTTTGACTAGTTTTGAAGATACGGGCATCGGGTTGAGGTGTTTGGGTGGCTTTGGAGCCGGTTACGGAACTTTGGAGCGAGGTAAGACTCCTGTCTAACTCTGTGAGGGGGAAACTTAGGTTTGAAGATATGTGCTACTTGTTGTGGGGGCTACGTATGCACAAGGTGATGAGAGTCCATGCGTAGCTAGTTTCATGTTATGTCCTGGTAGACTTAGGTTCCCGCCATGCTATAACTGTACTATTTGAGTTGTCTCTTGCCTATTAAATTCCCTTATTTTACATTGCGTCTTGAGACTAGACTTGTGTAGTGTGATAGACTTGCTATTATAGAGATTCGGCAGGCTTCATGATTAGCTGCGAAATAATGGTACTCCTCTTATGAATTTCTCCCGTGTTATATGTTCTCATAGAAAGGTTTCCCATAAAATTTATAACTCACACATCTATTTGTGAATGGGGTACGACCCGTCAAAGCTTCTTATTCTAATGGGATTGGGCCATTCGCCTCAGCAGGATAGATACATCTATGATTCATATCGTTCGAGGTTCAGGCTGGATCCGGACTTGAAGCGAAAATACCTTAAAAATGGTAGCAATTCATTACTTCCGGTGCTACAGGTATGGATTTGATTTGAGGCAACATTTGGGCAGCGAAGTATAGAGAAGTATATGGCAGGAGGTGTCTCGCGGTGGATAAATTACTAGCAGGTCAAGCATGAAAAGCAGAGGTCGAGAAGTTGCTTAAAGGAGATGGTTTAACCGAAGTAAGAGTGGTAGATTAGCATATGGATTCTGTGATAGAATAGCCGCGTGCCTTGAGAAGTGTAGAGCGGTTTGGGAATCGTGATGGAAGGTGATCTGGTCTACGGATTTTGTTTTTGGAATGATGGTTACTTTACGAAGAAAGATTGGAATATGGCATAAAGTAGTTGCTCGAAATGAAGAGGGGTGTGAAGGTTTGATCATCGTTGCTGATGCGACGTGATTTAAGTTTTGAAGGTATTGTTGAACTTTCAGTTGATGTCAATGGGGAAGGAACAAACTTGTACAGCTGGTGGACGAGCATGGGCTCAGGAGGGTTTACTGAACTTGTGGTAGTTGTACCCAGTGTAGTGTCGTTGGAGGATGTCGGTAAGGAATTCCACATATGGATTATCTCCTGTGAGCAGGTTAGCGGTTGCGTGATGTTGATGAAGCTTTTGTGAAGAATACTACTTGCTACTCGGTATGAGGTCGAATATGTGATTGTGACTGATTATTTAGAATGTTCATGAAAGGATTAACAAAAGACTTTGAGAAATTTGGTGGGTTAACGGTACGTGATCATTGTAATTGAGAAGGAGGAATCATTGTTGGTCTCTACATTATGTGATGGTAGCTTAAACCTAAGTGGGGGAGCCCCATCGTCTACGATTGGATCGCATGGTTGTCTTCTTGTGCGGTTTCGGGTTATCAATGCATTGGTGTATTATTTATGACTAAGAAAAGAAAATATCAGGAGTAATTCGATCAAGGAACTCGATGAATATGTGCTATACTTTGCCTTATCAATTGAGGTGCATGATTTAGGAAGACTCAGAGTTTATGTTTCTTGTGGATGTAATGTACGAGGAAAGAATTCAGCCGGTTGCTTCTTTGATGGGGTGTTCATGTGCTAGCAGGGCGTTGGAGTTTGGTTATATTCGCGATCAGGTCAGAGTGAGTGACTCTCAACAGCGGTCCTAGTGGGTTCAAGAATTAAAGTGCAGTGCCTGAGAATTTCGGGTCCGTTGTATGGTTAAGGACCAAATTTTTGCAGTGGATTGAGAAAGAAACTTGGAATATTCTATGTCATCATCGGGTATGCAGTGCAGTATTGGAGGAAAGTAAGAAATAGCTTCGGATTCGCAGAAGGTCTTACAAAATGGGTGTACGCTTGAGAAGGGTAAGAGATGGTTCATAGGCATTGAGACGATATGGTCTCGCGATTCGGGTCACTGGGGATGAGTGCGTATTGGGTTTGTAAGCTTTGAATGGAGCCATTATTATTTCTGAGGCAAGTCCAGAGTAAATAGAAAGAAGTTGGGTCGGTTAGTAGTGGTTGAATCAGCATGATTGTGGCAATGATCAGTTCCATCGGCGTGTGAAGTTACACATGTGGTGGTAGTTGTACGTGCGAGCTTGACAACCACCATGACTTGATTGATTTGGGAAGTATTTGATTCTAATGGCCTCGTTGTGTAAATGGACTCCGAAAGAGTCACGACAATTTAGATCACGACTTGAGGTTTGTATTTTATGCAGTTCGGGAATTCATTTGTGTGTTGTATTGAATCTTTGGAAATGAATTAAGCAAAAGGTTTCTAGCCAATGAAATATTTATTCCACCAGTAGTTCAAGAGTTATGGTGAATACGCGTATTATCGCGTAGCGGCGTGATAGGGGCAGTGAGCAGTATGGGAATGTGAAAGTTGAGGATCATGATTACGGTTCGATGTGGACAAGAATGTCACGAGCTCGGATGAACATGGGTGAATTAAGATGTTTAGATTAAGTTGGCATTTTCTTTAGTGTCACCTGAGAATGGTGTTCTGTGGAATGGTGTCACCTGAAAATGGTGTTCTGGCATTTTGATTTGCAGGTTCTTGTATTGCTTTATAGATTAGAACGGTTGGTGGTATGGATGTACAGACCTTGCTACCTTGTGCGAAACGTCATGTTAGAGTATCCCACGGGGAAATCCGTGTAAGTGTGACATGTTAGTCACTTGATTGTTAAAGATTGAAACCAAGTATGAAGATTATGGTACTATTGCAAATGCGAGAGTTTATGTCTGAGAGGCGTCCTATTCCTTGGGCCGTGGACCGTGTGAGTTTGTTTCGGATTTGACGGTTATTCTTATGTGCCATGAATAGGTCCAGCGTGAATTTTTGGAAGGTTATTGGCCAAGTATGGTATGATCAGAATCGGTGTGAAGTCCGTTGGTAGGTCTAATGTGAGTGTGTGCTCTACGTCAGGTCGGATGTGTTCGTTCGTCATAGCATTGCTTATGGAGGAGTCGTTGGGCATTGAATGTTATTCCCATCATCGGCTATTCCATGTAAATCTATATTGTACCATGTGGGTTGTGGGATGACTTGATTTTTCGCACACGTATTGAGGCCCCGTGTGGCTTGTGGTGTCATGTGAGCAGGATGGCTCTCGAGATGCAGGCCATTTATTGCACCTTAGTTATGCTTGGGTTTCGTAGCATATGGCACTATCCGTCTCCCCAGGATTTATATTATGCACTTGGCGTTCTTGTGGTCGATATTCAGGCATTTCGTAAATAGAAGCGTTACGACTTGATGTGTGTGTTTTCTGCTTGATTGTTATGTGCGGATTGGGTGGCATGCAGCCATGGGTATATTGTTTGGATCAGGTTGCACGCCGCAATAGTATCATGTCGGATTGAGTTGCACGTCGCAATATCGAGATGTTGAGCATAGCTCCTTACACTTAGTTTGTGTGTCTTGTTTTTCATCCCTAAGGTAGGTTCACAGCATCTATTTGGCCGTTTCATTTGTTACGCGGGCTGGGTAATCCTAATCTAGAGTTCGTTCTTCCTTATATATTGTCACGACCCAAACCGATGGGCCGCGATGGGCACCCAGTGCCTTACTCGACCGAGTACTAACATAACTATCTTTCATATCTTACTGTCATTGGTAATTGGGCCAACATGGCCACAACTCGTAATGTATAACTATAAGTGGAAAAATACTGTATCAATGAACCATCTTTTTTAAAACATGAATACATATGGGCCGTCCAGTCCTCTGACATACTGTACAAAATGAACCTCTGTCTACAAAGCCTCTAAGAGTATTTGACATCAAATAGGACAGGGTACCAGCCTACCCATAAGACTGTAGCAAAATTCTGACACGATGACTCATAGACTCAGCTGCAGCATCCCAACAAAAGGAAGTCAGTACGAGTAATGTACCGAGCATGTAAGGCAACAGAATAACTGTAAGCTGAAACTGAACTGATAATATAATAACTGAAAGTAACTGGGAGTCAAAGATAATTTGAAGATATGCTTACATGCTGATACTGACTCAACTCTCTCAAGTAAGTAAAATAGTTGTCCGACCTTATAAGGCTCGGTATATATATATATAACTACTCTGCCATAGTAGGCTCGCTCATAGGCGCTCGGCCATACTAGGCTCTGTATCTCGGCCAACTGGGCTCGCTTATAGGCGCTCGGCCACAGTAGGCTCGGTATATAACTTACCATATGATCAGAGGTTTTCCAATAGGGGCCTGCCCGTCGATTATAGCTCAATAGTAATGAAAATACTGTATACTGTATACTGTATATATAGGCTCTCTGCTCTCTTGACTGGAAGAAGACAATAGTCAATTAAATATGAAGTCCCGATAAGGAGAATATTGTAATTTATGAGACTAGGATAATGTATATAAATTCGGGAGTATGAACTTCTCTTTAAGCCTCGTTATCAAATACATGTAATTACGAGATCATGCCAAAATGAAGGAAGGGCTTAGCCTTAACATACCTGGAGTAGGGAAAAATCCGTATGATATTCTTAAGAAGGATTGCACCGTACTCCCTTAGAATTGCAAAATTCCGTTGTTATTACACAGTGCAATTTCGTATGAATTCCTTTACTAATCCAAGAACTGCCGTTGCTATTGCGTAGAATAATTTTGGATAAAACAATTTGCTGAAGCAAAATCACGTCAATCTATCTCACCTTGTAAAATATTTGCATGAAATCTTGTTTGAGAATTTCCATCCGTTCCTACATGTATAAGCATCTCAATTTGTGATTTTGAAAGGCCTTTTATATAACGTGTGGGCCCCACACTTTGTATGACTAAGCCACAAAGACTCCTCCAATCTTGCCACCTTATTAAATGATCTTAAGAGTCACGTTAGGCTTGATTTAAGCCTTCATGCTTGCTTCCACGTTAGGGAGTTAATTCCTTATCCAATAATCTCTTAATTATAAGTTAATCTCCCACTTAAAAATCTATAATTACCCAATTATCCACATAATTAGGAATGATCTCAAATTACTTAAAATACTACTCACTTTTAATACACTTTATACACCTTACTATCTTGGCCATGTGGTACCTTGTATGGTACTAGTCCATAAATACCGGATATTTTAGCTCGGGTCGTATTTTATCCAAAATGTCAAACTTAGACGAAATTCATTTTTTTCAATTTGCTTACCCTTTCACCTTCACGAATTTACTCGTCACTTATTTGAAATAACATACTGCTTATAATTTCAAAATAATCCCATTCCCGAACTTACGTCGGTTAACTTGCGATGAAACTTTAACGAATGAAAATGCGAGATGTAATATCTCATTTTCGAGCTTTCATCAATTTACTTATGGCATACTTTCATGTACAAAAAAAATATATGGGGTGTAACATTATTCCCCCCTTTGGAACATTCGTCCTCAAATGTTGGTTAATGCACTTATCATTCTCATAACCCATAGCTCTTGCGAATACTTCAATATTTTCCTTGCCATTTAGGCAACTGTTCTTTGAATAAATCCAAAGGCGGGGGCATTCCCCCCTTTAGTCCTCTTTCTCATACCATAACTTTCCTCCAGTTCTTAGCCAATCTCTAGGCCTCACTTTGTGAACATATACAAAATTATGTCAATCTATCCCTCTGGGCATCATTAGCTTTACTACATCTAAGTAGTCCATACTATACTATAACTCTTACTTCAATTTATTGTTACTGAGGTCTGCGACCAAACTCCAGGTTACTCTCGTTGCTTATCCTATATGCATAAAGCTAAGTCTTTTAATGCTTCCTCATTACTGTTCATCTTAAGAATGACGACCTAATCTCAGCTCATACTTTGTGACTTTTGTCCATCTATTATGATTCGCCTCAATATTGATCTACAATATACAACTGATAACTTGAAACTTCATTTGTAATACATTGCCCCTAGGGCTTATGTTGCATCGAGGGATATTTGAAGTGATTTTTCTGATCCACCTAGGGGCGATACTGTACTTCAATAATCGTATTTTATAGCATCCCAATGTGATTCACCTTACGTGGGTATTTTAATTCCGTACAATCCATGAAATCCTCTTCATATCATTACTCAATCGAAGGCCCAAACGTCATCCTTCATCTAACACAATTACACCTTCATTCTACTACCAGGCCATCATTCTATCTCTTCTAAATGATACTAGTCATAAATTCCTTTGAGTTCATTCAGACTATACTGAGCTTTCTATAACTTAGAAAAGGCATCAACTCTCTTGTTTTCATGGGCTTAATCCCAAGGACTCATCCGTTTCTCGTTACCTTCTTACTCGCCCTTTCTTGTCCTTACTCATGTCTTCCTAAAATCATGTCGCTCTGTCATACTTTAGCTTGCGATCTACACATATCCATTTATACTACTCGCAACCTTTCTTCAACTTGCTTGCACCATAGATTTTCTTATGTTATTCTGGAACATCAAGCGAGACATCACATCATCTCTAACTCTTCTTTACTCTCTTGACTTGGTCTCTCGGTACCTAGAAACCATAGGCTGGAAGATATGCCATCAATGACACCGCTATCATTCCTGGATATTGAATCCCAACACTTCTAGTCCTTTATCTTAAGTATGGATTGTTCGCAACCTTCTGCATTTGAGTATCTTGTACGTTGTTCACCTTTACCTTACTTACCTTAAAATCTCGCATCACATCTTTTATCTCTTTTATGACCTCGCTTTCACACAGGTATAATTCACGTCCATAACTTGAAGCTCTATTATAATACTTGCACCTCTGGTGCATACACAATTCGGTGAAAGGTTCATACTTACTTCTTATGGGGTTGGTACTCTTCTAACTGGCTTTATCGTAGAGCCGTTATAAAATATGGCTATTGTACTATCTCTCTTGTACCTCTGATATTTAAGAGTGATTCTGCAATGTTGTTAATCATGATGTCTATAATTTTCTGGGTCCAATAATCAGACTCGTGATTTACTTGGTTGACGTATTTATTTAGTTTCCTCTTCCTTCTGATCAGCCTTTATGTAGGCTTAAGCTATCTTCCGTCTGCGACCCATGGTATTAGTTATTGCTTTAGCCTTTCATGGGTGTTATGGAATACCCATGATACAATCTTCTAACAACTCAATCCTTCGTCTATGCCCTGGGCTCAATTCTTTCTTTTAACTTATACCGGAGTCTTCTATGTCTGTATGATTGTCAACATATATGTTGTATGTATAAAACTCCGAACTCTTAAGTGCGTTCATAATGTAACTAACTCTGGATTATTGATCGAATAATTCCTTCCGTTCCTTCCCAGCTTTTTTTTAAATGTAAGCAGTTACTTTTCCTGGTCGTTCTACCACTTATTGCATGAATACTTGGCTTATCTTAGTGCCCACATATATTGAAATTCCATACAACTCATATAATCTTGAATATCACTTCTGATTTTTACTTCCCATCCATTAGCCACGGTAGGTGCCACTTTCTTATGGAGTGTATACAACGTTGTTGTGAGACTGTTGTTATAACATCACTTCCTCTTTAGGTCACTGAGTTTAGGTTGAAGCCTTCCTCCTTACTTTCTCAGCTAATCTTTCATTGTAGTACTTAGGGAGGACCCTCTGACTCTTGTAATGGTGCGAGCTTGTTATATTGTATGCCTGAAGAAGTTTTCAATGTTCTTACTCGTCTATAAATATCCATAGTTACATACTTCTGTGCACTTGTGCTCGTGCGGTTGCTTCTGAACTGAAGTTTTGACTATCTTCCCAGTGGCATTCTCTTTTATTTCCGTAATACTCATACGATACCTTTAACTACCCCAACTCCTATCTGAATATTTCTCAAGGGTTTCGATGTAATATCTGCGAGACTGAATTCCCCATGTTGGGGTTCACTATGTTCATCTTGCATGATCTGTCGATTTTTTGGTAACCTCTTGTCTAGCCATGACTAGGCTCTTCCTGAATCAACTACTAATTACTCATTGACCCATTCTCATATCAATATCCCGCAAAATCTTTCTTGGTTTATTTCCTTTGTCTTAACTTACCTCTCGCACTGGCTCCTTATTTATCAATAACATCCCAGGCAGGAACCCTTACTTCCTTTCCTTGACGTCGTATTTGCATAATGTTCTAGAATCATAGCATATTTGTAGGATTTGAATAAGTGCAATTTCATCCCTTTCTCATTTTTATCGCATTCTTTCTTTACCATTCCATACTGATTTCTATCACTCTTGGGTTTAACTTTTATTTTTGGTAATCACGTTTACCACTTTTGTCACGAACTTATTTCTCGAAATGAGGATATGACTTTATGTCCTATACTCTTTTGTTGTCTTAAGGCCTATCACCTCTCGTCTCTTCCGTCACCTGACTATGGACCTTGTAATATCGTCATCTTTTTGATCTACCGTTGTTATCCATGTATCACATCTTACTCATAATGCTTCCTTATCTCTCTTGTCATTTCCCTGCTAATATTTCTGCCTATCCCTTTTTTGTGAAAACTTCAACAAGATATTCTTTTGCTTTTAGCTCCCCTTGCTCCATCTACTGGCTCTTCTAGTTTCCTAACATTCTTTCTCTACTAGGGACGGGAGCCACACTAAGGTAATATTTATCCCTTCAAGGCTTCCAGTGCCTATCTTTGTAGTACTCATATCTAGCTGTACTATTTTAGAGTACACCCTCTGGGTATCTTACAAGGAGATATATTAGCACATTTGCAATATCCTTCGGAAATGTCACCTAACGCAAACAATCCATCCACCATTTTGGGTTACTCTAACCCCAGCCGGATCTTGATATCCTGTCCTTCTCTTAAACTACACCTATTAGCTTCCATAGGTCATAACTGAGATGGGTGTGGCTGATTGTACATACCTTTGTTATAGTTGAAGATAACTCAAAATGCTTATATTTCTCTTTATGAATGGTAAATAATGATAATCTTCACTAGCTGGGTACCTCGTACCCTCCTTCATCTTGCTTCTTTTACTTGTTGAAACTTGTATCTATCTTCTGAATCTCTCATTGCCTTTCACCATAGGAGTGGATAGATATTCTTGCTTTGAGGCTCCTTATCAAAAAGCTTACATGTCTTAATACACACACGTTCTGCTGAAGACCTCATATTTATCCATCATAGCAATAATAAAAAACTCGAGTTCCTCTAACTCAACTCTTCCCTAGCTGTATCTCTTACCAACCGTCTTTCTGGATGTCGGTATCGTTGTATTATGAATATAATAGAATTTAGGAATCTGAATTCTTACAAGTGATCTCTACCACACGATCTCGAGTAAGAAAAAAAGAGTGACAATCCTAAATGCCCTGTAGCCTCCTACTTATAAGTGTGGTGTACAACACACCTATAAACAAGACTCTACTAGACATGACTTGTAGACTCCCTGGGACAGAACTGCTCTGCTACCACTTTTTTCACGACCCAAACTGATGGACCGCGACGGGCACCCGGTGCCTTACTCGACCGAGTACCAATATAACGCATCTTTCATATCTTACTATCATTGATAATTGGGCCAACATGGCCACAACTCGTAATGTATAACTATAAGTGGAAAAGCATTGTATCAATGAACCATCATTCTTAAAACATGAATACATATGGGCCGTCCAGTCCTCTGACATACTGTACAAAATGAACCTCTGTGTACAAAGCCTCTAAGAGTATTTGACATCAAATGGGACAGGGTACCGGCCTACCCATAAGTCTGATGCAAAATTCTAACACGATGACTCATAGACTCGGCTGTACTCCGAATGAAGTGGAGTCTTACTATGAGGGCTTATCAAACTGATTATCAATACCTGCAGGCATGAATGTAGCGTCCCCAACAAAAGAACGTTAGTACGAATAATGTACCGAGTATATAAGGCAACATAATAACTGTAAGCTGAAACTAAACTGATAATATAATAACTGAAAGTAACTAGGAGTCAAAGATAATCTGAAGATATGCTTACATACTGATACTGACTTAACTCTCTCAATATAGTAAGTAAAATAGTTGTCCGGCCTTATAAGGCTCGGTATATATATATATATATATATATATATATATAACTGCTCTGCCGTAGTAGGCTCGCTCATAGGCGCTCGGCCATACTAGGCTCTGTATCTCGGCCAACTGGGCTCGCTCATAGGCGCTCGACCACAGTAGGCTCGGTATATAACTTACCATCTGATCAGAGGTTACCCAATAGGGGCCTGCCCGTCGATTATAGCTCGATGGTAATAAAAATACTATATACTGTATATATAGGCTCTCTGCTCTCTTGACTGAAAGAAGACAATACTTAATTAAATATGAAGTCCCGATAAGGAGAATATTATAATTTATGAGACTAGGATAATGTATATAAATTCGGGAGTATGAACTTCTCTTTGTGCCTCGTTATCAAACATATGTAATTACGAGATCATGCCAAAATGAAGGAAGGGCTTAGCCTTAACATACTTGGAGTAGGAAACAATCCGTATGATATTCTTGAGAAGGATTGCACCGTACTCCCATAGAATTGCAAAATTTCGTTGTTATTACACAGTGCAATTTCATATGTATTCCTTTACTAATCCAAGAACTGCCGTTGCTATTGCGTAGAATAATTTTGGATAAAATAATTTACTGAAGCAAAATCACGTCAATCTATCTCACCTTGTAAAAGATTTGTATGAAATCTTGTTTGAGAAATTCCATCAGTTCCTACATATATAAGCATCTCAATTTGTTATTTTGAAAGGCCTTTTATATAACGTGTGGACCCACACTTTGTATGACTAAGCCACAAAGACTCCTCCAATCTTGCCACCTTATTAAATGATCTTAAGAGTCACGTTAGGCTTGATTTAAGCCTTCATGCTTGCTGCCACGTTAGGGAGTTAATTCCTTATATAATAATCTCTTAATTATAAGTTAATCTTCCACTTAAAAATCTATAATTACTCAATTATCCACATAATTAGGAATTATCTAAAATTACTTAAAATACTACTTACTTTTAATATATTTTATACACCTTACTATCATGGCCATGTGATACCTTGTATGATACTAGTCCATAAATACCGGGTATTTTAGCTCGGGTCGTATTTTATCCAAAATGTCAAACTTCGACGAAATTTATTTTCTTCGATTTGCTTACCCTCTCATCTTCACGAATTTACCCGTCACTTGTTTGAAATAACATAATGCTTATAATCTCAAAATAATCCCATTCCCGAACTTACGTCGATTAACTTGCGACGAAACTTTAACGTATGAAAATGCGAGATGTAATATCTCATTTCCGAGCTTTCATCAATTTACTTATGGCGTACTTTCACATATAAAAAAATATGGGGTGTAACATATATCACATTCGAGTTATATAAGGTACTGGGTGAGACAAGATATTTTTGGACCTAAAATTAGCACAATAAGATTTATATAAGGTACATTAAAGAGAAAATATCGTTATTCAGTTTAGAATGAGGTAATGGCTCTTGTCCGGAGGAGAGACTTCATGCATTATTGATTCGGCAGGTGGTTATGAGTTTCTACACGTCTCTTTCATCGTGGTAGTATTGCGAGAGTTGGAACAGGATTTATATGCGTCATTAGATGTATTGCGTGCATCGGATTCATGAAATTACATCTATTGTGGTTGGAGGATGTTATTATGGGGAACCGACTTATGTGGTGCATGGTGTGATTTCGGCATAGGTGCATGATCATGTTGTGGTACAGTGCATGGTGATTGGTATGGTGTTCGTGTGTTAGAATCATGTCTTGTAAAGAAATTCGGAAGTTGGAACTCGGTTCTAAAGCTTGTTAGCTAAGGTTATAGGGATGATTTTCAGTCTGGCTCGAGCTAATGTGTTCAACTGGAATGTGGTTAAACAGTGATTTTGGACAACTCCAGAGCAGTCCTTAGCACGTTCGAGAACGAATGTATGTTTAAGTGGGGGAGATTGTAATGACCCGACTGGTCGTTCTGTGCTCTAGCGCGTCGTTCGATGGTTTGAGGCATTGAGTAGCTTCACTTCAGGTATTGTGACTTGTACCTGTGGTCGGAATTGAATTTCGGGAAGTTCGGAGTTGTTTTGGAAAGAAAATTTCTAAATTTGGAAGCTTTAAGTTGGAGAACTTGACTAAGGTTTTACTTTTGAGTAAACGACCTCAGAATCAGGATTTGAAGGTTCCAATAGGTTCGTATGATGGTTTCGGACTTGGGCGTATGTTTGGCTTGAGTATCGGATCACCCGGGAGCATTTCGGCGCATATTATGGAAGGTTGATATTTTAAAAGTTTAAAAATTTCCTATGTTTGGTTTGAAGTAGGATTTGGTGTTATCGATGTCCGTTTGGGATTCCGAGCCTTGGAATGGGTTCGTATTGTGATTTGTGACTTGTATGCAAAATTTGGCGTCATTCCGGAATGTTTTGGTATGGTACGGACGCGTTCGTCGAAGTTTAGAAGTTTGAAAAGTTTTAAGAAGGACTTTTATCGTCGATTCATAGCTTTGATATTGTTTGTTATGATTTGAGGCCTCGAGCAGGTTTGTGTCATGTATTGGGACCGATTGGTGTGATTGGACGGGGTCCCGGAGGCCTCGGGTGAGTTTCAGATTGGAATCGCATCGCAATTTGAAGTTGAGGTATGTTGGTTTTGGCCAATTGCTGGTGCAATCGCACCTGCAAAAATAGGGCTATAGATGCGACTCCGCAGAAGCGACTAGGCAAGCACATATGAGGATTTTTCTGGGGAAAGGCTAGACCGCAGATACGGTTGAGTATCCGCAGAAGTGGAACCGCACCTGCGGGTGAGGCGTCACAAAAGTGACCTCGCAGAAGCGAGTAAGTGGGTTGCAGAAGGGACTGGAGGTGATCAGGGTAGAGGCCACAGATGCGAAGCAATTCCCGCACCTTCGAGAGCGCAGATGTGGTGCGTGGAGCGTAGAAATGGGCAGGGATGTTGGGCACGACTTCGCAGAAGCATGGATTTTGCCGCATAAGCGATGCCGTAGAAGCGGCCAAGATGATCACAGAAGCGGAAGGTCATCTGGGCAGAGGTGTTTTATCACAACGGGATTTGGCCTATTTTCTTCAATTTTCACCTGGTTGGGGCGATATTTGAGAGCTTCAAGGGGAGATGTTCAACAAACAACACAAGGTAAGTGACTCCCACCTATTACAAGTTAAATATATGGTTTGTATATGGATTTAGACATGAAAATTAGTAGAAATTTGGGATTTTGGTAGAAAACATAGAATTTGATATTTTTGGATTTTGACCACGAAATTGGACATGGAATTTGGAATAAGTTATATATTTTAGTTCGTGGTGTTATGGGTAAAGTTTATCTTCGAAAATTTTCAGAATTCAGGCACAAGGGCCCGAGGGTTTGATTTTTATCGACTTTCAACCGGAATTGGGAATTTGTTTAAATGGATTAATTATGGGTATTAGAATATATTTTGATTGGTTTGCACGTTGTTTAACTAGTTTTGAAGAGACATGCATCGGGTTGAGGTGTTTGAGTGGCTTTGGAGCCAGTTACAGAACTTCAGAGTGAGGTAAGTCTCCTGTCTAACTCTGTGATGGGGTAACTACCCCTAGGTGATGTATTTGTTATGCGCTACTTGTTGCGGGGGCTACGTACGCACAAGATGACGAGTGTCTGTGCGTAGGTAGTTTGATGTTATGTCCGGGTAGACTTAGGTTCCCGCCATGCTATAACTGTACTATTTGAGCTGTCTCTTGCCTATTAAATTCCTTTATTTTACGTTGCGACTTGAGACTAGATTTGTGTAAAGTGATAGACTTGCTATTGTAGAGATTCGGCGGGCTTCATGATTAGCCGCGAAATAATAGTACTCCTCTTACAAATTTCTCCCGCGTTATGAGTTATAATGGGATTGGGCCGTTCACATCGGCAGGATAGATACATCTATGGTTCGTGTCGTTCGACCCTCGGCAGTGCACACATTATGATGGATCGGGCCATATGCCTCAGCAGGATTATGTACCACACTCTCATGGGAGCGGGCCGTTCGCCTCGACAATAAAATAGATGTATCTATGGTTCAACAATGTTATGATGGATCGGGTCGTACGCCTCGACATTTCTATAAAATACTCTTATGAAATCGTGCGTAATAATTGGCAAGAAGCCAGCATATATGTGAGCTTTTCCTGATTGAACTGTGATGACCTATCTGGTAAGGTCCAAAATATATATACTCTGATTGAGGAGGTAACTACTAGCTGGGAGTTTGAGTTATTATTGAGAGGAGGACTATGCCACGTATTATACTTGTTATTTCTCTTATTTACTCTAACTCACACTTGTTTACTTCCATTGTATCTGTCTTATTAGACCACTAGTAAGTATTGATGTCGACCCCTCGTCACTACTTCTCTGGGTTACGCTAGAGACTTACTGGGTACGCATTGATTTACGTACTCATGCTACACTTTCTTCACTTTTTGTGCAGGTACATATATGTCTGGTAGTCTTTTGGGCGCAGAGGTGCGGCTATTGCGGGGACTTTACCGTGATCTACATTTCATGTTACGATCCGCAGCCTACAGAGTCTCCATCAGAGTTATTTATATTCCCCTGTCTAATTTGTATTCCAGACATAGATTGTATTTTATTATATTTCCTAGTTGATACTCATGCACTTGTGACATCAGGTTTTGGGGGTTCCTACGAGTTGTTCATTATTGTAGTTCGTGTAAATATTATCACTTACTCTGTAAAAATCTATTTCATACGATTTAATTAAGGGAAATTTTTTATTTCAATTTCTAAAATGAGTAAGTAAGTTGTTAGATTATCGTTGGCTTGCCTGACGGCGGTGTTAGGTGCCATCACGACCTTTAGCGGATTTTGGGTCGTGATAGGAAATTTATAAATTTAGTAAGATTATGTTGTCTCATAAATGAGAGGTCCAAAGACCTATAATGAATCTATCAGTCATTTTGAGATCTAGCACGTCGTTAAATAGTTTGAGGCCTTGAGTAGCTTCACTTCAGATATTATGACTTGTACGTGTGGTCGGAATTCAATTTTGGGAAGTTCGAAGTTGACTTGGAAAGAAAATTCTAATTTCGGAAGCTTTAAATTGGAAGAATTGACTAAGGTTTTACTTTTGAGTAAACGACCTCGGAATCGGGATTTGAAGGTTCCAACATGTTTGTATGATGATTTCGGACTTGGGCGTATGTTCTAGTTGAGTATCGGATCACCCGGGAGCATTTCAGCGCTTATTATGGAAGGTTGGCATTTTGAAGGTTTAAGAATTTCCTAAGTTTTGTTTGAATTGGGATTTGGTGTTATCGATGTCCGTTTGGGATTTTGAGCCTTGGAATGGGTTCGTATTGTGTTTCATGACTTGTATGCAAAGTTTTGCGTCATTCCAGAATGTTTTGGCATGGTTTGGACGCTATCGTCAAAGTTTGAAAGTTTAAAGAAGGATTTCGATCGTCGATTCGTAGTTTTGATGTTGTTTAGTATTATTTGAGGCCTCGACTAAGTTTGTAATGTGTTTTGGGATGTGTTGGTATATTTGGTCAAGGTCCCGGGGGCCTCAGGTGGATTCCGGATGGTTAACGGATCTGATTTTGGACTTAAGGAAAAGCTGGAGAATTCTGGTTGCTGGTGCAACCAATTCTGCGGAAGCTTCACCGCAGAAACGACCTCACAGAAGTGAGACAGTGAACCGCAGATGCGGGTGGGAGTGAGCTGGGCAGAGGTCGCAGGTGCGAAGAAATTCCCGCACCTGCGTAATCGTAGATGAGCGGATTTTTCTGGGGAAGGCTGGGACCGCACCTGCGGATGAGGCGCCGCAGAAGCGCTGAAGAAGCCGCAGTTGCAGCTGGTGACCTGGCCTGGGTTCTCGCAGGTGCGAGATTGAAGCCGTAGAAGCGGCTATCGCATAAGCGACCAGGGGACCGCACATGCGAAAATGTCACTGGGCAGTGTTGTTTTAAGAATGGGATTTGGCCCATTTTCTTTCATCCTCTCTTGGTTTGGGCGATTTTTGGAAAGCTTCAAGTGGAGGTTTTCATCATCTATGTTGAGGTAAGTAATTCCCTCATATTGTGAGTTAAATACATGATTTATATGTGGATTAGAACATGAAAATTAGTAGAAATTTAAGATTTTGTTAGAAAACCTAGAAATTAGTATTTTTGGAATTTGACAACGAAATTGGACATTGAAATTAGAATAAATTACATATTTGAGTTTGTAGTGTTAAGGGTAAAGTTTATCTTCGGAAATTTTCGGATTCCGGGCACGTGGGGTCGAGGGTTGATTTTATTGACTTTTCAAAAGAAGATGGAAATTGTTATAAATTGATTAATTTTATGTAATAGAGTATATATTTATGGATTTGCACATTGTTTGACTAGTTTTAGATCGACGGGCATCGGTTTGAGGTGCAATAGAGGCTTTGCAGCCGGTTATGGAACTTCGGAGTGAGATAAGTCTCCTGTCTAACTCTGTGAGAGAGAAACTCCCCCTAGGTGATGTATTTGATCTGTGCTACTTGTTGCGGGGGCTACGTACGCACGAGGTGACCAGAGTCCGTACGTAGCTAGATTCATATTATGCCCGGGTAGACTTAGTTTCCCGCCATGCTATAACTGTACTATGTAAGTTGTCTCTTGCCTATTAAATTCCTTTATTTTACGTTGAGATTTGAGACTAGACCTGTGTAGAGTGATAGACTTGCTATTGTAGAGAGTCGACGAGCTTTATGATTAGCCACGAAATAATTGTACTCCTCTTACGAATTTCCTCCGCGTTATGCTTTTTCACCGAAAGGTCTCCCTTATTGCTAAGAGGAGAATTTTACCACGTATTCATACTTGTTATTTCGTTTATTTACTCTGACTCACATCTATTTACTTCTACTGTATCTGTATTGGACCACTAGTAAGTGTTGACGTCGATACCTCGTCACTACTTCTCTGGGGTTAGGCTAGATACTTAATGGGTACGCGTTGATTTACGTACTCATGCTACACTTATTGTGCAGGTACATATATGGCTAGTGGTCTTTTGGGCGCAGAGGCGCGGCTATTGCGGGGACTTTATCGTAAGCTGCATTTCATGTTACGATCCGCAGCCTGCAGAGTCTCCATCAGAGTTATTTATATTCTCCTGTCTAATTTTTATTCCAGACAGATGTTGTATTTTATTATATTTTTTAGTTGATGCTCATGCACTTGTGACACCGAGTTTTGGGGGTTCCTATAGGTTGTTCATCATTGTAGATCGTGTAAATATTATCATTCACCCTTTAAATTCTATTTTATACTATTTAATTAATAAAAATTATGATTTCAAATTACTAAAATGAGTAATTAGGTTGGTAGATCACCGTTGGCTTGCCTGACGGCGGTGTTAGGCGCCATCACAACCTTTAGCGGATTTTGGGTCGTGACAAGACCTCTAGCTCTGATACCAAAGTGAGAGGAGGATATAAAAGTTAAAAAGTGATAGAGTTAAAGAGGGATATCCCCATCATTTTATATCCCTCTTTAACTCTATCACTTTTAACTTTTGTATCCCCCTCTCACTTTGGTATCAGAGCTAGAGGTCTTTGGACCATTCATTTATGAGACAATATAATTTTACTAAATTTATAGGTTTCCACAACCTTATAATACATTTTACTTTAGAAAAAAATATAAATACAAAAGATTTTCGAACAAAACTTGAAGAATATTTGAACATCTTAAACAAACCTCATCAAAAAGAATTAGACATTGATCCATACGACGAAAATTTTAAGAATTACCTTATTTGGGAAATATAGAATTCTAATAACGAGATAACACAAAGAAGAAATTATATAAGATTCATTAAAAATCATATAAAATATATCCCTTTAGGGTAGCACATGTTAAAAATAGGCTTTTATCAAGAAGTAAAAGACGAATTAAATAGATTATATCCAGAATATATCAGACTAAATAGAACAAAAAAGAATCCCCAGAGGTTAAACCAACTAATAGACACAATATCAAGATTAGAATCTAGATTACTAGGCTACATAAAAGCCCGAGTCTCTAAAAAGCAGATAACAACACATTTCAAACCATACTAGAATACATATTTATGAAACAACACCCGTTGACTAGACAAATATCTATAAATTATTGGTATCTAAATAGAGAAGTAGAAAGAAGAAGAAAATCAAAGAAAATTGAAAAACTACTAATAATAATCTTAGAATTAGCTAAACAAAAATTATCAGAGTTAATAGTAAATAAAGTAGTACAACGCATTATAAGTGAAGAAGTAATATCTTCCATAAATTGGGAATTACAAGGAATAAGAACTGAGATAGTATACATAGAACATAGAATATAATTCCTAAAAGAGACCAAAGTGTGGATACCATTGGGATAAATAAAATCAAGCATAATAGATAAATTAAAAAATTTAGAATATCTATACTTAAGAATATATTTAGAAAAGAAATATAGAATGTTAAAAGAAAATTCAATCATAAAGTGTAACTTCAGCAGTGGAGAGCATATATTACATACAGAAGACAAACAATATAATACTTTGGTAGATTTAATAATTAATTTCAGTGAAAAATCACAAGAAAATAATACAAATACACTAAGAACACTAGATATAATAGAATCTCTACAAAACAAACAAAGAAAGGTTTTGGAAAAATTAGAACAAATTTTTGACTTTTTAAAATCACAAGAACTAGAGAGAGATAGAAAACTACAGTTTTTAAAAAATAAATTTAACTTAGAAAAAATACCTACAAAAAACGAGATAGAAAAATTAATCAGAACTATTGCAGAAATGCCTAATGAATTAGAAATTCAAACGACTAAGTTAGTGTCACGACCCCAGTTTCCCTCCTTAAGATGTATTGACGGCACCTAGTCTCTAACACTAGGTAAGCCTAACACTTACTGAATTAATAGAAGAAATCAACCATCAAACGAAGAATATGAGATAAAAATCTTATACACAATTTCAAATCCCAAAACCGCTAGTACAAGTCATAAGCTCTACCGAGTTTGCTACAAAAACCTATAAATACAACTGTTTCGAAATAGAGATCAATAGAGCAAGTACAATAACAAAAGGTGACTCCAAGACCTATGAACGCAATAGCAGATTTACCTTGAGTATCCACAGCAAGATCCGCACAGCTAGCTAGCGAACGACTGACTCCGAATTACCTAGATCTGCACAAAAATATTCAGAAGTGTAGCATGAGTACACCACAGCAGTACCCAGTAAGTATCAAGACTAACCTTAGTGGAGTAGTGACGTGGGATAGTCAAGACACCTACTGGACTAGATAACCTGAACAAGTATAGGTATAGAACTAACAGAGTATGATATCTCTACAGAACTATGCATAATGACAACAATAATATGGTTCTTGCAGTAGAAAATAGAAGAAACAATTTGCAGGGAACACCACAAGTAATAATACAGTAGAGTAAGCTGGACACAGTTTAAATTCGGTGAAAAATCAATAAAGGAAAGACAAGTAGCAAATTGAAAAGAATATCCGCTTTCGCACCAGGTTTATTCAATAATCCCCACAAGGTACTAAAACCTCAAAACTCACACAATTCAAGGGTCCTAATTCATGAACCCTAATCACTTGGCATCTCGTGCCCTCATTACAACTGAAAACTGCGCGAACAACTCACGTTCCAATAGAACCAATCTCACATATAAGACAAGTAGACGGAGTACGTACAAATGATCGGTAACATCAGTGTTCATCTTCTTAAACCGATAGGGTGATAAAGTACGTGTATGCTTGTGTATGTGGTCTATCATAGTTCGGGCCAACGAATAAGAGTAGAGAAAATAAACGACACATAAGGAACGATCACCACAATTTGCACCAAGTAAAACTCACACAGTTTAGGCATGCCACTACACAAATATCAATAACAGCAATGCCCCCAAGCCATCACTAGTCATTACCCATCAATCCCCGACATAGCCCACCTTGTCTCGCCACATGCGCAAACCCACATATATAGCCCGCCTTGTCACGCCCAATGTGCATATATAAATAGTAACAATGGCACGACAGAAACCTCGTCCAAACACCCGAATAAAATCTCCCAACAATATCACATGCCAAAAACACAACATCACAATAGAATCACTTTCACAACATGTGCCCATATTCCACAATATTTCATCTAAACAGTGTCAATACCACAACCGCACATAGACAAACTGAGTACAACAGTAACAACAACAACAATAATAGCACGAGAATACAACACATAAATCAACTCAAGAGCTTTGGATCATAAAGAAGCGGTAGGACGAGTTCACAAAGAATAAACACAATGGGAAATACTAGTTTCAATAAGAATATCTCAACAAGGGAGAATGATAGGTAACAAATGATTTCACAAAAGTATAATCCGACATCAAGAAATATAACATGAGTCAATAATTCCAAATAAGGATGAGGCCACTACGATCAAGGATAACTAGCTTTATTTAGGGCTGAGCAATTACGAAAGAGGTAAAAACAATTCAATTAAGGATAAGCAATGGAAAGGATAATCATAATCTCAATTAAGGATAGACAATTACAGAAGAGATAATAATAGTTTCAATTAAGGATAAGCAATTAGGAAAGGATAGCATGGCAATCGAAGAGGCAACATTTTCGGTTAAGGAACACAAGAATCAAATAGGCAATAAGAGTGGAACATGAAAGAAATTAATTCCAATTAAGACACGTAGATATGAAACTAGTACATGGGGAACTTAACATAACAAAACAACTTCATATCTAATGAGCATAAGAACCGAAGAGCCCTAAAAGGTTAACTTTTTATATATAAGCCCGAGCACGTACTCGTCACCTCGCGTACACGGAATTCATATGACATAATTAGCACCAAAGACTAAATACCTAAGGGTTAGTTTCACCCACACAAAGTTAGGCAAGATACATACCTCAAACCACGCTCAACCAATCAATTAGAAGGCCTTATCCCTCGATTTCCAACTCCGAACGGCTCGAATCTAGCCAAAACAATTTCATACTATAAAAATAACTGCAGAAAACTAATTTAAATAATTAAATAATGATCTTAGCTAGGAATTGAAAAATCGCTCCAAAAGGTTGACCTGGGCCCACGTCTCGGAACCCGACCAAAATTACAAACACCGAACACCCATTCGATATCGAGTTCAACCATACCAGAATGATCAATTTCCTACCTCAATTCGTCCTTTAAATCATCAATTTACTTTTTTGAAAGATTTTACAAATTTTCCCCAAATTTCCAACTTAATTCTCTAATAAAATGATGAAAATAGCAATGGATTCATAAAATAATTCAAGATTCGGGTAGAGAACACTTACCCCAATGAGTTGCTTGAAAAACCCACGAACAATCTCCCAGAATCGAGGTATACAACTCCAAAAATGAATAAATCCTCAAACCCATTCGTAATATATGTTCTGCCCAGCGCCTTCCGCTTTTGCGGACAGGATTTGCGCACCTGCGCACTCGCATTTGCGAGAACATTTCCGCATATGCGGATTCCACTAACAGCCAACCCCTCACACCTGCAGACCTTCTTCCGCTTCAGCACAACCGCAGGTGCGACGCCCCAAGCCGCTTCTGTGCAACAAGTTGGTTATGCGACCAACATCTCGCTTATGTGAAGCAATAGGAGAGTGCCCATCTTCCGTACCTGCGAAGCCTCCCAAGCACAGCTTTTCTCACTTCTGCGCCTCCATCAACGCACCTGCGACCAGTGGTCCGCAGGTGTGACCACACCAGAACTCAGCCCATGCCAGCCTCACCCAAAAATGTTCTAATTGATCCGAAACTCACCCGAGCCCCTCGGGACCCCGTCCGAATATACCAACAAGTCCTATAACAAAACACGGACCCGCTCGAGGTCTAAAATCATATCAAACAACGTCGAAACTACAAATCGCACCATGAATCGAACTTATAAATTTCCAAATCTTCTAAATTCTAAAACTCACACCGAAACATATCAAATCAACCTATAATGATGCCAAATTTTGCATGCTAGTTCCAAATGACATAACAGATGTCACGACCCCAGTTTCCCTCTGTAGGATATCATGACGACACCTAGTCTCTAAGACTAGGTAAGCCTAACACTTACTAAATAAATAGAAGAAATCAACCATCAAACGAAGAATATGAGAAAAAAAATCTTATACACAATTTCAATTCTCAAAACCGATAGTACAAGTCATAAGCTCTACTGAGTTTTCTACAAAAACCTCTAAATGCAACTGTTTCGAAATAGAGATAAACAGTGCAAGTACAATAATAAAAAGTGACTCTGAGACCTGTGAACGTAGCAACAGGTTTACCTTGAGTCTCCACAGCAAGATCCGTACAGCTAGCTAGCGATCGACTGACTCCAAATTACCTGGATCTGCACAGTGTAGTATGAGTACACCACAGTGGTACGCAGTAAGTATCAAGACTAACGTCAGTGGAGTAGTGATAAGGAACAGTCAAGACACCTACTAGACTAGATAACCTGAACAAGTATAGGTATAGAACTAACAGACTATGATATCTCTACAGAACTACGCATAATGACAACAATAATACGGTGCTTCCAATAGGAAATAGATGCCCCCAGGCCATCACAAGTCATCACAAATCAATCCCCGACATAGCCCACCTTGTTTTGCCATGTGCGTAATAATAAAGTAAATGCTCGCCTTGTCATGCCGCACGCGCATAATAATATCCCCACCTTGTATCGCCACATGCGCAAACCCACATATATAACCCACCTTGTCACGTCGCATGTGCCAGTATCAATAGTAACAATAGCACGACAGAAATCTCGTGCAAACACCCGAACAAAACCTCCTAATAATATCACAATAGAATGACTTTGACAACATGTGCCCATATTCCACATCATTTCATCTAATCAGTCAATACAATAGCGGCACATAACCCTCAACGCAACAAACTGTGTATAACAGCAAAAAGAAGAATAACAACAATAGCACGAGAATATGACAAGTATATCAAATCAAGAGCTTTGGATCACAAAGAAGCGGTAGAACGAGCTAAAAAAGAATAAACACAATGGGGAATACTAGTCTCAATAAGAATGGCTCAATAAGGGAGAAATAATATGTAGCAAATGATTCCAAATAAGGATGAGGCAACTACGATAAAGGATAACTAAACTTCATTTAGGGTTGAGAAATTACGAAGAGATGCAATAAATGGAATTAAGGATAAGCAACGGAAAAGATAATCATAACCTCAAATAAGGATAGACAATTACAGAAGAGATAATAATAATTTCAATTAAGGATAAGCAATTAGGAAAGGATAGCATTGCAATCGAAGAGGCGACAACTTCAGTTAAGGCACACAATAGTCAAATAGGCAATAAGGGTTGAACATGAAGCACATAATTCCAATTAAGACACGTAGAGGTGAAGCTAGTAAATGGGGAACTTAACATAACAAAACAAATTCATATCTAATGAACATAAGAACCTAAGAGACCTAAAAGGTCAACTTTCTACAAATAAGCCCGAGCACGTACTCGTTACCTCGCGTACACGGACTTCACATGACACAATTAGCACCAAAGACTCAACTCCTAAGGGGTAGTTCCCCCCCTCCCCCCCTCCCGCACAAAGTTAGGCAAGATACTTACCTCAAATCACACTCAATCAATCAATTAGTAGGCCTTTTCCCTCGATTTCCAACTCCGAACGACTTGAACCTAGCCAAAATAATTTCATACTATTATTATAACTACAGGAAATGAAATAATGATCTTAGCTAAGAATTGAAAATTCGCTCCCAAAAGTAAACCCGGGCTCGCGTCTCGGACAGTGTTTTAAAAGGCGTGGGGCGTAAGGCGGGGCATTTTACATATGCCTCAACGAGGCGTAAGCCCCATAGGTATTTAATTTTTAATATTTTATAAAATAATATAATGACCGTAAATATTTATAAACAGATAAATTACATAAAAATTGAAGAAAACTATAAATATGTGAAATATATATATGCGTGTGTGTGTGTGTGCGCGCTTCATCTCCACAAAAAACTAGTCAAACAATCCATTATATGCTAGTTACACGCAATATTTTAAAAGGCGGGGGCTTGAGGCGGGCCATTTTACTTGAAATGGGGCGAGGCGTAAGCCTGGAAGGGGGGGGGGCGTAAGCCCCATGAATCTTTAAAAATTTTAATTTATAAATGAATAAAATAACATAATAACACAAAAAAATATAAAATATAAATTAAAAGTTAAAAAATAAAAGAAAATTAAAGGAACTCATAGAAAAAAATTATCTAGCATGATTCTTAAGTATAACCAATGCATACAAATCACGTATAACGTCATTAACTTTCAAATAATTAAAAACTTACAATTTCTTTAAAAACACTGACCAAACTCTACATTTTACCTTCCTAAAAGTAAATAATTAATAAAATCTTATTAGTATGATAATTAAAATATTACTCCTTCATGAATAAAAACAAATTAGTTTAAGATATCAAATTAATAAAAGTGTATAACAAGGAGGGACAAATGAACTAAGACACGACCAATAACAAGTGAAGATATAAATTCGCAATACTATGTCTCATTATTAGATTTATAATCAATCTTCATATTTTTATCGATGAATAGAACTTTTATCATTAATTTGTTAAAGAATTTTGAAGGTCAACGATATTAATTAGGAAATTCGACATGTGATTTGCACTAGAACTATTAGGCGAGCCCCGAGCGTTGGGCGCTAAGCGAGTTTAGGGCGCACGGTCGGGCGCTTGGGGCGTAAGCCTCACAAAACTAAGCCCCATACATTAGCCCGATGGCGTTTTGCAAGTGTCCCGCCCAGGGGCGAGTCCCAGAAATGACTTTTAAAACACTTGTCTCGGAACCCAACCCAAATTACAAAAACCGAACACCCATTCGATATCGAGTTCAACCATACCAAAATTAGCAATTTCTAACCTCAATTCGTCCTTCAAATCATCATTTTACATTTTGAAAGATTTTACAAATTTTCCTAAATTTCCAACTTAATTCACTAATTAAATGATGAAAATAGAAACGGATTCATAAAATATAACAGGATTCGGGTAGAGAACACTTACCCCAACGATTTTCTTGAAAACCCACGAAAATTCTCCAAAAACCGAGGTCTAGAACTCAAAATATGGAGAAAATGGCCAAACCCTCGACTTATATGACTCTGCCCAGAACATCCGCATTTGCGGACAAGGAAGCTCATTTGGGCTCTTGTATTTGCGAGAAAACGTTCGCATCTGCGAACTCAACTGGCCAGCCCAGTGGCCGCACCCGCGCAAGCATAAGCAGCACCTGCGACTTCTCAGAAGCGCAGAAGCAGCCACAGAAGCGGACTTATTCACATTTGCTATCGCTGGGCCGCAAAATCGGCCATCGTACTTGGGTGCCCGGACTCCGCAGAAGCGAGCGAGCTCCCAGGACACTATGATCGCAGAAGCGACCAGGCTCACACAGAAGCGGAGCCGCACCTGCGCTCCAAGATGTCGCAGGTGCGAAGCACCAGAACCAGACCCGATCACAAGCATGAAAAACATCTGAAACTCGCCTGAAACACACTCGGGGCCCCTGGGACCCCGTCCAAGCATACCAACAAGTTCCATAACCTAATACGGACCTGCTCGAGGTCTCAAATCACATCAAACAACGTCAAACCACGAATCGCACCATGAATCAAACTTATGAAATTTCGAATAGTCCAACTTCTAAAACCCATGCCGAAACACATCAAATCAACCCGGAACGATGTCAAATTTTGCATGCAAGTTCCCAATGAAATAACAGAGCTAATCCAACTCTCAAAAGCGCATTCCGACCCCGATATCACTAAGGTCAACTCTCGGTCAAACCCATCAACCTTCCAAAAACTTCAACTTTTCAATTTTTGCCGAAATACTTCAAATAACCTACGGACCTCCAAATCCAAATCCGGACGCACGCCTAAGTCCAAAATCACCATACAAAACTATTGCAACCATACAAATTTCATTTCGGAGTCGTCTACACAGAAGTCAAATTCTGGTCAACTCTTACCGCTTAAGCTTCTAAAACACGAATCCTTCTTCCACATCGCACGTCATAACACATAATACAGAGCTACTCGAGACCTTAAGCCACTGAACGAAGCGCTAATAATCAAAACGACCGGTCGGGTCGTTACATTCTCCCCCTCTTAATCAAATATTCATCCTCGAACATGCCAAGAATCATCCAGAAGTCATCAAATCACTGAATGTATTCATCCTACATATACCCGCGGGTGACCCCACGTCACCCTAATCCACATAAGCCCGACGACACTACCTCAACTGAAATTTACACCTTCCACCATTACCAATAAACCTTATAACCGAAATGCTCACCATCCGATCATCTCTAAAAGACCTGATTCCTACATCCACACCCGGTATCAGCCTCCACCAGCTGCAACAACTTATGCCTACAACCACAAGGCACAACCACACGACGTAACACATCACATATATACGCTTAACAACAACCCTAGCCACAATAACTGCCCATAACCAAACCCAACACCGACAATTAGCCTCACATCCGTTAGAACCCTGTTTCAAACCTTCACAATACTGACAATGATGCAAATAAACATGAAAACCTCACAACTATTCACTAGAATCAATAAATTACATCTAACGCCACCTGGGCACATACTTCGCAAGCTAAAACCCAATAAGCACAACACGAATATGAATGAATATGCAAAGAGAAAAACACGAGAGAACTATCAAACAAGCCTGGCAGGCACCACTCTCTGTACCATACTACGAACTGATTACACAAGGGAGAATCAAAATATATGAACAATTCGCAAGGATTTCATCCTGATATAACTCCACTGCAGCACGCAGCCCGGTTCAAATACGTCAAAACACATGACACTGCGAGGGTCTCACCCTCAACTCTGAATCGCAAGTAGAATACACACCATACCAACCAAAACCTTCCACTAATTCGATTCGCCAACAAAATCACAACACATACTGAACTCTCACACCAGTAGAGCATCTAAATCACAAGTCGTAACCCATCACCCTGAAATCACATCAAAACTACCGAAGGAGGAACAAAAGTCACTCAAAATCTCGTAACTCTCAATAATGAATAAAAACAAAACGGTAGACACGGGCCACAAGCAGAGTACTAAATCACTCACTCACTCACATGTGAAGCAAAATAGGAGGACGCATCCCGATAAGCAGAACCGAAACAAAATACAAATGATGCTCCTCTATGACAAATCGAAACCATACTTGTACGACGTCATCTGGTGCAGCGGCCTCAGGCCTACTATAGAAAATACATCAACGGGCCAGGCCTCCCCCTCTTAGGCACCCTGTACTCGCCTGACCTATACCCCAAGCTGGCGGTGCAGGGATATCAGCAGCTGAAACCGAACTCATAGCATGAATACCCCACTGTGACATATCTGTCTAGAGTATGGAACAATCTCTCACCAAGTGGCTGGTATCTCCACACTCAAATCAACCTCTCTGCTGACGTGGCTGTGGAAGCTATCCGATACGGGTACCCTAAGACCCATGGGTACCTGGAATACCATGCGAAACCTGAAGTGCAACCTGAACTGGCTGACCTACAAAACCTCTACCATGCCTTACTCTTCCTCCAAAATAGGAACCAATAGGTCTCTCCAGTCTATTAGGCCTCTTTAGCCTCCCCGTCCTCTATCTCCTCACCCTCATGACTCCTAATCGGCGAACGATCTCTACCACCTGCTGAAATGGAACATCTGACTCCAACTCCCAAGCCATGCTGAAATGGATATCATGACCAAGCCCCTAATAAACCTGCGGACTCGCTCTCTAACTTTAGAACCAAAATAGGTGCATGTCTGGACAATTCACCGAATCTAACGACATACTCTGACACTGACATAGTGCCCTGGTACGGCTGCTCAACTCCACGCACCATGCATTCTAAAGGGTCTGGGGAACAAATCTCTCAAGAACACCTACGAAAACTGAACCCATGAAAGTGAAGCTGTCGGCCGGACCACTGATGTGCCGCTCCCTTAAGTTGGAACGTAGTAAAAGCAACTCCACTCATCTCCACAATACCTATAGTGTGGAGAATACAATAGCACTCCCCTAGAAACCCATGTGCATCCTCTGAAGCCAAACCACTAAAAGTAGGAGGGTATTACTTCTTGATCCTCGCAAGCCTAAGTTGTTCTTTCTCATATGTTGCTGCCCTAACCGCGGGCTGAACTGGGACAATAGGTTATGCCGGCATGACACCTGGAACCTGACCACGTGGACTCGCTGCTCTGGAGTACAGGCGGTGGGAGTCTGAGCTCCTCCCCTAATCTATGATTTAGTTGGTTCAATCGAAATCAACCATGCCTGAGCCAATGTACCAAACATGCTCAGGAACTGTGCTAAGGTCTCCTGAAGTACGGGGGCAACAATAAGTGCCTCCGGTGCCCGTCCCCCAACATGAGCTACTGGCGGCTCCTCAGCTGCTGCTCTGACAGGTACTCTAGCTGTAGCACGTGCTCCTCCTTGACCTCTGCCCCTAGAGACACCAGCTCCGGGGGAGGCATCATCAGTAACTGCAGCTCGTGTCCTCACCATCTGCGAGAGAATAGAATGATAAAAACTCAAACTTCGGGATCAATAAACTTGCACGATAGGAAATAAAGAAGTGAAACTATCCTAATAGTTTTGTAGCCTCTCAAAGATAAGTACAGAAGTCTCTAGACCAATCCGCAAGACTCTACTAAACTTGCTTATGACTCGTAGCACCTATGAACCTAGAGCTCTGATACCAACTTGTCACAACCCCAGTTTCCCTCTGTATGATGTTGTGACGACACCTATACTAAGACTAGGTAAGCCTAACACTTACTGAATTAATAGAATAAATCAACCATCAAATGAAGAATATGAGATAAAAATCTTATACAAAATTTCAATTCCCAAAACTAGTAATACAAGTCATAAGTTCTATTGAGTTTGCTACAAAAATCTCTTAAAATAACTATTTTGAAATAGAGATAAACAGTGCAAGTACAATAATAGAAGGTGACTCCGAGGTCTGTGAACACAACAACCTTGAGTCTCCGCAGTAAGATCCGTATAGCTAGCTAGCAAACTACTGACTCCGAATTACCTGGATCTGTACAAAAATGTACAGAAGTGTAGTATGAGTACACCACAATAGTACTCGGTAATGTCAAGACTAAACTTAGTGGAGTAGTGATGAGGGATAGTCAAGACACCTACTGGACTAGATAACCTGAACAAGTATAGGTATAGAACTAACAGAGTATGATATCTCTACATATCTACGCATAATGACAACAATAATACGGTGCTTGCAATAGGAAATAGAAGCAACAATTTGCAGCGGGACACCACAAGTAATAACACAGTAGAGTAAGCTGGACACAATTTAAATTCGGTGAAAAATAAATAAAGGAAAGACAAATAGCAACTTGATAAGAATAACCGCTTTCGCACAAGGTTTATTCAATAATCCCCACGAGGTACCAAACCTCAAAACTCACACAATTCATGGGTCCCAATTCATGAACCCTAATCACTTGGCATCTTGTGCTCTCATTAAAACTAATAACTGCACGGACGACTCACGTACAATCTCACATATAAGACAAGTAGACTGAGTACGTACAAATGATCGGTAGCATCAGTGTTCAGTTTCTTAAACTGATTGGGTGATAAAAATACATATATGCTTATGCAAGTGTTCTATCACAGTTCGGGCCAACGAATAAGAGTAGAGAAAATGAATGGCACATAAGGAACGATCCCCACAATTTGCACCAAGTAAAACTCACACAGGTTAGGCACGCCACTTCAAAAATATCAACAACAACAATGCCCCCAGGCCATCACAAGTCATCACAAATCAATCCCCGACATAGCCCACCTTGTCTTGCCACGTGCGCAATAATAAAGTAAATGCCCGCCTTGTCTCGCCGCACCAAATAATAATATTCTCACCTTCTCTCGCCACTTGTGCAAACACACATATATAGCTCACCTTGTCACGACGCATCTTCCAATATCAATAGTAACAATAGCACAGCAGAAACCTCATGCAAACACCCGAACAAAACCTCCCAACAATATCACATGCCAAAAACACAACATCACAATAGAATGACTTTCATAACATGTGCCCATATTCCACAACATTTCATCTAAACAGTGTCACTACCACAGCTGTGCATAGCCCTCGGCTCAACAAACTGAGTACAACAACAACAATTATAACAATAACAACAACAACAATATTGCAAAAATACGACAAGTAAACCAACTCAAGAGATTTGGATCACAAAGAAGCGGTAGAACAAGCTCACAAAGAATAAACACAGTATGGAATACTAGTCTCAATAAGAATGGCTCAACAAGGGAGAAATAATATGTAACAAATGATTCCAAAGAAGGATGAGGCAACTACGATAAAGGATAACTAAACTTTATTTAGGATTGAGCAATTACGAAGAGATGCAATAAATTCAATTAAGGATAATCAACGGAAAATATAATCATAACCTCAAATAAGTATAGACAACTACAGTAGAGATAATAATTTCAATTAAGAATAAGCAATTAGGAAAGGATAGAATGGCAATCGAAGCGGTGACAACTTCAGTTAAGGCACCCAATAGTCAAATAGGCAATAAGGGTTGAACATGAAGCAATTAATTCCAATTAAGACACGTAGAGGTGAAGCTAGTAAATGGGGAACATAACATAACAAAACAACTTCATATCTAATGAAGATAAGAACCTATGAGCCCTAAAAGGTCAACTTTCCACAAATAAGCCCGAGCACGTACTCGCCACCTCGTGTACACGGACTTCACATGACACAATTTGCACCAAAGACTCAACTCCTAAGGGGTAGTTTCTCACACACATAGTTAGGCAAGATACTTACCTCAAATCACGCTCAATCAATCAATTAGTAGGACTTTTCCCTCGATTTCCAACTCCGAACGACTTAAATTTAGCCAAAACAATTTCATACTATAATTATAACTATAGGGAACTTTTCTTTTTGGGTTAAAAGGAGAAACTTTTGCATTAAATAGAAAGCATACAGGGGGCGGGGGGCTCTATAGGCTCCCCCGATACAGAATTGTTACAAGTAGTAATAGACATATGACTGGCTTCTACGCCCCTAATGGGGATATCATGACAAAAAGTAGTAGCGACACTATAAGGAGATACTACTGCCTGTGGTGGATTTATAGAAGGAGAGACCATTGCTTAAAAAACGTAGGCATTTACAAGTCTTGTAGAGGCAATTCCCATACAGTTGGCTTGGTAGTGGTGGGGTGACAAAAGATGGTGGTGTTGCGAAAATCTCCAAGCTGGTTCCATTTTGTTTCCGTGATGCATATTTGGCTAGGCGATCTGCTACATAGTTTTGCTCCCTGTATGCGTGTTGGATGCCTGGATCATCCAGTTGTGAGATCATTGACCTGCAATTATCAAGTATATTAATATAACTGGGGTGGTCATGTGTAAGGATGCTAATTACCTCTGATGCGTCCACCTCGATGTGGAGAGGTAGGAGTTGGTGTTGATGTGCTAGTGGTAGCCCTACCAGTAAGGCATGCAATTCAGTGTCGATGGAAGAAATAACATGGATATGTTTTGAGAAACCCAATCGCCAAAGCCCCAAGTGATTTCTTAAAACTTTGCCTACCCCACTTTGGTCACAAGCGTAAGAACCATCCAGATTAAGTTTATAGAACCCTATGGGCGGTGGGTGCTACTTAATATGTAACGGAATTTTTGTAGGCTTTGGTTGGGATGCATTGGTAAGAAAGTAGTATTCTGAGGCGATAGATATGATTAGTGGCAGACTAATGGGTTTATTATTATGTTCAAAGACGCACTGATTGTTATTTAGCCAAATTTGCTAGAGGCAAAAGGAGACAAAGATATTTGGAGGTATGTTATTGGGGCATTTACCAAACGGGAGATGTATAAAGTGGTATGCCCATTGAGGGTGTGCGTAATACTAGGAGGTGAAAGTATGGATTAGTGTTGAGAGGTGTAATTTAGCCCAAAGGAGCTTGGCTTTTGGGCATTTGAAGAAGATGTGTTGGGATGTTTCAGGGGCTAGGTGATATGTTGGGCAAATGGGAGAGCTGGCGATAGAAAGGAAGGCTAAGTAATTATTTGTGGGTAGTCGATCATGGCTGCATAGCCAGAGAAAGTGCAGTAGTTTTTGTGGCAGGTGCAGTCGCCAGAGCCATTTAAAGAGAGGTATATATGTAGAGGGAAGGAGGGAGTGGTAGCTTGATTTAACCGAAAAAATGCCATTGTTTGTGAGGGTCCAAAATATTTGATCAAAACGTTGTGTCTTTTATGGTAGGTAGATGTTACTGATTTGTTGTAGAATGTGATTAGGTAATTGGAAGTATATGTTATTGATCTGCCATGAGGCATTGGAGTTGTAATGGGTTACAGAGGAGGATTCTTCACGAGGCAGTAGTGGCCCAGATATTAGGGAGCGAAGGGTGGTATTTTCTTGGAGCTTTCACGCCCCAAAATTGAGGAGCGCAACCGGCGCGCAACCGAGTGAAGCCGACCGAGCAAGCCTATTAGATTTAATTCTACCCAAACTTATTCATGAATAGAGATAATAAAAATTATCATTAATTAGACGAAAATGTGTTCATGTCTACAATACCAATTCATTTTCGATTGTTTCATCATTTTTAAAGTCTCAAATGGACAAGTAATACATCCACAAAATAACATAGTTTGTCTTTCCCCAGCACCAATACACAACCCACACTATGTCTATGGAGCCTATATAGATAAAGAAGAGTACAATGATAATAACGGCAACAAGGCTTCGGCTATACCTCAAACAGAATACATAAAGTACAAAAGATTTATGACCCCGAAATGAAGTGGGGCTCACCAAGTCAGCTGGGAAGAAGGTGCACTGCTATCACTGATCAATATCTCCTGCTGTGGAACGACCTGCATCCATTTAAAGATGCAGCGCCCCCGGCAAAAGGGACGTTAGTACCGTCAAATAGCACTAGTATGTATAACTAAACACCCTCTCAATAGAATGACAAATAATACAAATAAGATTATCATAATATCAATGAAATACTTAATCAACATCAAACCTCAATTTAGGATCAAGACAATGTTCAAATTAATTTCCATATCTCACATTGGGAGATTTGTAGTATCGATATACCATTGTCCACAATACTATTATGCACAATACAATTATTCACAAAACCACTACCACCGTACTCTCAGCACGGAGTCCGATCACGACCCGATCGGCTAGGCCATCTCATTAGATGCATCAACCACAATTTCTCTCAATATCAATACCACCGTCTTTAACACGGAGTCCGATCACAACCCGATCGGCTAGGCTATCCATTAGGGACATCAACCACAATTACCATTTCAATTACAATTTCCAGCACAATCACCACCATGTGTGCGGCATGGTGTCCGATCACGACCCGATCGGCTAGGCCGTCTTTGTCACGACTCAACTGGAGCGTCATGACTAGCACCCGGGCCATACTTACCGAGCACCAACGTACATTTTATCTAACCTTCTTTATTATCTTTAAGGGCCGACAAGATTAATATAAATGGTAGAAATGGATCATGAACATCCAACAATGAAAGATAATGGCATGAACATACATAACCTAGGACGACAAGACTGTCAAGAAACTATATATAAGGTACGAGCTACCATGCTGCCATGAAAGACTATACAACAAAAATCAGCCGACAAGTCATTCCAAACCATACATGAGTCGACACCTGTCTATGAGCCTCTAAAGGAATATAAGTGCTGCAACATTTCCAGAATAGGGCCCCGACATACCCATAATGTCTATAACAACAATGCATACCAAGACCACGGCAAGTCCTGAGAAGGGATCTCGCCAATAACCACTGAACTGGGCAGCCTACTGTGGTGGGGGAGCTACGTCTACCCATCTATCAGGACTTGCAGCATGACATGCAGCGTCCACAAATAAAAAGGACGTCAGTACGAATAAAGTACTGAGTATGTAAGGCAGGAAAGCATAAGTAAGAACAGTAATATAAACAAGGATAGAAAATATACAACCTGTGACATCTGGGTACCTCTGAGGGCTACTGACATGAAATACATGATACATACATATATATATATATATATATATATATATATATATATATATATATATATATATACATAAACGTTTAAAACATATGCCTCCGTGGGAATCACCATCATCATATCGTACCCGGCCATAATAGGCTCGGTAAAACATACCCGGCCATCATAGGGCTTTGTAAAATCGTACCAGGCCATGTGGAGCTCGATAAAACCCAACTGATCAGTGGTTGCACAATAGGTGCCGTACCCTGCCAACTATAGCACAGCTCGGTAGAGTAAAATAGATACATATATATATATGATGCAAGCTGGACTCATTGGAATCACATTTTGAACCTTTCGGAGTGACGTAAGGTCGGTATCCTTCGTACACGTTATTAGGATTAACTCTTCATCAAGAATCTTATAATAATCAGGAAGTACCAACAACATTTATAACATAAGAATAAGAGAAGTAACATCAACATCAATCCATCCATAAGAAGGGCAGCGATGTAAGTACTGCTAGCTTCTAAGAGTAGAGTATCTTTGGAAGCTCGTTCATTACATTATGTACAATCGGAGTCATGCAAAAGAATGAAGGGGATAGCCTTACATACCTTGTATATACTGCCCAACCTCAAGCTATGCAAATGTCATGACTCCTTAGTCTACAATAAGAGAAATGACACTATCATTATCGTTTAAGCGTCGTAACTATTATGTATCAACCGAAACCTATTTTACGATGAAACGGACAGCACCTACCCTATTTATATGACTTCCCACAAGTCAAGACAATAACCAAACAGCCCAAACAACATCAACAATAATCATATTGAGCCTCCCAAAATAGTCCACCAATCAACAACATTACTACCAAGCCTTTCGATATATATTTCACAAGTTCTAACTTCAACGACTTAGCTGCAACTTGGATAATCTTAAATAAATGTAGAGTAAGAGGTTCCTTACCTTTAAATGGAAAGAACAACTCCAATTTGACCTTAATTGTCCACGAAATATCCCTCCGATTCTTCCACAAGAACAAGGAAGCGAAACTAGCAATCAATTCGGGTTTTTCGGCACTAGAATTACTTTAGAAGACTTGAAATCACCTAGGGTTGATATTAAAAACTAGAGGGAGTATTTAAAGAACATAAAACACTTAAAACAACCTCCCACACGAGCTGTAACAACACAAAAATAAGCAACAACAAGAAGAACAAGAAACTTACTAGCGCCACGGGATTCCCGTGCCCTTTGTTTGGGTCTTGGATCATGAGAGAATCTTGAGAGAGTGTTTTTAGGATTGTAAGGTCTGAATATACTGAAAAATAATGACTTAAAACGTGGTTGAGGCATCTTATATATATCCATATGTCTTAAACCGCCTATGTGGGCCCCATAGAGAGCTGCTTGGCGCAGTCTCGCGAAAATGCGAATATCTCTCTATTCCGAGATCGTATCGACAAACGGTTTAATGAGTTAGAAACTAGACTCATAGATCTTAAATATGTTGGGTATATCATCCTGTAATTCTAAGTACATTGGGAGAAAAGCGTAGTAACATATGACCTAAAGTTTAAGTAAAATTATAAACGTAACTTGCGACAACTTTTGTTGACTTTTGTTTCATAACGAGCTTGACTTCAAGACTTATGATGCGGATATTATATGATTCAAATACATTAAAACATTACCTCTTGGGAAAATTAAGCACCTCTAGTTTTACCCGAAAATACGGGATACAACATCCTTAATTCGTTTAACTTCTAATACTTGTTAACCACTCTTATACACCCTTTTATCGTTTAAGACCAATAGAATTAACTTCTTATCATCTCAAAGATAATCTCTTCTTGGATTTACATCGACTAACTTATGACGTGATCTAAGGTACGCGAATTTGGGTTGTAACAGTCTTATTTGAGACATCAACCTTTTTATATCAATAGTTGCATTTCATAATACTTTCACATCTTTTCATTTCATTGGCACTAGTGGCCATAATTATAAGATCATTCTTGGCACGTTGTCCATATTCAGTATTTCATGCTCACATTATCAATTTCAAATATCATCCTCATCATCAACAACAAACACAATTCAAATCAAAGTGTGTAGTACACATGTGAGCAATTTAGAGTCTAATGCACATAGAGATATTTCACAAAATTTGGCATAATAGCCATCATTTGAACTTGACTTAAAGTCGAAACATTATTAATGCACAACCCATATTTTAACATATCCTCAATTGGTAACATAACATGAATAGAGCATTTGTGATGCTTGTTGAACATATATCGTTCAACCCATTCTTACTCGGAATAGCCAATTTCATAATGAATCACTCGAGACTTACATAATTTACATGAATATCGTGGGATTCAATTCTAAGAGAAGAGTTTAGTCAACATACCTCACTTGAGCTTCCTTACACTCTAAAAAGTTCCGGAATTCTTAGCAACTTCCATCTCTAGGATGAAGACCTAGTAAGCTTCCCTTCTTAATCTTCCAAAACTTGAGCAAAAATTATGGAAGAACACCTTCTCACTCTAGGGCACTCTCTCTCACTCTAAAAAATTAGATTATGTCTCAAAAATGGCCCAAAGAGTGTATTTAACGAATTAGGGTCAGGTTTTAAAAACCCAAAAATGGAGCTCCGGAACAAGGTATGCGATCGCATATGCGATCGTATAACCGATATACGGACCACATATCGGTCACATATTTGGTTACAAAATAGCCAAAAGAACTGCCTGTGCATGCGGTCACTATGCGGTCCGCATAACTGTTATGCTGTCGCATAATGCACCGCATAATAGTTATGCGGTCGCATAGTCGACCGCATAGTCGCTTCCGACTGACCCAATCAACTGCCTCACTCTGCGGCCGTTATGCGGTCTGTAGAGTTGTTCTGTGGTCGCATAATAGACCGCAGAAATGCACTTTTCCGCCGAAAATGTTCCTCTACAATCCTCAAACACATAAGCCTAGTCCGGCACCATGAAACATTATTTTCTTTGCAAACTTTACCGGGCTTTACACTTAAGTACTTCAAAATTTTTTGGGGTGTTACATTCTCCCCCGCTTAGGATCATTCGTCCTCGAATGATGGTAAAAATCCGTCATTAGCATCTTATGCAACTCAGTTTGCTTCATACCACATTCGAGTAGCCCCAAATTTGACTAACTCCCAAAATCTCTAAAAGATTCGCCAGAGTTTCCCTTGTAACTAGGCCTATCCACCTATTAAAGAGCCGCAGAAACACATCCTAACAACATATACGTATCCCAACCACGTAAAATAATACAAAACAACACCAAATGTGGTCTCATAAGCAATATATATATATATATATCTAGAAAGGAACAACCTTAATGCCAATTGTTCACATGATATGAAATTCATAAAAAGTAAGTCTTATAATTTTTTTCTAGATCACAATTTTAAACACATGATGATTCAAATAAATAAGGATACTTTTTCTTCATTTCTCCTCGGCCTCCCAAGTAGACTCTTCAACCTGTTGGTTTCGCCACAACACTTTCACGGAGGCAATATTTTTAGTTCTCAATTTTCGGACTTGTTGATCAATAATAGAAACCGGAATCTCTTCGTAAGTCAATTCCTCATTTACCTCAATGGTCTCAACCTGAAAAATGAGTGTCGGATCTCCAACTACTTTCTTCAACATAGACACATAAAACACCGGGTGTACTAATGACATCTCAGGTGATAGCTCAACCTTGTACGCCACCTCACCGACCCTCTGAATGATTTTGTACGGTCCGACATACCTCGGACTCAATTTCCCTTTCTTACCAAATCGCATTACCCCTTTCATGGGGGAAACTTTCAAGAATACCCAATCATCTTCTTTGAACTCCAAATCCCTATGACGAACATCTGAATAGGACTTTTGAGGACTCTGAGCAGTCTTCAACCGCTCCTTAATGATTTTAACTTTTTCCATGGCCTGATGCACGAGGTCTGACTTATCAACTCTGCTTCCCCATTTTCGAACAACCCAATGGGAGATCTACATCTCCTATCATATAAAGCCTTGAATGGTGCCATCTGAATGCTAGCATGATAGCTATCATTATATGCAAATTCTATGAGTGGTAAATGACCATCCCAGCTACCTTTGAAGTCTAGAACACAAGCACGCAACATATCCTCAAGCGTCTAAATAGTCTGCTCTGCCTACCCGTCAGTCTGCTGGTGAAGGCTGTACTAAGATTCACCTGAGTACCCAAACCTTGCTGAAATTTCTTCCAAATTTTAGTAGTGAATTGTGCCCCCCGATCCGAAATGATGGAAACTGGGGTGCCATGCAACCTGACTATTTCTTTGATATACAACTGAGCATACTGCTCTGCTGTGTCGGTAGACTTAACCTGCAAAAATGTGATGACTTCGTGAGCCGATCCACAATTACCCAAATTGAGTCAAACTTGCACGATGTGCACGGTAATCCTACCACAAAGTTCATATTAATCATTTCCCACTTCCACATTGGAATTTCTATGTTTTGTGCCAACCCACCAGGCCTTTGGTGTTCGGCCTTCACTTGCTGACAATTCGGACATCTTGCCACAAAGTCCGCCACATTCCTCTTTATATCATTCCACCAATAGACTTCCTTAAGATCATGATACATTTTTGTAGAACCTGGGTGCACAGAATACCTAGAAGTGTGAGCTTAAGTCATAATTATTTCCCGGAGACCATCCATATTTGGAACATAGAATCGCCCTTGGTACCTTAGTGTACCATCATTCATGCTAAGAGAAAAGTGCATGGTCTTATGTTTATGAATCCCCTCTTTTAATTTCACCAACAATGGATCGTTATATTGCTTCTCTTTGACTTCCACAACAAGCGATGATTCAGCCCTATTTTGCACAATTACCCCTTCTTCACTAGAGTCCGCAAGACGAACTCCCAAACTAGCCAATCGGTGAACTTTTTTTTGCCAATGGCCTTTGATATGCCTCCAAGTGTTCTAAGCTACCCATAGATTTTCGGCTAAGAGCATCTGCCACAATATTAGCTTTCCCCGGATGGTATAATATATAAATGTCATAATCCTTGAGTAATTCAAGCCATCTTCTCTGCCTCACATTCAATTCCTTCTATTTGAAAATATATTGAAGGCTCTTGTGGTCCGTGAATATATCCACATGGACCCCATATAAATAATGACGCCAAATTTTAAATGCAAATACCACTGCTGCAAGTTCTAAATTATGTGTTGGATAGTTCTTTTCATGATTCTTGAGTTGCCTAGAAGCATACGCTATTACCTTACCATGTTGCATTAATACACACCCAAGACTGACTCTTGAAGCATCACAATATACCACAAAATCCATCTATACCCCCTAGTAGGGTCAACACCGGTGCCATAGTCAATCTTGCTTTCAATTCCTGGAAACTCTTTTCACAAGCATCCGACCATTGGAACTTAATTGCCTTCTGCGTCAATTTAGTCAATGGAGAGGCAAGAGTAGAAAACTCCTCCACAAACTTTCTGTAATATCCAGCTAAGCCTAAGAAACTGCGAATCTCTGTTGGAGTTATAGGCCTCGGCCAATTCTTCACAGCTGAAATTTTATGAGGATCAACCTTAATTCCCTCACTAGAAACTACATGACCCAAGAATATGACTGATTCAAGCCAAAATTCACACTTTGAAAACTTTGCATATAACTGGTGCTGATGTAGGGTTTGCAAAACTACCCTGAGATGGTCAGCATGGTCCTCCTGACTTCGTGAATATATAAGAATATCGTCAATGAACACTATCACAAAGGAGTCGAGGAATGGCTTAATAACGCGATTCATAAGATCCATGAAGGCTGCTTGAGCATTTATTAGCCCAAAAGACATTACTAGAAAATCAAAATGCCCATACCGGGTTCTAAAAGCTATTTTCGGAATATCCCGCTCCCTGATCTTTAATTAGTGATACCCGGATCTTAAATCAATCTTGGAGAAATACCTGGAACCTTGCAATTGATCAAACAAATCATCTATCCTTGGTAGTGGGTACTTATTATTGATTGTGACCTTATTAAGTTGCCGATAGTGAATACACATTCTCAGTGACCCATCTTTCTATCTTACAAAAAGGACCGGTGCACCCCAAGGTGACACACTTGGCCGGATAAAACCTTTTTCTAACGAATCTCTCAATTGTTCCTTTAGCTCCTTCAATTCTGCCGGTGCCATTCTGTAGGGTGGAATAGATATAGGATGTGTGTTTGGCATCACATCAATCCCAAAATTAATCTCCCTATCTCGTGGGATCCCAGGGAGTTCATCCGGAAACACTCCCGGAAATTCATTCACAACAGGCACAGACTCAAGTGTAGGTGCCTTAGCATCGGTGTCTGTAACCCGGACCAAATGGTAAATACATCCTTGTTGATCATTTTTGTGGCCTTTAGGTAAAAAATAAACCTACCCTTTGGTACTACATCATCACCCTTCCACTCAATAACTGGCTAATTTGGAAATTCGAACCTAACAGTTCTGGTTCGGCAATCAAGCTTGGCAAAACAAGAATAAAGCCAATCCATCCCCATTATCATATAAAAATCGACCATTCTCAATTCAATAAGATCGGCCACGGTGTCCCGACCACGCAACGTAACAACACAATCCCTATAAACCCGCGTGGCTAAAATAAAATCACCAACCGAAGTAGATACAGAGAACGACTCATAAAGTTGTTCTGGTTCTATCCCAAATTCCATAGCAACATAAGGTGTGACAAATGACAAAGTGGAACCGAGATCAATAAGAGCATATACTTTATGAGATTGGACAGTCAATATACCTGTAACAACATCTGGAGAAGCCTCTGAATTCTGGCGACCCCTCATAGCATAGAAACGGCCGGATCCTCTTGAACTTTGTGCTCCACCCCTAGCTGCACCATGCCCTGCGGGTGTTGGAGTGCCTCGAGCTGGGGGAGGTGCTGCAGATGTAGTAGCTGGAGAACTGGCTGGCTGTGCCATGCCCTTTCCCGCACCCTGGCGGGACGAACAACTAACCCCTCAATCCGCATCCGTAGTATATGGGTAAGTCCATGTAGCATATTCCTAGGTGCATCTGTCCACACCTAGGGCATGGGGGCTTCCTCTGCTGCTGGAATCTAGCACCATGACGACCCTGCTGATTGGATCCCCTGTTGCCCTGACTGGGCCTGAAATGGCTCCACTGCTGCTGCTAATTAGGCCCTGATGGCGGTGCACTAGCCGAAGACTGAGCAAAGGACTGTGATGGCCCTGACAACCCTCCTCTGAATGTTGACTTGCCACCACCTGAAGAACCACCAAAGTTGCCCATAGACCGGGCCTTATTACTACCCTCTAGCTCCATTCTGTTCCTTAATTTGCGGGTCTCTGTGGCTTGAGCGAATGCCACCATCTTTCCATTGTTCATATCAGAATTCAAGGCTGCTGTAGCGGGCTCATTAATTACCAAGGGACTAAGGCCTTGTACAAATCGGCGAACTCTAGCCTCCATAGTGGGCAGCATGTAAATAGCATATTTAGACAGGTATGCAAATCTCATATGGTAATCCTCAGGCTACCTTGCCTCAAGTTCTCAAACTCAGCAGCACGGGCTGCCTTAGTCTCGGCAGGCAAGAAATGATCAATGAAGGCATTGGCAAACTCACTCCACCTCGCCGGAGGGCTCCCTTCTTCACGGGACTCATCCCATAGTTCAAACCAAGAATATGCCACCTCTTTCAGGAGGCAGGAGGCCAATTCCACACTTTTACCTCTTTCAATATCAAAGACCACCATCAAATATCAACATATAGAATATTTCAAAAATCATATACTTCAAATCCATTTGAAATGAGAACTTCAAACACAAATGGTTTCCTCCCAAAGAATGAGGCATACCAACCAACAATAGAAACACACATGAAAAATCATAAACAATCAATACACCATTTATTCTTGCAATAATCTTCCCAAAAAATGATAGTGTACAATTTGAACACATGAGTATATAGAACTCGAATCACACTGGATATATTTATAAAGCAAGCATTAGTTAAAGCAACCACTAATGGGCATGAATTGAGTACAAAAGCTCTTAGGCAAATTCTATTTTCCAAATCACTTTTAAAATAGTTGAGTCGAGGCTCATTTCATATTCTTTATACATTCTCTCAAATCATTTGCACTACTAGCCACAATCATAACTTAATTTCTTGACACATTGGCCACACACTATATCCCCAATTCAATTATTTCATTTATGACCACCTTTATAGGTTATCAATAGTAAGGCATTTCCAATCAAGACTTTAGTTACACATATGAGCAATTAAGAGTCTTAAGAATATTGAGATTCCTCACACCTTATGGCATACTAGCTTTCATTTGAAATACGATTCAAAGCCACAACATTTTAATACGCAACACATACTTTGAAACTCACGGGAACATTATGGAATTCGATTCTAAGAGAGAAGGTTTAGCCAACATACCTTGATGGAGATCTTTAGCGATATTAAAACCAACCACTACTCTTACAACTTCAATCTTCATCAACATAATTCAATTGGACCAATATTAGTAAATATTTCCAGGTTTTTGGTCATTTTGGCATTTTATCAAACACCTAGAGTGCATAACATTCAACTACCTCTAGTAATGGTGTTTCTTCATCCAACAATACCTCCTTACCATGAACAAGAGATACTACGACATGCTTTGTCCACTAACTACCTTCTTAGCACCATTATAATTATCAATGAACTCACATCTACCAAATTTTACTAATTAACTCATTACAAAATCTCTACCATACCCAATAATCTAGTTTAAGTATTTATGGCTTCCAATCACCATCTCATAAGTGCTACTACTTATTCCTTGTTCATTTATTCACTAACAATCCATGCATGTAGGTTTAAAGGTGAAAGATTATCTCTTGTAGACCAAATCTTGAAAGTCAACTTTTGGGGTGTTCTTGAGATTTTGAAGAAATCCTATGGAATCCAATACAAAACCTTGTTGTAACTAGTGATTGAGAAGTGAAATCATCATAAAAACACACTTAAAAACTCACCTTAGGTGTGTATTGGAAGCCTTGACCGGATGGGTGGTGGAGAGAAAGCCCTAGACTTGAAGAAATAACTTAGCCCCACTCTCTACCCATCCTTGGGGTTATTTAATGGGCTCCTACGTTCGTGGCCATGCACTTGGGCAAATGGCCGCGCACCTGAGGCAGAAACTCTCAAATATTCACGGTCGCGCATCTGGGCGTGCATATGATACAGGTCCAATAAAATGGCCATAACCTTTTGTATACATATCCAAATGATGCACTGTTTGAAGTGTTGGAAACTAGACTCAAAGGGCTTTAATTTTATAGGTAGATCACTTCCTAAGTATTTATATTTTGGTATCAGCATGAGTTTGAAGTAGGATGTTATGCAAATTAAGACATCCCTTCCACTTAATGTATCCAACTTGTTCCACACAAGTTCTTGCCATTCACAAAACTCCTTAGTATGTTTCAACACACCCTAAACATATATTTTCATTTCAAAATGATGTGGTTCTATCCCATGGGTCTCCTTTAATACTTAAATACGTTATTCCTAAATACTGTTGGCGCACTTTAAAATCTTAAATCATTAGGATTTTTTTTTTTCGGGGCCTTACAGTTTTTCTGGAGGGCAATCCTACCACAGTAGGGGTCGTCCTTATAGGCCCACTCAGATGGCTCATCTGGTTCATCGTAGTGCTTCATCTAGCCATGGTTCATACAGTACTCGTCCGGGTCAGTCATCTCTCAGTGCCCTTCCAGCTCAAAGTTTATCTTATGCTCCATCAGTTCAGGTTTCATCGGTACCAGGTTCTTCTAGTAGTTATTTTGATTCTTAGGGTCTGATTCAGTCTTCACCACTATTGGTGGATCAAAGTTTCTTCGAGTACTTGGAGTTTGGACATGTGTAGAGGCAGTGTCCTCGATGTTTTGGAGGTCTAGTTCAGTAGAGGGGTCAGGCTATGACTTCCACACCATTTACTTCACTACCCGCTCAGCCAGCTCGGGGTGGTTCTCAGGCAGCTAGAGGTCGCCCTAGAGAGGGAGGCCGATTAGGTGGCAGACAAGCTTGATGCTATACTTTCCCTACCAGGCCAAAGGCCATTACTTCAGACGCAGTGATCACATGTATCGTCTCAGTATGCCACAGGGATGCTTCCATATTATTTGACCCTGGTTCCACTTATTCATATGTATCATTATATTTTGCTCGTTATTTGGATATGCCCCGTGAGTCCTTAGTTTTTCTTGTTCATCTATCTATGCTGGTGGGCGATTATATTATTATAGACCATGTGCATCGATCATGTGTGGTGACCATTGGGGGATTGGAGACTAGAGTTGATCTCTTATTACTTAGTATGGTGGATTTTGACGTGATTCTGGGCATGGATTGGTTGTCCCCATATCATGCTATTCTATATTGTCACGCTAATACCGTGACATTGGCAATGCTGAGGTTACCTAGGATCGAGTGGAGAGGTTCTCTAAACTATATTCCTAGTAGGGTAATTTCATATCCGAAGGCCCAACGGTTGGTTGGGAAGGGGTGTTTGTCATATATGGCCTTTGTGAGGGATGTTGGTAATGATACTCCTACCATTGATTATGTGTTGGTAGTGTGATACTTTCCGGATGTGTTTCCTGCAGACCTGTCGGGCATGCAACCCGACAGGGACATTGATTTTGGTATTAACTTGGTGCTGGGCACTCAGCCCATTTCTATTCCTCTGTATCGTATGGCACCAGCAGAGTTGAAGGAATTGATCTTCATAAATGGTTCATTAGGCCTAGTGTGTCGCCTTGGAGTGCTCCGATTCTGTTTGTGAAGAAGAAGGATGGTACTATGCAGATGTGCATTGACTATAGAAAGTTGAACAAAGTTACAATTAAGAACAAGTATCCTTTGCCGGGCATTGATGACTTATTTGACCACCTTCAGGGAGCTAGAGTGTTCTCTAAGATTGATTTGAGGTCTGGGTATCACCAGTTGAATATTCGGGACTCAGATATTCTGAAGATGACATTCAGGACCCGCTATAGTCACTATGAGTTCCTTGTGATGTCTTTTGGGCTGACCAATGCCCCGGCAGTATTCATGCATCTGATGAACAATGCAATCCAGTCATATCTTGATTCGTTCATCATAGTATTTATTAATGATATCCTGGTGTACTCATGTAGCCAGAAGGAGCATGCACAACATCTGAGAATTGTACTATAGACATTGAGGAAGGAGATGCTTTATGTTAAATTCTCCATGTGTGAGTTTTGGCTCAGTTCGGTGGTGTTCGTAGGGCGCATGGTGTCCAGTTAGAGGATCAAGGTAGATCCGAATAAGATTGAGGCGGCTCAGAGTTGGCCCAGACCGTCTTCACCTATTGAGATTCAAAGTTTTCTCGGCTTGGCCGGATATTATCGTCGCTTCGTGGAGGGTTTCTCATACATTGCAACGCCTTTGACTAGGTTGACCCAGAAGGGTGCTCTATTTATGTGGTCGGATGAGTGTGAGGAGAGCTTTTAGAAGTTCAAGACTGCCTTGACCACAACTCCAGTTCTAGATTTGCCTTCAGCATTGGGTTCTTATACAGTGTATTGTGATGCTTCCCAGATTGGTATTGGGTGTGTCTTGATGCAGGAGGGTAGAGTGATTGCTTATGCTTCATGCCAGTTGAAGTCTCATGAGAAGAACTACCTCGTTCATGATTTGGAGTTGGCATCCATCGTTCATGCATTGAAAATTTGGAGGCATTATCTCTACGGCGTGTCTTGTGAGGTACTTACAGATCATCGGAGTCTTCAGCACTTGTTCAAGCAAAAGGATCTAAATTTGAGGCAGAGAAGATGGTTGGATCTACTAAAGGACTATGATATTACCATTTTGTATCATCCCGAGAAGGCCAATGTAGTGGCCGATGCCTTGAGTAGGAAGGCGGTGAGTACGGGAAGCCTTGCATATATTCACGTTAGTGAGAGACCGCTTGCATCAGATATTCTGGCTTTGGCCAATCAGTTCGTGAGGTTATATGTTTCGGAGCCTTGTCGGGTTCTAGCTTGTGTGGTTTCTTGGTCTTCCTTATATGATTGAATCAGATAGTATCAGTATGACGACCCTTATTTTTTTGTCCTTAAGGACATGATTCCGCATGATGATGCCAAGGAGGTTTCTATTGGGGACGATAGGGTGTTGCGGATGCAGGGTCAGATTTGTGTGCCCAATGTGGATAGGCTACATGAGTTGATTCTTGAGGAGGCCCACATTTCACGGTATTCCATTCATCCGGGTGCTGCGAAGATGTATCAGGACTTGAGGCAGCACTATTGGTGGAGGATAATGAATTATAGTGGGGTTTGTAGCTCAATTCCTGAACTATTAGCACATGAAGTACGAGCATCAGAAGCGGGGCGGTTTGCTTTAGAGGCTTGAGATTCCTGAGTGGAAATAGGAGCGTATTACCATAGACTTCGTAGTTGGGCTTCTACGGACTTTGAAGAAGTTTGATGCTATTTGGGTGGTTGTGGACCGGCTGACTAAGTCCATGCATTTCATTCCAGTTGAGACTACTTATTCTTCAGAACGATTGGCTGAGATCTATATCCGCGAGATAGTTTGCCTTCACGCTGTGCCATTGTCCATCATTTCAGATCGGGGCACACAGTTCACATTGTAGTTTTGGAGAGCAGTGCAGCAAGAGTTAAGCATGCGGGTTGAGTTGAGTATAGCATTTCACCCTCAGAGGGGCGGACAGTCTGAGCGCACCATTTAGATATTGAAGGATATGTTGTGCGCTTGTGTCATGGATTTTGGGGGTTCTTAGGATCAGTTTCTGCCGCTTGCAGAGTTTTCCTACAACAACAGCTGTCAATCGAGTATTTAGATTGCTTCGTTTGAGGCCTTGTATGGGAGATGGTGTCGGTCTCTGGTCGGTTGGTTTGAGCTAGGTGAGGCTAGGCTACTGGGTACTGACTTGGTTCAGGATGCTTTGGAAAAGGTTAAGTCAATTCAGGATTGGCTTCGCAAAGCACAGTCTAGACAGAAGAGTTACGCCGATTCGAAGGTTCGTGATGTTGCCTACATGGTGGGGGAGAAGGTATTGCTCAGAGTTTCGCTCATGAAGGGATTTATGAGGTTGGGGAAGAAGGGCAAGTTGAGCCCTCGATAAATTGGCCCTTTTGAGATGCTTGAGAGTATTGGAGAGATGGCTTACAAGTTTGCATTGCCACCTAGTCTATCGAGTTTTCATCCAGTGTTTCATATTTCTATGCTCCGGAAGTACTTCAATGATCCGTCTCATGCTTTGGACTTCATCATGGTTCAGTTAGATGGGGATTTGACTTATGATGTGGAGCCGGTGGCCATTTTGGATCAGCAGGTTTGAAAGTTGAGGTCAAAGAATATAACTTCAGTGGATAGGTCAGCCAGTAGAGGAGGATACTTGGGAGACCGAGCGGTAGATATAGAGAAGCTATCCACACCTATTTGAGACTCCAAGTATGATTCTAGACCCATTCGAGGACGAACATTTATTTAAGAGGAGGAGAATGTAACGACCCGTCCGGTCATTTTGAGTATTATAGCCCCATCCCCCTATTTATTACTTATTTTGTGTTTGTTTGTTGTTATGTCACTTGCCGGGGTGGTTGGTTTGGTTCCGGGGATATTTTGGAATGAATTGGGACACTTAGTCCCAAGGATAGAAGCCTAAGTTGAAAGAGTTAACCGGATGTTGACTTATGTGTAAATGATTCCGGAATAGATTTTTTGATGGTTCTGATAGCTTTGTAGGTGATTTTGGACTTAGGAGTGTGTCCGGATATTGATTTGGAGGTCCGTTGGTGATTTTGGCTTGAATTGGCGAAAGCCTGAAAATTTGAGGTTTGGAGAGTTGAGAAGTTTGATCAAGAGTTGACTTTGTGGTTACCGAGCTCGGATTTTGGTTCCGGGTGTTAGAATAGGTCTGTTGTGTCATTTATGACTTGTGTGCAAAATTTAAGGTCAATCGAAGTTGGTTTGGTAGGTTTCGGCATTGATTGTACAAGTTAGAAATCCATTAGTTTCAATAGGCATGAATTGAGGTGCGATTCGTGTTTTTGATATTATTTGATATGGTTTAAATCCTCGACTAAGTTCATATGATGGTTTGGGATGTGTTGATATGTTTGGATGGGGTCCCGGTGACCTCAGGAGTGATTCAGGTTGAAATCGAAATGAGTTGTGGACTTAAGGCATTGCTGGTCTATTGCTGGTCTGATGCGATCGCACCAGCGAAGAATTGGTCGTAGGTGAGCGACCGCAAAAGCAAGCATGGGGTCGTAGGAGCGGTCCTATGGGTGCTGGGCAGTGGTCATAAGTGCGAGGTGTTTTCCGTATATGTGAGCCTGCAGATGCGGATTTTGATAGATGGGTCTAGATTCTCAGAAGCGGATTTGAATTCGCAGGAGCGGATGCGCATGAGCGAAGAGAAGGCCACCGAAGCGGTCTCGCAAGTGCAAGTTTTGGACCGCAGGTGCAGGTGGTCGGGTTCTTAAGTGATTTCTACAGAAGCGGAGCCGCAGGTGCGGCTGGTGAGTCCGTAGGAGCGAAAAGGGCTGGGCAGATATTTAAAATCGAGGGTTTGAGTCTTCTTCGCATTTTGAAAGTTTTGGGGTACGGACTTAGGCGATATTTGAAGAGGTTTTCATCTAGATTGAAGAGGTCAGCAACTCTTGATAATTTTTACTCATTAATATTGAATACCCATTGATTTCTACACCTAGATTATGTATTTTTAAGGTGGAATTTGGGAAGAATTTGTGAAACTTCATAGACCGAATTTTGCGGATTTGACTGGCAATTTGAGGTCGGATTTGGGTGATTTTGGTATGGTTGGACTCATTATTGAATGGGTGTTCTAATTTTATAAATTTTGTTGGATTCCAAGACGTGGGCCCGGGGTTGACTTTGTGACTTTGATTAAAGAACTTAGCTTTACCGAATGGAATTGATTCCTATGGCGTGTATTGATTGTATTAAGTTGTTTGTGGCTAGATTCGAGTTGTTCGGAGGCCGATTCGTGAGGCAAGGGCTTGTTGGAGTAGGGATTTGCGTGGTTTGAGGTAAGTAACTCTTCTAAAAGCTAGATACTGAGGGTATGAATCCCTGAACTACGTGTTATGTGGTTAGTGTTGAGGTGACGCACATGCTAGGTGACGGGCGTGTGGGCATGCACCATAGTAATTGTGATTCAGTTGATTTCGTGGAACTATGCAGTTACCCAATCTTGTTATTATTCATGTAATCTCCATGTTTTAGAGATATTGAACTGTGATCCATGTTAGAAATCATGTTTAGGCTACATGTTGGTATTGTTGTGACCCACAAAGTTCGTTTCTGCTATTGAGTTATTTGGTTAAATTGAAGTTATGTACTCAGTCGCGTTGTCATTTGCATATCATATCCCAGTCTCTATTATCATTTATTGTTACATCATGTATCATTATTTGGGCTGATTGGCATGAGATTTGTGAGCCCGAGATACTGGAGAGATTGATGATTGAGTGAGGCCGAGGGCCTGATTGTGAGTGATGTTTATGGGATCGGGCTGCACATCGCAACATGCTTTATTGATTCATGATAAGATCAAGCCACACGCCAGAGCATGCCATGTTGGCTTGTATTTAGCGCTTGGGCAGGATTCGCCCCTCCGGAGTCTGACATACCAGTAGTGAGCGAAGGTATCGTTGAGTGCTGAGTGCGAGTGCCGAGTGATTGAGAATGTTGAGTGACTGGGAGTGCTGAGTGATTGAGCGTGCTGAGTGAAGTTGAATACTCTGAGAGCATGATTATATGAGTTTATCACTGTGTTGCAATGCAGGTGACATGCATATTTGACATGTAGACATAGATATGTAATATTCCTCATGTTAGCTATACTCGGCATATTTTATTAACATTGATCTTAAACTGTTGAATTTGATAGCATGTCTACATTTCTGTACTGTGTACAACTAATTATGAGATTTCTCTGCATTGTTACTGTTATTTTCATGTTATATTTGTATTGTTACTATCTGGATTTGGACGATACCTATCTGAGCTCGTCACTGCTTTCAGGCCAAGGTTAGTCATGTTAGTTATTGAGTACATTGGGTCGGTTGTACTCATACTACACTCTACACTTTGTGTGTAGATCTAGGTACATCTGGACCCGATGGTTGCTAGACTTGGAGCATTACCTTCTTAGAGACTTTTGAGGTAGCTGCTTTGGCGTCCGCAGACCTCGACTCTCCTTCTTTTCAGTTATTTAGCATTGTTCTATCTTTTCAAATAGTTGTATTAGAAGTTTTGACTGTGTTGTCATTTGGTAGCTCATGTACTAAGTGACACCTAGATTTTGGGGATTTTGTACTGAGTCACAGTATTCTTATTGGTTATTTTATGAGATTTGCTACTGTTAAACTTATTTCATCACGTTTTCAATTCAAAATGCGTAGCTATTTGTGATTGTCTACTTGTCTAGTTCTATGATAGGAGCCATCACAACATGTTGAGTTTTGGGTTGTGACAGTGAGTTGTTCGTTCAGTTGAGATAATTATGGCACGAGGTTTCTATTATGTGGTTACTGTAATTGATATTTAGTATGGCACGTAAGTTGTCCGTGTAGGAAGACATTACTATTGGCACGTGAGTAATCCGTGCAGTACGTGAGTTTACCGTATGCGTGATATTGTTATTGGCACGTGATTTGTCCGTGCAGCGCTCGAATATGGATTCATCCCTTCGGAGTCAGGTAATCACTCGTTGTACCTTGGGACCTATGAGCGCAATTTTTTGTGTGTGTGTGTGTGTGTGTGTGTGTGTGTGTGTGTGTGTATTGGTATTAGTTATGTGGAAATGATTGAGTCTTAAGCATGTGTTGATATGCCAGACTCGTGCAGAAATATTTATACATATTATTGACATGTGTACATTCATGCATTTTTCATATGTATGAAATTTGCCAGCAGATTATTAGATACTTGTAGATTATCAGGTTTGATGTACATGTTGAGTCATAATCATGCATTGACACTTAGACTCATGATGGAGTATTAGTATAAATGCTATTTGGAGATTATGAGGAAATGAAACATTATCATGCATAGTCCTTCTTTTGATCATGTAAAAGTACTTGAATAAAAAGCTACTTGGTGGAAATTATATTAATATGCAAATTTGGTGCAGTTGAACATGCTTGATTTGGTTATTTGATAGCATGCTTATTGCCTTCTCCTAAATTTGTGCACTTTATTGTTGATACATGTTGTTTCTTTGATAGTTTCATGGATATTCCTCTGTTATATATGCTATTGAGTTGCATAGGTTATTGTAATGACCTGACCGATCGTTTTGAGCTCTAGAGCGTCGTTCAGCAGTTTGAGGCCTTGGGTAGCTTCATTTCATGTAATATGATTTGTACGCGTAGTCGGAATTGAATTTCGGGAAGTTCAGAGTTGATTCAGATGGAAAATTCTCAATTCGGAAGCTTTAAGTTAGAAGAGTTGACCAAGGTTTGACATTTGAGTAAATGACCTCGGAATCGGGATTTGAAAGTTCCAATAGGTTCGTATGATGATTTCAGACTTGGGCGTATATTCGGGTTGAGTATCGGGTGGTCCGAAAGAATTTCGGCGCTTATTGTGGAAAGTTGGCAATTTGAAGGTTTTAGAATTTTCTAAGTTTGGTTTGAAGTGGACTTTGGTGTTATCGATGTCTGCTTGGGGTTCTGAGCCTTGAAATAGGTTCGTATCATGATTTATGACTTGTACGTAAAGTTTGGCGTCATTCCGGAATGTTTAAGTGTAATTCAGACGCGTTCGTCGAAGTTTGAATGTTTGAAAATTAAGAGGAAGATTTGATCGTCTATTCATGGTTTTGATGTTGTTTGGTTTGATTTGAGGCCTCGAGTAGGTTCGTGTTATGTTTTGGGACTGGTTTGTGTAATTGGACGGGGTCCCGGGGGCCTGGGGTGTGTTTCGGATGTATTTGGGTTGTATCGCGCTCTTATTTGATGTTTCAACGTCGTTTCTTTGGACATAAATGGTACCATATTGAGAAAACAACTTTTGATTTGTGATTGGATTGAACCATTAAATCCGTATTGTAATTACAGAACCATAGCAACAAGAATCATCGAATTCCGAGGTTGTATGGGAGAGTTATGCCCATTTCTGTGTCAGGAAAGATTGTTGGTTTCTGGTGCGGACTTTGTTCTTCGCGAATGCGACGGAGGTCCTGCGAAAGAGAAAAAGGAAATTTGGGTTGACCCATCAACGCGAAAAATTGCTCTTCACGAACGCGAAGGTGTCCCGCAAAGGCGAAGAACAAAAATCGTATGGATAGTGTTTTAAATGGGCAGACCGAGCATTTTAGTATTTTGAGCATATCTTAAGTTCTAGAGCTCCGTTTGAGGTGATTTTTGCGTTGTTGTTCTCGTCTCAACAAGGAGGGTAAATTTCTGACCTTTATTGTAATGTTTTTCCATGATTATTTTCGTTGGTTATCATTTTTATCCGTGTTTGGATTGTAGGAATTGTGCTTTTGAGTCCTAAAGTTATGAGATGGTAAATCCTTGATTTGAGGGTCAATTCATGGGAGAAATTGGATGATTTTTGGAATATAAACTATTTAAGTTCTGGGTAATAATTATCTTCGATAATTTTTGAAATCCGGGCACGTGGGCCTGTGGGTTGACTTTATTAACTTTTCAAGCGGAGTTAGGAATCATTATAAATTGTTATATTGTAAGCAATAGAGTAAATTTTGATTGATTTGCACGTTGTTTGACTAGTTTTGGGACGTTTGTCTTTGAGTTGAGGTGTTAGAGAGGCGTTGGAGCTGGTTATGGAACTTCGGAGCGAGGTAAATCTCCTGTCTAACCTTGTGAGGGGGAAACTACCCCCTAAACGATGTAATTGCTATGTGCTACTAGTTGTGGATGCTACGTACGCACGAGGTGACGAGAGTCCATACGTAGCTAAAGCATGTTTATGTCCGGGTAGACTTAGGACTTTATCATGTAATATTTGAATTATTTGAACTCACTCTGCTGGCTTAATTAATTGAATTTATAATTGAAATTGAATTAGATATATATATATAATTAATTGAATTTATAATTGAAATTTATTTAGAAATATATGTATATATTAGGCCGAGCCTTATCACCTTGAGTTGTTGGCAAGTTATTTGAGAAACGGTAAAGGTTATATTCACTTTGTGCTCATGTAATGTATTGTAAGCACGTGTCTCGTAATTCGATGATTTCCTTCCTTTCTTGTGGAGCGGGCCGAACGCCTCGGTAGTGTAATAGATGCATCTATGGTTCGTGTTGCTCGACCCTCGGCAGTGTACATATTATTCTGGATCGGGCCGTATGACCCCGGTATAATCGTGTGTTATATCGCTAGCAGTTCGAATATTCACGAGATTTTCCTCCCACTGATGCCCATCATTTATTATGGTGTCCTTATCCATTGGCTTCTAGCACTTAATATATCTGAGCTGTTGAGATAGAACATAAGACTGAGAAATTTATATCTTTAAAAGAATTATTTTGAAGATTATGTAACTTACAGTTTTACCCCATTATTGTTGTTGTGCTTCATATCTGCTTATGATTTATCATATTGCTTTATTGTACCTCTAGTAAGTGCCGATATCGACCCCCCGTCACTACTTCTATGGGGTTAGGCTAGATACTTACTAGGTATGTGTTGATTTACGTACTCATGCTACACTTCTACACTAAATGTGCAGGATCTGACAGGTTCAATTGATGGTCATCTTGGCACGTAGGCGCAGTTGCTGAGGAGATTTTATGGCGAGCTGTATTCCAAACTAAGTATCGCAGCCCATAGGGTCTCCACCATACTATTTACTTTATCATGTCTTATTTACATTCCGGACAGATGTTATATTATTATTGTACTCCTTAGTAAATGTTCGTGCACTTGTGACACCGGGTTTTGGAGTGTTCTAAAATTTGGTTTATGATTTTCCTTACCATTGAGACACTTCTACTTTATATTTTACTTAAATCATACGTATATACGATTTTTGATGCATCGATCTCTCTATCTAATAAGATTCATGATTTCAAAAATAATAAAATAAACAATTAAGTTGGTAGTTCACCGTTGGCTTGCCTAACAGCGACGTTGGGTGCCATCATGACCTATAGTGAGTTTTGGGTCGTGACAGTTATATAAAGTGGGTATCTTTTGACAGAACCCCGTCACTAGTTTATTGAGGTTAGTCTTGATACTTACTGAGTACATGGGGTCGGTTGTACTCATACTACACTTTTATACCTTGCGTGCAAATTTTGGAACTGAGTTGTTGTGGATGAAAAAGGCTAACATTGAGGATGTACCAATATTCTAGTTACAAGATACCCCTTTGTTCATGGTAATTTAGGACTTATATTCCTATTTATATATATTCTAAAGAGATGACATAATCGTTTTTCATACCAGTGTTATATTCTTATTCTTAGTCGCTCATGACTTATACTACCAGTTCTTGGGATAGTTATAGTAATTCTGTAATCTTATTTATTATTTGTTTCATGATTTGGCGGCTCTAGTTGTGTTATATGTTCTTTGGCTTACCTAGCTAATTGAGTTAGGTAACATCGCAACATTGGTAGGATTTTCGTGATAGTTTTCGACTTATATTATGATATTAGCTCCGTTTAAAACTTATTTTCACATTCATGTTTTTATATAGTTTTTTTTTTGTTGGATCACATTGCGAGTTGGATTAGGTGCCATCACAACCTGGTGGGATTTTATATCGTGACTACTAGACTTTTACATACTAGGTTTTTCCTTGTAGGATTTTACAAGAAGTTACATCCAATGACCTCGCTTCTCCTATGAGCAATTTTTAAGGTCGAAAGTGTTGCCCATGGGGCAAGCGAGGAGCAATACTTGTTTAACTTGAAGTTCTACCCATAGGACAAGCGGGGTCAAAAACTCTTGAGTGGCAATAAAGTTCCTATTTATGCAAATCACCCCAAGATTTTAACAAGGCACGTTATCTTTTTCGTGAACAACTAAGTGAGAGTGTTATAGATGAGATGAATGCATGTGACCGATGAATAAATTTTCTGTCCATTTAACATACCTTGTATCATGTACTCATTTAATTTGACATATACTTGTAACTTTGAATGTACATGTATTCTTATAAATCGGAATCTTTTGGCCCTATGGGTAACACACAGAGAAGAGAAATAAGAAAATCATTCGCCCTACTATCTCTTATCTTCATTTCTTATTCAATATTATTATATTTAGCTCTTAGTTTGCAATATTTTTGCATTAAACTTTTTCTAATTTCTAACGTTACTTTTACATAGAAAGTTTCTTCTTTATAATCATTCTCCAAAAGTACTATTTTCTTCTACAACTTTCTACAAAAAAAATTAAGTTCATTGTTCTTGCTTTTCTAAGACAAATTTCTCCACTATTTGCTTAGTGTAGAATTCATAAGGCTTCAATTTTGTGTTCTCTATTGTGACGATCCGATAGGTCATTTTGAGTACTAATCCTTATTTCCGTATTTCGAGACTTCTATTAGCTCCATTTGATGTTTCTCTATCTGCGCATGCAGTCCTGTCTTTTTCCAGAAAGATTTTATGTAAAAATTTGAAGAAGACATGATTTTTGACTTTAAAAATAACTTGAGTTGACTACGGTTAACATTTTATATAAATAATTCCGGATCGGTATTTTAATGATCCTGGTGGGTCCGTATCGTGATTTGACTTATTTTGCCGAAAGTTAGTAATTTGAAGGTTTAAAAATTTCCTAGGTTTGACTGTAGGTTGACTTTATGGCTACCGGGTTCAGATTTTAATTTCGAGAATTGGTATAGGTCAGTTTTGCTATTTGAAACTTGTCTACAAAATTTGGTGCAAAGCAGAGTTGGTTTGATACGATTCAGACGCTTGGTTGTGATTTTAGAAGTTCATGAGTTTTCTTTAAAATTTCATGCATTTTGACATCCGGTTCGTAGTTAGAGATGTTATTTTGGTGTTTTGATTGCACGAGTGAGTTCGTATGATGTTATTACACTTGTGTGCATGTTTGGTGTGGAATCTGAGAGGCTCGGGTGAGTTTCGGATAGGCTGCAGACCATTTTAGATTGAGGAGATTGTTGGTTTTCAATAGTTTCTAGTATCTGGTGTGATGTGTTTCGCGATCGTGAAGCTACTCTCGCGACTCAAAGGGGAAACTTGGGCTGGGGCATAATTTTTCTTCGCAAACGCGGGGACATGGTCTCGAATGCGAAGTAGTGGTGGGCTTACCCTTCGCGAACATGACCGTCCTCTCGCGAACGCGTAGGGTTATAGGGTTTTGGGTAAAAATCTGTCTGTTACTCTTCGCGAACGCGTTCTTTGGCTCGCAAACATGAAGGCAGGGGGTTAGACTTCGTGAACGCGAAGGCCTTTTGGCCGCTGATTCTTTGTGAACACGTCAGGTTCTTCGCGAACGCGAAGAACACCTGAGGCACAGGTAGTAAAACTTTCAAAAGTCGGGATTTTCATCATTTTGCACCATTTCAAGTTTGATCTCGGCCTAGAGGCGATTTTGAAGAGGTTTTTCATCCCCTCTTCATTGGTTAGTAGATTTTAACTTGTTGTATTATATTTTTATAAACACCCATTGATTTTAACCTTTAATCTATGATTTTTTATGGTAGAAATTAGGGATTTAGGTAAAAATTGGAAATTTTGAGAAATTGAGATTTAGACCTCAAATTGAGGTGAGATTTCGAAACTAATTAAATAACCGGGCTCAGGGGTGAATGGATAATTGGGTTTTGGTCCAAATCTCAGATTTTGACTAAGCGAGACCGGGGTTGACTTTTGTTATTTTTTCCAAAATCATTAAATATTGAATTGTCTTCACTCGTGGGTAGTTTCTAAAGCCTATTTTGAATTATTTGAACTATATTTGGCTAGATTTGATTGGTTTGGAGGCTAATTATAGAGGAAAAGCCGCGGTTGAGCATTTTGATTTGGTTGCGGAGTGAGGTAAGTGTCGTGATTAACCTTGACTTGAGGGATTATGGCTTGTTGGTCTATTTGCTACGTATATTATGTGTGGGGACGACGTATATATGAGGTGACGAGTATATATGCATTGTCATTGGGTTAAAGCATGCTGGTGAAAATTGTGCCTTGTATTATATTATTTCATTGACTATGTTCTCCATGCTTACGTTAGATTATTAATTTTTAATTATTCGCCTCATATTTTTATTTATTTTGAAGATGTTGGAAATTTTGAAACTTGAGTTTGTTATCATGGTACTTTAATTGAAGTGAAATTGTTTTCTGCCTTGCATTTATTATTCGGATTTGTATTGTTTCTTGATGAGGAAGAGCGAAAAGCACGAAGGGTGTTGTCGTACCTTATTTGTGTTCATTATCATATATTAATAGGTTTTGAGGATTAAAGCACGAAGGGTGATGTCGTGCAATTGATTATTTATCATCATTTATCATACTATGGGAGGTTGAGAGTAAAAGTACGAAGGGTGATACCGTGCCATTTTATTTATGATATTACATGGTGAGGACGAGAGTAAAAGCACGAAGGGTGATGCCGTGCCATCTTTATTTCATTGCCTTATTTGATTTCTGGATTGATGATTTACTTGGTTACATTGTTGCTTATTTCAGAAGATGTTATTTGGTGATTTCGTACTTGTCATTCCTATGATATTTTCCCTTTCGCATGTCCCCTCCCAGTTAATATTTTTATTGTTCTACTTGATATTTTCTTGCTTTATATATATATATATATATATATGTGTGTGTGTGTGTGTGTGTGTGTGTGTGTGTGTGTCTTGTCATAGCCTCGGCACTACCTCCTCGAGGTTAAGCTTGACACTTACGGAGTACATTGGGTTAGTTGTACTCATGCTACACTTCTGCACTTCTTGTGCAGATACTGGTATTGATCCCAGCAGCGTCTAGTCGTGTTCTTCTCGAACTCAGCTATATTCGGAGACTTGAGGTATAGCTGCACAGTGCTCGCAACCATGAAGTCCCCTTCTTTATCTATTCTACTATTTATCTTGTCTCAAACAGTTGTATTTGCTTCGGATCATATGTGTAGTACTCTAGTTGCTCATGTATTCATGGCTCCGGATTCTGGGAGATGTTTGGATATCGTCATATGTATTTTTATTATTCCATTTCAGACTATTTCGGTATATTTTCATTAATGATTTATTTTGAATTGTTAAAATTGGTTAAATAATCTAGCTAACATTGGCTTGCTTAGCAAGTGAAATGTTAGGTGCCATCACAGTCCCGAGAGTGGAATTCTGAATTGTGACATCTATTCATATTTTTCAAGCCTTAAATCAATTAGGTTCTTCTTCGTACATATTTTCCCAACAACTACTGCAACTTACGTCTTCGGCTTCAAATAATTCACTAATTCCAGAAACAAAACTAGGTGTTATGACTGCGGAAGAGCTAGCCATAATTTTAACTTTTTGAGGAAGACACAAAAATCTCCCAAACTACTTCTGACGGGGGTGTTCAAACCAAACCGGAAAACCGCACCAAATTGAAAGTCAAGCCAAACCGATTAAAAAAATCCGATTAGGTTTGATTTGGTTTGGTTTGGTATTGAGTAAAAAAATCCGAACCAAACCGACATATAAATATATAATTTTTATATATATTTTTAAGATTTTATACAGAATTTGCTTTAAAATATATTCAGAAATATTTGGGATCTTCTCATGGGATGTAATATTTAATAGAACTATGAAGTGAATTCATTTTTATTTACTTTAAATAATGGGTTGAATCAATTTCTTATCAAGTGTTATTGAAATGCGTCAATCATCTCTTTGTTCTTCCATATTCATATGTCTTTCTCATATCTTTATTGAATTTGAAATGGTATTTCGATAAATTAAAATTAAATAGAATATATCACTATTTAGGTATCATATTGATTTTTTTGTTTAACTATTAAATTCGGTAAACCTTGAAAGCGTACATCAATGAAAAATTATTGTTAGACGACTAAGAATATAACTATCATGTGTGACTAAAGAAACTCTCCCATAAGAATACTTTAATAGATCATATGTTTGTCAATTTCTTTTTAAATTTTTACTAAACGTTTATTCACTTATCAAAATTTTATCTATAATACAAAGTAAGATTAAAATAATATTTATGTAACAAAAAAATCCGAAAAACTCGATGAAACCGAATCAATCCAAACCGATATAGTTGGTTTGCTTTGGTTTGGTTTTGATAAAAAATGAACCAACCTGGTTCATGTACACCCCTAGGAATTAACCTTGACAAACAATTAAGCTTTGACACTATTTTCATGAAACCCAGCAACAAAAAGCAGCCATAAATACTTTTCGATAAACATATCCTTTACTTATTTATTTTGATTTCAAATCCATTTTTGTCACGGTCCCATTTTTTCCACCTTAGGATGTCGATGGAATCTAGTCTCTAAGACTAGGCAAGCCTAATATTTAATAATAACTTAACAGAAATAATCAACAGAAATACTAAAACAAGACTGATAAACTCATATAGACTCCCAAAATAAGATCTCAACAACAACTCTCCCTAAATCGGTGGAACTGAGTCATAAGCTCTACAGAATAATCTAGAATGTCTACTACAACACTATCTGAATGAGAAATACAACAGAATAAAAATATAAGGGAAGGTGATTCCAAGGCCTGCGGACGCCGAGCAGGTATACCTTGAAGTCTCCGGATAATAGCTACAATTAAACACTAACGTCCAACACGGGCAAATGTACCTAGATCTGCACAAAAAGATGTGCAGAAGTCTACTATGAGTACACCACAACGGTATCCAGTAAGTATCAAGCCTAACCTCGGTAGAGTAATGACGAGGCCAGGTCAAGAAACCTACTAGGACATAATAAACAGAATGAAAACACAATAACAAGAAGTAATGGGAAGCGGAGGAATAAATAATATGAAACAAGTTAATAACATAGACTAATGACAAAATTATAAGCATAGAGATAACATAAAGGAAGAAATTTAAAGAGAACCACAATAGTCAAATACGGACAAAGCTGATAAGACAAGAAAGAATAAGAGCAACAAAAACTGTTCCACCAATAACTCGTTTCAACATGAGATGCAAAATAAGAATCACAACTGAGGTACCGCCTCGTATATAACAAGAATCACAACTGAGGTACCGCCTCGCATTCACATTTCTCAATTTCGATCACAATCTTTCCTTATATCACCGCGGGAGCCTTACGTTTAGTTCTAAAAATTATTTTTCCAGAAATAGCTACCCACGTTTTAGCCCACCTTATCACACCGCGTCGCTTCAAGTAGTTCCTCTACTAGCAACACGCGTATCAAGCCCACCTTATCTCACCGCATATATATCAAACCCAAGCCTTATAACACCGCATGTGTATCAATATCATAATAAAATCACAACTCGTACCACAAGTGCCCATATGCCACAACTTGCCAAAAGAATCAACAACATCAATACTTCCACACCAAATAGCCCATGGCTCAACCACACAATGTGTACAAGAATCTCAACAACAACAAAATAAAAGTGAATTGCTCAATAAGAAAGACATCTAAATATTTAACAACCTCGCCTCAATGTGATAACGGCTTTCTCAACATCAATACTAATAACTCAACAATAAGATATTTTACGAGATAACAACTTCAACTACAAGTAATTCAACAATTTAAAGGTGTACAAAACACAAGAAAGACAATAACTTCAACTAAAGTATATAAGAGCAAATTAGCAAGTCAGAGGTGAAACAAGTGTTAACAATGTCAAATAAAACATGTAAGGGTGGATTAGCACATGAAAGGTGGATTAACAATGGTCAAATACCAATTATAGCTCGTGTACCCACTCGCCACCTTGCGTACACGGCTTTCACATAACACAATTAGTACAAACAAACCAATTCCTAAGGGGTAGTTTCCACCCACACAAAGTTAGGCAAGACACATACCTTAACTAGGCCAACTAAACCCTCGGAAATAGCTTTTGCCCTAATTATTTGCCTCCACACGGCTCAAATCTAACAAAAATTGACTTAATATCATCAAACAACGCAAGGGAGAACAATTATAATAGATAAAGCTATGATCTTTACTCTTTTTCCAAAAAATCAATAAAAGTCAATCCGGGGCTCGCCCGGTCAAAATCCGGGTCCAAGGATAGATTCCGACTATCCATAACCCCACGAGTCCATATATATGATAAGTTTCAAAATCAGAGTCCAAATCAACTCTCAAAACTCAAATTCTTATTTTTCAAAAACTTGACAAATTTGATTCACATAAATTTGATGTTAAATGTAAGATATATTAATGAAATATAGTTGAAAATTGATTAGAATCACTTACCCAAAGTTTGTAGATGAAAATTCCCTCTCCAAATCACCTCCTACCGAGTCTAGGGTTCTAAAATGAGATGAAATCCCGACATTCCAGCCCTTATGACCAGCTCCAGATGTCGCATTTGCGACACAGGGTTCGCATTTGCGAACCCTCGCAATTGCGAATTATAGATCGCATTTGCGAACCCTGACAGCCTCAACAAAAGTCGCAATTGCAACAAAGGCTTCGCAATTTCGAAGCTGGCCACTATCGCAAATGCGACCAAATGCTCACAATTGCGAACCAGCCCTCAGGCCTGCTGACGTCACAAATGCAAAGGGGAAGTCGCATTTGCGACATTTGACCACCCCCTGTCCCCTTCGCAATTGCAAGGCTAGTGCTCTCAATTAGGATAACTGAGCACCAGCACACCGGCAATTACATTTTCAGTTCAAACCATTTCGAAACATGTCTGAAACTCATCCGAGTCCTCAGGGCTCCAGACTAAACATCCACACAAGTCTAGAAATATCATACAAACTCGCTCACGTGATCAAAACAAAAAAATAACATCTAGAACTACAAATTGGACACCAAAACGGATAAATTTCAAAGTAAACTTCAAGAACTTCTAGAATTGCGACTAAGCGTCCGCATCCTACCAATTCAACTCCAAATGATACCAAATTTTGCAGACATGTTCTAAATAGCATAGCAGACCTATTCCAAGTCCCAAAACCAAGTTACGATCCCGATAGTCAAAAGTCAACCTATGGTCAAACTTCTAAACTTCAAATTGCCAAATTTCGGCAAAGCAACACAAATCAACCTAAGAACTTCCGAATTCGTTTCCGGGCATACGCCCAAGTGTAAAATCATAGTACGAAGCTATCGGAGGAATCAAAACACCGTTCCGGGGTCATTTTCATAAAAGTCAAAGTTTGGTCAACATTTCTAACTTAAGCTTCTAAGTCAAGAACTAAAGGGTCCAAATCAACCCGAAATCTTCCCGGAACGAAAATAATCAGCCATGTAAATCATGAAACCATAAACACACATGTGTGAAGTATCAAAAAGTTGAAACGAAGCGCAATTACAAAAAATAACCAATCGGGTCATTACATTCTCCCCATCTTAAAACCAACATTCATCCTCGAACGTGCTTAAGGACATACCTGAAGTGATGAATAGATGAGGATAATGACTCCGCATGTCGTGCTCGATCTCCTAAATCGCCTCCTCGGCCGGATGACCCCTCCATTGAACCTTCACTGAAGCAATGTTCTTTGATCTCAACTTCCGGACCTGTCTATCCTAGATAGCCACCAGCTCCTCAATATAAGTCAAATCCTTGTCCAATTGGACTGAGCTCAAGTCTAAGCATGAGACGAATCACCATAATACTTCTGGAACATTGAAACATGGAACATCGAATGAACTGCAGATAAGGTAGGTGGCAATGCAAGCTTGTAGGCCACCTCATCGACTCTCTCAAGGATCTCAAAAGGACCGATATACCTAGGGCTCAACTTGCCCTTCTTACCGAACCTCATCACACCCTTCATGGGTGAAACTCGGAGCAAAACTCGCTCTCCAACCATGGAGGCAACATCACGAACTCTCCGATCGGCATAACTCTTCTGTCTAGACTAGGCTACATGAAGCTGATCCCGACTCAACTTGACCTTCTCCAAGGCATCTCGAACCAAATCTGTGCCTAACAACCTAGCCTCTCTTGTCTCTAACGAACCAACTAGAGAACTACACTGTCTCCCATATAGGGCCTCGTAAGGAGCCATCTGAATACTCGATTGGTAGCTGTTATTGTTAGCAAACTCTGTGAGCGACAAAAGCTGATCCTAATAACCACCGAACCCCATAACACAGGCACGAAGCATATCCTCTAATATCTGAATGGTGCGCTCGGATAGTCTGTCCATCTGTGTCACGACCCAACTGGAGGGTCATGACTAGCACCCGGGCCATACTTGCCGAGCACCAACGTACATTTTATCTAACCTTCCTTATTATCTTTAAGGGCCGACAAGATCAATATAAATAGTAGACATGGATCATGAACATCCAACAATGAAAGATAATGTCATGAACATACATAACATGGGACGACAAGACTGTCAAAAAACTATATATAAGGTACGAGCTATCATGATACCATGAAAGACTATACAACAAAAATCAGCCGAAAAGGCATTCTAAACCATAGATAAGTCGACACCTGTCTATGAGCCTCTAAAGGAACATAAGTGCTACAACATTGCCGGAACAGGGCCCTGACATACCCATAATGTCTATAACAAAAATGCATACCAAGACCACGACAAGTCCGGAGAAGGGATCTCGCCAATAACCGCTGAACTGGACAGCCTACTGTGGTGGGGGAGCTACGTCTACCTATCTATCAGGACCTGCAGCACGACATGCAGCGTCCACAAATAAAAAGGACGTCAGTACGAATAAAGTACTGAGTATGTGAGGCAAGAAAGCATAAGTAAGAACAGTAATGTAAACAGGGATAGAGAATATACAACCTGTGACATCTGGGTACCTCTGAGGGCTACTGACATGAAATACATGATACATACATATATATACATAAACTTTTAAAACATATGCCTTTGTGGGCATCACCATCATCATATCGTACCCGGCCATAATAGGCTCGGTAAAACGTACCCGGCCATCATAGGGCTCGGTAGAATCGTACCCGGCCACGTGGAGCTCGGTAAAACCCAACTGATCAGTGGTTGCACAATAGGTGCCGTACCCGGCCGACTATAGCGCGGCTCGGTAGAGTAAAATAGATACATATATATGATGCATGCTGGATTCATTGGAATCACATTTTGAACCTTTCGGAGTGACATAAGGTTGGTATCCTTCGTACACGTTATTAGGATTAACTCTTCATCCAGAATCTTATAAGAATAAGGAACTACCAACAACATTGATAATATAAGAATAAGAGAAGTAACATCAATATCAATCGTTTCATAAGAAGGGCAGCAATGTAAGTACTGCTAGCTTCTAAGAGTAGAGTATCTTTGGGAGCTCGTTCATTACATTATGTTCAATCGGAGTCGTGCAAAAGAATGAAGGGGATAACCTCACATACCTTGTATATACTGCCCAACCTCAAGCTATGCAAATGTCACGACTCCTTAGTCTACAATAAGACAAATGACACTATCATTATCGTTTAAGCGTCGTAACTATTATGTATCGACCACAACCTATTTTATGATGAAACGGACAGCACCTCCCCTATTTATATGAATTCCCACAAGTCAATACAATCACCAAACAGCCCAAACAACATCATTAATAATCATATTGAGCCTCCAAAATAGTCCACCAACCAACAACATTACTACCAAGCCTTTCGATATATATTTCACAAGTTCTAGCTTCAACGACTTAGCTGCAACTTGGATAATCTTAAATATATATAGAGTAAGAGGTTCCTTACCTTTAAACAGAAAGAACAACTCCAATTTGACCTTAATTTTCCACGAAATATCCCTTCAATTCTGCCACAAGAACAAGGAAGCGAAACTAGCAATTAATTCGGGTTTTTCGGCACTAGAATTACTTTAGAAGACTTGAAATCACCTAGGGTTGATATTAAAAACTTTAAGGTGTATTTACAGGACATAAAACACTTAAAACAACCTCCCACACGAGCTGGAACAAAACAAAAATCAGCAACAACAAGAAGAACAAGAAACTTACTAGCGCCACGGGATTCCCGATATTTGATTTGTGTTGTTTGCCCTTTGTTTGGGTCTTGGATCATGAGAGAACCTTGAGAGACTGTTTTTAGGGTTATAAGGTCTGAATATACTGAAAAATAATGACTTAAAACGGGGTTGAGGTATCTTATATATGTCCATATGTCTTAAACCGCCTTTGTGGGCCCCATAGAGAGCAGCTTGGTGCACTCTCGCGAAAACGCGAATATCTCTCTATTCCAAGATCGTATCGACGAACGGTTTAATGCGTTCGAAACTAGACTCATAGATCTTCAATTTGATAGGTAGATAACCCCATAATTCCAAGTACATTGGGAGAAAAATGCAGTAACATTTGACCTAAAGTTTAAGTAAAATTATAAACCTAGGTTGCGACAACTTTTATCGACTTTTATTTCATAACTCGCTTGACTTCAAGACTTATGATGAGGATATTATATGATTCAAATACATTAAAACAAGACCTCTTGGGACAATTAATCACCTCTAGTGTTACCCGAAAATACGGGTTACAACATCCTTGATTCGTTTAACTTCAAATACTTGTTAACCACTCTTATACACCCTTGTATCGTTTAAGACCAATAGGATTAACTTCTTATCATCTCAAAGATAATCTCTTCTTGGATTTACGTCGACTAACTTACGGCGTGATCTATGGTATGCGAATTTGGGTTGTAACACCCTCTCCCCCTTAGGAACATTCGTCCTCGAATGTAAGGGTTTATGGGGTGTCTAACTCATTGTGGATTCCGACGGAGATTTCCGGCTGAGTTTCCCCTATAAAATGGACACTAGCCAAACTTGCAAGCAGTTAAACCTAACCTATGGCCTTACAAGACTATACAAAGCATTATGGATATGTACATTATCTGCATATTACCATTTTGTATTAAAAAAAGAGTATTCACAAGCTTATTGCTTACCTCATAGAGCCGTTTCACCTTATAATGCATCCTTCTTTCCCCCGGCATCCTCGTTATCTTCACTCTGGAATAGGTAAGGGTATTTAGACTTCATCTCCTCTTCTACTTCCCATGTCATTTCTTCTATATTCTTGTTCCTCCATAATACTTTCACGGAAGCTACATCCTTTGTTCTCAGCTTGCGGACTTGTCGATCTAATATAGCCACTGGCACTTCATCATATGATAGATCCTTTGTAACTTGTACATCTTTGATAGGGACGACCCGAGAAGGGTCTCCAATACATTTCCTCAACATAGATACATGGAATACTGGGTGGACAAATTCCAATTCAGATGGCAATTCTAACTCGTAAGCAACCAGTCCAATTTGTCGAAGAATTTTGTACGGCCCAATATACCGCGGACTCAACTTACCCTTCTTCCCAAAATGCATAACACCCTTCATCGGCGAGATCTTTAGGAAAACCCAATCACTAACCTCAAATTCCAGATCACGACGTCGGACGTCGGAATAAGACTTTTGCCTGCTTTGTGCCGTCCTCAGTCGCTCTTGTATCACTTTCACCTTCTCAATGGCTTGGTGAATCAAATCTGGCCCATATAATTCTGTCTCACCGACTTCGAACCATCCAACTGGTGATCTACATCTCCTCCCGTACAGTGCCTCATACGGGGCCATTTTAATACTGGAATGGTAGCTATTATTGTAGGCAAATTCTATAAGTGCCAGATGGTCATCCCAATTCCCCTTGAAATCTAGAACACATGCTCGTAGCATATCTTCAAGCGTCTGGATGGTACGTTCAGCCTGTCCGTCAGTCTGCGGATGGAATGCAGTGCTGAGATTTACTTGTGTGCCTAAACCCTTCTGAAAAGACCTCCAAAAGTTAGCCGTAAATTGAGCTCCTCGGTTTGATATAATAGATACCGGCACACCATGAAGCCTAACAATCTCCTTGATATACAACTTCGCATAATCTTCAGCCGTGTAAGTTGTCTTAACTGGCAGAAAATGGGCAGATTTTGTAAGTCGATCAACTATCACCCAGATGGAGTCAAACTTATGATAAGAGCGAGGTAATCCAATAATGAAGTCCATATTAATCACCTCCCATTTCCAGGTCGGAATCTCTATATTCTGAATCAATCCACTAGGTTTCTGATGCTCGATCTTTACTTGTTGACAATTAGGACACTGGGCTACAAATTCTGCAATAGACTTCTTCATGTTATCCCACCAATACTGCTCCTTAACGTCATGATACATCTTTGTCGAGCCAGGATGGATAGAATATCGGGACTGGTGAATCTCAATCATAATCTTCTCTCGCAACCCTGCCACACTAGGTACACATAATCGGCCCTGGTATCTCAGTGTCCCATCTCCTCCGATCTTGAAAGCTGTAATCTTACACTGCTGAATTCCCTCTCTCAATCTTACTAAGGTAGGATCTTCATATTGTCGTTCTTTTACCTCGGCTACCAAAGATGATTCTGCTGTATTCTGTACAGTAACACCTCCGTCATCAGAGTCCAACAATCTGATTCTCATATTGGCCAGCTGGTGAAGCTCTTTGGTCAACCCTTGTCTACCTGCCTTAATATGTATTAAGCTTCCCATTGACTTACGGCTGAGAGCGTCTGCCACAACATTAGCTTTACCGGGATGGTACAATATCTCAACATCGTAGTCTTTCAGTAATTCAAGCCACCTACGCTGCCTCAAATTCAACTCCTTCTGCTTGAAGATGTATTGTAAACTCTTGTGATCTGTGTAGATGTCAACATGGACGCCGTATAAGTAGTGCCGCCATATCTTCAAAGCATATATTACTGCAGCCAATTCCAAATCATGAGTCGGGCAATTCTTTTCATGCTTCTTCAATTGTCTTGATGCATAAGCAATCACCTTCCCACGTTGCATCAATACGCACCCCAAACCTATACCTGAGGCATCACAATATACCACATAACCTTCTGTTCCTTCTGGGAGAGTGAACACTGGCGCGGATGTCAATCGATTCTTTAGCTCCTGAAAACTATATTCACAAGCATCAGACCACTGGAACTTGGTAGCTTTCTGCGTTAACTTAGTCAATGGTGCTGATATAGAGGAAAACCCTTCTACAAACTGCCTATAATATCCTGCTAGCCCCAGGAAGCTGCGGACTTCTGACGGTGTTGTAGGTCTCGGCCAATTCTTCACTGCATCGATCTTCTGAGTGTCGACACTAATACCCTCATCAGATATCACATGGCCAAGGAATGCTACTGAGTTCAGCCAGAATTCACATTTAGAGAGCTTAGCATATAACTTATGATCCTGAAGGGTCTGTAATACTATCCGCAAGTGGCCCGCATGTTCCGCCTCCGAACGAGAATACACCAGAATGTCATCAATGAATACGATCACGAACACATCAAGATAGGGCCTGAATACACTATTCATGAGATCCATAAAAGCTGCTGGGGCATTTGTTAGCCCGAACGACATCACCAAGAACTCAAAATGCCCATATCTTGTCCGGAAGGCCGTCTTTGGAATATCCTTCTCCTTAACCCTCACCTGATGATACCCTGAACGCAAGTCAATCTTGGAGAAATACTTGGCACCCTGGAGTTGGTCAAACAGGTCATCAATTCTTGGAAGTGGATACTTGTTCTTTATTGTAAACTTATTCAACTGTCGATAATCGATACACATCCTTAACGACCCATCTTTCTTCCGCACGAACAAGACTGGCGCACCCCAAGGTGAAGTGCTAGGCCTAATGAAACCCTTATCCAGCAAGTCCTTCAACTGTGCCTTCAACTCTCGCAACTCTGCCGGGGCCATCCTGTATGGAGGGATAGAGATCGGTTGAGTGTCAGGCAATGCATCAATGCTAAACTCAATCTCCCTTTCAGGAGGAAGGCCTGGGAGTTCATCTGGGAAAACATCTGGAAATTCATTGACCACGGGGATTAATTGTAGAGTAGGCGGCTTCGCCTCCGCATCCCTAACGCGAACAAGATGATAAATGTAACCTTTTGAGATCATCTTCCTTGCCTTAAGATAGGAAATAAACCTACCTTTCGGCGTAGCAATGTTCCCCTTCCATTCAATGGCGGGTTCACAAGGAAACTGAAACCTAACCATCTTCGTACGACAGTCAACATTTGCATAGCATGAGGCCAACCAGTCCATTCCCATTATCACATCGAAATCAACCATTTCTAACTCAAATAAATTTGCCGAGGTTTGATGACTACAAATCATCACAGTGCAACCTTTATATACCCTTCTAGCAATCACAGAATCTCCTATCGGAGTGGATACCGCAAGTGGTTTACTTATCAATTCAGGTTCAATGCCAAACTTATTAGCCACAAAGGGTGTAACATATGATAAGGTAGATCCTGGATCAATTAGCGCATATACATCATAAGAAAACACAGACAATATACCTGTAACAACATCCGGAGATGACTCGAGATCTTGTCGACCTATTAGAGCATAGGTTCGATTTTGAGCACCACTCGAACTCGGCACTGAACCTCTACCTCTACCACGACCTGTCGACTGTGGAAAACCTTGTGCTAGAGGTCAAACTGATGAGGAAGAACCAGACCCAGATCCAGTCGGTTGAGCCATACCACCACCTCCTCTGTTAGGACAATCCCGCATCATATGGCCATGCTGTCCGCAAGAATAGCATGCATCGGAACCTCGACGGCACAGTCCAAAGTGGGCCTTGCCGCACTGATCACAACGAGGTGTTGGGGGTCTCGTCTGACTAGTATCTCTATGAAATTGTGAGCCTGATGCCCTTAAACTCTAACCTGAACCAGAATAGGTAAATCGATCATACCGAGGCCTCTGAAACTTTGGAGGAGCACTAGCTACAGGTGGCGCCGAACTCCTCGAAGATTGGGGCTGCCTCTGAACTCATCAGAATACCCTGCAAATCTCGCCCTCTTATGCTGGCCCCTATCCTGCTCCCTATCTGCCCTTTGGTGGCGCTTACAATCCTCTAGGGTCTGGGCATAAGCCTGAATACAGGAAATATCCATGCCCTCTACCAAGGAGGCTGTTGTGCACTCATTTATCAGGTGTGGTCCCAACCCGTTCACGAACAGATGCACCCTATCACTCATCTCGGCCACCATATGGGGAGCATACCTTGCTAAAGAATCAAACTATATACTATACTCTCGTACACTCATATTACCCTGTCGAAGGTTCAAGAACTTATCAGCTCTAGCTCGTCGTATCTTAACTGGCAAGTAGTGACGAAGAAAGGCCTCAGAAAATTTCTTCCACACGGCTGGAGGAGCGTTCGGGCCCCTAGATCTCTCCCAACTATCATACCAGAAAACCGCTAAATCCTGTAACCGATAAGAAGCCAACTCTACTGCCTCCGTATCACTAGCATGCATAACCCGCAATGTACGATGAATCTGATCAATAAATGTTTGTGGGTCCTCCTTGGGGTCTGATCCGGTAAACACTAGAGGGTCTAGATTAATAAAATCACGAACTCTCGCACTAACCGGTTTATCAGTAGCACCAGTATTCTACCTCTGAGCCTGAGCAGCTACCAAGCTAGTCAACAATTGCACCGCACTGCGCATATCGTGGTATGTAGTGCTAGACGGAGGATATGGATGTACTGGGTGCCTCCTAATATCCTCTGGAGGAGACGGAGAGGTATGAGACGGCATCTCACTCTAAGCCTCACTTTGGCCTGCTCTGGCTGGAGGCACCTGAATGTTACCCTCTCCCACAGCTGTATCAAGCCGTTTACTAATTGCTTGCTTCCTAGTCCAAGGCATCGCTGAAAGAAAACAAGGTGAATATTAGATATGAACACTTACTACTCAACTCTACGCACGATCTAGATTCAGGAAGAAGGTAACAACCCTAGATGTCACGTAGCCTCCTGATTATAAATGTGGCGTGCTACACATCCATAATCAAAACTCTACTAGACACGGCTCATAGACATCCCCTAGGACAGACTTGCTCTGATACCAAGTTTGTCACGACCCAACTGGAGGGTCATGACTAGCACCCGGGCCATACTTGCCGAGCACCAACGTACATTTTATCTAACCTTCCTTATTATCTTTAAGGGCCGACAAGATCAATATAAATAGTAGACATGGATCATGAACATCCAACAATGAAAGATAATGTCATGAACATACATAACATGGGACGACAAGACTGTCAAGAAACTATATATAAGGTACGAGCTATCATGATGCCATGAAAGACTATACAACAAAAATCAGCCGAAAAGGCATTCTAAACCATACATAAGTCGACACCTGTCTATGAGCCTCTAAAGGAACATAAGTGCTACAACATTGCCGGAACAGGGCCCCGACATACCCATAATGTCTATAACAAAAATGCATACCAAGACCACGGCAAGTCCGGAGAAGGGATCTCGCCAATAACCGCTGAACTGGACAGCCTACTGTGGTGGGGGAGCTACGTCTACCTGTCTATCAGGACCTGCAGCACGACATGCAGCGTCCACAAATAAAAAGGACGTCAGTACGAATAAAGTACTGAGTATGTGAGGCAAGAAAGCATAAGTAAGAACAGTAATGTAAACAGGGATAGAGAATATACAACCTGTGACATCTGGGTACCTCTGAGGGCTACTGACATGAAATACATGATACATACATATATATACATAAACTTTTAAAACATACGCCTTTGTGGGCATCACCATCATCATATCGTACCCGGCCATAATAGGCTCGGTAAAACGTACCCGGCCATCATAGGGCTCGGTAGAATCGTACCCGGCCACGTGGAGCTCGGTAAAACCCAACTGATCAGTGGTTGCACAATAGGTGCCGTACCCGGCCGACTATAGCGCGGCTCGGTAGAGTAAAATAGATACATATATATGATGCATGCTGGACTCATTGGAATCACATTTTGAACCTTTCGGAGTGACATAAGGTTGGTATCCTTCGTACACGTTATTAGGATTAACTCTTCATCAAGAATCTTATAAGAATCAGGAACTACCAACAACATTGATAATATAAGAATAAGAGAAGTAACATCAATATCAATCGTTTCATAAGAAAGGGCAGCAATGTAAGTACTGCTAGCTTCTAAGAGTAGAGTATCTTTGGGAGCTCGTTCATTACATTATGTTCAATCGGAGTCGTGAAAAAGAATGAAGGGGATAGCCTCACATACCTTGTATATACTGCCCAACCTCAAGCTATGCAAATGTCATGACTCCTTAGTCTACAATAAGATAAATGACACTATCATTATCGTTTAAGCGTCGTAACTATTATGTATCGACCACAACCTATTTTACGATGAAACGGACAGCACCTCCCCTATTTATATGAATTCCCACAAGTCAATACAATCACCAAACAGCCCAAACAACATCATTAATAATCATATTGAGCCTCCAAAACAGTCCACCAACCAACAACATTACTACCAAGCCTTTCGATATATATTTCACAAGTTCTAGCTTCAACGACTTAGCTGCAACTTGGATAATCTTAAATATATATAGAGTAAGAGGTTCCTTACCTTTAAACAGAAAGAACAACTCCAATTTGACCTTAATTTTCTACGAAATATCCCTTCAATTCTGCCACAAGAACAAGGAAGCGAAACTAGCAATTAATTCGGGTTTTTCGGCACTAGAATTACTTTAGAAGACTTGAAATCACCTAGGGTTGATATTAAAAACTTTAAGGTGTATTTACAGGACATAAAACACTTAAAACAACTCCCACACGAGCTGGAACAACACAAAAATCAGCAACAACAAGAAGAACAAGAAACTTACTAGCGCCACGGGATTCCCGATATTTGATTTGTGTTGTTTGCCCTTTGTTTGGGTCTTGGATCATGAGAGAACCTTGAGAGACTGTTTTTAGGGTTATAAGGTCTGAATATACTGAAAAATAATGACTTAAAACGGGGTTGAGGTATCTTATATATGTCCATATGTCTTAAACCGCCTTTGTGGGCCCCATAGAGAGCAGCTTGGCGCACTCTCGCGAAAACGCGAATATCTCTCTATTCCGAGATCGTATCGATGAACGGTTTAATGCGTTGGAAACTAGACTCATAGATCTTCAATTTGATAGGTAGATCACCCCATAATTCCAAGCACATTGGGAGAACAATGCAGTAACATTTGACCTAAAGTTTAAGTAAAATTATAAACCTAGGTTGCGACAACTTTTATCGACTTTTGTTTCATAACTCGCTTGACTTCAAGAATTATGATGAGGATATTATATGATTCAAATACATTAAAACAAGACCTCTTGGGACAATTAATCACCTCTAGTGTTACCCAAAAATACGGGTTACAACATCCTTGATTCGTTTAACTTCAAATACTTGTTAACCACTCTTATACACCCTTGTATCGTTTAAGACCAATAGGATTAACTTCTTATCATCTCAAAGATAATCTCTTCTTGGATTTACGTCGACTAACTTACGGCGTGATCTATGGTATGCGAATTTGGGTTGTAACAATCTGGGGGTGAAATGTTGTACTCAACTCAACCCGTGTGCCTAAATCATGCTGTACAACTCTCTAGAAATGTGATGTGAACTGCGTACCTCGATCGGAGATAATGGATACCGACACACTATGAAGTCGTACAATCCCACAGAAATAGATGTGAGCTAGCTGCTATGAAGAATAGGCGGTCACCACCGGAATGAAATGAGTTGTTTTGGTCAACCTGTCCACAATCACCCATACTGCGTCAAATTTCTTCTATGTCCGTGGGATCCCAATAACGAAATCCATGATAACACGCTCCCATTTCCACTCGGCAATCTCAAGTCTCTGAAGCAAGCTGCCTAGCCTCTGATGCTCATACTTCACTTGATGACAATTTAGGAACCAAGCTACATACTCCGCTATATCTTTCTTCATTCTCCTCTACTAATAGTGTTGCCTTAAATCCTGATACATCTTAGCGGCACCCGGATGAATGGAGTAACGCGAACTATGGGCCTCCTCAAGGATCATCTCACACAACCCATCCACATTGGTCACACATAATCGGCCCTGCATCCACAACACACTGCCATCTCCAATAGAAATCTCCTTGTCATCATCGTGATGTACCATGTGCTTAAGGACAAGAAAATGGGGGTCGTCATACTGACACTCTCTGATGCGTTCATATAAGGAAGAGCGAGGAACCACGCAAGAAAGAACACGACTGGGCTCTAAAACATCCAATCTAACAAACTGAATGGCCAAAGCCTGAACATCAAGGGCTAGTGGTCTCTCTCTTGCCCGTAGATGTGCTAAACTTCCCAAGCTCTCCGCCTTTCCACTTAAGGCATCGGCCACCACATTGGCCTTCCCGAGATGATATAGATTAGTGATATCATAGTATTTAAGTAACTCTAACCATCTCCACTGCCGCAAGTTAAGATCTTTTTATTTGAACATGTGTTGTAGTCTCCGGTGGTCCGTATAGACCTCACAAGGGACACCGTATAAATACTGCGGCCAAATCTTCAATGCATGAACAATAGCTGCCAATTTCAATTATGGACAGGATAATTCTTCTCATGGACCTTCAACTATCGAGACATATAGGCAATCACCCTACCATCTTGTATCAATATCGCGCCAAGCCCAACACGTGACGCATCATAATACATGGTGTAAGATCCTGAACCCGCAGGCAACACTAACACCGGGGCTGTAGTCAAAGCAATCTTGAGATTTTGAATGCTCGCTTCACACTCCTCGGACCATCTGAAAGGAGCACCCTTCTGGGTCAATCTAGTCATAGGTGCAGTAATAGATGAGAAACTCTCTACGAAACAACGATAATACCCGACCAAACTAAGAAAACTCTGAATCTCAGTAGTTGAAGACGGTCTGGGCCAAATCTGAACTGCCTCAATCTTCTTCGGATCTACCTTGATCCCCTCACTCGGCACCACATGACCCAAAAATGCCATTGAATCAAGCCAGAATTCACACTTTGAGAATTTCGCATACAACTTCTTCTCTCTCAAGGTCTGGAGCACAACCCTCAGATGCTGCTCATGATCCTCCCGACTGTGGGATTACACCATGATGTCGTCAATAAACACAATGACAAATGAATCAAGATATGGCTGGAATACACTGTTCATCATGTGCATAAATGTTGCTGGGGTGTTGGTCAGCCGAAATGACATTACAAGGAACTCTTAGTGACCATACCGAGTCCTAAAGGCAGTCTTCAGAATATCCGGATCCCGAATCTTCAGCTAATGATACCCTAACCGCAAATCAATCTTTGAGAACACTCTAGCACCCTGTAGCTGATCAAATAAGTCATCAATGTACGGTAATGGATACATGTTCTTCACTGTAACCTTGTTTAACTGCCGATAAGTAGAACCATCCTTCTTCTTCACAAACAAAATTGGTGCATACCAAGGCGACATACTAGGCCAAATGAAATCCTTATCAATCAACTCTTACAGCTGCTCCTTTAACTCCTTCAACTCCGCTGATGCAATATGATAGGGTGGAATAGAAATGGGATGAGTGACCTGCAATAAGTCAATACCAAAATCAATATCCCTATTGGGCGGAATGCCTGTAAGATCTGCTGGAAATATATCTGCTAGATATGCATTACACCTTTTCTCAACCATTCGTTGGGCCTTTAGAAAGGACACAACCCTGCTCGGGACATAATCCAATGTACCCCTCCACTCTAACCGTGGCAAACCTAGCATAGCCAATGTCACAGTCTTGGCATGACAATATAGAATAACATGATAGGGAGACAACCAGTCCATGAACAAGATCACATCAAAGTCTACCATATTGAGTAGTAATATATCAACTCTGGTCTCAAACCACCAATAAGAACTAAACACGGCCGATACACACGGTCTTTTCAATAGAATCTCCCACAGGCGTGGACACATAAATAGGAGAACTCAAAGAATCGCGTGATATATCCAAATACGGAGCAAAGTAAGATGCCACATATGAATAAGTGGATCCTGGATCAAATAAGACTGATGCATCTCTATGACAAATCGGAACCATACCTGTGATGACTGCGTCCGAAGCAACTACCTCCGTCCTACCCGGAAAAGCATAGAATCTGGCCTGGCCTCCCCTTCTAGGGCGATCTCTACCCGCCTGACCCCTGCCCCTAGCTAGAGAGGTGGCATGGTAACTGGGGTAGCAACCATGGCCTGGAAAGTCTATGGACCTGGCTGAATACGTGGAGCTTGAGTAGTCTGTGGAGGTGTAACCCTCTTGAGTCTGGGGCAGTCTCTCACCATATGACGGGTATCACCACACTCAAAGCAAGTTCTCAGTAGATGTGGTTGTTGGGACTGGCTCGAGCCTGGTCGGCTAGACTGACCGCTGAAGGCACCCCGTGCAGGAGGTGCACTAGCAAGTGGCTAAGAAAAGTGTGCAACCTGAGACCTCAGAATAACCAGAGCACCACTAGAAGTTGGAAGTGCTGAATGAACTGGACGGCTCACATAGCCTCTACCATGACGGGCTGCAACTGGGGGCGGGCACCACTATATCCGCCAGAATCTCGAGGCCTTTTAGCCTCTCTGTCCTTTCTCTCACCTCCCTGCATACCCTCCAACCTCTGTGCGATCTATACCACCTGCTGGTATGGGGTATCTGTCTCTAACTCTCGAGCCATGATGAATTTGATACCATAGTTGCGCCCCTCAAGGAACTAATGGGCTCACTCTCTGACTGCAAAAACCAAGGCAGGTGCATGTCTAGACAAATCATTGAATCTGACAGCATACTCTGACACTATCATAGTACCCTGGTGCAACTGATCAAACTCTACGCGCCATGCATCCTGAAGGGTCTGGGAAACAAACTCTCTCAAGAATATCTCTGAAAACTGAGTCCATGTAAGTGAAGCTGCATCGGCTGGGCTACCCTCCTCGTAAGCCCACCGCCACTGATACGCTGCTCCTGATAGGTGGAATGTAGTAAAAGAAACTCTGCTCGTCTCCACAATACCCATGGTGCGGAGAATATGATGGCACTTCTCTAGAAAATCATGCACATCCTCTGAAGCTAAGCCACTGAAAGTAGGAGGATGATACTTCTTGAACCTCTCAAGTCTAAGCTGCTCCTCCTCAGATACCACTGCCCTAACCTTGGGTTGAACCATAACAACAGGTTGAGATGGCATAACCTCTGGGACCTGATTAACATGGACCCGCTACTCTGGAGTGCGGGACGTGGGAGTCTGAGGTCCTCCCTCAGCCTGAGATGTGGCTGGTGCAAATGGAATCAAACTCGCCTAAGCTAGAGTACCGAACATGCTCAAAATTTGTGCGAGGGTCTCCTGAAGTACAGGGGTGGTAACAGGATCCTCGGGTGTCTGTCCCCCCAACTGGAGCTACTGGTGGCTCCTATGTCACAGCTCGGGCAAGTGCTCTAGCTGCACCATGTTCCCATCATCGGCCTCTACCCCGTCCACGGCCTCTTACGGCTCTAGCAGGGGGCGTGGGTGTCTGATCGTCGGATCCAGCAGTTCATGTCCTCACCATTTATGAGAGAATAGAAAGTTAAAGATGTGCATTTCAAAGTCAACCAATTCACACGATAAGGAATCAACGAAGTGGAGCTTTTGTAACAGTTCTGTATCCTCTCGAAGATAAGTACAAACATCTCTCTACTACAACACTGTCTGAATGATAAATGCAACATAATGAAAAGATAAGGGAAGGTGACTCCGAGGCCTACGGATGTTGAGCAGGTATACCTTGAAGTCTCCGGATAACAGCTACAATCAAGCACTAACGTCCAGCACGGGCAGACTACCTGGATCTGCAAAAAAGGATGTGTAGAAGCGTAGTATGAGTACACCACAATAGTACCCAGTAAGTATCAAGCCTAACCTCAATAGAATAGTGACGAGGCCAGGTCAAGACACCTAATAGGACATAATAAACTGATTGAAAATATAATAACGAGAAGTAATGGGAAGCGGATGAATAAATGATACGAATAAATGATGTGACAACAAATGATAACAGAGACTGAGCTATGATATGCAAATTAATGAATATGATTGAGTATGCAATTGCAATTTAAGCAAATAACTCACAGCAGAAATGACCTCACTAGGTCCTAATAGAATAAGTATTTGGCATAAACATGATTTCTAACATGGATCACAGCTCAATTACTCTAACACGTAGGAATTTCATGGATAGAAACAAGATGGATAACTACACAGTACCATAGAATCAACTGAGTCATAATTCACATGGTGCACGCCCACACGCCCGTGACCTAGCATGTGCGTCACATCAGCACCAACACATAACACGTATATTCAGGGATTCATACCCTCAGCACCAAGTTTAGAAGTGTTACTTACATCAAACAAGCCGAATTAAAATACCGAGCAAGCTAAACAATGCTCCAGAAATGCCATCCCGCGCGTACCGACCTCTGAACAACTCGAAACTAGTCAAAAGCAACTCAAGAACATCAAATAATGCCAAAGGAAACAAATTCAATCGATAAAGGTGGAATCTTTAATCAAAAGCCCAAAGTCAACTAAAAAATCAAACTTGGGCCCGCATCTCAAAATCCGACGATACTCACAAAATCCGACAACCCATTCAATTACGAGTCCAACCATACTAGTTTCACTCAAATCCGACTCTGAATCGATGTTCAAAACTCAAAAATTCACTTTATGAAATTAAAGACAAAACCCCCCAAATTTCACTTTGAAATCATCAATCAAATGCCAAAACAAAGATGGATTCATGAAATACAACCAAAACCGAGTATAGAACACTTACACCAATCCATGTGATGAAAATCGCCTCCAAAATCGCCCATTTGACCTTATAATGAAGGAGATATGTTGGTTTCAATATTTGGAAATAGTGCATATTTTTAAATACGAATTCAGTGGAAATTTCGTAATTAATCTGAAAAACTTGGCAACCCAATTCTTAGTAAAATGACCATAAATTCCTTATACGATGTCGAAACTAGATGATATCATTTGATATGATTCCAAAATTACGATACGGGTCTAATGCTTCAATCAAAAAATAGAAACTGGAGCTCATTTGCTTAATGTTGTACCATTTATGCTTGAAAAAGTGACGTCGAAACATAAAAACGAGTGCAACCCAACCCAAACCTATCCGAAACTCACCCGAGCCCCTCGGGACCCCGTCCGAACATACCAACAAGTCCCATAACATAACACGGATATATTTGAGGCCTCAAATCGCGCATAACAATATCAAAACCATGAATCGCACCTCAAATAAAACTTAATGAACTTTTGAACTTTCAACTTCCAAAACTCGTGCCGAACCATATCAAATCAACTCGGAATGACCTCAAATTTTGCACACAAGTCTGAAATGACATAAAAACGCTATTCCAGTTCTCGGAACCACAATTCGAACACGATATCATCAAAGTCAATGTCCAGTCAAACTTATGAACATTCCAAACCTTCAAATTGCCAACTTTCGCCAATTAGTTCCAAAACTTTCTAGAAACATCGAAAGCAAATCCGGGCATATGACCAAGTCCAAATTCACCATACGGACCTAGTGAAATCATTAAAACTCCGATCCGGGGTCAAATACATAAAAGCCAAACTTGGTCAATTCTTCCAACTTAAAACTTTCTAGTTGAGAATCATTCTTCCAAATCAATCCTGAATCCTGAAAACCAAAATTGACAATTCACATAAGTCATAATACATCATATGAAGCTACTCAAGACTTCAAACAGCTGAACAGAATGCAAATGTTCAAAACGACAGGTTGGGTCGTTACATTCTCCCCCACTTAAACATGCATTCGTCCTCGAACGTACCAAGAGTCGTCCCAAAGCCATCAATTCACTGTGCAACCTTACCATGCACCAACCCAGGGGTGATCCCACGTCACCCCAATCCATGTAAGGCTGATAATACAACATAACTGAAGATCATTACTTTAATCTTAGTCCGTAAGCCTTAGAACCCAATTCCAACATCAGGATTTCCTTACAAGACTCGAATCGCGCATCTTCACACTATATAAGTCTGAACAAGCTGTATCAACCATAACCATAACCCAAGATGTAATCACATGATATACCACATAACTCGCATATTCGTAGCAACAATTCCCGATCACAGTAGCTTCTCAAAACAAACCTGATACCGGTAGTAAACCTCATATCAAATAAAACCTCATTCAAAATCTGCGTACACTGCCGAGATAAAAGAAACATGCAGAAACTCATAACCACTCATCAAATCAACAAGTCATGGAGATCTCTCTCTCTCTCTCTCTCTCTCTCTCTCTCTCTCGTCCTACAAAACTCAAAGCCAAATCCTAAGCTGATGTCCGATACTATTCTTCCAAACATACCGTAATCAAATCTGATGGTATACATTCTAGGTCCAATGCCTTATCTCATCAAACACAACTATTCTATTGATATGCCACACCAATAAAACTAAAGCCACAACCGTGCAATCTATGCACCAATAAGTAACAAATCAAATATACTCAAACATGGAAAATGACTCAAATGACAGAACCGTCTTGCAAACGCAACAAGTACCACCACAACGCAATGCTATGAACCCATCACACATAGTAGAATCAAGACACACGAATCTATCACAAAGGATCATACCCCAACATAACTCTGCTACAATGTATGACCTTATCTAAACACCGATCTTATGAAATACCCCAAGCCACAATGCTCAAAATTAACAACCACACGCAATTCAACATCAAGTACACGAAGTGTATGACCAAAACTATGGAGAAGCGAACAACACAATATACCACAACCCGAAAAGACCATAGCCAAGGCGCAATCAACCATTCAACACCCCAATGACCATCTCGCTCGAATTCCGCTATAAGGCCCAAACAGAACCGCATCGGGTGTGCATATAACCAACAAATCACAACCCCTCGTGGTATAGAAGGGTAACACGTATAACATATCAAAACATGAACAAACTCAACTCTAACCAAATGACACACCTTTCAGCAATAACGGTGTTGAGTCATCAAATCCAACCCAATATAGAATACACATCCTCATTGGGCCTACCAATGGGCCCCCAAATCAACTCCGATCATCCCCAAATGGATAAATATCCCTCCAAAAGTCCACAATGACCTAACCATAGCACGTACTACCATCTAGCTAACGTTTGCCACATCTTCACAGTTCGTAACCCCGACTTAATCTACTTTTGAGAACTCCCAATCTCCAAATCCATAGAACACATGAATCACCATAGACGATCCCAAATCCTCGAATGACTAACACATCTCTCATACATAATCATCCCCATAAGAAATACTTCTATAATTCTTCCATGCCACATAGCAAAATCTGAACATCAGCAGTCGATCAACCAGGCGAGTACCGAAATACCAATGAAGCATCCGTAAGTCAAAACACAGTGCGCCTTTTGAAATGCGAACCCTTCTCAGGCAATACCAAGTAGTAATAGCATTCATCTAATCATGTGAAACCGCACACATTGTCTAAGAATTCATGACCTTCCTTTTGAAACTAAATTGTATACTTGCACATGCAAATCCTAATCTCACACCACGCACTTCCTCTATCAGGGAATCATATAAAAATACGAGAACCTCATTATCAGATCTGAGTGACAAGAAGAATACATACTAAATTATCTAGAAACCTTCCGCTTGATCCAATCCAGTAGAAAATCACAATACGCAACATGCTCCTCACGTCGGTAGGAAATATCCATCTCAAACTATGGTAGAAACCATCGAGAACGCTTCGAAACCCATTTGCACATAACCAAGCCATCAAAACTGAATCTTTCTAACTCAACCAGGCCATGCAGGATGCCAAATATAAGAGTATTTCCTCAAGGCACTGGTAAAGCCTCACCTCATCATAAGAACCAAAAGAATCGAGCATACCATTACCATACTAATCCAACCTACTACCAAGCTGTCTTATTTCTCCAAGTTCCTTCCAAATTACCCTCAAGTTGACACTTCTCCTTGCCAGAACACCACGATCCTTACCAAAAGCTCACCATAAGAGATCCTAGCATAAAACCACACTGCCCTAAGGCCCATAAGACATTGTATTCCCTCTTAAGCACCCCAAAAGTACCATAACCAAGGCACCCACACTGAAGAGACCTTCTATGAATCTAAAATCGTTTCTTTCACCTTTCTGATACTGAAATGTAGAATTCATACTGATATAGAAATAACCCAAGTCTCGACACCATCCAATGTAAATCTCAGATTCTAGCCATATACAAATCCAAAAAATTCTCAATTGCTACATATAAATCTTGAATCCATTAGAACCTTCTCGAGAGTCATCCACCCTCCTCAAATCTCAATTGCACTGCCCAAACAGGCCGAACGATATGTGCCCCATTAGCACGACAACATCCGAATAAGTAATACACACCTTTAAGAAACCGAGTGAATCCTTTTCTTGGTACATAATATCCATCACGAACAGAAACCCTAGACCATTTCCAAGACTCCCATATATCCATAAGGTGTAATACATTATGCATCCAGAAATTCCTTACTCAAGTAATCCTCAAAACCAACCTCTGCAAGTCATAATCGATCCACAAGTATGCCTCATACCGAAACCAATACAACACATAACCATGCAATCAAATCATCGATGGTAGACTCCCCCACTTGGCCCAAAGACATAGAATAAAACATCTAATAACTTGCAATGCCCATACTCTATCACTGTCGTAATCTCGCAGTGCGATTCAACTAAATCCTTCACAAGCTCCTGCAACACAACCCATAAAATACTTCAAACCATCAGCTAGGCCCGCATGCATCCTCGTGAAAGTCAGGTCAACTTTCTCAACTAATCCAAACTCAAGTCACAACACATATAACCCACTGGTAGAAAAGAACCCTCCACACAACATCATAAGGATCATATATCCGTAGATTACCCCGCAAGAGATAACCCACCTGCTTAGCCTCAAATTGACATCTCTCTATACCCTTTCATAGACACAACTACTACACAATCACTTAATCTTCCTGAGTCTGAACTCATCAACAAGACATGAAAATCTACTTCGTTCCACAAATGAAATAACACGAAAGAATCTCTCAAAAACCTTCATAACTCAAGACTGTATGACACATCCACAGAAATCAAGCATCCAATAGTCCTTTTCACATCTCAAGGAAACTCTTCCAGTCACATTCAAACCATTTGAACACATCCTGCACTCACATCCCACTCATCATGTAGCCATCCAACAACTCACCGAGCCACCAGTACCACTCATAGGGACAGCACTAGATATAGAAGTCCAAAAGCACATGCTCACACAACTGAAACTACTGAGCCTAAACTGCATTCCAAACTGGGCCCCTCCAGACTAGCCCATCACCAAAACACAGAAAACATATCTCGTACCTCATCCATGGAATCCACAAGCCATCGATGTGCAGTTGATATCGAGCGCTCACATGCGCATACGAGTGAGTAGAAGGAATTCAAAGAGATACGCTTCAAGATGAATCAATGTCGCATGATAAGGAAAAAAAAGATGGGAAGCTTATCCTAAATGCCTTGTAGCCTCTCGAAGATAGGTATGGACGTCATCATGCCGATCCGTAAGACTCTACAAGACACTTGCTCATGACTCATAGAACCTATGAACGTAGAGCTCTGATACGACCTTGTCATGACCCAAAATCCAACTAGTTGTGATGAAACCTAACCCAACCCGCTAGGTAAGCCAATTTAACAATAATACAACTCAAGGAGATCTACTGAGAAAATAAATGATGAAGTAATCTGCACTTTTATACAAAAATCCCAAGGATTGGTAATAAAAATCATGAGCTTCTAAGATTTAGAGTTTACAAAATTGGTATGAAATAAACACATCATCTGTTTGAAATGTACATAAACAGAGTTTTTACAAATCTAAAGCTATCATGAACAAGAGGCAGCTACAATCGGAGCTCCAGCCATACACAGCAACATCAGCTCCAAAATCTGCACGCAAGTTGCAGAAGTGTAGTATGAGTACAACCGACCCCATGTACTCAATAAGTAACAAACCTAACCTTAGGTTGAAAGTAGTGACAAGCTTGGACAACGATCAGAGTTCAACACTAATAGCCAAGAACAACTCATAATAATATAATGAAAATAGTACAAGTAACACTCAAAGATATGATGCTCATCTCATTCATAGTTACGGAAAATAGGTATGCATTTCGGGTATAACAGTAAGACCCAAACTTTAATCGAAGTCACCAAAATGTGAGTATGTCAGAAAAACTGTGATTTTTTCCAAAAACTTTAAACAACAAATAAGATGCTCCATTATCAGATAGCATGAGGAAAGTACATCTTTATGCCTACATGTCAATGTGTATGAGAAGTCATAAATATCACAATACTGTATAGCATGAGGAAATGCATCTCTATACCTACATGCCAAGTATGCATGTCAGATGTAATGCACCACAGTGATAGACTCATGTGCTCATGCTCTCGGAGTATTCAACCTCACTCAGCACGCTCAATTACTCAGCACCTCCCAATCACACAACACTCTCAATCACTCAGAACCCCCCAATCAATCAGCACTCTCAATCATTCGGCACTTGCACTCATCGGTACTTGCACTCACTGCTGGTATGTCAGACTCCGGAGGGGCATATCCTTCCCAAGCACTAATATAAGCCAATCATGGCATGTTGTGGCATGCAGCCCGATCCCATCATGAATCAATAAAGCCTGTTGTGGCATGCAGCCCGATCCCATAAATATCACTCACAATCAGGCCTTCGGCCTCACTCAGTCATCAATCTCTCCTATCTCTCGAGCTCACAAATCTCATGCCAATCGGCTCAAACAATGATAACATGATATGACAACAAATGATAACAGAGACTGATATATGATATGCAAATGAATGAATATAACTGAGTATGTAATTGCAATTTAAGCAACTAACTCACAACAGAAATGACCTCAGTGGGTCCCAACATAATAATTATATGGCCTAACCATGATTTCTAACATGGATCACAACTCAATTAATCTAACACGTACGAATTTCATGGATAGAAATAAGATAGATAACTACACAATACCACAGAATCAACTGAGCCATAATTCACATGGTGCATGCCCACACGTCCGTCACCTAGCATTTGTGTCACCTCAACAACAACACATAACACATATATTCAGGGATTCATACACTAAGCACCAAGTTTAGAAGTGTTACTTACCTCGAACAAGCTGAATCCAATACCGAGCAAGCCAAACAATACTTCAGAAATGCTATCCCCCATGTACCAACCTCATACCAGCTTGAAACTAGCCAAAAGCAACTCAAGAACATCAAATAATGCCAAAGGAAACAAACCAAATTGATAAAGGTAGAATCTTTAATCAAAATCCCAAAGTCAACCGAAATTCAAACCTATGCGGCACCTTGGAATCTGACAAAACATACAAAATACGATAACCCATTTAATTAGGAGTCCAACCATACTAGTTTCACTCAAATCTGACTCCGAATCGATGTTCAAAACTCAAAAATTCAGTTTATGAAATTTTAGGCAACCCCTCCCCCCCTAAATTTTACTTTGAAATAATCAATCAAATGCCCAAAACGAAGATGGATTCACGAAATACAACCAAAAACAAGCATAGAACACTTACCCCAATCCATGTGGTGAAAATAGCCTCCAAAATCGTCCAAATCTGAGCTCCCCAACTCAAAATATAACCAAATAAACAAACCCTCGATATTATATGCTTTTGTCCAGCTGTTATGCCTTGTTTCTTATGCCAAATAATCTTGAAACTCACTTTTGATACCTCCAATGGATTCCTCATAAAATTACATTCAAGTTAGGCTTTTGAATCACTCCATTTGACCTTATAATAAAGGAGATATGTTGGTTTCAATATTTAAAATAGTGCAGATTTTTAAATACGAATTCAGTGGTAATTTCGTAATTAATCTAAAACAATCTAGCAACCTAATTCTTAGTAAAATGACCATAAATTCCGCATACGATGTCAAAACTTGATGATTTCAGTTGATATGGCTCCAAAATTATGATACTGATCTAATGCTTCAATCAAAAATGAAATTGGAGCTCGTTTGTTTAATGTGGTACCATTTATGCATGAAGAAACGACATTGAAACATCAAAAACGAGCGCAACACAACCCAAACCTATCCGAAACTCACCCGAGCCCCTCGGGACCCCGTCCGAACATACTAACAAGTCCCATAATATAATAAGGACTTACTCGAGGCCTCAAATCACGCATAACAACATCAAAACCATGAATCGCACCTCAAATCGAACTTAATGAACTTTTGAACTTTCAACTTCCAAAACTCGTGCCGAACCATATCAAATCAACTTGGAATGACCTCAAATTTTGCACACAAGTCCAAAATGATATAACGAAGCTATTCTAGTTCCCGGAACATCAATCCAAACTCGATATCATCAAAGTCAACTTCCAGTCAAACTTATGAACATTTCAAACCTTCAAATTGCCAACTTTCGTCAATTAGTGCTGAAACCTTCTAGAAACATCCGAAAGCAAATCTGTGCATATGCCCAAGTCAAAAATCACCATCCAGACCTAGCGGAATCATTCAAACTCCGATCAGGGGTCAAATACACAAAAGTCAAATTTGGTCAACTCTTCCAACTTAAAACTTCCTAGTTGAGAATCATTCTTCCAAATCAATCCCGAATCACCTGAAAACCAAAATCGACAATTCACACAATTCATAATACATCATATGAAGCTACTCAAGACTTCAAACTGCTGAACAGAATTCAAATGCTCAAAATAACAAGTTGGGTCGTTACATTTGTAGATGAAAATCCACTCTCCAAATCGCATCCTAATGAGTCTAGGGTTCTAAAATGAGAGAAATAAAATGAAATCCCAACTTCCCAGCCCTTATGACCAGCTACAGATGTAGCATTTGCGATACATGGTTCGCAATTATGAATTAGAGATCTCATTTGCGAACCCTGACAACCTCAACAAAAGTCGCAATTGCGACAAAGGCTTCGCAATTGCAAAGTTGGCCACTATCGCAAATGCGACCAAATGCTCGCAATTGCAAACCAGCCCTCAGGCCTGCTGACTTCACAAATGTGAAGGGGAAGTCGCATTTGCGACATCTGACCACCCCATGTCCCCTTCGCAATTGCGAGGCTGGTGCTCGCAATTACGATAACTGAGCACCAGCACACCAGTAATTCCATTTTCAGTTCAAACCATTCTGAAATATGTCTGAAACTCAACCGAGCCCTTGGGGCTCCAAACCAAACATCCACACAAGTCTAAAAATATCATATGAACTCACTCGCATAATCAAACACAAAAATAACATTTAGAACTATAAATTGGACACCAAAATGCATAAATTTCAAAGTAAACTTCAAGAACTTCTAGAATTGCAACTAAGCGTCTGAATCCTAACAATTCAAATCCAAATGATACCAAATTTTGCACACAAGTTCTAAATAGCATAGCGGACCTATTCCAAGTCCTAAAACAAAATTACGATGTCACGGCACGGAATTTCCAACCCTCGGTACCGTGATGGCACCTTATATTTCACTTGTTTGGCAAGCCAACATTAGAATAGTTTTAAGTCATTTTTAACAACTCAAATTAACTGATGCCAAATAAAGTAAAATAACTGAAATAGAATCGAAATACAGTGCGAAAAGTCATAACAGCCGAAATATCTAAATAAACCCCCGAATTTGGTGTCACAAGTGCACGAGCTACTAGAATAATATAGATAATGGTCTGAATGAAAGTAAAATTATCTGAAAATAAATAAACAACTAGGATAAGGTAGAAGGGGACTTTAGGGCTGTGAACGCCGAGCAGTTGTACCTCAAGTCTCCGTCCAATAGTCAAGCCGAGCAATCTATTGACCGTCACTGGGACCTACTCCAAAATTTGCACAAGAAGTACAGAGTGTAGTATGAGTACAACCGACCCCATGTACTCTGTAAGTGTCGAGCCTAACTTCGACGAAGTAGTGACGAGGCTAAGGCAGGTCACTTACAATAACATGTACGCATTATAATAATTATGACAGGAAAGGAAATACAAGAAAATAAGGCAGTTAACTCATGAAAAATAAACTCAATCCTCAAAAATCAGTAAAACCAAAAATATCAATCCTCAGAATCTCGTACGAAACATTGAAGCCAACATAATACAACAAGGAATACAAACCCACAACCGTTGCGACTCGCAACCCGATCCCACCGTACAAACACGATCCTCCCTTATTTCACCATATCAATATCAATAATAACAAGTAAAATATGATGCGGCGCGCAACCCGATCCCGCCATATAATCAGAGTCAATATCATAATCCTCCCTTATTTCACCTGTTGCGGCGTGAAACCCGATCCCACCATATCAATATTAATCCTCCCTTATTCCACATGTTGCAGCGTGCAACCCGATTCATAAACACAAATCAATAAATGAAATCAATTCAACAACTCGAACCACAAGAATCTCTACGATTAACGAATATGAAAGCAGAACCATAAAGGAAATCTCATATCAAATCAAGAATTGCTATAATTAGTACAAAGCAGCAAGACAAGTCAAATAAATGACAACTAAAGGGGTACAAGTAAGTCAATTAAAGCAAGTAGTAGTTAATCATGGAAGCATGGGAGAAACTAACATTTTAAATACTAGAATAATAAATGACAAGTAGTGAATTAAGGCATAAGAAGCAATTAAAACATGTAACAGTTAAGACATGGAATAAAATGATTAATGAAATGCGGGGAAGCATGGAAACAAGTATTTTAACGGCGTATATACACTTGTCACCTCGCATATACGCCGCTACATATGTAATTCACATAGTACATAGCTCAAGGTTTCTTAATTCCCTCAAATCAAAGGTTAGACACAACACTTACCTCGCTCCGCAAGCAAATCAAAGCTCTACCGGGGCCTTTCCTCTAACATCTGCCTCCAAACCAATCGAATCTAACCAAAATTGACTCAATAACATCAAATAATGCTAGGGAAATCAATTACAATTCATAAAATTAAGATCTTTACACTTTTTCCAAAAAGTCAACAAAAGTCAACCCCGGGCTCGCTTGGTCAAAACCCGAGATTAGGACCAAAACTCATTTACCCATTTACCCCCGAGCCCGATTATGTAATTAGTTTTAAAATCCGACCTCAATTTGAGGTCTAAATCCCAAATTTGCAAAAACAAAAACCCAATTCTTCCCAAATCCCTAATTTTCTACCATGAAGGAACATAGATTAAGGCTAGAAGTTAATGGGTGATGATGGAAATGGAAGAAAATAAGTTAAAGTACACTAACCTATGAAAGGGTGATGAAATGTCTCCTCCAAATCGCCTCTAGGCCGAGCTCTAATGGAAAGATGGTGAAAAATGGGTGAAATCCCCTGTTTGAAATGTTTTAAGGTCTGAGCCTCAGGCCTTCTTCGCGTTTGCGAAGGGCCTGCTGCGTTCGCGATGCACAGCGGCCCAATTGGCCTTTACGTTCGCAAAATGTGCTCACCAAAACCAAACCAAAAACCAAAACCAAAACCAAAAATTTCCTTAAGTTCAAAAACATCTGCAACCTATCCGAAACTCACCCGAGACCTCAGGACTCCAAACCAAACATGCACACATTTCCAAAAATATCATACGAACTTGCTCGCGCGATCAAAATACCAAAATAACACCTAAAACTACGAATCGGACACCAAAACAAATGAAATTTTAAATGAAACTTAAGAACATGCAATTTCTCAACCGGACGACCGAATCACATCAAATCAACTCCGTTTTGCACCAAATTTTGCAGACAAGTCATAAATATTGAAATGAACCTATACCAAGTTCCGGAACCGAACCGAACCCTTTAGCAACAAAGTCAACTCATGGTCAAATTTAGGAATTCTTTAAACCTTTAAGCTTCTAATTTTCAACAAATTATGATAAATCAAGTTAGGGACTTTCGAATTCAATTTCGGTCATACGCCGGAGTCCCAAATTATGATACGGAATCAACGTAACCGTAATATTGATCCGGGTCTATTTACAAAAAATATTGACCGTAGTCAACTCAAATGAGTTTCAAGGCATGATTTCATATTTTCATCAATTTTCTCATAAAACCCTCCGGGAAAGGACACGGACTGCGCATGCGAATTGAAGAAGGCTAAACGGAGCTATTCAAGGTTTTGAAATATAGAAATAAAGGGTAAAACTATAAATGAACTACCGGGTAATCACATACGATCCCGATAGCCAAACGTCAACCTACGGTCAAACTTCTAAACTTCAAATTGCTAAATTTCGGCAAAGCAATACAAATCAACCTACGAACTTGCGAATTCGATTTCGGGCATATGCCCAAGTCCTAAATCATGGTACGAAGCTATCAGAGCCATCAAAATAGCATTCCGAGGTCATTTTCATAAAAGTCAAAGTTTGGTCAACATTTCTTACTTAAGCTTCTAAGTCAAGAACCAAATGGTCCAAATCAACCTGAAATTTTTTCGGAACGAAACTAATCAACCCCGTAAGTCATAAAACTATAAACACACATGTGTGAAGCATCAAAAAGGGAAAACAGGGTACAATTACACAAAACAACTGGCCGGGTCGTTGCAATTTTAGGTCAATGCTTTCCCATATAAATTATGAAAAGCATATAGTATTTGACATCAAAACAATATTTTGCTAAAAAGAAATATAGTAAAAAGTCAAATCGTCCTTAGATATATGAAGAGAAGCATATAATGGAAAAGAAATAAGAATATTTTTGTGTATAACAAAAACATTGATAGAAGAAAAGAGCAATAGAGAAAAAAAAAGGGAAGAAGATAGTATAAAAACTGAGAGAATCGTGTTGGGAAAGATATGAAAACAGGAGAGAGAGCCAAAAGATTTTGAAAAAAATAAAAAAGAAACAGAAAAAAATAGAGCATGGTTGAGACTTGAACAAAAATTGGACCCAAAATACACTTGGAAAAAGAGATTTTTACCTTCGTATACTACATACAAAACTTTATTACCCTCCCTAATCAAGTTTTAACTTAATTACATATCCATATACAATTTACCAATTATATACAAATTAGTTTTAAAATGAGTATCTTTTTAAATTAGGAATTGAATAAGGAATCAATTATTTCTCATCCCTATTCTCTCTCCTACGCGCTCTCTCTCCGTCTCTTTCTTCGTCTCTCTCTGTTTCTCTATCTCTCATTCTATGCTCTTTCCCCAATTTTTCTTCCTCTGATGTTCTCTATTTCTTATCCTGTATATATTTTTAATGGAATTCATCAATGGATTTCAATCGTTTTACTATAAAGTTTTAACTTAGCAATTTTCTTTCATGTTGCACAATTGTTGTTTAAATTAAAATTGTCAATCAATAAATTTTGAAGGTGTTTGACTCTCCACCATTGACAGCCATTAAAAAGCTTTGAAACTTTGAAATCAAATTTGGGTTTTCAAAATAATTATTTGTTTGGATTCGGTGTTGTTGCAAATAATTGGGAATATTTTTTTAGAGTTTATATCTCAATTTTGAGGGTGTTTGGGGAAGATTAGACTTGATTTTGGTTGAATTTCATATTGAAGAAGAAGAAGAAGAAGAAGAAGAAGAAGAAGAAGAAATGTGATGACCCGATAGGTCATCTTATGTTTTAAAACCTAATTCTATGATCTGAAGCCTTAAAAATCTCATTGTTACCCTTCTCGATTTATGTGAGTAGTCTGGGCGTGTTTACAGAAATCTTTTATGTTAAAATCTGTGAAACAATATGAAATTTTGCTTTGAAAACCATTTTAGTTGACTTTGGTCAACATTTTGAGCAAACGGATCCAGATTCATGTTTTGACAGTCCCAGTGGGTCCGTATCAAGATTTGGGACTTGGGCGTATGCCCGGAATCGAATTTGAAAGTCCCTAACCCGAGATATCGGACTTTGTTGAAGTTTGAAAGTTAAAGGCTTAATGAATTAGAAATATTTGACCCATAGTTGACTTTTTGGATATCGGGTTCGTATTTTGGTTCCAAAATCCAGTATAGGTCCAATACCATATTTATGACTTGTCTGTGAAATTTGGTGAGAAACGAAGTTGGTTTGACGTAATTCGGACGTCCGGTTGTGAAAATAGAAGTTTCAAAGTTTTCTTAAAAATTTCATTTGATTTGGTATTCAATTCATAGTTCTAGGTGTTATTTTGGCAATTTGATCATGCGGGTAAGTTTGTATGATATTTTTAGACTTGTGTGCATAGTTGGTTTAGAGCCCCGAAAACTCGGGTGAGTTTCGAATAGGAAACGGAGTGAAATGGACTTATAAAACATAGCTGATGCATTTTTTTTGGGTGTCTGTTGCAGATCTCACATTTGCGAGATCTGGCTCGCATTTGCAAAAAGACTATTGCATTTCCAAGCCAGGGCATGGCAGGGGGGTACTCGCATTTGTGAGGCTAAAGTTCGCATTTGCGACTCAGCACTGCTTTGAGAATCTTCGCATTTGCGAAGGTAGGGCCGCATTTGCGAGGGTTGCAGGGTTCGCATTTGCGGCTGTTTTATCGCATTTGTGATCACTGGGATTTCTGAAGGAGTTTGCAATTTCGACCTCTTCCTTGCAATTGCGATGTTCACGATTGCGAACACGAGATCGCAATTGCGACATCTGCAGCTAAACAAAATATGACTTAGACGGGATTTTTTCTATTTTTTACAAACCCTCAATTAGAACTCGGTTTAGGGGCGATTTCAAAGGAGTTTTTTACGATTTCGAATTGGATAAGTGTTATTTATCATAGAGCGATTATATTTCATAAATTCATGTCTATATTCATCATTTATTTCAGATTTAGATGGAAGAAACTGGAATTTTTGTAAAACTTTTCAAAAACGAAAAATTAAGATTTGAACATTTGACATCGGAATTTGATAATTTTTGTATGGTTAGACTCTTCTCGAAACAGTGTTCAGATTTCGTATGTTTTTCCGAGATTCGAGACGTGTGCCCCACTATTGATTTTTGAGATAAATTTCGGATGTTAATCCGAAAAATTAGTAAATTCATATGGAATTAATTCATACGATTTGTATTGAGTATATTGAATTGTTTATGACTAGATTTGAGGATTTCGGACACGAATTCGTGAGGCAAAGGTTTATTGGATTCTTGAATTTGGCTGTAAAGCGAGGTAAGTGTCGTGGTTAACCTTGACTTACGGGAGTAGGACTTATTTGTCTATTAGCTACGTGATTTAATGTGCGATACAATGTATATGGTGAGGTGACGAGTACTTATGCATTGTGGTTGAGTCAAAGCATGCGGGTGGAATTTGTTTATTGTGAATAATTTCCAATTTATTTAAGATATTCCTGCTTAAGTTTATTATTGATTATTTGATCATTATTCGTGAAATTATTATGCATTTAATTATTGTTAAATATTTTGGAAGGCGAAGTGGGTATTCTGGTAATTAATTGATTGATAAGAGTATATCCCCGCATTTAAATACTCTTCCAAATTTTTATTATTATTTTCATGGTAAGGAAGAGTGTAAAAGTATGAAGGGTGATGCCCTGCCATTTTCAATATCTATAATATCATTATCATGGTAAGGACGAGTGTAAAAGCACGAAGGGTGTTGCCGTTCCATTGGTGAGTGTAAAAGCATGAAGGGTGATGCCGTGTCATTTTCAGATAGTGTAAAAGCACGAAGGGTGATGCCGTGTCAAATGAGAGTAAAAGCATGAAGGGTGGTGCCGTACCATTTTCATATCATCAATTGCTCATTTTATTGTTGAGGAATTATTTGGCTGCTAAGTGATAATTCTCCTGCTGAAATTATTATATCAATCCCATTCGCATGTTCCCTCCCAAATTTATAAAGTGTTATTTATTGTTTTATTGTTGCTTCGTATTTGTATATACTTGTACAGGTTGTTTACGTACGTGTCCTGTCATAGCCTCGTCACTACTTCGTTGAGATTAGGATCGACACTTACGGAGTACATGGGGTCGGTTGTACTCATAGTACACTCTGCACTTCTTATGCAGATTTTGGAGTTGGTCCCAGTAACGTACCATAGACGTGCTCGGATTCAGCTACTCAGATGAGACTTGAGGTATAACTGCACAGCGTTCGCAGTTCTGCAGTCCCGTTCTATCTTATCTCAGCTGTGTATTATCTTTCAAACAACTTAAATTTTATTCACACCTTTGTTTGTATTATTCTAGTAGCTCGTACACTTGTGACACCAGATTCGGGGATGTATTTTGATAATTCAGTATTTATGGCCTTTCGCACTTTATTTTAGTAATTGACTTCTATTTAATTAAATTTGCTTTAAAATAGTTAAGATTATTTTAATGCTGGCTTGCCTAGTAAGTGAAATGTTAGGCGCCATCACGATCCTGAAAGTGGTAATTTTGGGTCGTGACAGTTAGTATCAGAGCACTAGGTTACTTAGGTCTCACGAGTCATGAGCAAGCTTAGTAGAGTCTGAATGATCGGTATGGAGACGTCTGTACTTATATTTCAGAGGCTATGATATTTAGGAGCAATATCACTTCTTTCTTAATCTGTCGTGCGATCTTATTCTATCATCGATGATTGAACCATTCTATTCGTATTCTCTCGCAAATGGTATGAACACGTAATACATCTACCGATTAACAGGGACTAGAGCCCCCGGTGGCAACTATGACCAGGGGTAGAGGTCGAGGCCGAGGTCATGCCAGAGGCCGAGGTAGAGGCAGAGGCAGAGCTCAAGCTAGAGCTCGAGAAGCAGCACCCGTAGTAGAACCTCACGTGGATCTTCATGAGGAGGTTCCAGTTCAGACCGTACCAGTTGGACCAGTTCAGGTCCCGGAAGGATTCATAGCTACTCCAGTGCTTCAACTCTAGACCGTTTGGTGAGTTTTATGGAGGGCGTGGCCCAGAATGGTACATTTCCAGTGGCACCAGCCATCTCACAGGATGGGGGAGGAGCACAAACTCCCACTACTCCCTCTTCGGAGCAGATGGCTCCACAGTATCAGGCTCCAGCAGCCCTACCAGTTGGGGTAGTTCAGCTAGTTTTTGCGGCACAAGCTGGTGATAGGGCCGCCATGTCTTCTGAGGCCTTATTGAGACTGGATAAGTTTACTAAGCTCTTTCCAGTTCACTTTAGTGGTATACCTTCAGAGGATCCACAGGATTATCTTAACTGCTGCCATGAGGTGTTGCGGAACATGGGTATAGTTGAGACCAATGGGGTCGATTTTGATGTATTTCAGATGACGGGTTCCGCCAAAAGGTGGTGGAGAGATTTTATGCTGACCAGACCAGCTGGGTCGCCTATTCTGACTTGGGAGCAGTTCTCACGGCTATTTCTAGAGAAGTTCCTCCCTATCACATTGAGAGAGGATTTTTGCAGGTAGTTTGAGCGTCTTCAGCAGGGCAGTATGATTGTTACTCAGTACGAGACCCGTTTTGTGGATCTAGCCCGTCATGCTCTTCTTTTACTTCCTACCGAGGGAGAGAGAGTGAGGAGGTTTATTGAGGGACTTACTCACCCTAATAGGCTTCAGATGGCCAAGGAGACCGGAAGTGAGATTTCTTTTCAGGCGGCTGCTAATGTTGCTAGGAGGATCGAGATGGTTCTTGCACAGGAGAGAGAGCAGGGGTCTGATAAGAGGCCTTGTCAGTTCGGTGGGTTCAGTGGTGCCACGTCTGGAGGCAGGGGTAATTTTGGTAGGGTTCATCCTCCCAGGCCATTTTATTCAGCACTTCAGGCATCCTACAGTGCACAACCATCTCCTATCAGTGCACATGTGATCCAGAGTTTTCAGGGTGGTTACTCAGGTCGACAGGGACAATTTCAGGGTCAGCAGTCACATCAGCCAAGGTCGTGTTATACTTGTGGTGATCCGAGGCACATTACTAGATTATGTCCTAGGTCTCAAGGCAGCATGTAGCAACCGGGTTCTCGTGCTATGATTCCAGCACCGGTTGCTTCACTGCCTGCTCAACCAGCTAGAAGTGGAGGTCAGACCATTAGAGGTGGAGGTCAGGCCGTTAGAGGTGGAGGCCAGCCAGTTAGAGGTCATCCCAGGGAGGCAGTTCGGAGTGGTGGGGCCCAACCCTAATTTTATGCTTTTCCAGCTAGGCCTGAGGTCGAGTCGTCCGATGTCATGATTACAGGTATTATTCCAGTTTACCATAGAGATATTTCGGTTCTATTTGATCTAGGATCTACTTATTCCTATGTGTCCTCTTTTTTTGCTTTATATCTGAGGATGCCTCGTGATTCTCTGAGTGCTCCTGTGTGTATATCCACTCCGGTGGGAGATTTTATCGTGGTAGATCATGTCTATCGCTTGTATGTGGTTACTATTACGAGTCTTGAGACTAGTGTGGATCTTATACTTCTTTATATGGTAGATTTTTATATCATCTTGGGTATGGATTGGATGTCACCTTATCATGCTATATTGGATTGTCATTCCAAGACGGTGACCCTCTCCATGCAGGGGTTACCTCGATTAGAGTGGAAAGGAACTCTTGGTCATTCTACCAGCAGGATTATCTCTTATATGAAGGCTCGACGTATGGTCGAGAAGGGGTGTCTAGCCTATTTAGCTTATATTCACGATCCCAGTGCAGATGTTCCTTCTATGGACTTAGTACCAGTTGTTCGTGAATTTCCAGAAGTATTTCCTGCAAATTTACCGGGGATGCCACCCGACAGAGTTATAGACTTCTGTATTGATTTGGCTCGGGGCACTTAGCCCATTTCTATTCCACCATACCGTATGGCCCCGCCGAAACTGAAATAACTGAATGAGCAGTTACAAGACTTGCTTGATCAGGAATTTATTAGACCTAGTGTCTCGCCTTGGGGTGCACCATTGTTATTTGTAAAGAAGAAAGATGGTTCAATGCGAATGTGTATAGATTATCGGCAGTTGAACAAGGCTACCATCAAGAACAAGTATCCACTGCCAATAATTGATGACTTATTCGATTAGCTTCAGGGTGCCAAGGTGTTTTTAAAGATCGAATTGAGGTTTGGTTACCATCAATTGAAGATTAGGGCATCTGAAGTCCCTAAGACAGCTTTTTGAATTCGGTATAGGCATTACGAATTCCTAGTGATGTCATTTAGGCTGACTAATGCCCCAGCAGCATTTATGGATTTGATAAGTCGGGTGTTCAAGCCCTACTTGGATTTTTTTGTGGTTGTATTCATTGATGATATCTTGATTTAGTCCAGCAGTCGAGAGGAGCATGAGCAGCATCTTCGGAGTGTGCTTTAGACTTTGAAGAATAATCAGTTATATGCCAAATTTTCAAAATGTGAATTTTGGTTAGACTCGGTTGCCTTTTTGGGGCATGTTGTGTCTGCAGAAGGCATAAAAGTGGATCCTAAGAAGATTGAGGCTGTTCAGAATTGGCCTAGACCTACTTCAGTTAGAGAGATCTGAAGTTTCCTAGATTTGGAAGGTTATTATCGCTAGTTCGTGGAAGGGTTTTCATATATAGCAAGCCCATTGACCAGACTGACCTAGAAAGGTGTTCCATTCGGATGCTCAGACGAGTGTGAGTTGAGCTTTCAGAAGCTCAAGACTGATTTTACTACGGCGCCAGTGTTGGTATTACCCACAGGTTCAGGATCTTATACGGTGTATTGTGATACATCTCGCGTTGGGCTTAGTGCAGTATTGATGCAAGATGGCAGGGTGATTGCATATGCGTCGCGGCAATTGAAAGTTCATGAGAAGAATTATCCTGTTCATGACTTAGAATTGGCAGCCATTGTCCATGCTTTGAAGATTTGGAGGCATTACCTTTACGGTATCTCGTGTGAGGCATTTACTGATTATCATAGTCTACAGTATTTGTTCAGGCAAAAAGATCTCAATTTGAGGCAAAGAAGATTGTTGGAGTTGTTGAAAGATTATGATATCACTATTTTGTATCATCCCGGAAAGGCCAATGTGATGGCTGATGCTTTGAGTAGAAACGCAATGAGTATGGGCAGTCTTGCGTATATGCCAGTTGGTGAGAGACCGTTAGCTGCAGATGTTCAGACTTTGGCTAATCAGTTCGTGAGGTTAGATGTTTCAGAACCCAGTCAGTTTCTAGCTTGCACATTCGCTCGGTCTTCTTTGTATGAGCGCATCAGAGAGCGCAATATGATGATCCTCATTTACTTGTCCTTAAGGACACGGTACGACACGGGGATGCCAAACAGGTTGTTGTGGGGGAAGATGGAGTTCCGGGAATGCAGGGTCGTATTTGTGTGTCTAATGTGGATGGGCTTCGTGAATTAATTATGGAAGAAGCCCACAGTTCCAGGTATTCTATTCATCCAGGTGCTACCAAAATGTATCAAGATTTACGACAACATTATTGGTGGAGGAGGAATGAAGAAGGATATAGTTACATATGTGGCTCGGTGTCTGAATTGTCAGCAAGTTAAGTACGAGCATCAGAGACCTGGTGGTTTGCTTTAGAAGTTAAAAATTTCGGAGTGAAAGTGGGAGCGTATCACTATGGATTTTGTTGTTGGGCTCCCACGGACTCAGAGAAAATTTGATGCAGTGTGGGTCATTATGGACAGGTTGAACAAGTCAACACATTTCATTCTAGTGGCAGTTACCTATTCTTCAAAGCGGTTAGCTGAAATTTACATTCGTGAGATTGTCCGCCTTCATGGTGTGCCTGTGTCTATCATTTCTGATCGAGGTATGTAGTTCACTTCGTACTTCTGGAGGTCTGTACAGCATGAGTTAGGCACGCAGGTTGAGTTGAGTACAGCATTTCATCCACAGACAGACGGACAGTTAGAACGCACTATTCAGATATTGGAAGATATGTTTCGCGCTTGTGTTATAGACTTTGGAAGTTCTTGGGATAATTCTTGCCACTTGCGGAGTTTGCCTATAATTATAGCTACCAGTCGAGCATTCAGATGGCTCTATATTATATCAGCTTATAGAAAATATAAAGATGTTTCACGACCACTAAGGTTAGGAAAATTCTCATATGATTTAGTAACTAACATATATAAGTGGCATTTAAATACAAGAAATAACAACACGTAGCTTCAAAAAAACTAGTAATTACATACCTTTTCATGACATCAGGCCCACAAAGCTCGCTAGCTCATGCCAAACGGAACAATGAAGTTAGTGATTTCTTGAATATTTGGACCTTGAAGCCTTTCTGAAAAATAATTATGAAGCTTTTAAATATAATAACACGTTCAATTAGCAGTTTGACAGATATTTCTGAAAATTGAAAGAAAAGCTAAACGTACGTATAGATAATTTGCAATTTGTTTTCTGTTCTCATGGATAAGTATATGGTCCGAGGTTAAACGATGTTCCCCACTAAAAGACCATATTCGTTTACTATCAATTTTTGATTATGTTTGATTGCCATAAGACATCCAGGGGTGGATTGTACATATCTACGCAGACTACGCTAGAGCAGTTTAGGTTCTCTCTCAAGCACGTATTTTGTTCCATGAAAGAGTTCCAAAGGCTAGCTATTTGATTTCTTAGCTATATTCCATATATCCTCGAAAGTTCTTCAAACCTATTTCAATTTTAGTGGTAGTAAAACACACATGGGCGCGCGCGCATATATATATATATATATATATATATATATATATATATATATATATATATATATATATATATATATATTCGAATTTGTAACGTGGTTGATAGACAAGCGAATCGATTTGATCCAAGAACGATAAACAAATAAGAATTAAAGTTAAGATTTAATTAACGATTGAAATTAAGGAAGATAACAAGCATGGTTCCGAACTCAGCCTTTCCGACAAAGGCGGATCCAATATTTCAAGAGAATGGGTGCACTGTTGTAAAGAGGTGCATCTAGAATTTATATTTGACAGGATTAACTTTTGTCTCTTACCACGAATCCATTGTAGTTTTGAAATTATATATTCAAAATTATATTCTTTTTAAAATTTTAGTAATTTCTACATATATTTATACCCCATGCTGAAAATAAGACCGTTCGGAGTGGGATTTGAACAGCCAATATCACTTGTAAAGGTGCACCCAATAATTATTACACCATAAGAGTCTTTGAGCATGGGTGCACACACATATACTTAAGTAATTTTGAAGAACACTAAGTTATTAATCAAAAGTCAAAAGTCGACTCAAAAGCCGACCCCCCAGGCCCACATTTCGAAATCCGATAAAAGTCACAAAACCCAAAAGTTCAACCATACCAAATTTTTCAAAATCCGACACCAAATTGCCACCCAAAACCCCAAATCAAACTCTCCAAATCTCTAGCCTCAAATTCCCAAATTCCACCTTAAACATACACAAATTAGGTGGAAAATTCAATGGGGAAACAAGATTATTGATTAAAAATGAACATAAGTGACTTACCTCAAGAAACCCCTCGAAATTCCTCTCAAATATCGCCCAATCCCGAGCTTGAAATGTTCTAAATGAAGAAAAATCGCGAACCCTTGAATTTAAGATTCTGTCTAGCCTTTTCGCTCCTGCGGAAACTTAACTGCATCTGTAGTTCCGCTTTTGGGCAAAATCCACCACTTCTACGGTCCTACCAAGTCTCCACTACCTCCGCTTCTGCGATCGTGCTTCCGCTTTTGCGGCCTCGCTTCTACGAGAAGTAGTTTGCTTCTGCGGACACCTGCACTTCTACAACCCCTCGTCCGCATCTGCGATCACGCAGGTGCAGAATTTCGCTCGCACCTGCGGCCACTGCCCTACTCTCTCTTTTCCACTTCTGTGCTTCCATGCTCGCTTCTTTGGGCTTGCACCTGCGATCAAAAATCCGCAGGTGTGATTACACCAGCAAACTCGCAGCTTCAGCAATGTACAAAGTCTCGTTTTTATCCGTTAACCATCCGAAATCAACTCGAGGCCCCCGAGACCTCAACCAATTATACAAACAAGTCCTAAAACACGATACAAACTTAGTCGAGCCCTCAAATTACATCAAACAACATAAAAAATACTAATCACACCCCAATTCAAGCCTAATAAAAACTAAGGAATTCCAACTTCTACGAATGATGTCGAAACCCATCAAATCACGTCTGATTTACCTCAAATTTAGCACACAAGTCACAAATGACACCACTGACCTACTCCAACTCCCGGAACCCCAATCCGAGCCCGGTATCCACCAAGTCCCCTCTCAGTCAAACTTCTAAATTTCTAACTTTTGCCATTTCATGCCTAATTCCTCTATGGACCTCCGAATCAAAATCCAGACACGTTCCTAAGTCTAAAATCACCCAACGGAGCTAACAGAATCGCCAAAACTCCATCCCAGAGTCTTTTACTCATAAGTCAACATCCGGTCAATATTTTCACCTTAAGCTTCCAACTTTGAGACTAAGTGTCTCAATTCATTCCGAAATCTCTCCGGACCCAAACCGACTACCCCGGCAAGTCACATAACAGCTATAAAGAACAAAATAAGCAGTAAATGGGGGAATGGGTCTACAACTCTCAAAATGACTGGCCGAGTCATTACAGTAGAAATTAAAGTATAACTTTTACATGCAGAGCCTTTCGTGTCCTATAATGGTTGTTAACCATACTTAGCTCTACCTAGGGAAACAAGATCCTAATCAAGCTCCTCTTTAAATGAGAATAAAAGTGTTATTGATGAATATATAATGGCAGGCCTTGAATGCAAATATTCTCTGTAACGGCAACTCATTTAATTAACGCTAGGAAATACTCCCTCATTGAATGTTGTCCGATGGCAAATCTTTGAATTTCTACCGCCGACTATGCTCCCTTTGGAATCCATCCGGTACCGGTTACATACATCGCATTCGGAACTAGTTGTTTCCCGATTCGTCCTTTGTCTATCTTCAGCTCCATGTGTCATCTTACCATTCAACCACCTGTTATCAACTAATTTTACCCCATACAGATAGTCCCCCTACTTTCCGATGACGCATCTTAGTGTTATCGGAAAGTAGGTGAAGATTCCTTGCTTGGTGGAAAAGTTCCTGAACAGTCTTCGACACTTGAAAGGATGCACGTCTTCCCGTATTCAATAGCACGAACACGTGCTTCCCCACAATACATCAAATATTTTTGCCAATTTTTTAGGTAATCATGACCACGATTTTTGCCGTCTATAACTTCTCTGCTACTCATCATTTTTATTTCTTTATTCCCATAACTTTCATAAGTCTTCCTTCTTCTCTGCATTTTCTTAGAAACCTTTAACAACCTTCATTTTTCTCAGCAAGAACTTTTTCTTTTACAAACCTTTTACCACCATATCTCCATACAGTGCTTCCTTTGGTAATACTGGTCTTTTCTTCGATGGAGGCCCGAAGAATAACAAAGACAAGGAGCTTGACATTGAGTCAGAATCTCCAACTGTTAGCACCATCATACCTCTTTATCTCAACACTGTAAATGACCTTCAAGAGAAAGCTCCTTCTGCAACTTCTCAAGGCCACCGGTTTTGGCCAGTTCACAGGTTTCCCTCCTTCATTCGCCCTTCTTGTATCCCAACTGTGAAGGAGGACTGCAACTACCCCAATATTTAAATCCTCACCCGAGATATGGTAGAGCGAGTTACCTACTCCAAGGAGGGATTTGTGTATGTTTATACGTATCCCTTTACCTTGGGTCCATTCTCCTTGGGGTTGAGTGAAGGGCTCGACTCAATAATCTTGGAGTTTTTCCATCGATCAAGTCTGCTTAGAACAAGTAGGACCATCTATATGGCGGACGGTGGCCTGCCTTCGTCAATTATGCACTGAGACCGGGAAAACCCTAACTCTTACACATATAATGAACCTTTACTCTCCCAAGATTTTCCGTGAGAGAGTTATAAACTTTAGCAAGTGTGCTCACCACGCTCTCCTCACCAGCATAGACGATGACAACACTCGTGGATGAATGGGGCGGTTCGTCATTATTGCTACTAGAGACATCATCTCGACCACAACTCCAGCCTTTCCCGAGTCGTGGAACCTCTTTCATAAGTTTTTGATTTTCTGCTTCCTTTCTCCGTGAAAAGACCATTTCTCGCTTTTGCTGATTTTCTATTTCCTTCGTTTCAGCCACCCGATGGGAATAGCCATGGGTTCAAGGCCCGGACCAATGGATTTAGAAAATTCTGGAAATTTCAATTCTAGAATCATGATGGTGGAAGGAGATGACCCCCCAAATATGGGTGGAAGGCGAAGCACCATGGTAAGCCAAGTCCTTTTATTTATCCTTGTTCAAACAAGAAATCTCATGGATAAGTTGCTAACTCCATTTTTGCTTGGTACAGGGCTTCCGAGGGGCTCTGTCATCTGCCCCAAAGTCGACGCCTTAGATGGCCTTGAGAAGGCCAGGAAGGTGTTTCAAAATGCCCTCGCTCAAAGTAGAGCTCGTGGATCTGTCCGAGTCTTCAGTAAGGGTGCTTTCTTTTAGAGCCCCT